>NC_140588.1:259872877-260497877 GCF_964204655.1 Triturus cristatus
AAAAATGGTACCTCACTTGTGCGGGTTGGCCTAGTGCCCGCGACAGGAAACGGCGCAAAACGCAACGTGGTTTTGGAGTGAAAAATGACCCTTTTTTTGGCAAAGTGACTAGCTGTAGATTTTGTACCCTAGCCCTGCCGGCACCTAGGGAAACCTAGCAAACCTATACATTTCTGAAAACTAGACACCCAGGGGAATCCAGGATGGGGTGACTTGACTGCCTCCCACCATGGTCTGTTACCCAGAATCCCTTGCAAACGTAAAAAATTGACAAAAAAAAACACATTTTCCCCACATTTCTGTGATGGAAAGTTCTGGAATCTGCGTGGATCCACAAATTTCCACCCACCCCGCGTTCCCCAAAGTCCTACGAGAAAAATGGTACCTCACTTGTGCGGGTTGGCCTAGTGCCCGCGACAGGAAACGGCGCAAAACGCAACGTGGTTTTGGAGTGAAAAATGACCCTTTTTTTGGCAAAGTGACTAGCTGTAGATTTTGTACCCTAGCCCTGCCGGCACCTAGGGAAACCTAGCAAACCTATACATTTCTGAAAACTAGACACCCAGGGGAATCCAGGATGGGGTGACTTGACTGCCTCCCACCATGGTCTGTTACCCAGAATCCCTTGCAAACGTAAAAAATTGGAAAAAAAACCACATTTTCCCCACATTTCTGTGATGGAAAGTTCTGGAATCTGCGTGGATCCACAAATTTCCACCCACCCCGCGTTCCCCAAAGTCCTACGAGAAAAATGGTACCTCACTTGTGCGGGTCGGCCTAGTGCCCGCGACAGGAAACGGCGCAAAACGCAACGTGGTTTTGGAGTGAAAAATGACCCTTTTTTTGGCAAAGTGACTAGCTGTAGATTTTGTACCCTAGCCCTGCCGGCACCTAGGGACACCTAGCAAACCTATACATTTCTGAAAACTAGACACCCAGGGGAATCCAGGATGGGGTGACTTGACTGCCTCCCACCATGGTCTGTTACCCAGAATCCCTTGCAAACGTAAAAAATTGACAAAAAAAACACATTTTCCCCACATTTCTGTGATGGAAAGTTCTGGAATCTGCGTGGATCCACAAATTTCCACCCACCCCGCGTTCCCCAAAGTCCTACGAGAAAAATGGTACCTCACTTGTGCGGGTCGGCCTAGTGCCCGCGACAGGAAACGGCGCAAAACGCAACGTGGTTTTGGAGTGAAAAATGACCCTTTTTTTGGCAAAGTGACTAGCTGTAGATTTTGTACCCTAGCCCTGCCGGCACCTAGGGAAACCTAGCAAACCTATACATTTCTGAAAACTAGACACCCGGCAGTTTCCAGGGAGGTATGGCTTGCGTGGATCCCCCAACGTTTCCTTACCCAGAATCCCCTGCAAACCTCAATTTTTGCCCAAAAAATCACTTTTTTCACACATTTTGGGGTGGGAAAGTAGTGGCATCACCGGGCTCACACAAATTTACCACCACCCAGCGTTCCCCCAGGTCTCCCGGTAAACATGGTGCCTCACTTGTGTGGGAGGCCCAAGTACCCGCGGCAGGCAAGGGCCCCAAAGGTAGTGAGGCCACCTCAAGATGGCCTATCGCCAAACCACCTGGTTTTGCAAGGGGGGTCACTTTGGTTTTTGGCCCGGTGCGCGGCGGCCATCTAGGGAAACCTACCAAACCCAGGCATTTTTGAAAACTAGACACCCGGCGGCTTCCAGGGAGGTATGGCTTGCGTGGATCCCCCAACGTTTCCTTACCCAGAATCCCCTGCAAACCTCAATTTTTGCTCAAAAAATCACTTTTTTCACACATTTTGGGGTGGGAAAGTAGTGGCATCACCGGGCTCACACAAATTTACCACCACCCAGCGTTCCCCCAGGTCTCCCGGTAAAAATGGTGCCTCACTTGTGTGGGAGGCCCAAGTACCCGCGGCAGGCAAGGGCCCCAAAGGTAGTGAGGCCACCTCAAGATGGCCTATCGCCAAACCACCTGGTTTTGCAAGGGGGGTCACTTTGGTTTTTGGCCCGGTGCGCGGCGGCCATCTAGGGAAACCTACCAAACCCAGGCATTTTTGAAAACTAGACACCCGGCGGCTTCCAGGGAGGTATGGCTTGCGTGGATCCCCCAACGTTTCCTTACCCAGAATCCCCTGCAAACCTCAAATTTTGCTCAAAAAATCACTTTTTTCACACATTTTGGGGTGGGAAAGTAGTGGCATCACCGGGCTCACACAAATTTACCACCACCCAGCGTTCCCCCAGGTCTCCCGGTAAAAATGGTGCCTCACTTGTGTGGGAGGCCCAAGTACCCGCGGCAGGCAAGGGCCCCAAAGGTAGTGAGGCCACCTCAAGATGGCCTATCGCCAAACCACCTGGTTTTGCAAGGGGGGTCACTTTGGTTTTTGGCCCGGTGCGCGGCGGCCATCTAGGGAAACCTACCAAACCCAGGCATTTTTGAAAACTAGACACCCGGCGGCTTCCAGGGAGGTATGGCTTGCGTGGATCCCCCAACGTTTCTCTACCCAGAATCCCCTGCAAACCTCAATTTTTGCTCAAAAAATCACTTTTTTCACACATTTTGGGGTGGGAAAGTAGTGGCATCACCGGGCTCACACAAATTTACCACCACCCAGCGTTCCCCCAGGTCTCCCGGTAAAAATGGTGCCTCACTTGTGTGGGAGGCCCAAGTTCCCGCGGCAGGCAAGGGCCCCAAAGGTAGTGAGGCCACCTCAAGATGGCCTATCGCCAAACCACCTGGTTTTGCAAGGGGGGTCACTTTGGTTTTTGGCCCGGTGCACGGCGGCCATCTAGGGAAACCTACCAAACCCAGGCATTTTTGAAAACTAGACACCCGGCGGCTTCCAGGGAGGTATGGCTTGCGTGGATCCCCCAACGTTTCCTTACCCAGAATCTCCTGCAAACCTCAATTTTTGCTCAAAAAATCTCTTTTTTCACACATTTTGGGGTGGGAAAGTAGTGGCATCACCGGGCTCACACAAATTTACCACCACCCAGCGTTCCCCCAGGTCTCCCGGTAAAAATGGTGCCTCACTTGTGTGGGAGGCCCAAGTACCCGCGGCAGGCAAGGGCCCCAAAGGTAGTGAGGCCACCTCAAGATGGCCTATCGCCAAACCACCTGGTTTTGCAAGGGGGGTCACTTTGGTTTTTGGCCCGGTGCGCGGCGGCCATCTAGGGAAACCTACCAAACCCAGGCATTTTTGAAAACTAGACACCCGGCGGCTTCCAGGGAGGTATGGCTTGCGTGGATCCCCCAACGTTTCCTTACCCAGAATCCCCTGCAAACCTCAATTTTTGCTCAAAAAATCACTTTTTTCACACATTTTGGGGTGGGAAAGTAGTGGCATCACCGGGCTCACACAAATTTACCACCACCCAGCGTTCCCCCAGGTCTCCCGGTAAAAATGGTACCTCACTTGTGTGGGAGGCCCAAGTACCCGCGGCAGGCAAGGGCCCCAAAGGTAGTGAGGCCACCTCAAGATGGCCTATCGCCAAACCACCTGGTTTTGCAAGGGGGGTCACTTTGGTTTTTGGCCCGGTGCGCGGCGGCCATCTAGGGAAACCTACCAAACCCAGGCATTTTTGAAAACTAGACACCCGGCGGCTTCCAGGGAGGTATGGCTTGCGTGGATCCCCCAACGTTTCCTTACCCAGAATCTCCTGCAAACCTCAATTTTTGCTCAAAAAATCTCTTTTTTCACACATTTTGGGGTGGGAAAGTAGTGGCATCACCGGGCTCACACAAATTTACCACCACCCAGCGTTCCCCCAGGTCTCCCGGTAAAAATGGTGCCTCACTTGTGTGGGAGGCCCAAGTACCCGCGGCAGGCAAGGGCCCCAAACGTAGTGAGGCGACCTCAAGATGGCCTATCGCCAAACCACCTGGTTTTGCAAGGGGGGTCACTTTGGTTTTTGGCCCGGTGCACGGCGGCCATCTAGGGAAACCTACCAAACCCAGGCATTTTTGAAAACTAGACACCCGGCGGCTTCCAGGGAGGTATGGCTTGCGTGGATCCCCCAACGTTTCCTTACCCAGAATCCCCTGCAAACCTCAATTTTTGCCCAAAAAATCACTTTTTTCACACATTTTGGGGTGGGAAAGTAGTGGCATCACCGGGCTCACACAAATTTACCACCACCCAGCGTTCCCCCAGGTCTCCCGGTAAAAATGGTGCCTCACTTGTGTGGGAGGCCCAAGTACCCGCGGCAGGCAAGGGCCCCAAACGTAGTGAGGCGACCTCAAGATGGCCTATCGCCAAACCACCTGGTTTTGCAAGGGGGGTCACTTTGGTTTTTGGCCCGGTGCACGGCGGCCATCTAGGGAAACCTACCAAACCCAGGCATTTTTGAAAACTAGACACCCGGCGGCTTCCAGGGAGGTATGGCTTGCGTGGATCCCCCAACGTTTCCTTACCCAGAATCCCCTGCAAACCTCAATTTTTGCTTAAAAAATCACTTTTTTCACACATTTTGGGGTGGGAAAGTAGTGGCATCACCGGGCTCACACAAATTTACCACCACCCAGCGTTCCCCCAGGTCTCCCGGTAAAAATGGTGCCTCACTTGTGTGGGAGGCCCAAGTACCCGCGGCAGGCAAGGGCCCCAAACGTAGTGAGGCGACCTCAAGATGGCCTATCGCCAAACCACCTGGTTTTGCAAGGGGGGTCACTTTGGTTTTTGGCCCGGTGCGCGGCGGCCATCAAGGGAAACCTACCAAACCCAGGCATTTTTGAAAACTAGACACCCGGCGGCTTCCAGGGAGGTATGGCTTGCGTGGATCCCCCAACGTTTCCTTACCCAGAATCCCCTGCAAACCTCAATTTTTGCTTAAAAAATCACTTTTTTCACACATTTTGGGGTGGAAAAGTAGTGGCATCACCGGGCTCACACAAATTTACCACCACCCAGCGTTCCCCCAGGTCTCCCGGTAAAAATGGTGCCTCACTTGTGTGGGAGGCCCAAGTACCCGCGGCAGGCAAGGGCCCCAAACGTAGTGAGGCGACCTCAAGATGGCCTATCGCCAAACCACCTAGTTTTGCAAGGGGGGTCACTTTGGTTTTTGGCCCGGTGCGCGGCGGCCATCTAGGGAAACCTACCAAACCCAGGCATTTTTGAAAACTAGACACCCGGCGGCTTCCAGGGAGGTATGGCTTGCGTGGATCCCCCAACCTTTCCTTACCCAGAATCCCCTGCAAACCTCAAATTTTGCCCCAAAAATCACTTTTTTCACACATTTTGGGGTGGGAAAGTAGTGGCATCACCGGGCTCACACAAATTTACCACCACCCAGCGTTCCCCCAGGTCTCCCGGTAAAAATGGTGCCTCACTTGTGTGGGAAAAAAGTGATTTTTTGGGCAAAATTTGAGGTTTGCAGGGGATTCTAGGTAAGGAAACGTTGGGGGATCCACGCAAGCCATACTTCCCTGGAAGCCGCCGGGTGTCTAGTTTTCAGAAATGCGTGGGTTGGAAAGGTTTCCCTAGATGGCCGCCGAGCCCTGGGCAAAAAACCAAAGTAACCCCCCTTGCAAAACCAGATTACCTATTGTTACTACAGCGTGAGAATTTAGGAATAATACTGCAAAGAAAATGTGGCAGACAATTTGAGGTTTACAGGACAATGGGGATAAAAAATATTTTTCAAATCACTAGAGAGACATCACCATGAACTCCCAAAGGTTTTCGACAATATCTACAGTTGGTGGGTTATTCTTACATGGAAAGTGTACCTTGGCAGAGAAACAAAAAACAAAGATTCCTGCACAACCATCTATTCCTCAAACACACACACATACTGGTTGGATTTGGCACGAGGGCAAGTCATGGTTCAGTGTATTAAATTTTATTAACAAGAGATTTCACAAAAATGAAATGCACTGTCAATAATTAAATTCACAAAAAACCAAACCAATGACTTGCAGCTCGTTAGCTGTAAAGCCACGTCAAGGCACCAACCGCTTTACAGGCCATTCACACACCTTTCATACGTGATACAAACAAGACCATTCGCACCACCAGGTACAAAAGCAACACAGTACAAAAATCACCAAAAAGGGACAAGGTACACCCTGCTTCAGAAAGACAAATATTACTGCACAGTCATCTAACCCGCAAGCACACACACATACTGGTTGGATTTGGCACGAGGGTGAGTGATGGTTCAGTAGATAAAATTGTATTACCAAGTGATTTCACAAAACATGAAATGCACTGGTAATAATTGAAAGGGCAAGAAACTGAACCATTGACTCACAGCTCGTGAGCTGTAAAGCCACGACAAGGCACCAACCTCTTTACAGGCCATTCATACACCTTTCATACGTGTGAGACATACAAAACCATTCACACCGCCAGCCGCGGGCCCATCACATAACAAAACTCACACCAGCACACAGCGCCATTCAAGGGCCCATCACTTTCACACGCCCACAATCCAGACACAGCAACTACACAGGCTGAAGGATTGCGTGGAGTGGCACTCAGCTAGCAGTGTGTGTGGTGACCAGCAGAAAGTCACTACTCACACACAGCCAGCCAAGCACCAGTCGACACACACCGCTAGCCAAACGCCAGTCCACGCACACCGCTAGCCAAGCGCCAGTCCAGGCACACCGCCATCCAATCGCCAGTCCAGGCACACCGGCAGCCAATCGCCAATCCACCTACACCGCCAGCCAAGCTCCAGTCCACGGACACCACCAGACAAGCACCATTCCACGCACACCGCCAGCCAAGCTCCAGTCCACACACACCACCAGACAAGCTCCAGTCCACGGACACCACCAGCCAAGCTCCAGTCCACGGACACCACCAGCCAAACACCAGTCCGCACACACCACCAGTCCACACACACTGCCAGCCAAGTACCAGTCCACGCACAGCGCCAGCCAAGCACCATTCCACGCACACCACCAGCCAAGCACCATTCCACGCACACCGCCAGCCAAGCACCATTCCACGCACACCACCAGCCACGCACCAGTCCACGCACACCGCCAGCCAAGCACCATTCCACGCACACCACCAGCCACGCACCAGTCCACGCACACCGCCAGTCCATGCACACCGCCAGTCCACGCACACCGTCAGCCAAGCACCATTCCACGCACACCACCAACCAAGTGCCAGTCCACACACACCAACAGCCAAGCGCAAGCCTACACACACCGCCATCACATTTTGGATTTTTTTAGAAAAAAATAAAAACACAAACAAATTGCAAATAGATACAAATCTTCTAACAGAAAATCAGCAACTAAATACATTGCACTAACACCAACATTGAAACAGAATCAAATTATCCAAAGAATACAGACCAGGCAGTTCACTTTACCACTCAAGAATCCTCCCAAAAATTCTTTCGCGTGTGGTACGCTCTAAAACAAGCAGAGAGACACAGTGCAGGATGAGAAGGACAGTCGGGGCAGTACATACGACTCTCCTTCCGCGAACCTCTTCGCCAACAGACTCTACATCTCCTACTGGGAAAATCTTTTGCGGGTGTGGGAGGAATGTGATCTGGAAAGTGGCGTTCTTTCAATCTAGCAACATCCTCCACCAGTCCAACTCTAGGAACACTTGCCTGTTCCACTACAACAAGGCTGCCTATTACAGACTCCTGAAACTTAGCAAAAGTCATCTTTGACTCAGGGCAAGAATCCTGGAACACAACAAAAGCATTAAACATTGCCAAGTGGAAAAGATGGATAGCCAACTTCTTCTACCAAATGTAAGCCTTACGAAGAGCAGTGTAAGGTTCCAACCTCTGATCTACTCTGTCAACACCACCCATGTACCTATTATAGTCTAAAACACATACAGGTTTGCGCGCTTCAGCGACCTGACCCCAAACAGTCACAGGTGCAGTGCTTTCATCATGGATGGAAGTCAGCATGTAGACATCTCTCCTGTCTGTAAACTTCACAGCAAGAAGCTCCTGGCAACGCAACGCACTGCACTGTCCCCGCACAAGCTTTTGACAAACAAGTTCTTTCGGAAAACCTTTACGGTTACAGCGGACTGTGCCACAAGCAAAAGTGTCCACTTTGGCCAATTCCCTGAACAACCGCACACCAGTGTAGAAGTTATCTACATATAAATGGTGGCCTTTGTTAAAAAATCCTCTTCCAAGTTCCCAAACAATTTTCTCAGTCACTCCAAAAGTGGACGGACAACCAGGGAGGTTAAACCTAGATTCCTTACCGGTGTACACCCTGAAATTAGAGACATATCCAGTCCTACTGTCACACAGCATATACAGCTTTATTCCATAGCGTGCCCTCTTACTAGGAATGTATTGCCTAAAAACCAAGCGGCCCTTGAACAACACCAAAGACTCATCCACTGCAATTTCTCTACCAGGGGCATAAATCTCAGAAAATCGATCAACAAAGTGATCAAGGACAGGCCTAATCTTAAAAAGACGGTCACAATCAGGGTGATCTCGTGGCAACGCTAAACCATTATCTACAAAGTGCATCATCCGAAGCAGAAGCAAATACCTGTCACGACTCATGACTGCCGGAAAAATAGACGTTGCCATCAAGGGACTGCTAGACCAATATGAAGCCAATGATGGCTTCCTTAGCAAGCCCATCAAAAAAGTTAAACCCAAGAACTTCTTCATCTCTTCAACATTTGTGGGAGTCCACCGGGTAGCTCTAGAGTGTGGCTTAAGACTGGCACTGTTGTCCCTCAAAAACTGTTCGGCATACAAATTAGTCTGCTCAACAATCTCTGCCAAAAACACATCGTCCATAAACAACTGAAAAAAATTTACAGGCAAAAAGTTCTCGGTATTCACTCTAGACCCTGGTACACCAGTAAACTCAGGAAATTCCGGCTGCACCATGCCAGGGGCAACCCAGAGGTCATCACTTTCAACGGGAAGACTTGCAGCCCCAGCCTGCAGCCCAGATGTCTCTTGCCGCACTACACCAACGGAAAGGCTTGCAGCCCCAGCCTGCAGCCCAGATGCCTCTTGCCGCACTACACCAACGGGAAGCCTTGCAGTCCCAGCCTGCAGCCCAGATGTCTCTTGCCGCACTACACCAACGGGAAGCCTTGCAGCCGCAGGCTGCAGCCCAGATGCCTCTTGCCGCACTATCAGCACATCAGTCTCCTCCTCTAACACAGGCACTTCATCCGCACTAAGAGTATCTTCATCATCCGATGACCCCATACGGAGAGAAAACTCACTGCCAGAATCGTCCCCTGCCCCCTCTCCCTCAGAAGCAGAGTCAGTCTCTGACCCAATATCAGAGGAAGACTCAAACAGCAAACCAACAACCTGCTGAGCAGTCATCCTGCGGCTAGCCATTATACCTACTAAGATGGAAGACTGCACAAACAAGTCAACAACAACCAACAATGTGCAAACCAAGTAAGTAAAGAAATGTGTACCTTATATCAATAAGATCAATGTACTCAAAAACTATACAATCCAAAATCAAAAGAGACAGCTACACTCACCAGAAACAAACTCTGCAGTGACACAGCAAAGACCAACGATATCAAACTAGAAAGAAGAAAAAAAAACAAATTACTCACAAGACAACAAAATACACATCGTGCACCAATGCAAAAAGTTTTTGAAACTCAAAAACCAAACATACTGCTATTATTACACCATTTGCAAAAAAAAACAGGCAGAGAAATCAAACACATTTGCATTGTACAAAAAAACAGTCTCTTACCAAACTACACAAACAGCAAAACCACCAGAACCAAAACGTCACCGTGAACAGAAGAAAAGCCTTCACCTAGAACAAAAAAGTAAACAAAAAAAACATTACAATTGGAAATCACAAAAAATATAACAATAAACATTATAACATGCCATGTCACTACCCAAATGGTCAATCGGTTTGTGTGCCAGGTCAGGCAGAAAACAGCAGGAAAAAAAAGGCTATTCAGTCCCGGGGCAGGTGAGCCAAATACATATAACAAATTGCACCCTGGAAGCGAGGGGTCACTTCTATTTCTAATTGAACTAATTCCCTGGTGTCTAGTGGGCTTTTCTGCCTCCAATGGGAGCAGAAACGGCAAAAAAATAAAACCGATCTGCCCACAGAGGGGCAAGAAAAGTCTTCAAAACATTTAGGGGCCCAAGGAAGCGACCCTTGCCCAAGGGGTCGCTTCCTACAATAATATTTCTATCCCTGGTGTCTAGTGGGCTTTTCTACCCCCCCCAAGGAGCAGAAACGGACAGAAAGACGACCAATCTGCCCCCAGGGGGGGCAGAAAAGTATTCTACATAATTAGGCCGCAAAGGAAGCGACCCTTGCCCAAGGGGTCGCTTCCTACATAAAGAAAAAGACATCCCTGGTGTCTAGTGGGCTTTTCTGCCCCCCCTGGGGGCAGAAACGGGCAGAAAGACGACCGATCTGCCCCCAGGGGGGGCAGAAAAGTCTTCAAATTATTTGACCCCACAAGGAAGCGACCCTTGCCTAAGGGGTCGCTTCCTACATAGCATAAACGACATCCCTGGTGTCTAGTGGGCTTTTCTGCCCCCCCTGGGGGCAGAAACGCGCAGAAAGCGGACCGATCTGCCCCCAGGGGGGGCAGAAAAGACTTCCACAAATTTTGCCCCCAAGGAAGCGACCCTTGCCCAAGGGGTCGCTTCCTACATAGTAAAAACGACATCCCTGGTGTCTAGTGGGATTTTCTGCCCCCCCCTGGGGGCAGAAACGCGCAGAAAGCGGACCGATCTGCCCCCAGGGGGGGCAGAAAAGACTTCCACAAATTTTGCCCCCAAGGAAGCGACCCTTGCCCAAGGGGTCGCTTCCTACATAGTAAAAACGACATCCCTGGTGTCTAGTGGGCTTTTCTGCCCCCCCTGGGGGCAGAAACGCGCAGAAAGCGGGCCGATCTGCCCCCAGGGGGGGCAGAAAAGACTTTGCCAAATTTTCACCCCCAAGGAAGCGACCCTTGCCCAAGGGGTCGCTTCCCAAACTCAAAATACAAAATCCCTGGTGTCTAGTGGGGCATCCCTACTCCACGATCGCGACGCTGTGCGCGATCGTGGAGCAGGAATGCCCTGTATTGAGACATCGGGGGAGAGGAAATACTCTTTCCTCTCCCCCGATGCCTCAATACTACAGATTTCACCGCCGCGGCCCCCACCAGACGACAAACACCTACCTCTGCTCCCCTTGGACGCGCTGGAAGAAATGGATTCCAGCGCGTCCAACGCTTCCTGATGACGCCGGCGCGCGCTGTGCGCGCTGACGTCATCAGAAAGCGTGGGGGGGCTCGGGGGGGGTCGGGGGTGGCAGCGGAAGCTCTTCCGCTGCCACCCCCGTAAAGGGGGGCAAGATCGAGGCACAAGGGGGGGAGCGCCAGCGCTTCCCCCGGGGGCTGTCCTCATGACGGAACGGTTCCGTCATGAGCACAGCCCAACCGATGCTCATGACGGAACCGTTCCGTCATGAGCATCGAAGGGGTTAAAGGTCATTCTAAAAAACAGATATACCTCATTGATTTAGCAAATTGAATATGAAACATCAGTAGCTGAGTTTGGTAGCTAAAAACGGTGCCTTTATCATTAGGATATTAAGTGTTTTTTACAAATATACACTGAGGTCTGGAAACATGCTCTATTCATCTGCCAATAATGCTTTGAATCCTTATGCCCCAAACACAAGCTATTTGAATAGCCTTGTGATAAGCTATTGAGGACGACTACAATATATGGTTGTTTCTATGTGAGTGTGTGTGTGCTGTCGGGCTGTAATTTACCATCTTGCTACGGTTAGCGGTCTAGTACTTGTATCCCGCCCATTTTAGGCAGCCTGAGGGCTACTTAAGTAACATCCCCGCGCAGACGCGCAGCACCACACATCAAGCAGAAGATGGTAATTTCTTTCACCTGGCTATACTTTCCTAATGCCTAATCAGTTTCACAAGGTAGAATTCTTGTGTTTCCTTATTCATTAGTGCCAGGAAACTGATGGAATATGTGCTTGACTCCTAGACACTTGAGGCAGAAATGCAAGGGTTGTGCCAAGACACTCCGTTGAGCTCTGCTAATAGCCATGCTCTAACCCCCTTAATCTGATCAATAATTAATTCTGTAGTGTGTGCCTGCCTGCCCTTCGAGGCAATTGATTACTGGGTTTGTTGCATTGTTTTTGTACTCAGGTGCATTTGATGGGCACAAACCCCATCCTGTGTTTTATAGGCTGACTAATTACGGCTGAAACCTCGATCACAGATTAAAGTGCATCCCAAACAGTATGACCAACATTACGCCTGAGATAACCTAAAATAAAATGACCGATTTCGATAGATAATCTGTACCCTTGAGCAAGTGGCTATCAAATCCATCGCCCTGCTTATGAGATAGGCCCTTGAAAGAAAATGAAACAGCAATGTTGAATGGCCTGAAATCACAATAGGGTGTAGCTCCATGAGAGGTTTATCGCCCATTTTCCATGGTGCAATGGTGCCTACGTTTGCGCTAGTCTGCCAAAATGGCGCCAGTACCGGCAGAAAGAGCAGGAATGCATTGTGTTGCTTATATTTCTGGCTATTCACTTTGGTATAGGGCAATGCAGCAAAGTGCCTTGCTGCACTGCCCTCTGCCAAAATGCAATAAAAAAGGCCCATAATATCTGACTATAACCTATGTGAAGGACAAGTAGTCTAATGTATTTACAATAACTTGTATCTGCAAACTTCATGCATATTAGTAAATGGTTTTAGTGTAATTAGGTCCTTGTGGTGAACCCACAATGCACATACCCACTGTATCAGCTTACCTTCGGATGGTCTGGGCACATAGCTTATGTATTTGGGTCTTGAATCTCACTGACTATACGTATATAGCAAACACAGGTTCTCTTATGGTTTCTGCACTAATTCTCTGATAAAGTGAGCAGCCCAGAATTCAATGCTGTTACTTGACCAGGTGTTATCATTTCAAATTTGCCTATGCATGGTGGTCATTAACATTTTACCCCCCCAGCGCCTGAGAGTCCAGGAAATATGCCTCGGGAACCATAATACAAGTGGTCCTCATTAGCGAATCATTTATCTAAAAAAGTGGAGCACATTTGCAAATCGTGGCAGTATTTAAACTTGTAAAGACTTGCTGTATTGATGTTTTGCAAGATGTGTGAGACTACATACGTTTGTATTTTCTGCAGGCAATGTTTGCGGTACTAACAGGTCGATATAATAACTTCTCCACCAGACAATGTGCATGGTGAAAGGGTGTCTGCCTTGGCGCTATGTACACAATTGTGCAATGGCGCTGGCTGAAAGGACAGGAATTCATTGGGGCATATTTACAATTGACCTGGGGCACTTTTTTTACGCCACAAGAATGTCACTTTGTGATGTTACTGAGGCACATTGTGCCGGCCTATATTTACAAGGCCACCCTATGTGACTTTCCATGGCCTTGTAAATATGGAGTGTCTGCGTTGTTTGGCAGGATTGTTTATGTGCAGGAAGGGACACCTTTCTACCAAAAAAACAATCAATTGAGGCTTTTTCCTCTTTCTGTGTGTGCTGCAGAAGGAAGCACTAATACAAAGAGAAAAAAACGAGAACAAATAAAGATATTTTTCCTCGTTATACCTCCCCTATGGAGGAGTACAGTTTTGATACTTTCCCAGGTTTACAGATCCTTGTAAATCTGGGAATATGTAAAAACCCATGGATGTTGGGTGGAAAACACACCATAACGGCCATAGAACGCCCCCCTGACGCAGTGGAAGGCAACTCAGCGACTTGCGCTGCGTTACTTTACACCATATCTATGAGGCCATGAAAAGCCATACAAAGTGGTTTTTCGTGGCGTCGTATATATGGGTCTGCACTCTGCACTCTGCACTGCCAAAGTCCAGCACCTTGAGACCCTTACAGGTGAGTAGTCACGCTGTACAAGACACCTTGGGCAGATTTACAAGCCCCTTGAGCCACTTTTGCGTCATTTTTCCTGTTTTAAAAATGATGCTAAAATGGTGCAAGGGGCTTGTAAATCTGCCCCCTGATTGACAAAAAGTGATGCACCTGTGGCGCAAGAGGTTACTTTAACCCGTTTCTCCTTGTTTTGGTTCATGCAGTTCACATGACTACCATAGTGCCAGTATTTTGCAGCATGGCAATTACGAGATTAGAACCTTCCTGCTCCGGATTCCAGCACAGTGTGTCTTGATGAAAAGTACCTGCTCCCATCACATCCAGATCCTACCAAGGATTCTGACTGACTCTCTGAAATCTGTACGCATTGGAACCTACTATAGGTGTTCAATGAAAGCTCGATGTGACTACACATCCCAGCATGCTGTATGAAGAAATCAAATACACAGTTGAACCCATGAGGGGTTTTTCAACCAATCAGCATGCAGTATAAAGAGCACTCCAATGCGTACAGGAAAAATGCCTCTGACGAAGTGGTACATTGGCCACAGATACGCGTCAGGCAATATAATGAACTTGGATGGCTGGGGCGAGCTGAACCATGATGTCGAATGGCAGACAGACTGTTGAGTGCATCTTGAGAAGCTTCGGCGTTTGTTGGATAAAGTTATGACACAGGTGCCATCCCGTGCAAGATGCACCATCTCGAAGGAATGAGAGGCTGAGGGAGAGGAACCTTCCTGCTCCTGTTTCCAGCACAGTGTGTCTTGATGAAAAGTGCCTGCTCCCATCACATCCAGATGCTACCAAGGATTCTGACTGACTCTCTGAAATCTGTACGCATTGGAACTTACTATAGGTGTTCAATGAAAACTCGATGTGACTACACATCCCAGCATGCTGTATGAAGAAATCAAATATGCAGTTGAACCCATGGGGGGGTTTTCAACCAATCAGCATGCAGTATAAAGAGCACTCCAATGCATACAGGAGAAATGCCTCTGATGAAGTGGTACGTTGGCCACAGAAACGCATCAGGCAATATAACAAACTTGGATGGCTGGGGCGGGCTGAACCATGATGCTGAATGGCAGACACACAGTTGAGTGCATCTTGAGAAGCTTCGGCGTTTGTTGGATAAAGTTATGACACAGGTGCCGTCCCGTGCAAGATGCACCATCTCGAAGGAATGAGAGGCTGAGGGAGAGGAACCCTCCTGCTCCGGTTTCCATCACAGTGTGTCTTGATGAAAAGTGCCTGCTCCCATCACATCCGGATCCTACCAAGGATTCTGAATGACTCTCTGAAATCTGTACAGGCCAATATAAAGAATAAATATCTACAATATAGGAATTTGATAAAAAAGCTGAAAGAAAATGATGAAATTGTAGTTCGCAGAAGTGACAAAGGTGGTAACATTGTGCTCTGGCCGCAAAAGCTATACGATAAGGAAGCATATAGCCAGCTCAATGATAGACTTTGCTACAATCGGAGTAGCCAGGCTAATTTGAATGCATCATACAAAGAATATTATGGAATGCTATCCACATGGAGACAGGAAAATCTGATCACTGGAGACGAATATAAATATCGGAAAAAAGAACACCCAACTACTCCTTCGTTATACTTCATCCCCAAAATCCATAAAGATAGGGACAACCCCCCAGGCAGACCCATTATTTTTGCCAGGGATGGGTTGTTGGAACATACTACCAGATTGTCAGAACAAGTGCTCTTCCCAATGCACAGGAGCAGAATGTCGCAAGTTCCCAATGCCTCTCTAAGATTTCTCAGCCACACGCATATATTAGCATGTATGCCACTGAAACCCCAGGGGGGAAAGGGGATGGGACAGAGAAGAGACAGTCGCACCGCGTCTGATTCTTTCTTCAGCTTCAGACGCTCCTTCTTCTCACCTTCTTCTGGCTAGCACGGGAATGTGTATTTACTATAAGGAAATTACATACATTGACATTTCTATTCCTCCTGAAACATCTAATGAATCCACTCCCTTGCTCACCTACCCCGTCTTGGTGTGACCTATGCCTCTCTTCTATTGGTAGTTTTTCGTGGCTTCTGTGTGCTGTAACTAAAAATAATTTAATTATTAATTATTTTCTCAACTCTTCACTATTTACTCTAACATGTATCTTTTTCTTTTGCAGACTCCTCACCTATTCCTTGCTACAGCTGAAGAGTAACTAGGGTCTGGTATCTGGTAAGTATTTATTTGGTTGATATTAACCTTGCTCTCCTTAAATGCCTTTTAAAATAATAAGCTATGCAAATTCTGCTGTCTTATTAAACTATATACAAGTTGGAAGTTGATTCCTCCGAAACAACTTGCAGGAAACTAGGATTTTTTAAAGTAAGACTTTTTCTTTTGTAAAACTTAAATTATGCCCGTTATCTCTCACAGGACTTGTGCTGACTCTAAACTCTTTTCAGGGAACAGCAGCGTTTATTAATGGCGCATCCTCGGTACTAGTTCTACCCTAATACGCATGAATTAGATACGAAACTTCCTCATAAGACGCGCATGCTCAGGAGCTCAATATTTGGAACAATCTTACTGCTTCCTTCTCAGGTATTCTCTGAACTCGTACTCCACCGCAGTAGCTAATTTGAAGCGCGACAAAGTTTTTCCCTGACTAAACTTTGCAACGCTTCTCTTCTAGACGTCCTTCTCTCCTACGACATCAGGTTAAATGCGCTACAGAACGGGCACTGCACCTGGATCATGGTGATTCCCCTTGAGAGCTAGAGCACTTACATGTTACTCCAGCGGTCGACTCTTGGCGGCCATTTTAGGAGCAATACTTGCCAATGATTTGTGCTGCCCTTGAACCTTCTTGATCTTACTCCTAGATTTTAACACTACAGTGCTTATATTTAGTCTTTTTCGGTAGTGTGGTTTAGCAGTCCTGACAGTACCCTCCCTCAAAGTACTTCCTCTCTGCTTGGGTTTGTTTGGGAATCTTCTATGAAACTCTCTGATCAATCGAGGGGCATGAACTTCTGAAGACAAAACCAAGATCTTTCCTCAGGTCCATAACCCTTCCAATCCAATAAATAATACAATCGTCCCTTCCGTATCCTTGAATCCAAAACCTGTTGTACCTCAAACTCTTCTCCTTTCTCAGTTTGGATTGATTTTGGGGGCTTGCTGATTCGTACATTTTTTGACACCTTCTTTAACAAAGAGACATGAAATACTGGATGAACATGTAATCCCTTAGGTAACCTCAACTGAAAGTTTAATGCACTTAATTTTTTCTCAATCAGGTAGGGGCCTACAAATCTCGGATGAAGTATCCTAACTCCTTTAAGTCTAAGATTTTTTGTGTTCAACCAAACCTTATCTCCTACATGTAATTCTGGTTTTTTTCTTCGCTTCTTGTCTGCATAATGTTTGTAACTTTCTTTGGCATTGTTTACATTTTCTGTGGCTAAACTATGCACTTGTGTCATGTGTTCTACAAGATCAGTTACTGCTGAAACATCCACCTCCTGAAAACTTAATGATTGGTGAGGATGCCTTCCTGTGTTTAAATGAAAGGGGGAATAACCAGTGGAAACGTGTTTCGCATTGTTATGCGCAAACTCTGCTGCCCCCAGGTAATCTGGCCAATCTCCCTCTTGGTCTAATAAACACAATCTACGGTACTGTTCTAATTCTTGATTGGCTCGCTCTGTTTGGCCATCAGTCTCAGTATGATAACTTATTGTGTATCTAGTTTCTATGTTCAATCTTTTAGTAAAGGCCTTCCAAAAATGGGACAAGAATTGAGAACCCCTGTCTGATATTATGATTTTGGGAATTCCATGTGCTCGAACTATACTTTGACTAAAAGTACATTGCAGGGTTTTAGCTGTGGGCACCCCTTTTAAAGGTAGAAAATGGGCCATCTTTGTAAAAGCATCTACACATACCAGGATAGCATCATACCCTTGGCTCAATGGTAAATCGACTATTAGATCTAATGTGACAGTATGCCATGGGTAGGGTGGAGTAGGTAAGGGTTTCAATAACCCCTTGAGAGCTTGCCTTTCTGGTTTTCCCCTTGCGCAGATCTCACATGTGGCAACATATGGACGCACATCTTTAATCATGCCTGGCCACCAAAAGCGTCTTCTCACCAATTCTTCAGTCTTTGAAATACCTTTATGGCTAGCCAAAATGCTATCGTGACTTTCCTTTAAGGCTTTGTGTTGCATTTCTGATGTAGTCAAATAGAGAGCTCCATTGTGGTACGGTAACCCTCCTCGAATTTCTCGTCTCGAATCTTCTTTCACCCAATCCTTCATTTCTTCCAAGGTTATGGAATTCTGATCTCTTTCTTCCAGTGACTCTTGCAAAACTGCCCCAATCAACTTTTCTGCTGGTATGATCGTCTGACTCTTGACCTCTTCCAAAATTCCATCTGCACCCAATCTCGACAAGGCATCTGCCTTACCATTTTGTGACCCTGGTCGATAAGTAAGGACGAAGTCATAGTCAGCGAAGTACAAAGACAAACGTAATTGTCTAGGTGTTAATGTTCTGGCTGACTTCAAGAATTTAAAATTTCTATGATCAGTATAAACGGTGACTACATGTCTAGCACCCATCAAATAGTGTCTCCATTCTTTAAATGCATCTTTGATGACCACTAACTCTTTTTCCGTTATCGTATAGTTGACTTCTTCCGCTGTCAATTTCCTAAAACGGAATGCCACTGGGTGCAGTTGCCCTGTAGTCTTATGTCTTTGAGACAACACACCTCCCAACGCCAAGTTGGAAGCGTCAGTTTCCACAAAGAAGGGCTCTGATGGATCTGGATGAAGTAATATTGGCGCTGTAGTGAAATCTTTTTTTAACTGAGTGAATGCCTCTTCTGCTTCTTTTGTCCATTCAAATCGAACACCCTTCTTCAGTAATCTAGTTTAAGAAATCAACTTTTTGGAGAAGTCCTGGATGAATCTCTTATAGAAATTAGCGAATCCTATGAAACTTTGAATTTCCTTCACAGACTTAGGTGATTTCCTTTCAACCACTGCTTTGATTTTATTTTCATCCATGGTTATTCCCTTGGGTGCGAGCACAAATCCCCAAAACTCCACTGTAGAGACATTAAACGCACATTTCTCTAACTTAACAAACAGATTGTTTTCTCGCAATTTCTGCAACACCTTCTTAACATGTTCTTCATGTTCTTCTACAGTGTCGGAATAAATTAAAATGTCGTCAATATATACTAAGCCTGGGCAAAGCACTACGCTACGCTCGAGTAGTTTGCAAAGTTTGCGCGACTTCGCACTATGCGAATTGCACGTAGGACAGTACAAACACGTGTAGCGTAGCGTAGTGCAGCGGTCATTTTTTGCCAGCTCGCGGTCCTTAACATCAAGTTGGTGACTGTGAGCAAGCAAAATGACATCCCGCCGAGACTTTTTCCTCGTTCGCGATCAGCAACATCTAGTTGCCGATCGCGAGCGTGGAAAATAAACCTCCGGGCGAGATTCTCAACGCGGGGAGGTCAGGTTTCTCATTGCGAGTGGTCGCATATGGTCGCGACCGCTCGTGATGAGAAACTACCAGTCCGCATTGAGAACGCTGCTGCTCGAGTAAAAATCTACTCGAGCGGCAAAAAACTACAGCTCCCACTGTGCAAGATGCCGTTTTCAATGATTGCACAGTGCCGGATGCTTTTCCGCACTGTGCAATCATTGCAAACGGCATCTTGCACAGTGCGAACAGGGTACTACTCAGTTCGCGAAGTGCTACGCGTAGCTCGCGTAGTGCAAAGTGCACTTTGCGTAGCTACGCGTAGCGCTACTTCGCGAACTACGCCCAGGGTTATAATATTGCATTCCGATCAATGAACTCCTTCAACACATCGTTGATAAAATGTTGAAAAGCGGCTGGGGCATTACATAAACCATATGGCATTACTTGATATTCGAAGAGCTCATGCTTGGTTCTAAAGGCAGTTTTCCATTCATCTCCTTCTCGAATTCTGACGAGATGCTAAGCCCCTCTCAAATCCAAATTGGTGTAGACTCTTACTTCTTTCACCTGATCTAATAGCACAGATATTAAGGGCAAAGGATACCGATTCTTAATGGTTATCCGGTTGAGTGCTCTATAATCTATGCAAGTCCTCAACTCTCCACTCTTCTTCGGAATAAAAAAAAGTGGTGAAGAGACAGGGGATTGGGACAGTCTAATGAATCCATTTTCTAGATACTTTTGTATATATTCCTTCAGATGTTCATCTTCCCGCTCTGTCAAAGCATAAATTCTGCTGCATGGGAGATTGAATCCTGGTTCCAAATCTATTTTACAATCATATTCTCTATGAGAAGGAAGCCTTTCAGCCTCCACCTCATTAAAGACGTCTTGGAATTCAGTGTACTGCTCAGGTAGTTTTGTAGTATCTATCACACAAATCGTAGTCTCTTTTTCACTTAAATGAAACGCTGGTGTGTTCACATGGTCCCTCTTACATTCTCTACGACAATTCTCCTTAGAGTACTTTGAATCCAAAGTTATTGACCGAGCTTCCCAATCGATTGTAGGATTATGTTCTGTGAGCCATGGTAGTCCTAGTATCAATTGTTATTGCGGAGCATCTATTAAGTTGAATTGCAATGTTTCAAGGTGTCCATCATCTGATTCCAATTCCACTGGTTCTGTGTGACTCACAATGGGTCCTGATGAGAGATTGGTTCCATCGACAGCTCGGACTGCTTCACTTTTTTCCTTCTTGGTTGCCCACAGACGAATCTTATCAGCAAACTTTAAATCACAAAAATTGCCCGTAGCTCCTGAGTCGATCATAACATTTACCTGTTTCAGTGTCTTCCCTCTGAACCGTAATGTCATCATCAAAACCAAATGTGGAGAAGCAGATTGCAAGGTGTTTGCCAAGGTATGAGCATCTGGAGCGGTCTTAGAGTCTGCAACCACCAGTCCAAACCATTTACTGGTGGTGCGAGGCGTTTTCCGACGATGTTTGCTTGGGTTTCTTTGGACAATTCCGAACAAAATGCCCACTGCCTCCACAATAGAGACATTGCTTGTTTACTCTTCATCTCTCTTTTTCTTCTTTAGAGAGGGGCCCCCGAATTGCTTCTATTTGCCTGGGTTCTCCTCCACGAGCTGAGTCTGATTATTTGCTACCTTCTATCCTGGCTCGATCAAACCTAGGCACACTGGGACGATAATCTCTCTTTCTCTCTCCTCTTCTTTCACTTTGACGAAAGTCAATTTCTAAAACTAGATCAATTAATGCTGACATCTCCGTGGGTCTATTGGGCACTTGTGCCAAAGCATCTTTTAATTTGTCTTTTAAGCCTCGATAGAACACTGCAGCTCGTTTGTTCTCCGGCAATTCCGTTTCCACCACCAACTTATTAAACTGGGCCAAATAGGCAATCAAATCACGACTGCCCTGTTTGATTTCCAATAACTCATTGTCTGTTGCTTGTGAGACCCTTCATCTGTCAAATATTCGAAGAAATTATTTTTTGAATTCATCTAAATCATATAAGATAGTATCATTTCTGGTCACCAAAGGCATAGACCAAGACGCAGCGTCTCCACTTAAATATGACAGAATAAATGCCACTCGAGATTGCGCATCGGGGAATACAGCCGGACCACACATAAAATGCAAAGTACATTTTGTCAGGAACACTTGAGCCTTCTGAGGGTCTCCATTAAAACGCTCAGGTGGTGCCAAAGGACTTACTGGGGAGAGTGAATGGATAACTTGTGTAGTAATCTTAGGTTGGGAAACAGATGCATCACTAAGATTCCCTTCTGAAGAGGCCGAATATTTAAAACTGGGACTGGATACTAAACTACTCACTTTTAAGGTCAACTCAGTAGTTTCTTTTTTAAGCTCCCTCTTCTTTTTCCTGACTGAGATTAATTCCCTTTGAATTCCTTCAAAGATTTCTCCTAGTTTCTTTAAATCCAAACCTTCCGCCATTCTGCTCAGGAGCTAATTTAACGAGTGCACTTCACTCTGTCAGAACAAGTGCTCTTCCCAGTGCACAGGAGCAGAATGTCACAAGTTCCCAATGCCTCTCTAAGATTTCTCAGCCAAACGCACATATTAGCATGTATGCCAACGAAACCCCAGGGGGGGAAAGGGGATGGGACAGAGAAGAGACAGTCGCACCGCGTCTGATTCTTTCTTCAGCTTCAGACGTTCCTTCTTCTCACCTTCTTCTGGCTAGCACGGGAATGTGTTTTTACTGTAAGGAAATAACATACATTAACATTTTCTACTCCTCCTGAAACATCTAATGAATCCACTCCCTTGCTCACCTACCCCGTCTTGGTTTGACCTATGCCTCTCTTCTATTGGTAGTTTTTCGTGGCTTCTGTGTGCTGTAACTAAAAATAATTTAATTATTGATTATTTTCTCAACTCTTCCCTATTTACTCCAACATGTATCTTTTTCTTTTGCAGACTCCTCACCTATTCCTTGCTACAGCTGAAGAGTAACTGGGGTCTGGTACCTGGTAAGTATTTATTTGGTTGATATTAACCTTGCTCTCCTTAAATGCCTTTTAAAATAATAAGGTACGCAACTTCTGCTGTCTTATTAAACTATATACAAGTCGGAAGTTGATTCCTCTGAAACACCTTGCAGGAAACTAGGATTTTTTAAAGTAAGACTTTTTCTTTTGTAAAACTTAAATTATGCCCGTTATCTCTCACAGGACTTGTGCTGACTCTAAACTCTCTTGAGGGAACAGCAGCGTTTAATACTCACGCATGCTCGGTACTAGTTCTACCCTAATGCGCATGAATTAGATATGAAACTTCGTCATAAGACGTGCATGCTCAGGAACTCAATATTTGGAACAATCTTACTGCTTCCTTCTCAGGTATTCTCCGAAATCGTACTCCACCGCAGTAGCTAATTTGAAGCGCGAAGTTTTTCCCTGACTAAACTTTGCGACGCTTCTCTTCTAGACATCCTTCTCTCCTACAACATCAGGTGAAGTGTGCCACAGAACAGGCACTGCACCTGGATCATGGTTATTCCCCTTGAGAGCTAGAGCGCTAATTTGTTGCCCCAGCAGTCGACTCTTGGCGGCCATTTTAGGAACGATACTTGCCAATGATTTGTGCTGTTCTTGAACCTTCTTGATCTTACTCCTAGATTTTAACACTACAGTGCGTATATTTAGTCTTTTTCGGTAGTGTGGTTTAGCAGTCCTGACACAGATACATCGACTATTTCCTCCAAATCTATGTTAAGAACTTACCTAGTTATGTGCGTGACACAAGTGACTTTTTAAGGCAAATTTCTGAATTTGAATGGCATGATGACTACATTTTAATAGTATTGGATGTAACATCGATATATACAAGTATTGAACATACAGACGGGATTGAGGCAATTAGACATTATTTATCATGCAGGCCCGAGCAATTCAAACGCCATAGCAATATGCTTATTGATATGATAAAGTTCTGTCTATATAATAACATTTTTATGTTCAATAGCCAGTTATATCAACAAACTAGGGGGCATATTATCAAGACAGGCGATAAAATTATCGCCGCTTTAGCGGCAGAAAACTGCCGCTAAAACGGTGATAATGGGCTTGATAATATGCTCTATGGATCTCCAATTGAAGCCCATGTTAGATGTCCTTCACATCTAACATGGGCTTCAATTGGAATTCAATAGAGCATATTATCATGCCCATTATCGCCGTTTTAGCTGTAGTTTTCTGCCGCTAAAGCGGCAATAATTTTATCGCCTGGCTTGATAATACGCCCCTAGAGGAGTTGCCATGGGAGCCAGCTTCTCGCCCTTTTATGCCTGCCTACACATGGGTAGATGGGAGGAACTGGCTCTCATGGGTGAGCATAAACAATACATGATGAAAAATGTGAAAATGTGGCGACGTTACATTGATGATCTCTTTGTTATATGGCAGTGAACAGAATGTGATGCTTGTGAGTTTGTTCAGTCCCTCAACATTAATGACATCAACCTCAAGTTTACGGCTACTCTTAGCTCCAGTTCTATTGAATTCCTTGATACCCAAGTATACATTGAAAATCATAAAATTGAAACTAGGCTATTTAGGAAAAAAACAGCTGGCAATTCAACTCTCCATGCGAGTAGTATGCATCCCAAACATCTTACAAACAGCATACCGTATGGAGAGATGTTGCGATTGCGGCAAATCTGCAGCAACAATAACGAACTATTAATAGCTCAAAGTGAAAGTAAAGCCAGATTCCTACAGAGAGGGTACCAAGAAAAAACAATTGACAGAGCTATCATGAGATCTATCTAGAAATAATGTCTTGAAAGAGGGTGATACAAAAGAACAGGAAATCAAAACGTTTCGTATGATTATGAAGTATAGTAATCAGCATAAAGAAATACAGAGAATCATACAGAAGAACTGGGCCATGGTACTCTGTGACCAAGTAATCGGATACCTCAACAAGAGACAATGTAGTCAGGACAAGCCCAGAAATGATCGACAGTGGTAGTTGGTTACAGATGAGAAAAGGGTTTTACAGATGCAAAACATGCAAGGCATGCACACATGGCATAAATAAAAACACCTACAGTACTCCTTTCAGTGATAGAAAGTTTAAAATCGACACACTCTTAACATGCAAGACAGAGTATGCTGTATATGTATTGCAATGCTCGTGTGGCTTGCAAACCATAGGCAGCACTGTCTTGCAGGTACATAAATGTATTCTTCAGCATTTGCGCGCCATAACAAATCAAGACAATACCTATCCAGTGGCGCGCCACTTTAAAGATTAGCACAACTCGAAAAATACAGACCTCAAGTACTATGTAATAGACTCAGTGCCTCCCAGCAGACGGGGGGGGGGGATAGAGTTACAAAATTGAGTACGCTGGAAACAAGATATATCTTACAGTTAGATTCTAAAGTACCATTGGGGCTAAATGCAACAGAGGATCTACAGACGTGCTTAAGCTAGGATTTGTAAAATATCTAACCCTGGGCGAAGTAGCGCCACGCGTAGCTACGCAAAGTGCACTTTGCGAACTGCGTAGTACCCTGTTTGCACTGTGCAAGATGCCGTTTTCAATGATTGCACAGTGCGGACAAGCATCCGGCACTGTGCAATCATTGAAAACGGCATCTTGCACAGTGCGAGCTGTAGTTTTCTGCCGCTCAAGTAGATTTTTACTCGAGCGGCAGCTTTCTCAACACGGACTGGTAGTTTCTCATCGCGAGCATACGCGACCACTCGCAATGAGAAACCTGACCTTCCCATGTTGAGAATCTTGCTGGGAGGTTTATTTTCCACGCTCGCGATCGGCAACTTGATGTTGCTGATCGCGAACGAGGAAAAAGTCTCGCCGGGATGTCATTTTGCTTGCTCGCTGTCGCCAACTTGACGTTGAGGACCGTGAGCAAGCAGAAAATGAACACTGCACTACGCTACGCATGTTTGCACTGTGCTACGTGCAATTCGCGTTGTGCGAAGTAGCGCAACTTTCGCAAACTACGCAAGCGTAGCGTAGTGCTTTGCCCAGGCTTAAAAATATCACTGTTATACAGAGATTAGGTGTAAACTCGTAAGGAATAACTATCTCAGTACAAGATTGAGCCCATAATAATATTGATATATAGGATTGTACCAAAAGGAAGTATTTTACTTATATTTATTGGAAATAATCTTTATTTATATCTTTATTTATATATATATATATATATATATATATTTATTCATGAAAGTTATGTATATATTTATATATCGATGTTTACACATGGGCTGCTTGTAAGATAGAGATATGGTAATATGCAGGTTAAGTTAATAAAGGCTCAATGACTAAATTCCAATCTTTGATTACACAAGTAACATAGGGGTACCTAAAAGCCACTTTTGCATATGCATGATTTTTGCATATACATGATTTTAACATCTATATATACATTCAAACCCAATTCCCTTCAACAAATGAATATATGAGACAGGAAAATAACCAAGGAACAGGTCGGAATTCAAAAAATTAAAAAATTAATAAATTTAAAATATTTGAAGATATGAAAATAATATAAAAAGGATTTATCACTATGTTTACAGCACATTGCACTTTTCACGTGGGCACTTTTTAAGATAATTGTACAACACATTTTGGGACACATAAGGAGGTTAAAATGAAAGAAAGGAAATATACTGGAATAATGATTGAACCTGGTATTAATACACTATCCAGTTTTTAAGGTGTCTTTATTTTAATGTAAGAATTGGACACAAAAAGTATATTCATTTCATATTTTAATTTCACTTGAATGATTTGCACAATTTGAAGCATAATAATCATGTATTTACCATTCAAGTCATGTACAAAAGAGATAACTGAGTCTGTTTTTTATATCTATGACCATGTGATATCCCAAATGTGTGTATGTTTCACTTTAAATATTGCACTAATTTGAGCAACCATGTCATGTGATCAAGGCTCCACAGAGCTGAAACGCGTAATGGCGACGGATGATTAAAACACCTTCAGCACCAAACTGGGTCCGTGTCCATATGTCTGGAAAAAAGAAGTTTTTAGCGGAGTTCACGTTATATATATATATATATATATATATATATATATATATATATATATATATATATATATATTTTCAAACCTCATTCAGCTCCTCCTGGGATATCCGCCCATAGTCTGGTGGCGCACGGGGCCGGTAGAGCCACAGCCGGCACAAATTATAAATCCAATTCCAAAGTAAAGCGCGCTCTCAGTTTAGGGTATAATAACGATCTTTTATTCCGACGTTACGCGTTTCGAGAGTAAACTCTCTTGCTCACACATATATATATATTCACTTAAAAAACCATAGGTTTCACACAAGTTATAGTTACTGTACATTTCACTCGTAAAAAACCAATGAAATTCCACGTTATAGTTAGATCAGGTAACTATAACTTGCGCGCCCACAATGCACTGCTGATGACGTCACATATTACATCACTTATGACATGGTCAGTGACATCACTCATGACATCAATGATGACATCTGAAATGACACATTGTGCATTGCGGTCGCGCAAGTTATAGTTACCTGATCTAACTATAACGTGGAATTTCATTGGTTTTTTACGAGTGAAATGTACAGCTAACTATAACTTGTGTGAAACCTATGGTTTTTAAGTGAATTTGCAAGGTTTTTTAAATGCTAATTCCTAACTATAACGTGTGTGAAACCTATGGTTTTTTCAGTGAATTTGTACGGTTTTTTAAATGCTAAGTTATGTATTTATTTTTAATTTTTGCGCGCACAGTGCGCTTCGTGCACCGTGCGCGCGCTGTGGGCACTCGGTGCGCTTCGCGCACCGAGCACCCACGTTGCGCATTTCGTACCGTGCACGCCTCGCCATTTTTTACAAAATATCAATTGTTTTTTTCTCCCTTGGGGGTCCTTAGATTTATATATTAAATGTGATTGTTAATTTTTTTTAATTTTTTATTTTTTTTTACCGTACACGTACGGTAAGCTTACCGTACGCACACTCCGCGATTTTTTTTTTAAATTATTAAATTTATTTTTCATACTTTTTGGTCCTTCGTGAACCCCCTGACGAACGCTAGGGGGTCTGCAACTCTCTTCGTTGCCCCCTTTTCATGTTATCAACCTTTGTTTTTCAGTGCGAGAGACAGAAAATGGCGGCCGATACTTTCTGATTTGGACCGATTCGAATGTTTACAGTCATGTAACCACCAATCAGAAATGAGCTCGCGCACGGCACCGTACGCGTATGGTAAGCTTACCGTAAGCGCACGGAGCGCGCTTACAGATATATATATTGATTTAAATGCTATTTTCTCAGGACCTACTGAACGAATTTACACCAGACCTGCAAAAGGCACATCCCTGACCTGAGGACTACCTCTCTGCCCAATTTCAAGTAATTCTGTTCAGCCGTTCGGGCTGTAGCTCGGACTAAAGGTCCTATGGGAAAATGCATGGGGAAAACGCGTTTTGGGACCCCCCTTTTTTCTCAGCCCCCGCTTGACGAATCCCCCCGAGACTTTCAGGGTAGGAGCGGAGCGTAGCGCCCCATTAGTTTTGAAAAATTCGCGAGGATTCGTCAACCGGCGCCAAAGTTATTCCAAATAGAATGTTGCGGATTTCCTATGGAAACACGGTCCTAACTATAACTATCTACTGGCGACCGCCAGTAGATAATATATATATATAAATATATATATATTACCTACTAGCGGTCGCCAGTAGGTAGTTATAGTTAGGACCCTGTTTCCATAGGAAATCCGCAACATTCTATTTTGAATAACTTTGGCGCCGGTCGACGAATCCTCGCGAATTTCTCAAAATAGGTGGGGCGCTACGCTCCGCTCCTACCCTGAAAGTCTCGGGGGGATTCGTCAAGCGGGGGCTGAGATAAAAGGGGGGTCCCAAAACGCGTTTTTCCCATGCATTTTTCCATAGGACCTTTAGACAGGGCTACAGCCCGAACGGCTGAACAGAATTACTAGAAATTTGGCAGAGAGGTAGTCCTCAGGTCAAGGAAGTGCCTTTTGTAGGTTTGGTGTAAATCTGTTCAGTAGATTCTGAGAAAATAGCCTTTAAATCAATATATATATCTGAGCCAGCTTACGGTACGCTTACCGTAAGCTTACCGTACGCGTACGGTGGCGTGCGCGAGCGCGATTCTGATTGGCTGTTAGATCTTAGTAAACATTCGAATCGGCCGAAACCAGGAAGCGGCGGCCGCCATTTTGTGTATTTCACTCCGGTAAAAAAGAGTGATATCTTGAAAAGGGGGCAAGGGAGAGAGTTACAGACCCCCTAACATTTGTAAGGGGGTCAAAGAAGGACAGAAAAGTACAAAGAAAACATTTATTGATTTTACAAAAAAATCACGGGGTACGCGTACGGTAAGCTTACGGTAAGCGTACGGTAAAAAAAAAATACAAAAAAGAAATGAAATTCAGATTTAAGTGTTTAGATATTAGGGGGCTCTAAAAAGAGCCGTTGTGTTTATTAAGTGATTTTTTTGTGGTACCTACAAGTAAGTACCGATGCAGAGTCTAAGGTTCAAGAGGAAGACTCTGTTCCCTTCATCATTGAAGTGCACACCATCTCCTCTATAAATGTCTTGCATTTCGTAACGCAAGTTGTTGTGGTAAATGGAACCCATACCATAGTCACGGAGGAAAGCAGAAACAGATTTGTTGACGTGCTTTCTTGCTTTGTCAATCTGCGGACAGAAATGATTGGACCAGTTCCATTTTTGCCTTTGGCATATGTTAGAAAACACAAAGGCAGTTTTAGGGAAAAGTGAAAACAGTTGTGCAAAGGTGTCCTTCATAAGCATTTCCAGACCTACCCCAGTCAAAGTGCCTAGGTCATTGCCACCACAGTGCACTATTATGAGGTCAGGGTGTTGGATTTGCATGAAGGATTTCACCAATGGTATCAATTGGTGCCACTTTAACCCTCTCTGACCAATCCATTTAATGTCTACATTTGGCAAAGCAAGGTCTCTCACCATACCTGTTTTCTCTGCAAACTTTTCACTCCAGAAGACATAGCTGTGCCCTACAATCCACACTGTGAACATCTTCAAAGGAGAACTGGATGCACTCAGGAGGTGTCTTTCAGTAGAATGGCAATATGAAAAGAAAGACAGTTTGGAAATGGAGGCATACATATTTTTTTCAAAACAAAAAGAACTGATTGGCTGTTTCATACCATTCTAGAATAAAAACTAGGCTGTATGTGTAAATTAATAGAAGTATGTTTTGTATTGGTACAGAAAAATGTGTTACCAAAGAACAGTACTATGGATTTGCTGTTAGGTTTGAAAAGTCAAGCACTCTTGCTCTGTGGAATTGAAACATTGTGTGGCGAACTTCTGACCTGACTCCACACAGCAGTGTTCCATGAGCTGTTGCTATGGTAGCAGGCAGAAGTCAAGTTGGGGGAAGGGTACTAGGCAGAAGTCAAGTTGGGGGCAGGGTACTTTTGGAAAAGGGTTGGTTTTCAACCAATAGAAATGTGTGATTACATTTGAAAAAAAGGGGGAAGCACTGAGATTTGAAACTTACATGTATATGTGTGGAAAAATAGAGGGAAACGTTGCCATTATCTGGTTCTGCTGAGAGGAGAGAGGTGTAGAGAACAGAGATCCTGGCTCTGATAATCTGCTGTTTGAGTGCCACATTTCTTTCACAACTAACTAATTTTAAAGGTGAGGTTAGAGTTTGAGAGGGGATGTATATGGTAAATTAAGAAATGAATAATAGAAATGTAATTCTTTTTGTTGAAGTTGCGTTTATTATTTTCTGTTTTGGGAGAAATTTAAATGTGAGGAACATGTAAAATAATATGGACTATGTTTTCACGATAAATTAAGGTGTATTGGTATAAAAAATGAACAGTTTAAGGGTTTGAGGTTGGACTCAGTAATGCAAACACATTCAGCATCACTAAGGCTGGTTGCCCTTGGTGGAATGTAGGCAGTCACCCAGGTTACACATGTTGGGAAATATAGGCAGAGATTTATTGTGTACAACTCTGGTAATTTTATATTTGCATTAGTAGGAAAAAGGGGGAGCGATTTTTTGGTGCAGAAGCAGACTCTTAGCACACACCCAGCTCCTTTCCATGTATAATCATGCACAGTATTTACAAGCGAGTGGGGTTTGAGGTTTCAGTCTGTAATGCAAATACATTCAGCATCACTAAGGCTGGTTGCCCTTGCTGGAGTGTAGGCAGTCATCCAGGATACACATGGTGGTGGTCTGAAAAAGCAGTTTGGACATGTGCATTTAAAAAAATCTGAAAAGTGGATTCATAATGTGTCAGTCTGTAAAAGTGTTTATCACTTGCCAAAAAAAAGAGCAGTAAGTGTGCATTCAAATTGGCAAAGAAATTTCGTTTTGTGACTAATGTGAAAACATGACTCTGTGTGCAAATAGGAATTACAGGCAGAGATTTATTGCGTTTTGCTCTGGTGATTTCACAGTTGCATTAATAGGAAAAAGGGGGAGCGATTTTTTGGTGCAGAAGCAGACTCTTAGCACACACCCAGCTCCTTTCCATGTATAATCATGCACAGTATTTACAAGCGAGTGGGGTTTGAGGTTTCAGTCTGTAATGCAAAGACATTCAGCATCACTAAGGCTGGTTGCCCTTGCTGGAGTGTAGGCAGTCACCCAGGATACACATGGTGGTGGTCTGAAAAAGCAGTTTGGACATGTGCATTTAAAAAAATCTGAAAAGTGGATTCATAATGTGTCAGTCTGTAAAAGTGATTATCACTTGCCAAAAAAAAAGAGCAGTAAGTGTGCATTCAAATTGGCAAAGAAATTTCGTTTTGTGACTAATGTGAAAACATGACTCTGTGTGCAAATAGGAATTACAGGCAGAGATTTATTGCGTTTTGCTCTGGTGATTTCACAGTTGCATTAGTAGGAAAAAGGGGGAGCGATTTTTTGGTGCAGAAGCAGACTCTTAGCACACACCCAGCTCCTTTCCATGTATAATCATGCACAGTATTTACAAGCGAGTGGGGTTTGAGGTTTCAGTCTGTAATGCAAAGACATTCAGCATCACTAAGGCTGGTTGCCCTTGCTGGAGTGTAGGCAGTCACCCAGGATACACATGGTGGTGGTCTGAAAAAGCAGTTTGGACATGTGCATTTAAAAAAATCTGAAAAGTGGATTCATAATGTGTCAGTCTGTAAAAGTGATTATCACTTGCCAAAAAAAAAGAGCAGTAAGTGTGCATTCAAATTGGCAAAGAAATTTCGTTTTGTGACTAATGTGAAAACATGACTCTGTGTGCAAATAGGAATTACAGGCAGAGATTTATTGCGTTTTGCTCTGGTGATTTCACAGTTGCATTAGTAGGAAAAAGGGGGAGTGATTTTTTGGTGCAGAAGCAGACTCTTAGCACACACCCAGCTCCTTTCCATGTATAATCATGCACAGTATTTACAAGCGAGTGGGGTTTGAGGTTTCAGTCTGTAATGCAAAGACATTCAGCATCACTAAGGCTGGTTGCCCTTGCTGGAGTGTAGGCAGTCACCCAGGATACACATGGTGGTGGTCTGAAAAAGCAGTCTGGACATGTGCATTTAAAAAAATCTGAAAAGTGGATTCATAATGTGTCAGTCTGTAAAAGTGATTATCACTTGCCAAAAAAAAGAGCAGTAAGTGTGCATTCAAATTGGCAAAGAAATTTCGTTTTGTGACTAATGTGAAAACATGACTCTGTGTGCAAATAGGAATTACAGGCAGAGATTTATTGCGTTTTGCTCTGGTGATTTCACAGTTGCATTAGTAGGAAAAAGGGGGAGCGATTTTTTGGTGCAGAAGCAGACTCTTAGCACACACCCAGCTCCTTTCCATGTATAATCATGCACAGTATTTACAAGCGAGTGGGGTTTGAGGTTTCAGTCTGTAATGCAAAGACATTCAGCATCAGTAAGGCTGGTTGCCCTTGCTGGAGTGTAGGCAGTCACCCAGGATACACATGGTGGTGGTCTGAAAAAGCAGTTTCGACATGTGCATTTAAAAAAATCTGAAAAGTGGATTCATAATGTGTCAGTCTGTAAAAGTGTTTATCACTTGCCGAAAAAAAAGAGCAGTAAGTGTGCATTCAAATTGGCAAAGAAATTTCGTTTTGTGACTAATGTGAAAACATGACTCTGTGTGCAAATAGGAATTACAGGCAGAGATTTATTGCGTTTTGCTCTGGTGATTTCACAGTTGCATTAGTAGGAAAAAGGGGGAGCGATTTTTTGGTGCAGAAGCAGACTCTTAGCACACACCCAGCTCCTTTCCATGTATAATCATGCACAGTATTTACAAGCGAGTGGGGTTTGAGGTTTCAGTCTGTAATGCAAATACATTCAGCATCACTAAGGCTGGTTGCCCTTGCTGGAGTGTAGGCAGTCACCCAGGATACACATGGTGGTGGTCTGAAGAAGCAGTTTGGACATGTGCATTTAAAAAAATCTGAAAAGTGGATTCATAATGTGTCAGTCTGTAAAAGTGATTATCACTTGCCAAAAAAAAAGAGCAGTAAGTGTGCATTCAAATTGGCAAAGAAATTTCGTTTTGTGACTAATGTGAAAACATGACTCTGTGTACAAATAGGAATTACATGCAGAGATTTATTGCGTTTTGCTCTGGTGATTTCACAGTTGCATTAGTAGGAAAAAGGGGGAGCGATTTTTTGGTGCAGAAGCAGACTCTTAGCACACACCCAGCTCCTTTCCATGTATAATCATGCACAGTATTTACAAGCGAGTGGGGTTTGAGGTTTCAGTCTGTAATGCAAAGACATTCAGCATCACTAAGGCTGGTTGCCCTTGCTGGACTGTAGGCAGTCACCCAGGATACACATGGTGGTGGTCTGAAAAAGCAGTCTGGACATGTGCATTTAAAAAAATCTGAAAAGTGGATTTATAATGTGTCAGTCTGTAAAAGTGATTATCACTTGCCAAAAAAAAAAGAGCAGTAAGTGTGCATTCAAATTGGCAAAGAAATTTCGTTTTGTGACTATTGTGAAAAGAAATGTAGTAATATATTTAAATAAAATAAAGGAATTTTTTTTTAGTTTTTTTCAGGTATTGCTGAAGAGCAGTGAACAAAATTTAAGATGCCTACAAAATCCAGAGTTCAAAAAACTCACAAAAAAACCTATATTTGAAGACAACTGGAGGACCAAAGTTAGTAGAAGATGCTCATGTTGGGAAAAAGAAAAAATCTTCTGGTAAGCAGAAAAAACAATTTCTAAAAAATATATTCAAAAGAATGAAAAATGTACAAAATGTCTGTACTGGAAAGAATGTTTTGAAAAGAAAAGGACAGGAAAAAATTGAGAATTTAGTTAATGCAAATATACCTTCTGCAACTGAAAAGATTTACATAAATAGAAAAACAGCGTTTAAAGAGATTCGTAGAAAAATGTTTCAGAGAAGAGTTATGTCCAATTTGATAAAGGATGTGAAGAAATATAAGCAAAAGAGTAAGTTTTATAAAAGAAAAAAAGAAATTGAAGCCATTGCAGCAAAGGCATTAGAATTAAAAAGGAAACTATTCATTTGAATTTTGAATAGGATGCGTACATTAGACAAAATGGTTAATGTACTGAAATCACATAGCAAAAGGAAAAGAGTAGTGAACAGAACAAACTTTTGTAAAGTGTTTTTAGGAAAGTGGATGCATAGTTCAAGTAGTGAACCTTTTTTTAATGAAGAGAGCTATTTTCAAAGTAATAGTTTGCTGCATGTAGTTGACACCAGAGGTCGTGCTTACGAAGTAAAAAATGGTTGCATAATGGAGAAGGAGATAATGGTTCCAAGAGATGAGGTACAAGTGATGGCAGATGAGGCTATGGGGAGACGTCCTAAAGCCCCAGTGTACACTTGGAATTGTAGTAGTATTTGCACTGTGCGTCAGGAATCTATTGACAAATTTCGTGAGTTTCTAAGAGAATATAGTAAAAAAAGTATAAAACAGAAGATTAAGGTGCTTCAAAGTCTAGATCCATGCAGAGTGAGAGAGAATACTGGTTTGCAGGGTCATTCTCTGGCTTGTCTATCTAGAAAAGTGTGTAATAGTGTTTTCCATCATTTTAGGATGCTGGCTGTTCATCATACTGAAATGAGAAAGTTTGTGAGACGGTTGTATTTTGCCAAAAGTCCAGCAATAAAGTTAAATGAATTGAATAGGGCTCTGTTCCGAGGAACGGTATCAGATGTAGAGAAGGTTGTTGATGAAATTCAGTTTTGTTACTTTGGTCCTGAACAAAACAGTGCAGAGAAGGACACAGTAAATGAGGAAGAAGTGGAAGAGAATGTAGAACCCTCTGTAAGTAACACATTTAATGATCACATAACAAAATTTGCAATAATCTCTAATGAAAGACCAAATTTTACTTGTATTTGTTGCCGCAGAACTCATTATAGAAAACAAACTAGGAATGTTGATCTCTACAGAAAGAGTGAAAATGAAGATAATTATAAGTGGAAGGATTTTGCCACATATATATTTCTTGAAAATTGTTTTGATTTGGGTGAAGATCAGCGTATTTGTAAATACTGTTACAACAAGTTAGAGGAAAATAGAATGCCGACCAGAGCTGTACATAATAATTTAGAATTGGATGCTATTCCTGCTGAACTTTCTGAATTAAATACATATGAGTCTATACTCATTCAATGTGTTCATCCGTTCCAGACCATAGTACGTATGGAGCCCAAAACTGGTAAATTACCTCCTTCCAATTTACTGAGAGGTTTAAAAGGTAGAGTGGTGTATTTGCCCTTGGATTTGAAAAAAAATATGGAAACTATTGATGCGGATTCTTTGGAAACTGAACGATTAATTATTCTGGTTAATAGTGTACCTACAAAGAATAAGAAGATTTGGCAGGAGCTGGTAGATGTGCGGAAAGTACAAAGAGCAAATTTGTATTTGAAAAGGAATAACAAATGGTATGAATCAATTTATATAGAAGAAGAAGAAGAAGAAGATTTACAAGAAGACACAGAAACACCAACTGGACAAATTGAAAAAGTGGACAAGTCAAAGGAAGAAGAAATTTATGAACATTTTAGCATACATCCTCTTCATTCAAAAGAAGTTATGGGAGACAATATTGATCTCTTTCAGATGAAGAAAGCAAAAGGAAGTCCCGTGAGTGTATGGGAGGAGAGCTTGGAAGCTCGATGTTTTCCCCAGCTGTTTCCTAAAGGAAAAGGAGGACGATACGATGAACGTCCGGAACAGATTCCAGCTTCTGAGTATCGGACTACAAGACTATATGCTGAAGATCCCAGATTTCGACAAAGTATTCCTTATTTGTTCCATCTTTTATTTGAAAGCGACTTGTCTGCACTGTCTCATGCAGTAAATCACATTTTAAAAAGTGGAGTACATTTACAAAATGTGTCTGCTAAGGATTTTATGGAGAAAGTGCAGCACCGAGATGATCATTTGGAAACACAACTGATCAATCTGATGGCTTGTCAGCGTGGGACAAATGAATATTGGTACCGACGCCATGATGAATTAAAATGCATGTTACGGAATTTAGGAACACCAACATGGTTCGTTACCCTAAGCTGTGCGGAGTACGCTTGGGATGATTTACTGGATTTTCTACGAGAGGCAAATTCAAACATTAAAAACATCGAATACAAGACAGCAGGAGAACTGTGCTCATTGGATCCGGTTAATGTTTGCAGATATTTCAATCATAGATTTGAGGCTATGATGTCCTTCATCTGCAATAAAAAAAATCCACCTCTTGGAGAAGTAGTAGATTTCTTTTGGAGAAAAGAGTACGAGGCAAGAGGTGCTCCTCATATTCATATGCTGTTGTGGATCAAGGATGCCCCAAAGTTTGGAACAGATACTGATGAAGCAGTGTTATCTTACATTGAAGAATATGCAACATGTGCTATACCAAAAAGCACAGAAGAGAAAAAGTTAAAGGAGCAAGTTTTACGTTTCCAAAGTCATCGGTGTGGAAAATACTGTCGACGGAAATACAAGAGCAAAGATAAATACTACACTATGGTGCCGATCACGATCCGGTAAAAAATTCCCCCGTGCGACTCGTATCGGGTCTTTTTACCGTACGAATCGTACAAGTGCCGTACGAACTGGCAATCACGATTCGCATGGTAAAAAGTCCATACGAACCGCACTGGGAATCATTCCCCACACGTCCCCGGGTCGGAAAATGTGTCCGACACGTCCTCGGACGATTTACCTTACAAACGTGAAAAACCAAGTCCGACCTAGGAATCACGATCCATCCCGTGCGTCCGAGGTTACAACCGTATGGAAAAAACACCGTCCGCACCGAACTCCTACAGCAACCATGGAGACATGTGCCCGCATACGCGCCCAACACTCCCCCCAGCCCCCGTACGTCTGACACGTACCCCCCGTATATGTATACCCCCACCCGTCTAGGTACACCCCAGTACGTTCCAGTCGAACCCCCACCCCAGGACATGTCATAGCCCCGTCTACCCACACCCCAGTACGTTCCAGTCGTACCCCCACCCCAGTACGTGTCGTACCCCCGTGTACCTACACCCCAGTACGTGCGAGCCACACCCCCACCCCAGGACGTGTCATAGCCCCGTCTACCCACACCCCAGTACGTTCCAGTCGTACCCCCACCCCAGTACGTGTCGTACCACCGTCAATGTACACCCCCCCACCCCAGTACGTGTCGTACCATCATCCATGGACACCCCCCCACCCCTGTACGTGTCGTACCCCCCGTGTACCTACACCCCAGTACGTGCGAGCCACACCCCCACCCCAGGACGTGTCATAGCCCCGTCCACCCACACCCCAGTACGTTCCAGTCGTACCCCCACCCCAGTACGGGTCGTACCACCGTCAATGTACACCCCCCCACCCCAGTACGTGTCGTACCACCGTCCATGGACACCCCCCCACCCCTGTACGTGTCGTACCCCCCGTGTACCTACACCCCAGTACGTGCGAGCCACACCCCCACCCCAGGACGTGTCATAGCCCCGTCCACCCACACCCCAGTACGTTCCAGTCGTACCCCCACCCCAGTACGTGTCGTACCACCGTCAATGTACACCCCCCCACCCCAGTACGTGTCGTACCACCGTCCATGGACACCCCCCCACCCCTGTACGTGTCGTACCCCCCGTGTACCTACACCCCAGTACGTGCGAGCCACACCCCCACCCCAGGACGTGTCATAGCCCCGTCTACCCACACCCCAGTACGTTCCAGTCGTACCCCCACCCCAGTACGTGTCCTACCACCGTCAATGTACACCCCCCCACCCCAGTACGTGTCGTACCATCGTCCATGGACACCCCCCCACCCCTGTACGTGTCGTACCCCCCGTGTACCTACACCCCAGTACGTGCGAGCCACACTCCCACCCCAGGACGTGTCATAGCCCCGTCTACCCACACCCCAGTACGTTCCAGTCGTACCCCCACCCCAGTACGTGTCGTACCCCCCGTGTACCTACACCCCAGTACGTGCGAGCCACACCCCCACCCCAGGACGTGTCATAGCCCCGTCTACCCACACCCCAGTACGTTCCAGTCGTACCCCCACCCCAGTACGTGTCGTACCACCGTCAATGTACACCCCCCCACCCCAGTACGTGTCGTACCACCGTCCATGTACACCCCCCCACCCCTGTACGTGTCGTACCCCCCGTGTACCTACACCCCAGTACGTGCGAGCCACACCCCCACCCCAGGACGTGTCATAGCCCCGTCCACCCACACCCCAGTACGTTCCAGTTGTACCCACACCCCAGTACGTTCCAGTCGTACCCCCACCCCAGTACGTGTCGTACCCCCGTGTACCTACACCCCAGTACGTGCGAGCCACACCCCCACCCCAGGACGTGTCATAGCCCCGTCTACCCACACCCCAGTACGTTCCAGTCGTACCCACACCCCAGTACGTTCCAGTCGTACCCCCACCCCAGTACGTTCCTGGCGCACCCCCAACACAACCTCCTAAGTACGGAGCGCACCCCATGCCCCAACATCACAACCGCATGTACGAGTCGTACAAAGCCACACACAAGGACATAATCGTACAACCAAATGGCCCATGTACACACCGTACACACGCTCAAAACGCACGTACACAACAAGGACAAAACAAAACAACATAACAATACACCATTCGAAAGGCACACAGCCACTAAACATGGCCAACAACCACTAAAATAACACAATCACTGACCTGCAACTGTCAAAAACAAACAGAGGCCCAATACACCACCACTCCTTATAACACACCCACCCAAAATTCAAACACTGCCACACCCACCCATGGACCAATGAAAAGGGCCCACACACACAAACCATGAGCCTTTGCAACAGACCCACTGCTGCCAGACACCACAGAACCAGACTACAAGCGACACCACATCTTACACTTGCACACCTTCACACGACCACCCTCACAAACACCCTCTCATCACATTCACACACACACACAACCATCCACACCCCCCCCAACATCCACACCCCCCCCACACCCACACCATCCCCACCCACACCCCTCACCATGCCCACTACCAAGAATCCAAAGTTCAGTCACCGAGAGTTGGAGGTCCTTGTTGATCAAATCCTCGAGCCACAGATCTTTGGAACATTGGTCAGAAGCACCAGCCAGGCAGCCAAAACAGCCATGTGGCAGACCATTGTCGATGCTGTGAATGCTGTTGCGGACACCAGGAGGACCAAGCAGGATTGCCAGAACAGGTGGTACGATCTGCGGAGGAGGGTCAGAGCCAAGAGACAGGAGGAACACGACCAGGCCAACGCCACCGGAGGAGGGCCCTCCCGCAGAGCCGTACTGTACCATCCCTGGGAGGAGAGGGTGATGGCCATACTGCCGGTGGAGGCAGTTGAAGGAGTAGAAGGACTCCGAGACCCGGGTGAGTACACAAACAACGCACCTCACATGGGGGGAACTGCAACCACAACCAAAATTAATAACAGGCACGCAACCACCACAAGCCATCGCATTACTCAACCACACTCCATGAGCAGGCACATGCCACTGCTGCCACCATGCCCCATGCACCCAGCTGGACAATGTCAAGTCACAGGCCACAGAAGACAACAACACATGACACGGTAACCCGGATGGCGGGAGGCTGGGCACCAAGAATCACATAGTGCGACTCCAAAGCAGACAACAATGCCCTCTGCCCATATGGCCTAGGTCACAGCCAGACAAACACTGTGTCCCAACACAGGAATGACTTGCCAGCAAATGGCGGACGCCTTGCATCAACACATGGGGGTGAAGGCACTGTTTTGCACATGCCAGCAGCTAATGAACAGCCAACAGTGTGAAAGAGTGGCAGCACACACCACCACAGCAGCAGCGCACAGACACACAGCAGACAAAATGGGTGCCTGGAGATCAGAAACAAACTCACATCAACAGGCCAAGGGCCACTCAAAGATCTGCTAACAGTGTGTGCCCAGGAAGCTGGGCCAAGGTGACAGAGGGTGACACACGGAGGGAGGGAGAGGGGGACACAGAGGGAGGGAGAGGGGGACTGAGAGGGAGGGAGACGGACAGAGGGAGGAGGCTGACACACAGAGGGAGGGAGAGGGGGACAGAGAGGGAGGGAGAGGGGGACAGAGAGGGAGGGAGACACAGGAAGATGGACAGAGGGAGGAGGCTGACACACAGAGGGAGGGAGAGGGGGACAGAGAGGGAGGGAGAGGGGGACAGAGAGGGAGGGAGACACAGGAAGATGGACACAGGGAGGAGGCTGACACACAGAGGGAGGGAGAGGGGGACAGAGAGGGAGGGAGAGGGGGACAGAGAAGGAGGGAGACACAGGGAGAGCAAATCAGTCCTTTGGTGTATGGGAATGTCTGCTCGTCAGCAGGTGGACTGCGTGCATGTAGACAAGGGTGGCCAGTGCCAGAACCCCCCCTCTTCATCATGGCAAAACGCAGGGCCATGTCACAACCTGTACACGAGCACAAGGACAGCCACCTGCATCATATAAGTGTGTGGATCCACTCCATGTGCACATGTACAGTGCTACAAGGAAGGCGCAAATGCATAGCTCGGCACACATGCACACTCCACTGCTGACTGCAGTCACACTTGACGCAGCAAGTAAGACTGTGCCACACATAGTTAAAGGGGCCAAATTGGTGCCCAAGGGACACACACATGCACAAGTGCACTGTGAGTGGAATGCAAGACAGATCCTAATTCCAAGAGGAAATGTGCCAACTTTGTAACGGATGAAACATGGATGTTGCATGGATCCAAATAAACATTTTCTCTCTCACACACAGGTCAATGTCGTGCTGCACCCCCCAACACTGGGGGGAAACACTCACAGGACCCGGATCTGCAGGAGACCGATCCCACCGGCAGCGACCACTTTCACCACTCTGCGGACGACCCCGACCGACCTGGCCCCTCTGGTGTCCAACCACCTGCAGCACCTGCGTCAGGTACAACCGTGCCAACCACCACCCCCACTCCTGCCACATCCCAGGAGACACCCAGGATCCCTGCCCCAACACCACAATGCAGCCAGGCTCGCCAGGAGGGACACGGTGTCCCGGGCACCCAGGAGGAGGCAGGCGACAACGCCAATGCCACCCCTCAGGGGTCCCGGAGACCCGATGTGCCCACAAGTGCAGGCCAGACGCAAGTGGGCAGGGGTGGTGGGAGTGGAGGACGGCGGAGGCGCGAGCCTGACCAGTTGGCTGGGGATCCGGTATTTTCCCATGTCCGTAACATCCTGGACTCATACCGGCAGGACACCACGGGCATGGCCCAGGTTGTGTCCGTCCTCGAGGGGATCAAGGTCCAGCAGGCCCAGCAACATGCGGAGCTAATAGCCTGTCTACAGGTACACCAACGGAGGATGGAGGACAGACAGGCTGAGCAAGTGACGGCGTCCCAGGGGATTCACGCTGAACTCCGTCGGATGGCCGACACCATGGCCGACCCTCCCTGTGCCAGAAGGCGGAGAACATCACCACCCACAGGGAGGGATCATGAGGAGGAGGAGGAAACATCCGACGGAGCATCCCAGACGTCGTCACGGCCTGCTGCTGAGGTTCCCCGCAGGAAGCCGGGTCGTCCACGGAAAGGACCGTGAGGGTGGCTGCTACATCACCATCTCCCAGGACACCTGGCCTGGCACCTGGCCCACTGGAGCAACAGCATCAGAGCATCAAGAGACATTCTCTGCCACATGGCCCTGCTGGTCACTGGCTGACCAATGTTGACAAAGACTGTGGCATGGACTCTGAGGATTTCCAATGGCAAGGACACCAACTCCCCTACTGAACTTTGGATTCCCTAATCCCGGAAAGCCCCTCACTTTGTCCCCCCCCCCCCAATAATAAATCCCACTATTAAGAGTAGATGCCTGCTGGTAGCATTATTACCTAACATGTGTCTTGTACAGTCTAAACATGCCTGAGTCATCTGTTCACTTCAACCATCCACACCCTGGGGCCTGAGTCTGGCACAGGACACATGGGTCACAGTTTTTTAGGCAAGACAGACATGGAGCACCATACACACCCGTGATGGTCAGAACCAGCTGAGGGGGTGGCCGAACAACCGTGCTGACAGACACATTGAGTACAGCAACAGTCATGCGCAGAGGTCAGGGATCCTGGCCCGTGTCCTGGGGGGCACCCAGGTATGTGTAGACAGGTGGCAGAACCATGTCCTGCAAGCTTGAGTCCGGTGGATGCAGAGAATGGGGTCATGGACAACGTTGGATGCATGGGGATGGCACATGTCACAATACCCACACAGTCATGGACATCATGCCCAATACACAGTCTCAGCACACACACACAGCTTGCATCTTGCCACTCGACACATTGACACATAGCCACAATCAGGGAATACCATGCCAGACATGCAGGATGCACCGTGCCAACACACCAGCATTGACTGAGAAGAGGCACCTTGGAGGCATAGGGACACCTTTAATAGTCATGTTTTTGGGATTGCAGAGGCAACTTGAAGTACACATGAACACATCATGTGGAGTAACATGTGGCTCCAACACTGGCACCCCCCTTCTGCAGCACAAATGCGTGATAGCCATGGAACTGGCACACAAGTGTCGGCTAACAGCTAAATACCCACAGCTGCTCACGGAGAGACTGCCATACACCATACATCCGCTGATGTGGAAGTCCCACGCCATGTCAAGACAATGTTAACCGTATGTGTCCGAGGGCAGTGTCACACACATTGATGCCTTCATCACAATCCACTATCCCATCACTGATGACTGACAACCAGGCAGCCCATCTATTCAGGTGTACCCAGCTGCATGTCGTGTCCCATGGGGATGCCACATGTCTGCAGAGGAACCAAGCCCCGACCGGGGCAGTGTGCACACATCGTGAACAACTGCCACACCCAATACACCCCAGATGCATCCCTTACCCCATGGAGACTTCCAAACGTGTCCGTGCCTGTAACGCTGAGTCAGCCCACGATGCCATGTCCATGAGGAATAGCAGTGCCACAACAATGCAACCAGAAGACGGCATGCGCAGGTACCTGGGGAAGAGAGACACACAAGAAGTCAGCCACAAAAAGCACAGCCACTTGCATGTGCATTGACTCGACACATGTATGGATGACAACATGCTAGGTCACAATTATGAGTGGGGAAATACTACCATCACTGCCACCATCACTCCAGTGACACACCCACACACACCTCTGACTCACGTGCCATACATGCAGGTGGAGACACGCATCACAACACATGCCACACGGGGACCAAGGCGTGCACACTCAGACACTGGTACTCACCACTAAGCAAAGAAGTCGCGTATGAGCCGAGTCCGGATGTCCTCTTGCGGCTCCACATCCTCCACATCACTAGCCCCATTGCCAAGCCCTTCGTCCTCCACGGGTGGATGGTCCTCGTCATGTTGATTCAGGATGAGTGGCACAGCTCTTTCAACTGCCATGTTGTGCAGCATGCAGCAGACCATGAAGATCTTGCAAACCTTTGCCGGGGCATATGGGAGTGCGCCGCCGGTCTTGTGGAGGCACCGGAATCGGCTCTTCAGCATGCCAAACGTCCTCTCTATCACTCGCCTTGTCCGGCCATGGGCGGTGTTGTAGCGGAGCTGGGCCGGCGTGATGGGGTTGCGGAGAGGTGTCAGCAGCCAAGGCATGTTGGGATAGCCAGCGTCCCCTAAATGGAAAGCACATGGATATCGTTAGAACTGGCGAAGCGGTAGTGCTGCTCGGCCAAACAGAATACAGGACAGACAGACTGTACCCACCAACAACACATGCCCGTTCGTTGCGCAGCTGCATCATCATATCAGGCATCCCGCTACGCCTCATGATGTAGGCATCGTGTGCTGATCCTGGGAAACGAGCACAGACGTGTGAAATCACCATGTTGGACAGACACACCACAAGGGCATTGATGGAGTGGTAGTGCTTCCGATTGCGGTACGCCACCTCCCGTGCGTGTGGTGGTACCAAACCTACATGTGTCCCATCTATGGACCCAATGACATGGGGCATCCCTCCCAGGGCATAGAAACCACGCTTGACCTCAGTCATCTGTTCAGGGGTTGGGAACTTGATGAAGTCATCCAGGTGAATCAACATGGCCTCCAAGAAATCATGCAGCACACCGCTGAACATGCTCTGGGACATGCCACCAACATGAGCTATGGTATTTTGGAAGGTACCCGTGGCAAGGAAATGTAGGGCAGCCATTACCTTCAGCTGGGGTGTCAGTGCCGTAGGATACCTGTGCTGCGGTTGCAGGTGTGGTGCCAGTCTCGCCGTCAGCTCCAGAATCAACGGTTGGGTGAAGCGGTAGAGCCGGATCCTGTCATTCTCCTGCATGGTGGCCAAGTCTGGAATTCTTCGGGCAACAGGAGGCGCTCTGCAGTAATTTGGAAGTGACAAGGAAGAGTGAGTGCACTACGAGAACAACTCATGTCTACTGAGCACATGTAAATCTGGCAATACACACATGCCACATAGGGAGTCAGGCATGTGCTACATGCCCAGGACACGTATGGATGCAAGGTGACACTCCTTCCAAGACCCAGCTACACACGGTGATTGAGAACCTCCCCATGCCACGCCATGGAAATAGCTGTGTCCCAGTGCAAGTGCACTGCCCGACGCAAGACAGGAGTGACATACACCCACACATCAGCAGAAGTGTGATGCCGATTGCAGAGACTGGCAGCGGAACACTTGAGCCACAGGTCACATGACATTACACTAGTCCAGCCCACACACCTTGCCATGAAGGTGCACATGTCATGACTCACCACACATTCCTTGTGAGTTTGCTGACATGGCCTTGTCACGCTACTCCGTGTCCCTTGCATACATGTGCACCTCACATCCGATAACACATGTGGCATGGTGTTGGGAACAGTGTGCAATGACAATCTACACACAGCCACATGTTGGTTGCTGCAACGGCTGCAGCTTTTGAGGGTGCTACAACATCAACCTGATGTAAATCCCGGACACATATATGGCATAGTCACATTGTGCACTGTGGGTAGTGACAAGTCATGTGTCATGACCCCTGTACCGGGCATCATGGGACACTTCCGTGTGTTGGTGTCCGTGCCATGCCAGTGACGCTCACCCCAAGTGCGCAGTCCCACATGCACACATGTCAAAGGAGTCAAGGGCATGCCTGGCACACATTGCACCCTCACACAGTACACATGTACACATCTCATCATACATCTGGTGCCTTCTCCACTCAGGAGGCATGTTCCACATCACAGCCTGTGACACCTGTGCCCCACACATGTGGTAATGCACAGACGATGCCTTGATGTCCATTCCTGGACAAGTATGTCCATCCATGGACAAGTATGTCCGCCCTATTCCTACATGTGTGTCGCCTATCACCACAGTGATGTGTAAAATCCGCCGTACTGCTGCTGAGAGGGCCTGTGCATGTTCCCAAATCACTGTGGGAGTGCTGCCGTATGTGTACCCATCGTGATGGCGAGCGTAGATGCGAGTGTACGGTCCGTACCACTACGGGTACGCATACGCGTGCAGACCCATAGTGATAGTGAGCGTAGATGCGTGTGTACGGCCCTATCACTCTGGGTCTGCACGCGTATGCGTACCCGTAGTGGTACGGACCGTACACTCACATCTACGCTCTCCATCACTATGGGTCTGCACGCGTATGCGTACCCGTAGTGGTACGGACCGTACACTCACATCTACGCTCACTATCACTATGGGTCTGCACGCGTATGCGTACCCGTAGTGGTACGGACCGTACACTCACATCTACGCTCACTATCACTATGGGTCTGCACGCGTATGCGTACCCGTAGTGGTACGGACCGTACACTCGCATCTACGCTCACTATCACTATGGGTCTGCATGCGTATGCGTACCCGTAGTGGTACGGACCGTACACTCACATCTACGCTCACTATCACTATGGGTCTGCACGCGTATGCGTACCCGTAGTGGTACGGACCGTACACTCACATCTACGCTCACTATCACTACGAGTACGCATACGCGTGCAGACCCATAGTGATAGAGAGCGTAGATGCGAGTGTACGGTCCGTACCACTACGGGTACGCATACGCGTGCAGACCCATAGTGATAGTAAGAGTAGATGCGAGTGTACGGTCCGTGCCACTACGGGTACGCATACGCGTGCAGACCCATAGTGATGGAGAGCGTAGGCATGCATGTACGGGCCGTTGCCGTACCTGTGTGTGATGCTCCAAATTACATAGGGGACAAGTATTAAGGCCTACATGCATGCTGGTTGTCATGGAGACCAAGTTCAAAATTCGAAATTGTTCTGGAAGGTGCACAGCAGAAGTCAGTTGGAATTTGTCTACTTTGTTGCAATGTGTTTGTGGGGCTGACATCATGCAGGAGAATGAAACCGATAGAGAACCCACAGACTGCTAGGTTTGAAGGGATTGGTGGAAACATAGGATGCAAATGTGAGTGACCAATCTCTCTGTACTCCTGTGCATGAGACTGGGCAGAAGGGCACATATAAGGCAGCCAGGTCCCATGAGGGAGCACTTGCCTGCACATCTTTGCATTCGTCGACCCAGCTGCTGCTACTGATTCCCTGGAACCATGTCAAGGGCTGTGGAGAGGACACAGCCATTCACCCTGGAGGAGAACATGGCTCTGCTGGATGTGATCCTCCCACAGTACTCCATGCTGTATGGGCGACCAGGGTATCAGGTGAGTGCATAGGCCACTGCCACAGACTGTCCCTATGTGGTGACTGTGACTTCTGCCATTGCGTCCAGGTGTAACACACATGCCATGTACTGTCGGGGGGGTCCCAGGGGGGGGGGTGCCTGATGTCTCCCAGCAGTGCCCTGAGACAGGAGGGGTGGGGGACTATCACTCACAGCAGTGCCCTGAGACAGGAGGGGTGGGGGCCTATCACTCACAGCAGTGCCCTGAGACAGGAGGGGTGGGGGCCTATCACTCACAGCAGTGCCCTGAGACAGGAGGGGTGGGGCCCTATCACTCACAGCAGTGCCCTGAGACAGGAGGGGTGGGGGCCTATCACTCACAGCAGTGCCCTGAGACAGGAGGGGTGGGGGCCTATCACTCACAGCAGTGCCCTGAGACAGGAGGGGTGGGGGCCTATCACTCACAGCAGTGCCCTGAGACAGGAGGGGTGGGTGTGATGTACAGTGTGAGCCTTGATCATTGATTGTGACATTGCCATCATTCCACCTGTGTACTAGGGGTGGGCGGAATTTGCGGAATTAACCTTCGCAAATTATCGCGAGAATGTTTAAAATTATCGCAAACAAGCAGAAATATCGCGAAGATGCGGAAGTTTTTTTCCGGCATGTTCGCGCGATTTTCTGCATGGTTGCGGGTCGCCAACTTACCCATGTGGCTGCTTGCGGGCGCGGCCATCTTGTTTTGAGTTGTTCTCGCGGTGCATGATCGCGAGAAGAAAGACGTGATCGCGCGACGCATGACGTCACTGCGGGCGCGAACTGTCGCGAGACAGCGCAAATGGCTAAAAACAATACAACATCTCATGGAGAACGCGACCGGATCAAGAAAACTTGTCGGCGAACGCAGGGATTCAGGTAAGGCGATCGCGTGCGCGCGAGAATGTATCATTTTACAGCGCGAGCAAGAAACAAATTATCGCCAAGCTGCGGAAACCGGAATTTTTGACATTTTCGCGCTCTCCGCGGAACGCAAAAATGTCAAAATATCGCAATTTCCGCGAACGGAACGAAATTTTTGCCCAGGCCTACTGTGTACCCACTGTGGCACGTAGTGCTTTTTCCCTCACCAGGGGATGATGTCCCTATGACAAAGGTGCAATGCGTTGGCTGCATGACATGCCTTGTTGTAACCAGCTAATTTGTACCCATATGTCTCTCTGTGACATGTGGCTGGTGTATTGATGTGGTGTCACTTGTTCCTCCTCACAGGTAGGCGCCACTGCCAAGGAGCAGATCTGGCTGACCGTCGTCAGTGCCGTGAGGGGTGTGGATGGTCGGAGGCGGAGCCTGCCCCAGGTGAGGAAACGCTGGCAGGATATCCGGTGCTGGACGCGGAGGATTGCACGGCTCCTGCTGGGGGACTCACCTGAGAGCCACAAGAACCGCGGCCGCCGCCGTCTGAGCCACCTCCACAGGCGTGTGCTGCCGGTGGTCTTTCCAGACCTGGAGAGGCGCTTACAGGCGATGCAGCAGCCGGAAGGGGGTAGGTACATGTGTGTTTGTTGTGTGTCACCGGCATTTGTAAGGGCACAGTAGCATGAATTCACTGGCAGGGTTTAAAGGTGCTGTGCAGATCCTGTTTGCCCCAGTATAGCGCTGTGCCCCTGCCACCCTTCCCCTCCTTGCAATGTGTTCCCTGGTCTGTGTGTAGTCACTCCTTCACAGGGTAATGTAGGCTGGCGCTTTGTCCACGGGAACAATGACTGTAGCATCATGTGTGGGGGTGGTGTGTAACAGGTTGTGGGACCTTGCCTGTGCACTGTCAAGTTCACTGCATGTGGGTTCCATGTCAGTTGGCACTGATGCTGACTCCAGACATGGGAGTTGGTCTCTCATGTGTCATGCCTTACAGCGCGCATGTCCCATGTAGTGGCCTGTGACATGATGTGCATGAGTGTGCGATACACATAGTGCAGGGATGGTGACGTGTGTTGCAGTCATTACCATTCAGTAGCATGTAGTTGCGTGCCCACTACTGTCCCCTGGGGCACCTTTTCCTCAGTGGTGTATGTGTCATCATAAACGTGCCCACTGTCAGTGTCTACAGCGTAAGTTGTGCTCTGTGCCATTGTCCCCTGTCACCATGTATATAGACGTGCTATTTTGTACAGGTGTCCACTGTGCAGCCTGACCTGATTGTCCTTCTTCATACTCACAGTTGCCAGTGCCTGTGTGTCTTGTTATACTCATCTGAGGATGGGCACTGGTACCTCATTATTTGTACAGGCGCACCTTGGCTGTTTGGCGTCCAATCTTGCTTTTTGCCTGCCCCTGTGTGTATCACCCAGACTATGAGATGTTGGTGCCACCTGTGTCTCAACAATTTGCCTCGTGTAGGGTCTTGTTGGGGCGGGCAATGCCTATGTGTTAAATCCTGATTACCACTTGCTGGGTCTGGGCAGTGTGTGATGTGTCTGGACACACACGCAATGTGCAGTGACCGAGTCATGTTGTGCATGTTTTCAGCATTACCTATGCAGCATGTGTCTCAAGTTCATGGATATGGTCCCTGGTCATCGGTATTTTCGCCAACGCTGTGTGGTGCAGATGCAGTGCTGGATTGTCCCCAGGGCCTGGGTGCTATGTCAGACTCCTTTTCCTGTGTTTAGCTATTGTCTCATGCTCTCCATGGTATTTCAGTGGCATGGTGGCTCAACCAACTGTGTGTTTCATGCCCTACATCGGTACCCTGTTCAGTAGATGTTAGGGATCTTCCTTTTCAGGCCATGCAATGTTACCTATGTAGATTGGACTCATGTGACAGATGTGTACAGGTGTCTGATTAATTTCTGTCTCTCCACCCTGCCCACAGCATCGTCGGGGGACACAGAGGGAGACATGGACACAGACCAGGCGGAGGGACCGAGCACCAGTGCCAGCCGTGACATCGGGTCTGGCACATCGAGTGGGACAGAGGCGGAGGAGAGTGTGGCCGAGGACCTGTCGACTGGCACATCAGACTACGAAGCTGACAGGTCCGGGGACGATGTCTCCGAGTGGGCGGAGGCTGCACCAGCAGCTGACAGCGGAACAACACCTCGCACCGCCCCCTCAGTTTCCACCAGCCGCCTCCCACTTGCTCGTGTCCCTTCCCAGCGTGCCCGGTCACAGCATGTCTCCTTCCTGCCAGGCACCGCACCCCCTGCCCCTGTCTCCACTGCTGCCGCCAATGCAGAGTCTGTGGACATCCAGCGGCAACTGCAGGTTGGTCAGGCTGCGATCCTTAATGTCCTCCATGCCCACGGCAAAACCCTCACCAACATCGAGGCTTTCTTGGAGGGCATTCATTCATCGCAGGCTGACCAACGCAACTTGCTGAGGTCCATCGACTCCACACTGACTGCAGCAGTGGGTCTCCTGCAGCGCGACCTCCCCCCACCTACCCCTGCCCCATCCACACTTCCCACTCCCATGCCTGTCACACGTACACCCAGACGTCGGCATGCACCCACATCAACGGACACGGGCACCACACCAGCAGGGAAGGTCCACCGCACTCCTCCTGACACGCACACACAGGGTGAGGTAGGCACACCCACTGGGTCGGGGGGCAAACGTGTGACACGCAGCCATAGTGGGAGTCCGCATTCCACCCAGTCCACTCCCTCCAAATCCCCTCCCCTCAGCTCTCCTGGCCACATCTCCCCCAAGGACTCCTTCATGGCCGCTCTGTCCCTGAGCCCCACAGTTACACCACCACGCAAGCGGTCAAGGAGGTCCCCGGTCAGGGTGGTTGAGTCTCCCCCCCTGTCTCCACCCTCCCCCGGTGGCGCTGCGACCCATCCCTCTGACCCCCCCCCCTCCTTGGGGCCTGAGGTCCCTTCGGGTGCAGGGGACTCCCTGGAGGACCTTGCAAAGGTGTGTAGTGCCATCCTGGCCTCCGCCTTTGGCACTGACCCACCCCCTGTGGTGGAGTCCTCCATCCCTGCACCCACAATGCCGCCCCTTTGCCCTGATGTCCCTGCGGTGCCTGTTGCTTCCCCCCCCCTGATGCCCTCACCAGTGTGGAAGACGATGCCATTTGACTGTGCAGGCAAGGTAGGGGACACGCATCCCACTGTGTCCCCCATCCAGCTGAGAATCATTGACTGCCCTATGGGCTTTGTGAAGATTGAACTGCCTGCGATCCACGGACATTGTGCTCATGCTGAATAAAGCTTAATTTTGTTTTCATTATCACACTACTGCTATGCTGGTATTGGTGTTGGTGGGGCTGCTACATGGTTTTGGGTGGTGTGTAAGGGTTTGGGTGTGTGGGATATGTAGTAGTGTACTGCTCATTGGTGGGACCCTGTGATCTGTGTGCCATCACAAGGTGTTGGCTAACTTTCTTTGTTCATGTAAGCAGTTACTGCATGGTGCACTTGTCCCAGGGTGTATTCCTTCCTCTGTGTACCCAGCTTTCTTCCCTGCAGGGTGTTCCCAATGTTTAGCGCAGAGCTGTGTCTACATGAGCTGTGTGTGTGACGGAGCCCTTCTACTTTGGCCATGCATGCAGGGCCATGTCTCCACCTGCAACAATCGTGGCATCCTTGGTGATCACTGTACTTGTGTGTGGAGTCTGTTGACATGAGTTCATGGGGACATGTTCCCTTGTAGCCAGTATGCATGTGGATAATTCTGGCCTCACACACATGTGTTACACCCCTCCTGTCTCAGGGCACTGCTGGGAGTGATGGGCACCCACCCCTCCTGTCTCAGGGCACTGCTGGGAGGACTCTGCACACACCCCTCCTGTCTCAGGGCACTGCTGGGAGTGATAGGCACCCACCCCTCCTGTCTCAGGGCACTGCTGGGAGGACTCTGCACACACCCCTCCTGTCTCAGGGCACTGCTGGGAGTGATAGGCACCCACCCCTCCTGTCTCAGGGCACTGCTGGGAGGACTCTGCACCCACCCCTCCTGTCTCAGGGCACTGCTGGGAGGACTCCACACCCACCCCTCCTGTGTCAGGGCACTGCTGGGAGGACTCCACACCCACCCCTCCTGTCTCAGGGCACTGCTGGGAGGACTCTGCACCCACCCCTCCTGTCTCAGGGCACTGCTGGGAGGACTCTGCACACACCCCTCCTGTCTCAGGGCACTGCTGGGAGTGATAGGCACCCACCCCTCATGTCAAAGGGCACTGCTGGGAGGACTCTGCACCCACCCCTCCTGTCTCAGGGCACTGCTGGGAGGACTCAACACCCACCCCTCCTGTGTCAGGGCACTGCTGGGAGGACTCCACGCCCACCCCTCCTGTCTCAGGGCACTGCTGGGAGTGATAGGCACCCACCCCTCCTGTCTCAGGGCACTGCTGGGAGGACTCCACACCCACCCCTCCTGTCTCAGGGCACTGCTGGGTGGACTCTGCACACACACCTCCGATTTCAGGATATGTGCGCTTGGCACATACACGGTGGGGGTACGCTCAATGCATTCGAGGTGAGGGTACGAGTCTACTGACACTGGTGTGGTGGGGGTACGCTCCGTACGTCCGCGGGTGTGGGTACGGGTCGTACTTACACTGTTGGGCTGGGGGGTACGCTCCTTGCATTCGTGGGTGGGGGTTCGAATCGTACTTACACTGTTGGCATGGGGGGTACGCTCCATGCATACGCGGGTGAGGGTACGGGTCGAACTTACACTGTTGGGGTGGGGGTACGCTCCGTACGTCCGCGGGTGGGGGTACGGGTCATACTGACACTGTTGGCATGGGGGGTACGCTCCTTGCATACGCGGGTGGGGGTACGGGTCGTACTTACACTGTTGGGCTGGGGGGTACGCTCCTTGCATTCGCGGGTGGGGGTACGGGTCGTACTTACACTGTTGGGCTGGGGGGTACGCTCCTTGCATTCGCGGGTGGGGGTACGGGTCGTACTTACACTGTTGGGCTGGGGGGTACGCTCCTTGCATTTGCGGGTGGGGGTACGGGTCGTACTTACACTGTTGGGCTGTGGGGTACGCTCCTTGCATTTGCGGGTGGGGGTACGGGTCGTACTTACACTGTTGGGCTGGGGGTACGCTCCTTGCATTCGCGGGTGGGGGTACGGGTCGTACTTACACTGTTGGGCTGGGGGGTACGCTCCTTGCATTCGCGGGTGGGGGTACGGGTCGTACTTACACTGTTGGCATGGGGGGTACGCTCCATGCATACGCGGGTGAGGGTACGGGTCGAACTTACACTGTTGGGGTGGGGGTACGCTCCGTACGTCCGCGGGTGGGGGTACGGGTCGTACTGACACTGTTGGCATGGGGGGTACGCTCCTTGCATACGCGGGTGGGGGTACGGGTCGTACTTACACTGTTGGGCTGGGGGGTACGCTCCTTGCATTCGCGGGTGGGGGTACGGGTCGTACTTACACTGTTGGGCTGGGGGGTACGCTCCTTGCATTCGCGGGTGGGGGTACGGGTCGTACTTACACTGTTGGGCTGGGGGGTACGCTCCTTGCATTCGCGGGTGGGGGTACGGGTCGTACTTACACTGTTGGGCTGGGGGGTACGCTCCTTGCATTTGCGGGTGGGGGTACGGGTCGTACTTACACTGTTGGGCTGGGAGGTACGCTCCTTGCATTCGCGGGTGGGGGTACGGGTCGTACTTACACTGTTGGGCTGGGGGGTACGCTCCTTGCATTCACGGGTGGGGGTACGGGTCGTACTTACACTGTTGGCATGGGGGGTACGCTCCATGCATACGCGGGTGAGGGTACGGGTCGAACTTATACTGTTGGGGTGGGGGTACGCTCCGTACGTCCGCGGGTGGGGGTACGGGTCGTACTGACACTGTTGGCATGGGGGGTACGCTCCTTGCATACGCGGGTGGGGGTACGGGTCGTACTTACACTGTTGGGCTGGGGGGTACGCTCCTTGCATTCGTGGGTGGGGGTTCGAGTCGTACTTACACTGTTGGCATGGGGGGTACGCTCCATGCATACGCGGGTGAGGGTACGGGTCGAACTTACACTGTTGGGGTGGGGGTACGCTCCATGCATACGCGGGTGGGGGTACGGGTCGTACTTGCACTGTTGGGCTGGGGGGTACGCTCCTTGCATACGGGGTGGGGGTAGGGTCCGTACATATCCGTCCCCACGCTATGTGATGTTTGTGCGGCCCGTACCCAGGCCTTTGCCACGTGGGTGCGATCCGTCCCGCCATTGTTGGGGTGACGTGTGTGGGCGTGGTCCGACTCGTACCCACGCTCTTCAGGCGTGGGTACGGGACGTACCTGTCTGGTTGTGTTGCCGGTTCGCGTGGTGACGGACTTCCGTTGTGGCGGTCGCTGGCTTATCAGGACACGCCCCCACCCCCTCGTGGTGACCAGGGCATGGGAGTCAGGTATGTCCAGGCCATGTGTGGTGTGTGACTTATGTGGTTGTTTTGTGGCCTGCCCTGGTCGTGCCACCCCCACCCCACCCCACTTTCCCCCCTCCCTTAGTTATTCTGACCTTCTGCGGCGTCTGCGTCGTAACCTGTAGAGGAGGTGTACTGCTATGAGGGCAGGGATGACTCGTAGGTTCGGGTCCATGTCTGTCCGTCGCGTACTGGTACTCCTTGCTCGCGTCGTCCTGTCGCGTACGGGTCCTCCTTGATCGCGTCGTCCTGTCGCGTACGGGTCCTCCTTGGTGGCGTCGTCCTGTGTGTCCGTCACGTACTGGTCCTCCTTGTTCGCGGCGTCGTCTGTCCGTCGCGTACTGGTGGTCCTTGTTCGCGTCGTCCTGATTTCCCGGCAGTTTTTGGCTGCCGCAAAATATTCACCGTGCGGGGTGACGTCGGTGCGAATCGTGATTCCTGGGTCGTGAATGGCTGGCTGCGAGCGTCCCGACGTCAGGTCGGCGCTTTCCCGGATCGCATTGGTAGGTGTTTTTTGTTCGGTCGGGCTTTTTTACGAATCGTACGGTAATGGTGTACCCGTGCGAATCGTAATTCCTTGTTTGTAAAAATTGACGACCGGGTACGCGTCGGGCGGAGATTATGCTCCGTCCGACGGTTAGTACCCGGTTTTTGCCGGATCGTGATCGGCACCTAAATGTCGATTTGGATTTCCTAGACCTGTTCTTTCAAATGGAAGAGTAAACAGTTTTATGTCAGCTGTGAGACATACTATCACAAGAAAATCACCTAAGAATACCTACAACCTTAAAAGAAAAGAAGAATCAAAAAATATAAATGACTACAACCCAGTCATTTTATCCATGTGGAACGCTAACATGGATATACAGTATGTAGCTGACAATTCCATTGCTGTTGCTCGATATGTAACGTCTTACATTACGAAATCAGAAAAAACAGAATTGAAGGAAATGTGGGAAGAGATTTCTCACGAGAAGACTGTCAGTAAGAAGCTGTACAGTTTCAGTTTGAAGATGTTATCGCATCGAGAAATTGGATCCTACGAATGTTCAGATAGGTTATCTTCTGCAAGTCTCTACTCGAAGTCAAGAAGAATAATTTGGGCAAGTTTAGGCCTTGCAGCAATGAGAAATCGGGTACTAAAATCTGTTGGAGCAATTGAATATTTGGCCGAGAATGACCCAGAAAGTACAGATATTTTGAAATCAAACATGTTGGACACATATTATCCCAAGAGAAGTCAACATCTGGAGAACATGTGTCTCTATGAAGTGCTGCAGAACTACATTTATTCACGGAAAGCCGCAGAAGACATCAACAATGGAAAATATAAAGTCATTGGTGAGGAAGGATGTTTGGTGAAGCAAACAAAAGGAAGTTTGATAAATCACAGGAAGCTGAGTTGTGACACTACTGACAAAAAGGAATTTTACTACTTGGCTCTTTTACAGTTGTTTAAACCATGGCGTACAGAGGATGAACTACTGGGAGAATTTCAAAGCTATGAAGATTCTTTTAATGCTTGCAAAGACAGCATACAATGCAGTACATTCTCAAGTTATCTTCAAATGTTAAATGAAGAAATTGAACAGGAAACTACAATTGCAGAAGAAATAGCTAGAGACAGTTCTCAGGACAGCCAAAGTTCAGAAACACTCAGTCAAGATCCCCTAGGACAACCAATCGTTGAAAATGAAGCATCAATAGCCATGAATGAAGTGGAAACGGCTATGAATCAAGCTCAAGAAGAATTTATAGACTTACAAAATTTGGAAAGACAACTGAACGAAGAGCAGCAACAAATTTATGAAGATATCAGAAACAAAATTGATCACGGATTTCTACATGAAAAAAAAGAGTGCTCATGCACATCATTTCATCCAATCAGGATGTATGTAAGCGGACAAGCTGGAACTGGAAAAAGTTTCCTAATTAAAGTCATCAGAAGCTACCTACAGCAAAAAACGGATTCTACTTTGTCTTGTGTGGTTACTGCTCCAACTGGGTTAGCAGCATATAACATAAAAGGAATCACTTTACATCGTTTGCTAATGTTACCAGTGGAGCATGAGAACAAAATACAATACAACAAGCTAACTGGAGAAGCATCCTTGGAAATTTCAAGAGTCTTGAAGAAGATGCAAGTTCTCATTATTGATGAGGTGAGCATGGTTTCAAACTTAATGCTTGCCTTTGTGCATTTAAGAATGCAGCAAATTCTGAAGACAGACTATGACATGTTATTTGGTGGAAAACACGTCATAGTTTTTGGAGATCTTTTGCAACTTACTCCAGTTAAAGGACAACCAGTGTTTAATACTGTCACACATGAAGACACGAAGAAGTCATTGGGAAGCATCGGAAATACAAATATTTGGTCCTTCTTTGAGTACAAGGAACTTACTACTAATATGAGGCAAGCAAGCGATGAAGAATATGGAAGTATTCTGAAAGATATCAGAATTGGACTACTCACAGAAGTTGGCAAAAAAGCATTACAGAGTCGGCTGCTACATAATTTATTTCCAAAGGAAGAAATAGTTGCAGAGAAGATATACAAGAACATTGCAGAAAACAAAAGTATCATCTGCTTAATGCCAACTCTACGTGAATGCTCAATATTCAATGAGGAGCTTTTGAAATTGGAAAAGGAAGAGATCAGGAAATTAGAAGCAGTGGACAAAATTGAGGATGGAAGAATTACTGTCACAGTAACAGGCACACTGAAAAATAAATTGGATTCACTAGAGAAGAACATTTCCAAAACAGCTGGATTAGAAAAAAATCTATATGTTTGCATGAACTGTAGAGTATTTTTAAGGAGAAATTTGGATGTTGAAAAAGGTTTAGTTAATGGAGCTATGGGAAGAGTTGTGGGTTTTATTAATTATCAGAAAAAAGATGGAATTGAATGTTTAAAAATAAAATTTGATCAGATAGAAGATGTTAAAGACATTTGTCGTTGTACAGTTCGTTTCATGCTTGTGAAAGACTTATATGTACGTAGGAAGCAGTTTCCGTTTTCGCTAGCATATGCTGTAACTATTCACAAGTCTCAAGGATTGACTGTAGATTGTGCATTTGTGAACATTGGTTCAACTGTGTTCAAAGAAGGTATGGCATATGTTGCTTTGTCACGAGTGAAAACATTATCAGGTTTATTCATGATAGACTTTGATGACTCAAAAGTTAGTGCTGATACAAATTGTGTAAAGGAGTATAATAGATTAAGAAGAAGCTATGCTCCTCATTTAGGTCAGTATCCTGTGTTGGAGAAACGTGTAGTTTCTCGTAAAAGGAGAAATGAGAATATCTGTGATGAAGATGTACAGAGGAGGAAAAAAAAGAGGAGTGATGTAATTGCAAGCAAAAAGAGTAAGGAAAAAGAAGAACAGGTTGTAGGATGTCATTTTGAAAATAGCTCTGGTGTCAACTGCTACGCAAATGTAGTGCTGAATGTTGCATTTTATCTGGAAAGTTTGCAAGAGCAGATAATAGTAAATCAGGGAAAAAGATTCTGTTCAGAGCTGAGTCTCCTTTTTCAAAAGCTGAGTAATGATAAAACTCAAATAGAAAGTGCTACTGAAATTAGAAAACTTTTAGATGTATATTCAGGACGAACACAGTTTTCTCAAAATGAACAGCAAGATGCACACGAATTGTTGATGTTTTTTCTTCAGGTACTGGAAGAAGAAGAAGTTGCAATTGATAATTTATTTGGTCTCTCTTATAAATGGGAACATAGTTGTGAAAACTGTTATAATATATGTGGCTCTAATGTTGATAATGAAAGGTTTATTTTTTTGACATTGCCAGAGACATAAACAGTCACTTTTGCTAAATTAGTTAAAGATGCTAATCATAGCATGCAATGCGGTGAGTGTCAATCTGACATGTTTTCAACATTAATTTTAAAGGAATACGGACAGTATGTAATTTTAATGATGCAACGATGTAGAGCTGATGGTTCAAAATTGGATACTTTAATAAAGAAGTTTACAGGACAGCAATTATCAATTTCAGGAAAAACTTTTGTAACTGTTGCAATAATTTTCCATGAAGGACCTACTGTTACTTCTGGACATTACACAGTTTATCTTAAATGTGAAAAAGGCTGGACACTGTGTAATGATTCCCAATTGGTTTTTAAGCAACGTTTGCCTTTTGATTTAGCAAATTCCTATCTAATCTTCCTGAAACCTAAATTTTGGAGAGACTTGGCAAGATCTGGACAAAACAATTTTACCATTTTATTGGATTACCATTGGAATTTTCAAAAATAAAGATTTTTTAAATTATCATTTGGCCTAATGGAAAGATAACCAATTGTAATGTGAACTTTTTTAATTTTTAATGAAACTTTCGAAAACCAAAAATTTAGAGAAAATCGGTGACATCTGCACAATTTAAATTTTGGAATGTTATTGGAGTGCCATTGGAAATTTTTTCAAAAAAGATTTTTTAAATTACTATTTGGCCATGTGGAAAGGTAACCAATTCTATTGTGGACTTAATAAATTATTAATAAATATTTAGGGAACCAATATGTTACAGAGAATCGGTGAGATCTGTACAAATAAAACTTTAGAATTTTATTGGATTACCATTGGAAATTTAATCAAAAAAGAATTTTAAAATTACTATTTGGCCTAAAGGAAATGGAACCAGATGTAATGTGGAGTTATTTGAGATATAATATTGTGATTATACTTCTGAAACAAACATATCAGACGGTATTTTAAAGAAATAAGTATTGATATTAGATGATATTTTTTTAGAATATTATGCATTTCTATAATGTTAAGTTTAAGTAAAAAGAGATTCTGGGCTTTTTTAATACAATCTTTGAGATTGTTATTTTTTTTGCCCGCTGTAAAATGATGAATGCAATTGCTTTCACAATTTATAGTGAAATGCAATATATTCTGAAAACAGCAAAAATAAGGCAAAAATATTTTTTGATAAATATGTAAATATGTGTACTGTATTATAAAATGTTTTAAAAATATTAATACTTTTTTCTTTTTTTTCAGATTGATATAGAAAATTTTCGAAAGCTAGAACCATTTTTAAAGCAATTTTTTTTAAAAACAAATGAATAAATATTTTTTTGAGTGGGTATGGTAAGTCAATAATAATAATTGTAGTCTCTCAAGGACCTTGTAATGTGATAATTGATTTTTAGTGTTTTTAAAAAAAAAAAAAAAAAATTATGCGTACCGTACGCGTACGGTAAAAAAAAAAAAAAAAAAAGTTTTTAAAAATATATAGAAAAAATAGATGAAAGGTAAGGTTGGCTCTTAAAAGAGCCGTTGTGTTCATGCAGGGACAGAGGAAAGAAAGATTGGGAATATTAGACGGTACGACAAGTGTGCTGATCTATTTTACTGTTCACTAGGGAAACACTGGTCTCCCTATAAGTAATTAGATCGTGACAATGGGCGCACCGTACTTCAACCCTCGCAAACCGAGGGTTAATTTCCAGAGGGCCAGCAAAAGGAGATGCTCCCCCCACAGATGAAGGGCTCACCTGACCTGCAGAAGAAGGACTTAGCCCTGCAGATGATGGTCCAGGCTGAGCTGCTGTGGATGTGCTTGGTTGACTTACTGAAGGGTTACCTCCAGTAAGTCGAGCATGTGTCCTTTTGTGTACATCCTTGAGGTGCCTCATCATGGTATGATTCCCAAAGGAATACTTCCTGTCAGGATTACCTCTTGAAAGTAAACGCTGACACAGCTTGCAAGTCACTAAGGGTGCATTTACCTTTAGCTGGCCTTCAGGAAAAGTAAAATAATCCCATACATAAGAGGTCTTTTGTTTCCTCGCTCTCTGCCTCAAGGTAGTGCTGCTAGTGCTAGCCTCACTCTCAGAAGGGCTCTGCTGTTCTGCCATCGTATCACAAAGACAACCCAGCTCCTTCTCCTAAGGGATCACAAGCAGAAATGAGGGGAATGGGTGTGGTGTAGGAGAGTTCTAGAACTGAAAGTAGTTTCATCCAATCAAAAGTTGTGTTTCATGATCACATGACCTACCGTACGCTTACGGTACGCTTACGGTGCGCTTCCGGCAAAAGTACGCATGCGCGTAAAAAAGACACGCGCTTGCGCGCATGCGCATAACAGTCACTACCCGACACTTCCGCGTAACGTGCGCGTGTAGCGTACACGCGTACGCGTCCCACGCGGAGTACGCGCGGCTACGCAAATTGCGTAACTATACGCAAACAGCGTAGATAAATTACGGGCATTGCGTAAACCGTACGCTTACCGTAAGCTTATGGTACGCGTACTAAAAAAAAAAAAAAAAAAGGAAAAAATGTATTGCTAATAAATTTTACCTGTTTATTTTATAAAATATTTTTAAAAAAAACATATTATAGAATTTTAAAAATTTAACCATAGTCTTAAAAAAAGGATAGAAAACTAAAAAAAATATATGTTTAAAAAATAGAAGAAAATAAAAAAATTAGCATTTAAAAAACCTTGCAAATTCACTGAAAAAACCATGGGTTTCACACACGTTATAGTTACGAATTAGCATTTAAAAAACCTTGCAAATTCACTGAAAAAACCATGGGTTTCACACACGTTATAGTTAGGAATTAGCATTTAAAAAACCTTGCAAATTCACTGAAAAAACCATGGGTTTCACACACGTTATAGTTAGGAATTAGCATTTAAAAAACCTTAGAAATTCAATGAAAAAACCAAAGGTTTCACACATGTTATAGTTAGCTGGACATTTCACTAGTAAAAAACCAATGAAATTCCCCCGTTATAGTTAGTTCAGCTAACTATAACTCACGCGCCCGCAATGCACTGCTGATGACGTCACATATTACATCACTCATGACATGGTCAGTGACATCACTCATGACATCACTGATGACATCTCAAATGACATCACTGATGACATCACTGATGACATCATCCTAGTGATAGAGTGGCAGACCACCTCTGCCCCTAATATAACCTTTGATACACACATTCAAAAATAGAAATTAAAATTTTAAAAACAATGGACATACCAATACCAGTTACAACAACCTATTCAGTAATTCTAAGATCCACATACACATCCACTCATTCACCAACAGTCCTGTACAGTCACTCATACATGTACTCACTCATCATATGTACTCATACACGTATACATCCTGTTACACAATGCCACTCATCCATAGAGGTACTCACACACATAGTCACTCATGCTAATAAAGAATCAAACATACATTTACTTGCATATACAGTTATACACACACCGCCACACTTACTTCTACAGAAACTTACACATACTTAGTCTTTTAAACAATCACTTATAAAACACATACTTATTCATACAGGAACTCTTCCAATCTCTCACTCTCACATATACTCGCTTATATACACCAATTGTCACATATACTAGTTTAAAACATATGTAGTTACTCATAGAGACACTATTGAGACAGTCATTCACTCACTAACACACCCATGCACACACTCATTCACCCATATAGTCCTGCACACATGCTGTCTTCAACACATAAAAAGAGTGAGTCACTCATTCATGCACCTATGCACTACGTAATACCCCCCACCGAACCATACAGACATCAGACACTGATACTCAAAAAACCAAATAATAACCTATATAGACACCCATGTAGCTACTCACCAACCCATGCAGCCACTTATACACAAAGTGAGAGACTGATACAGATATTTACATATTTTAACATTACTCACTAAGCCATGTATTCACTAAGATACACTTAATCAGTCAGTTATACAATCAATTTTTCAAAAACAATTCATCCATTTAGACACTTATATACCCATTTATTCTTCCATCGACCTTGAGATATACATATATAAAACATATGTAATTTTCTGAAAAACACACATTCTCTGAATGATGTCATCAGTGATGTCATTTGAGATGTCATCAGTGATGTCATGAGTGATGTCACTGACCATGTCATGAGTGATGTAATATGTGACGTCATCAGCAGTGCATTGCGGGCGCGCGAGTTATAGTTAGCTGAACTAACTATAACGGGGGAATTTCATTGGTTTTTTACGAGTGAAATGTCCAGCTTACTATAACATGTGTGAAACCTTTGGTTTTTTCATTGAATATATATATATATATATCTATTCCATAAGACACACGCACCCATGCAGCAACGTGAACAGGTCACACCGATGTGCTTCCAACTTTCCTTAATTCAAAATGACACAGCATTACGCGTTTCGACTGGTAACAGTCTTAATCATATGCTTCTAACCAGAGGTGGGTTCTTTAGCTTTTTGAAACGTAACTAAAACAGTGAAGAAGGACTAATGTCCATGTATTTCATTTAAAGAGGCAGTCCATTTCAAGGTATTGCACGTTTATCATGCAGTAATGGTAAGTACTGTTTTAATAAAAATGAATCCTTTCCCAATGGAAATGTTTTTTTACTCCGTTTATGTTTCCATCACTGCATTCTCTATCTTCACCGTAGTTCTCTATAACTCAATTACCCACAATGCCTCTTAATTGTCATTCAAACTCGATTCCTTCACTGTTGTTTTTGGCTGGATTTTACAACTCGTTTTCCCCGTGTATCCAATGCTTTTACATGCCTTCATTGGGAATAGTTCCATATTGTGGCTGCATTCAATGTTCACAGAAAAAACAAGGACATCCTGCTACCACCACGTTTTTAGATATCAGTCACTTGCCTTCAGAAACGATGTACAACAACAGCACGAAGTGCACAGGGAAATCCTTTCCGCAAATCCTGGCTAATTTCCAAGTTCATTTGCGAAGCGATGCGGGTCTCTCGATGGGGCCCTTCCTTCTATTCCTCTTCAACGACAAGTATTTCAGCCGGCGGGCACTCCTTTAAATAAATTCCAAAAGCAATTCTGACAAAAGGGGTGCCTCAGCCTTTCGGGTCGGGCCTGCTTCAGGTGTGTCAGACACCTATAATATTCCATAAGACACACGCACCCATACAGCAACGTGAACAGGCCACACCGACATGCTTCCAACTTTCTTTAATTCAAAATGACACAGCATTATGCGTTTCGACTGGTAACAGTCTTAATCATATGCTTCTAATCAGAGGTGGGTTCGTTAGCTTTTTGAAACGTAACTAAAACAGTGAAGAAGGACTAATATCCATGTATTTCATTTAAAGAGGCAGTCCATTTCAAGGTATTGCACGTTTATCATGCAGTAATGGTAAGTACTGTTTTAATAACAACGAATCCTTTCCCAATGGAAATGTTTTCTTACTTCGTTTATGTTTCCATCACTGCATTCTCTATGTTCACCGTAGTTCTCTATAACTCAATTACCCACAATGCCTCTTAATTGTCATTCAAACTCGATTCCTTCACTGTTGTTTTTGGCTGGATTTTACAACTTGTTTTCCCCGTGTATCCAATGCTTTTACATGCCTTCATTGGGAATAGTTCCATATTGTGGCTGCATTCAATGTTCACAGAAAAAACAAGGACATCCTGCTACTACCACATACAGCAATGTGAACAGGCCACACCGACGTGCTTCCAACTTTCTTTAATTCAAAATGACACAGCATTACGCGTTTCGACTGGTAACAGTCTTAATCATATGCTTCTAATCAGAGGTGGGTTCGTTAGCTTTTTGAAACGTAACTAAAACTGTGAAGAAGGACTAATGTCCATGTATTTCATTTAAAGAGGCAGTCCATTTCAAGGTATTGCGCGTTTATCATGCAGTAATGGTAAGTACTGTTTTAATAAAAATGAATCCTTTCCCAATGGAAATGTTTTTTTACTCCGTTTATGTTTCCATCACTGCATTCTCTATCTTCACCGTAGTTCTCTATAACTCAATTACCCACAATGCCTCTTAATTGTCATTCAAACTCGATTCCTTCACTGTTGTTTTTGGCTGGATTTTACAACTTGTTTTCCCCGTGTATCCAATGCTTTTACATGCCTTCATTGGGAATAGTTCCATATTGTGGCTGCATTCAATGTTCACAGAAAAAACAAGGACATCCTGCTACTACCACATACAGCAATGTGAACAGGCCACACCGATGTGCTTCCAACTTTCTTTAATTCAAAATGACACAGCATTACGCGTTTCGACTGGTAACAGTCTTAATCATATGCTTCTAACCAGAGGTGGGTTCTTTAGCTTTTTGAAACGTAACTAAAACAGTGAAGAAGGACTAATGTCCATGTATTTCATTTAAAGAGGCAGTCCATTTCAAGGTATTGCACGTTTATCATGCAGTAATGGTAAGTACTGTTTTAATAAAAATGAATCCTTTCCCAATGGAAATGTTTTTTTACTCCGTTTATTTTTCCATCACTGCATTCTCTATCTTCACCGTAGTTCTCTATAACTCAATTACCCACAATGCCTCTTAATTGTCATTCAAACTCGATTCCTTCACAGTTGTTTTTGGCTGGATTTTACAACTCGTTTTCCCCGTGTATCCAATGCTTTTACATGCCTTCATTGGGAATAGTTCCATATTGTGGCTGCATTCAATGTTCACAGAAAAAACAAGGACATCCTGCTACCACCACGTTTTTAGATATCAGTCACTTGCCTTCAGAAACGATGTACAACAACAGCACGAAGTGCACAGGGAAATCCTTTCCGCAAATCCTGGCTAATTTCCAAGTTCATTTGCGAAGCGATGCGGGTCTCTCGATGGGGCCCTTCCTTCTATTCCTCTTCAACGACAAGTATTTCGGCCGGCGGGCACTCCTTTAAATAAATTCCAAAAGCAATTCTGACAAAAGGGGTGCCTCAGCCTTTCGGGTCGGGCCTGCTTCAGGTGTGTCAGACACCTATAATATTCCATAAGACACACGCACCCATACAGCAACGTGAACAGGCCACACCGACATGCTTCCAACTTTCTTTAATTCAAAATGACACAGCATTACGCGTTTCGACTGGTAACAGTCTTAATCATATGCTTCTAATCAGAGGTGGGTTCGTTAGCTTTTTGAAACGTAACTAAAACAGTGAAGAAGGACTAATATCCATGTATTTCATTTAAAGAGGCAGTCCATTTCAAGGTATTGCACGTTTATCATGCAGTAATGGTAAGTACTGTTTTAATAACAACGAATCCTTTCCCAATGGAAATGTTTTCTTACTTCGTTTATGTTTCCATCACTGCATTCTCTATGTTCACCGTAGTTCTCTATAACTCAATTACCCACAATGCCTCTTAATTGTCATTCAAACTCGATTCCTTCACTGTTGTTTTTGGCTGGATTTTACAACTTGTTTTCCCCGTGTATCCAATGCTTTTACATGCCTTCATTGGGAATAGTTCCATATTGTGGCTGCATTCAATGTTCACAGAAAAAACAAGGACATCCTGCTACTACCACATACAGCAATGTGAACAGGCCACACCGACGTGCTTCCAACTTTCTTTAATTCAAAATGACACAGCATTACGCGTTTCGACTGGTAACAGTCTTAATCATATGCTTCTAATCAGAGGTGGGTTCGTTAGCTTTTTGAAACGTAACTAAAACTGTGAAGAAGGACTAATGTCCATGTATTTAATTTAAAGAGGCAGTACCTTGAAATGGACTGCCTCTTTAAATGAAATACATGGACATTAGTCCTTCTTCACTGTTTTAGTTACGTTTCAAAAAGCTAACAAACCCACCTCTGATTAGAAGTCGTTGTGGCCTGTTCACGTTGCTGTATAGGTGTGTGTGTCTTACGGAATATTATAGGTGTCTGACACACCTTAAGCATGCCCCGACCCGAAAGGCTGAGGCACCCCTTTTGTCAGAATTGCTTTTGATATGTATATATATATATATATATATATATATATATATATATATATATATATATATATATATATATATATATATATATATATATATTATTCACTTAAAAAACCATAGGTTTCACACATGTTATAGTTAGCTGGACATTTCACTCGTAAAAAGCAATGAAATTCCCCCGTTATAGTTAGTGCAGGCAACTATAACTCACGCGACCGCAATCCTCTGCTGATGACGTCAGATATTACATCACTGATGACATATGTGTCTTTATCAAAAATAAATATTTGTAATATATGTATAGCTAAAGATTAATGGAAGAAGACATGGGTAAATAAGTGTCCAAATACAGTGATGTAATATCTGACGTCATCAGCAGAGGATTGCGGTCGCGTTAGTTATAGTTGCCTGCACTAACTATAATGGGGGAATTTCATTGGTTTGTTTACGAGTGAAATGTCCAGCTAACTATAACATGTGTGAAACCTATGGTTTTTTAAGTGAATTTGCAAGGTTTTTTAAATGCTAATTCGTAACTATAACGTGCGTGAAACCTATGTTTTTTTCAGTGAATATACATATATAAACATATAATCTGCATATCTATATAAATATAAATTCATGCAAACATATACATATATGCATACATATGCATGGTATGTATATGAAATTTTGAAAAACACTAATAAAAGCAATGCTAAAAAGCCACCTAATTACAAACAGAATTGCTTTAACTTAAACGAGGGCGAGACCTATTGCATTTTCAATGCTTGTTTACTTTGGTTCCATCAAGAAGGCATTCAGATGTGACACATTTGCCATAAATTCTGAATGGTAGCACTCTAGTTCCTCATTAGATCACTGTAGCAAAGCTACTGCTCACCATGGAAGGCTGCTGCTGGTATTCAAAGTGCATGTTTCAGTCTGCATGTCAGAACTTTTTAATGAAATAGAAGAGGATTTGAGAAGTCAAAATGTGCCCTAAGTTTTCTTTCTACAGCACTAATCATAATTTCTATGGCAAAATGAACCCCCTCATTTTGTTCCTTTGCAAATTAAATGTTTTAAATGTTACCACTTTATTCCAATCAAGATGGCTTCCGGTGTGCCATACCTTTGTCATAAGTAAGACTGTTAGCGCTCTAGTTGTTCTTTAAAACACTCTGGGATTTCTGTCATTGGGCTATACTTGGGCTACATCTCGGTGATATTTGTGCTACATTTGGGCTCTTTTGTCTCTGGTGGCCATCTTGGGAACCTTGTTATGAATATTCCTAATTTCCTCATTTACTGCAGTCTCCTCAGTAGGCATACTGTCAGTTTTTTACTTTGATTCAATGAAGAAGGCATTCAGATGTGTCACACATTTGCCATAAATTCAGAATGTTAGCACTCTAGTCGCTCATTAGATCACTGTAGTAAAGCTACTGCTCACCAGGGAAGTCTGCTGCTGGTATTGAAAGTGCATGTTTCAGTCTGCATGTCAGAATTCTTTAATGAAATAGAAGAGGATTTGAGAAGTCACTCAAAATGTGCCCTAATTTTTCTTTCGGCAGCAGTAATCATACATTCTATGGCAAAATGAACCCTCTCATTTTGTTCCTTTTTAAATTAAATGTTTTAAATGTTACCACTTTATTCCAATCAAGATGGCTTCAGGTGTGCCATACCTTTGTCATAAGTAAGACTGTTAGCGCTCTAGTTGTTCTTTGGAACACTCTGGGAAGCTGCAGTAGAACACAAAGGAATCAACTGACAGTCTCTGCCCTTGTTGGATGTACATGTTTTACTGAGAATGTCAGACTTCATTCTCACATGACTGAGAAAGATAATGTGAATTTACAGAAAATATGCTCTCAGTTTAGCTTATAGATCACCTTCCAAACCTCTGTGGGAAAAGCATGTGAAAATAGTTTTCTCTCAAACATGATTCATGATATCCCAGCAGAAGGCTTTTTCACATGGTAAAATCACCTTAGAACATACCACAATTCCTAAAATGAGTATGGTACCATCAACAAATGATTTATAATGTAACTAAAGTCTTAAAACCTTCTATTAACTGCAATGCTTTTTAATGAGGTGTTATCATGTATATTGGTCCCAAGATGGCTGCCAACACTTCTTGGATGAAGTGCTGACAGCCAATCAGATCTCACAATGAGATGTGTGGTTAGGCTCCGCCCAGATATGTATATGATTTTACTTTTGATTTTCACAGGAACTACTGAACAGATTTACACCATATATGCAAAAGGCACATGCCTGACATGAGGACTACCTCTTTGCCAAATTTCACGTAATTCTGTTCAGCCGTTCGGGCTGTACCTTCGACTAAAGGTCCTATGGAAAAATGCATGGGGAAAACGCGTTTTGGCCCCCCCCCTTTTTCTCGGCCCCCGCTTGACGAATCACCCCGAGACTTTCAGGGTAGGAGCTGAACCCATTTGTTTTGAAAATTTCGCGGGGGTTCGTCAACCGGCGCCAAAGTTATTCAAAATAGAATTTTGAGATTTCCTATGGAAACTAGGTTGTAACTACAACTATCTACTGGCGACCGCCAGTAGATAATATATATATATAGTTAGGACCAAGTTTCCATAGGAAGAGCATTTTTTGTTTTGCTTATAACTTTGGCGTCGTTTGATGAATCTTCAAGAAATTTTCCAAACTAATTCTTTGTTCATATCAGCACCTATGTTGAAAGTATGGGGGTGAATCGTCAAGGGGGGGCCAAGACAAAAGGGGGTCCCTAAACGTGTTTTCTCCATGTTAATTTTCATAGGAAACTTTAGACCAGGCTACAGGTCGAACATGTGAACGGAATTACCCCAAATTTGGCAGGAAGAAGGGGCTTGGTCTAGAAAGCACACTTTTGTTTATTTGGTGTAAATCCGTTCAGTAGTTTTGGATAAATATCGAAATTTACAGATATCGATATTTGGGAATTCTGCCATCTGATTGGCAGAGGCGTTATGAGCACGAGTTTGCTGCCTATTGGCTGCAAGCAGTGCGAGCGGTTGCAACTAGGAAGTGTTGGCAGCCATTTTGTGATTCTGTTGAAGCGAGTAAGGGGAAAACAGGGCAAAAAGAGTAGGAAAGGAGGGTAGGAGCGCTGTGAGCTCTGTGGGGTGGTTAGGGTGTGCCATACTGGGAGTGTGAAGGGATGTATTCACCCCTACCAGTGTGAAAGTGCTGTTTTGCCCAGAGTGAGATGGTGCTGAGGTGAGGTGCTGGTACACTCTGGGATGAAACCTTGAGCTGATTGCTGTAAACTGATGTGCTCTGGGCGCTGTAGCATACTGGCCGCTGTAGCATAGCTGTGCAAGTGGTGTTAGTATGGGTTTAGACTATAGTTGGAGTGGGAAGCATACTACTCACCCCTACCAGTCTGAAGACTCGAATGGAGTGTTTAAGCAAGCAGGAATAAAGAAATTATCGTGAAGAATATAATGCAGAATGTTGCAATGCCACAGAAGACATGGTGAAATCAGGTGTGTTGAAGAAAGTGGCTGTGTGGTAAAAAGCGATGGAGTCTGCAAGTTATATAAAAAGTGTCTTTATTTAAGTGCCATAAATGGACCCACTGGTGCAAGAGCTAAGGTATCCAGCTGAGGCAAACTCCAACCGCTTCTGCTGTATTCAAACCTAAGCTCCTTCATCAGTCAATTCCACATTACATGTTACAGTTCCATGTGACCTAAACAATACCTATTAGACATGAATAACTGTAAATTGTAGAATGAAAATAAAGGTAGGATACGATTACCACACTGTGCCAACCAGTTCCTAAACAATGCTGTGTTTTTTGATCTTGAACTCCAGCTCGTGAGCAGAGGCTGAGGATGAGCTAATTTGTGTGAAAGGGCTTCGTGGATAACAGGCAGGCAGAAGGACGTGGGTATAAAGAATAGACATGGTTTTAAAATGGATGTCGGATTTAGGCTAATTTAGCAAGTCAATAGTGTATTTGCATAGGCCATACATCACCCATCCCTGGTTAGTCTGGAGACGTAAGGGGCAATAATGAAAACAGTGTTCAAATGCCTAAGCATACTTAGAAAGTTATTATATGAAAATAGTTCAATTGAAGTGTATTAAAAAAATGTATAGGAAAAAGACAAAAAAGTTGGAAAAAATCAATCCAAGAATAAAGTGAATTTCTTACAAGTCTTGGAGATTGCAGACCGGAAGTTCTTCAGCGGCTTGAGATGCGTAATGTTCCAAGAGGCGATTGTTGCCATCGTGTGAGAAAAGCGAAGTGATCCAATTCATATCCTCGAAGGGACAGTAATGTTCCTCGAATGTTGGAGCGGCAATTTTAATTGGCAGTCAATCTGCGATTTCAAAGGTTTCGCACGTTTCGCGGCTGGGCAGAAATCCCATGCCACCAGGATACATTTTTGTGTTACATCCGACATTGCTCCACTACCCGAAAAATCAAGTTCATGGTTTTTAAGATACTCCATTACCTGCTGGATATCGGGAGCGTTTGCTGGGATGTTGGCAAGGCATAGATCAATTCGCCAGTCGCATGGGCAAGTCTTGCAATAAAAAGATGGTTGCACGCAGATTGTATATGTGTAAATAAATGTCATGTTGTAGCTGGCTCCAATAATAGATAGAGGCAGGCAGCCGAAAAGTTGTTCAATTTTTTCACGGTATTGATGTAGCTTTGCGAAGAGACATATTCTGTCAGACACGCTTGTTACAACAGGGAGCGCAGCCATTTTTTACAAGTTAAAATAGTAGAAGGATGGCCGCAAACAGAGCGAGAATTATGGGTACTGTTCCTGTTATTTCAGAGATGATCGAATGAATGAAGTCTGGTATTATACCAAAAACAGTTTGAAAGCCTGTGACAAGGCCAAAGGAGATAGTGTTAAAAAAGTGTGCCAGGGCTTAAATGTCAGACGTGTTGAAAATTGTGTAACTATTCACAAAGTGTAATGGGAGGTTCGTATTTATAAGGGAGTGTATTTTACTTGAAGTTCGTGCTATCTGCAGTCGATAAATTACTTTTGGAGAAGTGAGGGACACTTCTGTTTTAAACAAAAGAGCTTTCAGTTTGCTTTGTTTAATAAAATCTGTTTTCAAAGTAGGTATTGAAGGCCAAGTTGAACTTTGGGAGTTACTTTGTGTGGGTGGGAATGGAGATTGCCACAGGAAGTTATCCGGTTTGAAACACTAAGGACATATGGTATGCCAGCTCACGTTGCGTAGCAGTCCATGTTATTAAGAAGCAGATAACTGCCGTTAGAAAGCTGTGTGAATGTTGGTCTGATTGTGGGAGTTGGCGTACATTTAAGAAAGCACACAAGACTGGGGCTGTAAGGTTAGAAGCGTCGTGCAGTTGGACATTCTTGCATAGTAATGAATGACTGCCATTGTGGTCCCACTTTTCACCTTTGAGAAATTTCTGCATCCTCTTTAACACAGCATTTTTTGTAAATGGGAGAAACCACTGCTCGTAAATAAACGTGCTACCTTATATAATCACATACAACATGACAAACAACATGTACACCTAGCAGACACAACAACACAATGTACTGTGGGAACCGTGGCTAGCCATGTACACAAACCAAACATAGCACCTCTGCCACACAATGCAGAATGCGGGGAGAGATGGGAGTAAAGTATGTGCGAAGGTGGCAAGTGATTCTTGATTATAAAAGAATACAATGCAAAGTGTTGAGGGGATGTGCCGGACAGACTTGAGTATGCAGAGCACAGACATGTACATGTCAACATACACTGATGGTCTATTGAGTGAAGTGGACAGTGGACGCAACCATGATAGTACAATCAGTAGGGAAGATTATGAAAACATAGCTCATATGTGCCCCCTCCCCCCCAAATCTTTATTGTAGTGGGCTGGCTCGGCGTACGCAAGGCTAGCGTAGGGGTATGAATAAAAGGCATGTTTCTCTGGGTGTGGTTCTCTTCCAGAATGGAGAACATGTCTGTCAGGTCTGCGCAGCTTACACCGCCACGAGGCTGACGCCGTGAGCGGAGGTGGCTGCGGGAATAATGCTATCAGCCTGCTGGTACCCAGAAACCGTCATGGCCGCTGCGACGCACATATGCCCCACATTTCACCTTTCGACACCGCCGTATGTGAAAGAGGGCCCACCACGTGCCGACAGAAGCTTTTGGGCCGAGGTCTGCGAGCTGGGAAGGCTCTTGAGATCAATGCTGGCAACCGCGACACAGGCAGACAGCGCCCAGCCTGAGGCCCAGCACCGTGGAGTGCTCTGTATACTACTAACACAGTAGTCCAACAGGTACCAACAGTGGAACGGTGTCTTGATCCCACAATGGACGTTGTTAGAACTGCATCTGAGATTGCAGATGAAGGTACTCCCTTCGACCAGGTGTAACCAACTCTAGGTCCCAACAGTGGAACGGTGTCTTGATCCCACAATGGACGATGTCCGATATTACCAGCTGCTTGTTGGTTTTCACAGAACTCCCTCTGTTGAGGTGCATCAGACTCTGTGCTTCCGTAGCTAATTGCTGCACATGGTCATTGGGCTTGGCTGACTACAGTCGCTGGAGTACACCGTGGTAAAGCAGGTCCGAACAGTGAAACGGGGTCTTGATCCCACAATGTACGATGTTAGAACTGCATCTGAGAGTGAAGATGGAGGTACTCCCTTTGACCAGGTGCAACCAACTCTAGGTCCCAACAGTGGAACGGTGTCTTGATCCCACAATGGACAATGTCCGATATTACCTGCTGCTTGGTTTTCACAGAACTCCCTCCGTTGAGGTGCATCACACTCCTGCTTCCGTAGCTAACTGCTGCACATGATTATTGGGCTTGATTGACTGCAGTCCTTGGAGTACACAGCGGGACAGCAGGTCGGAACAGTGAAATGGGGTATTGATTCTGTGATGTCAGAAGTTAAAGTCTGTGATGATTTGTGTGTACCCCCTCCGATCAGGTGCAACCAACTCCGTGCTTTCGAATCCAACGGCACGTGGCTGTGAGGCGTTAATGACCACTGCCTTTGGCCTACACTGCGGTCAGCAGGGCTCACAATTCAGATCGAGTGGTGATTGTTTATTTACCGAATCCAGTAGGCAACTAACTACAACGTCTATTGAAATATACACAATAGCCTTTTAGTATACTTGCTTTTTTTAGATGACTTACAGGTCTAGTACAATGACCAAATTCTCCTTGGTAGTGGTAAAGAACACTGAATAACAGTCTACACTGTGGACAGCAGAGATCACAATTCAAATTGTTTTGATTTAGTTATTGAAGAGTTTTTTGCAATTTATGTTGTTGTATTTTTTGAAGAGGAAGTGAGAAAAAGTATTCATGGATGACTGTGCTCACTACTACCTTCAATTTACACTTCAGAATGCAGTGTTCACAATTCAGATCGAGTCGCTATTGTAGATGACGCAGTCCTTTAGGCAAAAGACATTGCTCCAGTGCGCTCTGTCCGCATATGCATCATCGCAGGGTCCGCACACGGTGTTTGTTGAGTCGCGTACTGCAACAGGACAGCTCAAGTCAACACCACGTGGCTGTGGGCCCTTGCTGACCGCTCTCTGGCCTACACTGCAGACAGCAGTGTTTACAATTCAGATTGAGTCGCTATTGCAGATGAGGCAGTCCTGTAGGCAACAGACATTGTTCCTATTGCGGCCCGCCCGCAGCACGCATCATCACTGGCTGTGCACATGGTGAGTGCTTTTGATGTGGCTATCTGAGTGCACTAGACCTGATGGACCCTTTATGATACAATCTTTTTGTGTATTATTTCAAATCTACTGCCTGTATCTCAGTATACCACAAGTTATGGTTCTTTTACGATAGAATATTTTCTGTATTATTTCACATCTAGTGTTCCTACCTTACTGCAGCATAAACTATTGACCCTTTTATTATTGAATCTCTGTGTGTGATCCAATGATTACTGTTGTAGTTGATGCTAGCAGCAACCATTCCCTGAGGGCTGGTTTACACTCACACCACACGCATTCAGCACAGACGTCACTGGAAATGTGAACCTGGTGATAAAAAGGAGTCGAGCACACGTTCCCGTACCCACTTCCACTATCTATCTGTGTCTGTGTGTTCATTATCTATGCATGATACTGCCCCTGGGCCGTACCACATTATATTGTGCTGTAGACAGCGTATGCAACCATGTTACCTCTGGCAGTGGGGAAAACGTCTGTCATGTAGCTTTTAAATGCATGGCTATCACAGGTGGAAGGCTATTTTACAGAGCATGAATATTGATAAAGATGATGGTTGCATGTTGTGTGTAGTGTCAGATATGTGTACACAGCAAAAAGTTTTCAAAAAAGCTCTCTAAGCAGAAGAGGAGTCTCTCATCAAACTCTGTAGATAGAATGACTAAAATGGGTGGAGTCCTCCAACTGTTACAATGGGAAATGTTATGAACCAATCAAATGCTTTTCTTTAAGGTCATATGGCAATCGCGCACCGAGCGCGCAAGGAGGCCACACCCGACGCGATTTTGAGAAAATATATTTATCATAATATGTTTATTACAGTTAGAAATAAATAAATGTTTAAAATATTTTCGATTATCACTTGTTCTCATATACACTTTAAACTTATTTAGATATAGCTTTGAGACAAAAAAAAATGAGGGAATGGCGTACCCGGCGCGACACCATATATCTATGACATAACACAGGGCCTGGCAGCGTACACTCGTCGCATACGCAACGCGCAGCGGGCACGACCCCATATGTACATGACGTAAGGCATGGCTTGGTACTGCATACCCATCGCATACCAAAGTAGCAGCTGGCGCGACCACATACGTATATGATGTTACGCGGGACGCGGTGCCACAAACCCGTCGGATACGAAATGCGCATCCTTTACGAGTTTAGCAATATGGTGGATAGGATTCGCATGCTGATGGAGCTTGGTACACTACCGGTACGGGACTTCCGTTTTCTAAAAAAAAAAAAAAGATATAGATACTTTTTTTTGAAGATATAAAACATTACAATATTTTTTTAAATTTATAAAAAGAAGGATAATAAAGTTTCAAAATATTACACACAAAAAATAGAAAAAATATAGGTTTTATAAATATTAAATAATTAAATTAATATTTGAAAAACTTTCGAAATTCACTGAAAAAAACAGGTTTCAAGGACATCATAGTTAGTTGGACATTTGACTCATATAAAACCAGAGAAATCCGCCCGTTATAGTTAGTTGAGCTAACTATAACTCGCGCGCCTGCAATGCACTGGTGATGACATCACATAATACATCACTCATGACATGGTCAGTGACATCACTGATGACATCTCAAATGACATCACTGATGATATCTCTGATGACATCATCCACGTGATAATCTAATGCACATACTGATGGCCTAATATAAACTTTGATAGACGCACTCTAAAATACAGACTACTATTTTTGAAACCGTACACACAACAATGCCAGATACTACATACCACCCACTATTTCCTAGGTCTACACTCACATCCACTCACTTATACATGCAGTTACTCATCGATACAGTACTATAATGTGCACTCACACACCTGTACATACAGTCAGTCTGCCACTCATCCATAGAGTTACTCACACACCTAGTCAGTCATGCAAAGAATCAATCACATACCTATTTACTCATATATACAGTTATACACACCAACTGCATTATTTATACACACACCACATCACATATTTATGCAGATACTAACACATACTTTCAGTCTTATACAATCACTGATACAAGCAGACACTCTTTTATACACCCACTCTTCAAATAACTTACTCTCACGTATAGTCATTTATATACTCCAACACTCACATATACTGCCTTAAAACATATGTAGTTACTCACACATGTTCACAAAAGTATGAGAGGCAACACAAAGCTGAATTCACTGTGTCAATACAATTATAAGCTGATTGTAGAGTCCACACAAGACTTGTGAGATTCAAGTATTCTTTATTCCACAATTCGGTACATCCATATTCACAGCCAACGCGTTTCGCCCAAGCATGGGCTTCTTCAAGGCAGAAAGTGTAAAACGATGATGCACAGTGGTTTTTCGGGAAAATTAGGGGGTATCTGATGTAGATAAAATCTTGCTAATTAATAGCATGGGAGCAATAAAGCTACGTATAACGATGTACGTGAGGAACTGCGAGTTCCAAGAAATCCTGGTTATTTCAATTTTGGATATCGTGTGTCAAATCCTATCCAAGGGGGGCCTGTAATGCCGTGATTGCCATCGTGTTGAAACGGTTACTAAGTTACTCACACATATACCACTGAGACATTCATTCACTCATCAACACACCCATACACACACTAACTCACCCATACAGCCATTCCCAGATGTACTTTTGAATCCATACAACCAGTGAATCACCCACTCAGACATGTATGCACAGAGTCACACACACCCCCACCCACCCACACACACTTAGGCTCTCATACAGATACTCAGACAACAAATCAATATAGACGCTCATGTAGCTACTCACCAACCCATGCAGCCGCTTATACACCAACTGAGACACTAATACAGACTTTCACACAGTTTAGTCACTAACCCATAAATTCAGTAACACATGTTCAATCACTCACTTATACAGTTAGTCATGCACCTACTAAATAATCCATTCAGGCACTTGTAAATCCACTCATTTTTCAATACACCTTGGCATAGATATATATGAAAAATATTTAAACTTTACAGAAACATACATTCACTGGATGATGTCATCAGTGATGTCATTTGAGATGTCATCAGTGATGTCATCAGTGATGCCACTTACCATGTCATGAGTGATGTAATATGTGACGTCATCACCAGTGCACGAGTTATAGTTAGCTCAACTAACTATAACGGGCAAATTTCTATGGTTTTATTAGAGTCAAATGTCCAACTAACTATAACGTCCCTGAAACCTATGTTTTTTTCAGTGAATTTCTAAGGTTTTTAAATGCTAATTCCTAACTATAACGTCTGTAAAACCTATGGTTTTTTCAGTGAATATATATATATATTTCCCTTTGAAGAATCCGAGTGACGGGAAGGGAGCTGAACGATTATTGAGACTGAGCAGTCTCTCCTTTCAGCATTGGAGATTGCAGAAAGAACTTGGTTGATTATGGCTGCAGCCTTGGAAGCTAAGCGTAAGCTAACAGCTAACAAACTTTTCTTTGCACAAGGCATTTCAAATGGTGATACAGTGAACCCAGTGACGAGTATCACTGAGGAAATTAAGATCCAGCAATTATACACACATTTGGAGAAATTATATAAGAAGGAACTGGCTAAGTGGTGGGAGGCGGAGTCTCTGCAGAGATATATCGATGTAGCCCGGGTACCACGTGGACTGCGCATCTTTACCATACCAACGTATGAGGATCCCGACCCAGACATGTTGGAAGAGTGGTCCAACAACTCGGCGGCGTGTTCAATTACGATGATGCGCATCCTAGTTAAATTTGCTCTAAAGGATCGGAGTAAATTACTGGCCGAAATTGATGTGGTATATGGTGAGCTGGAAAAACTGGTGGCGAAAGACACATTGGATACCTTTGTGAAGGCTCTGTTACTTCGTATGGATAAGTTGGAGGAAGAAATTACGGCTAAAAAACAACGAAAGTTTTTGAGGGATTACAAAGACTATCAATCTGGCCGTACTTTAACCTTTCATAAAAAATACGATCATCTCTTCAACAAAGACGGTGGTATTTCCCTCCCATTGGCGACACCTGCTGTGGAAATGAGTGAGAGTGATGTCTCTGACGGTAACCTGTTGGATGTATCCACTTCAGGAGCCTCGAGTAATGCTGGTCCAACTGTGCACAAAAAATCAAGTAATTTTTTAGCCCAATTCCAGATGCTGAATCAAGAGCGGACAGAACAATACCAGGAACAAACTGGGCAGAGAGGCAGAGGACGAGGCGGGAGAGGAAAAACAAGAGGAACAAACAGGCCAAACAGAGGAGCAAGAAAAGAAATGGGAAGCCCAATGGGAATGTTGACAAGGGGCAAAACAACGCAACCATGACTGTGGTTAATCTTTCCAAACGTGTACTATCGGAGGATGAGAGAGATCTTCTTGGCCTAGGTTTGTCCTTTTGTCCTACTTCCAACTTCAACTTTGTACAAACTAGGATTGATCTATTTTATTTCTCTCGTAAACTCAAACTCAAGAAATGGTTTGACACTAAACACAACAAACAGGAATTGAGGCATGTTGGGGTACCTGTGAGTAATCTTAATATTGATGATATTGAGGTTTTGCATGCATTGTCCTCTATGTCCGAATCTGATGTGGATATTCCTGATGTTAATGTGGAAGATTACGATATTGATCCTAATGTCAATCCGGGTAGTTGTTTTAAGCCAAAATCAGTTTTTCTGCCTAACATTGAATGTGATGCCATTGAGGTCTTTGAGAGGGGTGTTCTTAAGGAACTAAAGAAATTGAGGTATAGTAAGATTCCTACCAGCAGTAAAAACCTCAGTGGTGATCAGATCAAAGCCTTAAAAAATCTTGCGGCTGATAACACTATCGTTATCCGGCAATCGGATAAGGGTGGTAATGTTGTTGTCTTGGATAAGGCTGCATATCTGTGTGAGGGCTACAAACAACTGGCGGACCGGGCTTGTTACTCAGTCTCAAATAGAGGGGCAGTCTCACAATCTAATCGGAGCTATGGAGAATTGTTGGTGGAATGGAGAGAGAAGGGGCTGTTAGAATGGGAAGAATTCAACTATCTTAAATGTCCCTACCCCAGGACCCCAGTTTTATACCTACTTCCCAAGTTACATAAAGATCCTGTTAACCCTCCAGGGAGACCGATTGTTTCATCTATTGGCTCCCTGTTAGAAAACACATCCCATTTCATCGACCATTACCTACGACCATTTGTAGTTAGCTTACCGGCATATTTACGAGACACAACACACTTCCTTACTACAATTGATGGTATACACTGGGAGGCTGATTACACCCTGGTGACATTGGATGTGGGCAGTCTCTATACCAGCATCAAACACCAGCTTGGTCTAGAGACGGTGAAACATTTTCTTAAAACCCGATCCATTTCCCTGCTTAATCACTCCCAGATGATTTTGGCTATGATTGAGTTCTGCCTAATGAACAACTTTTTCTTATTTGATGACGTCATTTATCGGCAGTCACAGGGCACGGCCATGGGCACCTGCTTCGCCCCCAGCTATGCTAATTTGGTCATGGGCTGGTGGGAGGAGCAGGTGGTCTCGCAAATGGCGGAATTTACCAACTGTGTCCTGTGGCTCCGATATATTGACGATATTTTCCTTATTTGGAAAGGTGATGCTGACTCTGCTACTGCATTTGTCAAGAAGCTTAACAACAATTCTTATAATCTGGTGTTTACTGCGAACATCAGCAAGACCTCTGTGGAATTTCTTGACATTGTTGTAGAAATCAAAGATCAATATATGCATACTCATTTGTATCGCAAAAAAACTGCAGGGAACAGTATATTGAATGCATCCAGTGCACACCCTCCAAAGCTAGTGTATAGCATTCCCTATGGGGAACTCTTGCGTGCGAAACGCAATTGTAGCTCCGAAGACAGTTTCCTCAAGGAAAAAGACATAATGATTCAACGTTTCAAAGACAGAGGGTATCAAAATAAAACCATCAATGAGGCCTGTAAGAGAGTGGATAAGATGGCACGTAGGGACCTATTACATCCTGGTCAACATTCAGTGGAACCTGATAATCTGCGTTTCATCACGAAATATTCAGGACAAGCACAAGACGTACGCCATATTCTTAATAAGTATTGGCATGTACTGCTCACTGATAGCAACTTGCAGAAACATCTTAAAAGCCATCCACAAGTCACTTTTCAGAAAAGTAAATCGCTCAGAGATGAGCTTAGCCCTAACATAATTACTGACTCTCCTAAACCTAATATGGGCGGCCGCCCGGGTTTCCGATGTTGCAAGAACTGCAAAGCATGTAAAAACAGCTCGGACTGCATTGGAGTACAATTTGCCAGCATGAATGAGGAATTTAGGATCAGGAAAGCCCTCACATGCAATACTATGTATTGTGTGTATGCCCTGACATGCCCATGTAAAAAAGCATACATAGGCAGTACTATCCACCGTGCTAAGAAGAGAGTACTTGAGCATGTCAGGGCCATTCGCCACAATAACAGGCAGTACCCTGTGGCCCGACACTTTTTTGAGCAACATCAACAGGATGAGGGAGCACTTAGGATGGTAGTGATTGATGCAGTTTTTGACAATATACGAGGTGGTAATAAACTACTCCAGCTCAGACAACTTGAATCCAGATACATAGTGAACTTTGATACAATGTCTCCTAGAGGGCTTAATTCCAGCGAGGAATTATCTGTACACCTGCAGACTAAATAGAATGACTTTGTCTTGTACATTTAGTAAATGTTTGTGATTGCTGTTAATTGTAATTTTAGATTTTGACACATTTTATTGTATTCTTCTAGGAAGTGGCCACGAAGCGCAGAACAGGTCATTGTGGATTTCAAGTAATTATGTTGTTATGTATATACTTTATCTCCATGGACAATTAGGTGCTGCTCTGGCCCACTTGGGCTATATTTGCAACTTGATTTGTAAGCAGACATTACGGATCTATGGCATTATGTGATATATTTAATCCATTATTGATTGAAGCATTACGCCCACTGGGGCGCTGGTTTGTTCGTTTGTCTGGTTTGGATTTTGACTTTTATTTCTGTCTAAATCTTCTGACATGGTTTGAGCAGTAGCATTGTTTATTTAATCTTTACAGTGTTAAGATGGCTGCCACTTTTCCTAAGCCTGACCTTTGTGTTGTGAGTAGCCCTTCTTCTGTGTCAATCATTTTGTAAGATACTTAAACTTTATTCGAATAACTGAACGCTTGACGTGAACAAGGCGAAAGCTGAAACGCGTTGTTTTGGTTGCAGCGATTAAACCGACTCACATTGCAATTCTCCTTGGTGTCCGTGCTTTGATTTCGAATTTGAAATTGGCTGGCGTTACATATTTGGGGCTACCGATTGCCCCAGCACGGACCGCCTGGATAGACAGCCTCTGTCATTATCGGGATTGTGTTACAATATATATATATATATATATATATATATTCACAGAAAAAACCATAGGTTTCACACATGTTATAGTTAGCTGGACATTTTACTGATAAAAAACCAATGAAATTCCCCCGTTATAGTTACTGTAGGCAACTATAACTCACGCGACCGTAATCCTCTGCTGATGCTAATACTGTATTTAGACACTTATTTGCCCATGTCTTCTTCCATTAAATTTTAGCTATACATATATTACAAATATTTTTTTTTCATAAAGACACATATGTCATCAGCAGAGGATTACGGTAATATTTTAATTTTTCGTAATTTTTATAAGCCATGCACAAATGGTGCCCTTCGGGCACCATTTGAACACGGGGTGGACAGAGTGTGGATATATTTTTTTTATTTTTTTTTAAAATATTATAGTTAGGACCACGTTTCCATAGGAAATCCGCAACATTCTATTTTGAATAACTTTAGCGCCGGTTGACGAATCCTCGCGAATTTTTCAAAATAGGTGGGGCGCTACGCTCCGCTCCTACCCTGAAAGTCTCGGGGGGATTCGTCAAGTGGGGGCTGAGATAAAAGGGGGGTCCCAAAACGCGTTTTTCCCATGCATTTTTCCATAGGACCTTTAGACAGGGCTACAGCCCGAACGGCTGAACAGAATTACTAGAAATTTGGCAGAGAGGTAGTCCTCAGGGAGTGCCTTTTGTAGGTTTGGTGTAAATCTGTTCAGTAGATTCTGAGAAAATAGCCTTTAAATCAATATATATATCTGAGCCAGCTTACGGTGTGATTCTGATTGGCTCTTAGATCTTAGTAAACATTCGAATCGGTCGAAACCAGGAAGCGGCGGCCGCCATTTCGTGTGTTTCACTCAGAGAAAAAAGAGTGATAACAAGAAAAGGGGGCAAGGAGGAGAGTTACAGACCCCCTAACATTTGTAAGAGGGTCAAAGAAGGACAGAAAAGTACAAAGAAAACATTTATTGATTTTTAAAAAAATCGCGGGGTACGCGTACGGTAAGCGTACGGTAAAAAAAAAAAAAAAAAAGAAATGAAAATCAGATTTAAGTGTTTAGATATTAGGGGGCTCTAAAAAGAGCCGTTGTGTTTATGAAGTGATTTTTTAGTGGTACCTACAAGTAAGTACCGATGCAGAGTCTAAGGTTCAAGAGGAAGATTCTGTTCCCTTCATCATTGAAGTGCACACCATCTCCTCTATAAATGTCTTGCATGTCATAACTAACCCCGGGCGTAGCACTACGCTTCGCCCACGTAGTGTACGTAGCGCTGCCTGCTTCGCACTTTCCGAAGTAGGCGAAGCAGGGCAGCGCTACGCACACGCCGAGGGAGAAGCGTAGCTGCTTGCCACCCGCCACCCACCTCCCGCCTGCCCTCCTTTTAATAATATAAGCAATGAAAAATAAATTAAAGTAAGTCGACTTACCGTAAGCGCGGCGTCTCCGGGGCTCCCTCTTTCTGTTTCTAATTTCTTCTGGCGTCCGCGCATGCGCATTTGTCAGAAGAAATTAGAAACGAAGAAGAGGGAGCCCCGGAGACGCCGCGCTTACGGTAAGTCGCTTTACTTTAATTTATTTTATATTGCTGATATTATTTAAAAGAAGGGCGGGCGGGAGGTGGGTGGCACGTAGTGGGGCTACGCGAAGCGCGTAGTGTGCGTAGATTTGGGCACACTACGTGCTGCTTCACGTAGCCCCACTACGCCCACTACGCCCACCCTTAGTCATAACGCAAGTTGTTCGGGTAAATGGAACCCATACCATAGTCACGGAGGAAAGCAAAAACAGATTTGTTGACGTGCTTTCTTGCTTTGTCAATCTGCGGACAGAAATGATTGGACCAGTTCCATTTTTGCCTTTGGCATATGTTAGAAAACACAAAGGCAGTTTTAGGGAAAAGTGAAAACAGTTGTGCAAAGGTGTCCTTCATAAGCATTTCCAGACCTACCCCAGTCAAAGTGCCTAGGTCATTGCCACCACAGTGCACTATTATGAGGTCAGGGTGTTGGTTTTGCATGAAGGATTTCACCAATGGCATCACTTGGTGCCACTTTAACCCTCTCTGACCAATCCATTTAATGTCTACATTTGGCAAAGCAAGGTTTCTCACCATACCTGTTTTCTCTGCATACTTTTCACTCCAGAAGACATAGCTGTGCCCTACAATCCACACTGTGAACATCTTCAAAGGAGAACTGGATGCACTCAGGAGGTGTAATTCAGTAGAATGGCAATATGAAAAGAAAGACAGTTTGGAAATGGAGGCATACATATTTTTTTCATAAAAAAAAGAACAGATTGGCTGTTTCATACCATTCTAGAATAAAAACTAGGCTGTATGTGTAAATTAATAGAAGCATGTTTTGTATTGGTACAGAAAAATGTGTTACCAAAGAACAGTACTATGGATTTGCTGTTAGGTTTGAAAAGTCAAGCACTCTTGCTCTGTGGAATTGAAACATTGTTTGGCGAACTTCTGACCTGACTCCACACAGCAGTGTTCCATGAGCTGTTGCTATGGTAGCAGGCAGAAGTCAAGTTGGGGGAAGGGTACTAGGCAGAAGTTAAGTTGGGGGAAGGGTACTTTTGGAAAAGGGTTGGTTTTCAACCAATAGAAATGTGTGATTACATTTGAAAAAAAGGGGCAAGCACTGAGATTTGAAACTAACATGTATATGTGTGGAAAAAGAGAGGGAAAGTTTGCCATTATCTGGTTCTGCTGAGAGGAGAGAGGTGTAAAGAACAGAGATCCTGGCTCTGATAATCTGCTGTTTGAGTGCCACATTTCTTTCACAACTAACTAATTTTAAAGGTGAGTTTAGAGTTTGAGAGGGGATGTATATGGTAAATTAAGAAATGAATAATAGAAATGCAATTCTTTTTGTTGAAGTTGTGTTTATTATTTTCTGTTTTGGGAGAAATTTAAATGTGAGGAACAAGTAAAATAATATGGACTATGTTTTCACAATAAATTAAGGTGTACTGGTATAATAAAAGAATAGTTTAAGGGTTTGAGGTTGGACTCAGTAATGCAAATACATTCAGCATCACTAAGGCTGTTTGCCCTTGCTGGAGTGTAGGCAGTCACCCAGGTTACAAATGGTGCTGGTCTGAAAAAGCAGTTTGGACATGTGCTTTTTAAAAAATCTGAAAAGTGGATTCATAATGTGTCAGTCTGTAAAAATGTTTATCACTTGCCAAAAAAAAGAGCAGTAAGTGTGCTTTCAAATTGGCAAAGAAATTTCGTTTTGTGACTAATGTGAAAACATGACTCTGTGTGCAAAGAGGAATTATAGGCAGAGATTTATTGCGTATTGCTCTGGTGATTTCACAGTTGCATTAGATGGAAAGGGGGAGCCATTTTTTGGTGCAGAAGCAGACTCTTAGCACACACCCAGCTGCTTACTATGTGGAATCATGCACAATATTCACAAGCGAGTGGGGTTTGAGGTTTCAGTCAGTAATGCAAATACATTCAGCATCACTAAGGCTGGTTGCCCTTGCTGGAGTGTAGGCAGTCACCCAGGTTACAAATGGTGCTGGTCTGAAAAAGCAGTTTGGACATGTGCTTTTTAAAAAATCTGAAAAGTGGATTCATAATGTGTCAGTCTGTAAAAGTGTTTATCACTTGCCAAAAAAAAGAGCAGTAAGTGTGCTTTCAAATTGGCAAAGAAATTTCGTTTTGTGACTAATGTGAAAACATGACTCTGTGTGCAATAGGAATTACAGGCAGAGATTTATTGCGTATTGCTGTGGTGATTTCACAGTTGCATTAGATGGAAAGGGGGAGCCATTTTTTGGTGCAGAAGCAGACTCTTAGCACACATCCAGCTACTTCCCATGTGGAATCATGCACAGTATTCACAAGCGAGTGGGGTTTGAGGTTTCAGTCAGTAATGCAAATACATTCAGCATCACTAAGGCTGGTTGCCCTTGCTGGAGTGTAGGCAGTCACCCAGGTTACAAATGGTGCTGGTCTGAAAAAGCAGTTTGGACATGTGCTTTTTAAAAAATCTGAAAAGTGGATTCATAATGTGTCAGTCTGTAAAAATGTTTATCACTTGCCAAAAAAAAGAGCAGTAAGTGTGCTTTCAAATTGGCAAAGAAATTTCGTTTTGTGACTAATGTGAAAACATGACTCTGTGTGCAAAGAGGAATTATAGGCAGAGATTTATTGCGTATTGCTCTGGTGATTTCACAGTTGCATTAGATGGAAAGGGGGAGCCATTTTTTGGTGCAGAAGCAGACTCTTAGCACACACCCAGCTGCTTACTATGTGGAATCATGCACAATATTCACAAGCGAGTGGGGTTTGAGGTTTCAGTCAGTAATGCAAATACATTCAGCATCACTAAGGCTGGTTGCCCTTGCTGGAGTGTAGGCAGTCACCCAGGTTACAAATGGTGCTGGTCTGAAAAAGCAGTTTGGACATGTGCTTTTTAAAAAATCTGAAAAGTGGATTCATAATGTGTCAGTCTGTAAAAGTGTTTATCACTTGCCAAAAAAAAGAGCAGTAAGTGTGCTTTCAAATTGGCAAAGAAATTTCGTTTTGTGACTAATGTGAAAACATGACTCTGTGTGCAATAGGAATTACAGGCAGAGATTTATTGCGTATTGCTGTGGTGATTTCACAGTTGCATTAGATGGAAAGGGGGAGCCATTTTTTGGTGCAGAAGCAGACTCTTAGCACACATCCAGCTACTTCCCATGTGGAATCATGCACAGTATTCACAAGCGAGTGGGGTTTGAGGTTTCAGTCAGTAATGCAAATACATTCAGCATCACTAAGGCTGGTTGCCCTTGCTGGAGTGTAGGCAGTCACCCAGGTTACAAATGGTGCTGGTCTGAAAAAGCAGTTTGGACATGTGCTTTTTAAAAAATCTGAAAAGTGGATTCATAATGTGTCAGTCTGTAAAAGTGTTTATCACTTGCCAAAAAAAAGAGCAGTAAGTGTGCTTTCAAATTGGCAAAGAAATTTCGTTTTGTGACTAATGTGAAAACATGACTCTGTGTGCAAATAGGAATTACAGGCAGAGATTTATTGCGTATTGCTGTGGTCATTTCACAGTTGCATTAGATGGAAAGGGGGAGCCATTTTTTGGTGCAGAAGCAGACTCTTAGCACACAGCCAGCTACTTACCATGTGGAATCATGCACAGTATTCACAAGCGAGTGGGGTTTGAGGTTTCAGTCAGTAATGCAAATACATTCAGCATCACTAAGGCTGGTTGCCCTTGCTGGAGTGTAGGCAGTCACCCAGGTTACAAATGGTGCTGGTCTGAAAAAGCAGTTTGGACATGTGCTTTTTAAAAAATCAGAAAAGTGGATTCATAATGTGTCAGTCTGTAAAAGTGTTTATCACTTGCCAAAAAAAAGAGCAGTAAGTGTGCTTTCAAATTGGCAAAGAAATTTCGTTTTGTGACTAATGTGAAAACATGACTCTGTGTGCAAAGAGGAATTATAGGCAGAGATTTATTGCGTATTGCTCTGGTGATTTCACAGTTGCATTAGATGGAAAGGGGGAGCCATTTTTTGGTGCAGAAGCAGACTCTTAGCACACACCCAGCTGCTTACCATGTGGAATCATGGACAGTATTCACAAGCGAGTGGGGTTTGAGGTTTCAGTCAGTAATGCAAACACATTCAGCATCACTAAGGCTGGTTGCCCTTGCTGGAGTGTAGGCAGTCACCCAGGTTACAAATGGTGCTGGTCTGAAAAAGCAGTTTGGACATGTGCTTTTTAAAAAATCTGAAAAGTGGATTCATAATGTGTCAGTCTGTAAAAGTGTTTATCACTTGCCAAAAAAAAGAGCAGTAAGTGTGCTTTCAAATTGGCAAAGAAATTTCGTTTTGTGACTAATGTGAAAACATGACTCTGTGTGCAATAGGAATTACAGGCAGAGATTTATTGCGTATTGCTGTGGTGATTTCACAGTTGCATTAGATGGAAAGGGGGAGCCATTTTTTGGTGCAGAAGCAGACTCTTAGCACACATCCAGCTACTTACCATGTGGAATCATGCACAGTATTCACAAGCGAGTGGGGTTTGAGGTTTCAGTCAGTAATGCAAATACATTCAGCATCACTAAGGCTGGTTGCCCTTGCTGGAGTGTAGGCAGTCACCCAGGTTACAAATGGTGCTGGTCTGAAAAAGCAGTTTGGACATGTGCTTTTTAAAAAATCTGAAAAGTGGATTCATAATGTGTCAGTCTGTAAAAGTGTTTATCACTTGCCAAAAAAAAGAGCAGTAAGTGTGCTTTCAAATTGGCAAAGAAATTTCGTTTTGTGACTAATGTGAAAACATGACTCTGTGTGCAAATAGGAATTACAGGCAGAGATTTATTGCGTATTGCTGTGGTCATTTCACAGTTGCATTAGATGGAAAGGGGGAGCCATTTTTTGGTGCAGAAGCAGACTCTTAGCACACAGCCAGCTACTTACCATGTGGAATCATGCACAGTATTCACAAGCGAGTGGGGTTTGAGGTTTCAGTCAGTAATGCAAATACATTCAGCATCACTAAGGCTGGTTGCCCTTGCTGGAGTGTAGGCAGTCACCCAGGTTACAAATGGTGCTGGTCTGAAAAAGCAGTTTGGACATGTGCTTTTTAAAAAATCTGAAAAGTGGATTCATAATGTGTCAGTCTGTAAAAGTGTTTATCACTTGCCAAAAAAAAGAGCAGTAAGTGTGCTTTCAAATTGGCAAAGAAATTTCGTTTTGTGACTAATGTGAAAACATGACTCTGTGTGCAAAGAGGAATTATAGGCAGAGATTTATTGCGTATTGCTCTGGTGATTTCACAGTTGCATTAGATGGAAAGGGGGAGCCATTTTTTGGTGCAGAAGCAGACTCTTAGCACACACCCAGCTGCTTACCATGTGGAATCATGGACAGTATTCACAAGCGAGTGGGGTTTGAGGTTTCAGTCAGTAATGCAAACACATTCAGCATCACTAAGGCTGGTTGCCCTTGCTGGAGTGTAGGCAGTCACCCAGGTTACAAATGGTGCTGGTCTGAAAAAGCAGTTTGGACATGTGCTTTTTAAAAAATCTGAAAAGTGGATTCATAATGTGTCAGTCTGTAAAAGTGTTTATCACTTGCCAAAAAAAAGAGCAGTAAGTGTGCTTTCAAATTGGCAAAGAAATTTCGTTTTGTGACTAATGTGAAAACATGACTCTGTGTGCAATAGGAATTACAGGCAGAGATTTATTGCGTATTGCTGTGGTGATTTCACAGTTGCATTAGATGGAAAGGGGGAGCCATTTTTTGGTGCAGAAGCAGACTCTTAGCACACATCCAGCTACTTACCATGTGGAATCATGCACAGTATTCACAAGCGAGTGGGGTTTGAGGTTTCAGTCAGTAATGCAAATACATTCAGCATCACTAAGGCTGGTTGCCCTTGCTGGAGTGTAGGCAGTCACCCAGGTTACAAATGGTGCTGGTCTGAAAAAGCAGTTTGGACATGTGCTTTTTAAAAAATCTGAAAAGTGGATTCATAATGTGTCAGTCTGTAAAAGTGTTTATCACTTGCCAAAAAAAAGAGCAGTAAGTGTGCTTTCAAATTGGCAAAGAAATTTCGTTTTGTGACTAATGTGAAAACATGACTCTGTGTGCAAATAGGAATTACAGGCAGAGATTTATTGCGTATTGCTGTGGTCATTTCACAGTTGCATTAGATGGAAAGGGGGAGCCATTTTTTGGTGCAGAAGCAGACTCTTAGCACACAGCCAGCTACTTACCATGTGGAATCATGCACAGTATTCACAAGCGAGTGGGGTTTGAGGTTTCAGTCAGTAATGCAAATACATTCAGCATCACTAAGGCTGGTTGCCCTTGCTGGAGTGTAGGCAGTCACCCAGGTTACAAATGGTGCTGGTCTGAAAAAGCAGTTTGGACATGTGCTTTTTAAAAAATCTGAAAAGTGGATTCATAATGTGTCAGTCTGTAAAAGTGTTTATCACTTGCCAAAAAAAAGAGCAGTAAGTGTGCTTTCAAATTGGCAAAGAAATTTCGTTTTGTGACTAATGTGAAAATATGACTCTGTGTGCAAAGAGGAATTATAGGCAGAGATTTATTGCGTATTGCTCTGGTGATTTCACAGTTGCATTAGATGGAAAGGGGGAGCCATTTTTTGGTGCAGAAGCAGACTCTTAGCACACACCCAGCTGCTTACCATGTGGAATCATGGACAGTATTCACAAGCGAGTGGGGTTTGAGGTTTCAGTCAGTAATGCAAACACATTCAGCATCACTAAGGCTGGTTGCCCTTGCTGGAGTGTAGGCAGTCACCCAGGTTACAAATGGTGCTGGTCTGAAAAAGCAGTTTGGACATGTGCTTTTTAAAAAATCTGAAAAGTGGATTCATAATGTGTCAGTCTGTAAAAGTGTTTATCACTTGCCAAAAAAAAGAGCAGTAAGTGTGCTTTCAAATTGGCAAAGAAATTTCGTTTTGTGACTAATGTGAAAACATGACTCTGTGTGCAAAGAGGAATTATAGGCAGAGATTTATTGCGTATTGCTCTGGTGATTTCACAGTTGCATTAGATGGAAAGGGGGAGCCATTTTTTGGTGCAGAAGCAGACTCTTAGCACACACCCAGCTGCTTACCATGTGGAATCATGGACAGTATTCACAAGCGAGTGGGGTTTGAGGTTTCAGTCAGTAATGCAAACACATTCAGCATCACTAAGGCTGGTTGCCCTTGCTGGAGTGTAGGCAGTCACCCAGGTTACAAATGGTGCTGGTCTGAAAAAGCAGTTTGGACATGTGCTTTTTAAAAAATCTGAAAAGTGGATTCATAATGTGTCAGTCTGTAAAAGTGTTTATCACTTGCAAAAAAAAGAGCAGTAAGTGTGCTTTCAAATTGGCAAAGAAATTTCGTTTTGTGACTAATGTGAAAACATGACTCTGTGTGCAAAGAGGAATTATAGGCAGAGATTTATTGCGTATTGCTCTGGTGATTTCACAGTTGCATTAGATGGAAAGGGGGAGCCATTTTTTGGTGCAGAAGCAGACTCTTAGCACACACCCAGCTGCTTACCATGTGGAATCATGGACAGTATTCACAAGCGAGTGGGGTTTGAGGTTGGACTCAGTAATGCAAATACATTCAGCATCACTAAGGCTGTTTGCCCTTGCTGGAGTGTAGGCAGTCACCCAGGTTACAAATGGTGCTGGTCTGAAAAAGCAGTTTGGACATGTGCTTTTTAAAAAATCTGAAAAGTGGATTCATAATGTGTCAGTCTGTAAAAGTGTTTATCACTTGCCAAAAAAAAGAGCAGTAAGTGTGCTTTCAAATTGGCAAAGAAATTTCGTTTTGTGACTAATGTGAAAACATGACTCTGTGTGCAAATAGGAATTACAGGCAGAGATTTATTGCGTATTGCTCTGGTGATTTCACAGTTGCATTAGATGGAAAGGGGGAGCCATTTTTTGGTGCAGAAGCAGACTCTTAGCACACACCCAGCTGCTTACTATGTGGAATCATGCACAGTATTCACAAGCGAGTGGGGTTTGAGGTTTCAGTCAGTAATGCAAATACATTCAGCATCACTAAGGCTGGTTGCCCTTGCTGGAGTGTAGGCAGTCACCCAGGTTACAAATGGTGCTGGTCTGAAAAAGCAGTTTGGACATGTGCGTTTTAAAAAATCTGAAAAGTGGATTCATAATGTGTCAGTCTGTAAAAGTGTTTATCACTTGCCAAAAAAAAGAGCAGTAAGTGTGCTTTCAAATTGGCAAAGAAAATACGTTTTGTGACTAATGTGAAAACATGACTCTGTGTGCAAATAGGAATTACAGGCAGAGATTTATTGCGTATTCCTCTGGTGATTTCACAGTTGCATTAGATGGAAAGGGGGAGCCATTTTTTGGTGCAGAAGCAGACTCTTAACACACAGCCAGCTGCTTACCATGTGGAATCATGCACAGTATTCACAAGCGAGTGGGGTTTGAGGTTTCAGTCAGTAATGCAAACACATTCAGCATGACTAAGGCTGTTTGCCCTTGCTGGAGTATAGGCAGTCACCCAGGTTACAAATGGTGCTGGTCTGAAAAAGCAGTTTGGACATGTGCTTTTTAAAAAATCTGAAAAGTGGATTCATAATGAGTCAGTCTGTAAAAGTGTTTATCACTTGCCAAAAAAAAGAGCAGTAAGTGTGCTTTCAAATTGGCAAAGAAATTTCGTTTAAGGGCCTAATGTGAAAACATGACTCTGTGTGCAAATAGGAATTACAGACAGAGATTTATTGCGTATTGCTCTGGTGATTTCACAGTTGCATTAGATGGAAAGGGGGAGCCATTTTTTGGTGCAGAAGCAGACTCTTAGCACACACCCAGCTGCTTACCATGCGGAATCATGGACAGTATTCACAAGCGAGTGGGGTTTGAGGTTTCAGTCAGTAATGCAAATACATTCAGCATCACTAAGGCTGTTTGCCCTTGCTGGAGTGTAGGCAGTCACCCAGGTTACAAATGGTGCTGGTCTGAAAAAGCAGTTTGGACACGTGCTTTTTAAAAAATCTGAAAAGTGGATTCATAATGTGTCAGTCTGTAAAAGTGTTTATCACTTGCCAAAAAAAAGAGCAGTAAGTGTGCTTTCAAATTGGCAAAGAAATTTCGTTTTGTGACTAATGTGAAAACATGACTCTGTGTGCAAATAGGAATTACAGGCAGAGATTTATTGCGTATTGCTCTGGTGATTTCACAGTTGCATTAGAAGGAAAGGGGGAGCCATTTTTTGGTGCAGAAGCAGACTCTTAGCACACAGCCAGCTGCTTACCATGTGGAATCATGCACAGTATTCACAAGCGAGTGGGGTTTGAGGTTTCAGTCAGTAATGCAAATACATTCAGCATCACTAAGGCTGGTTGCCCTTGCTGAAGTGTAGGCAGTCACCCAGGTTACAAATGGTGCTGGTCTGAAAAAGCAGTTTGGACATGTGCTTTTTAAAAAATCTGAAAAGTGGATTCATAATGTGTCAGTCTGTAAAAGTGATTATCACTTGCCAAAAAAAAGAGCAGTAAGTGTGCTTTCAAATTGGCAAAGAAATTTCGTTTTGTGACTAATGTGAAAACAAATGTAGTAATATATTTAAATAAAATAAAGGAATTTTTTTTTAGTTTTTTTCAGGTATTGCTGAAGAGCAGTGAACAAAATTTAAGATGCCTACAAAATCCAGAGTAAAAAAAGACCACAAAAAAAACCTATATTTGAAGACAACTGGAGGACCTAAGTTAGTTGAAGATGCTCATGTTGGGAAAAAGAAAAAATCTTCTGGTAAGCAGACAAAAATTTTTCTAAAAAACATATTCAAAAAAAGGAAAAATGTACAAAATGTCTGTACTGGAAAGAATGATTTCAATCGAAAAGCACAGGAAAAAATTGAGAATTTAGTTAATGCAAATATACCTTCTGCAACTAAAAAGATTAACTTAAACAGAAAAACAGCGTTTAAAGAGATACGTAGAAAAATGTTTCAGAGAAGAGTTATGTCCAATTTGATAAAGGATGTGAAGAAATATAAGCAAAAGTCCAAGTTTTATAAGAGAAAAAAAGAAATTGAAGCCATTGCAGCAAAGGCATTAGAATTAAAAAGGAAACTATTCATTTTTATTTTGAATAGGATGCGTACATTAGACAAAATGGTTAATGTACTGAAATCACATAGCAAAAGGAAAAGAGTAGTGAACAGAACAAACTTTTCTAAAGTGTTTTTAGGAAAATGGATGCATAGTTCAAGTAGTGAACCTTTTTTTAATGAAGAGAGTTATTTTCAAAGTAATAGTTTGCTGCATGCAGTTGACACCAGAGGTCGTGCTTATGAAGTGAAAAATGGTTGCATAATGGAGAAGGAGATAATGGTTCCAAGAGATGAGGTACAAGTGATGGCGGATGAGGCTATGGGGAGACGTCCTAAAGCCCCAGTGTACACTTGGAATTGTAGTAGTATTTGCACTGTGCGTCAGGAATCTATTGATAAATTTCGTGATTTTCTAAGAGAATATAGCAAAAAAAGTGTAAAACAGAAGATTAAGGTGCTTCAAAGTTTGGATCCATGCAGAGTGAGAGAGAATACTGGTTTGCAGGGTCATTCTCTGGCTTGTCTATCTAGAAAAGTGTGTAATAGTGTTTTCCATCATTTTAGGATGCTGGCTGTTCATCATACTGAAATGAGAAAGTTTGTGAGACGGTTGTATTTTGCTAAAAGTCCAGCAATAAAGTTAGATGAATTGAATAGGGCTCTGTTCCGTGGAACGGTATCAGATGTAGAGAAGGTTGTTGATGAAATTCAGTTTTGTTACTTTGGTCCTGAACAAAACAGTGCAGAGAAGGACACAGTAAATGAGGAAGAAGTGGGAGAGAATGTAGAACCCTTTGTAAGTAAGACATTTAATGATCACATAACAAAATTTGCAATAATCTCTAATGAAAGACCAAATATTACTTGTATTTGTTGCCGCAGAACTCATTATAGAAAACAAACCAGGTATGTTGATCTCTACAGAAAGAGTGAAAATGAAGATAATTATAAGTGGAAGGAGTTTGCCACATATATATTTCTTGAAAATTGTTTTGAATTGGGTGAAGTTCAGCGTATTTGTAAATACTGTTACAACAAGTTAGAGGAAAATAGAATGCCGACCAGAGCTGTACATAATAATTTAGAATTGGATGCTATTCCTGCTGAACTTTCTGAATTAAATACATATGAGTCTATACTCATTCAATGTGTTCATCCGTTCCAGACCATAGTACGTATGGAGCCCAAAACTGGTAAATTACCTCCTTCAGATTTACTGAGAGGTTTAAAAGGTAGAGTGGTGTATTTGCCCTTGGATTTGAAAAAAAATATGGAAACTATTGATGCGGATACTTTGGAAACTGAACCATTAATTATTCTGGTTAATGGTGTACCTACAAAGAATAAGAAGATTTGGCAGGAGCTGGTAGATGTACGGAAAGTACAAAGAGCAAATTTGTATTTGAAAAGGAATAACAAATGGTATGAATCAATTTATATAGAAGAAGAAGAAGAAGAAGATTTACAAGAAGACACAGAAACACCAACTGGACAAATTGAAAAAGTGGACAAGTCAAAGGAAGAAGAAATTTATGAACATTTTAGCATACATCCTCTTCATTCAAAAGAAGTTATGGGAGACAATATTGATCTATTTCAGATGAAGAAAGCAAAAGGAACTCCCGTGAGTGTATGGGAGGAGAGCTTGGAAGCTCGATGTTTTCCCCAGCTGTTTCCTAAAGGAAAAGGAGGACGATACGATGAACGTCCGGAACAGATTCCAGCTTCTGAGTATCGGACTACAAGACTATATGCTGAAGATCCCAGATTTCGACAAAGTATTCCTTATTTGTTCCATCTTTTATTTGAAAGCGACTTGTCTGCATTGTCTTATGCAGTAAATCACATTTTAAAAAGTGGAGTACATTTGCAAAATGTGTCTGCTAAGGATTTTATGGAGAAAGTGCAGCACCGAGATGATCATTTGGAAACACAACTGATCAATCTGATGGCTTGTCAGCGTGGGACAAATGAATATTGGTACCGACGCCATGGTGAATTAAAATGCATGTTACGGAATTTAGGAACACCAACATGGTTCGTTACCCTAAGCTGTGCGGAGTACACTTGGGATGATTTACTGGATTTTCTACGAGAGGCAAATTCAAACATTAAAAACATCGAATACAAGACAGCAGGAGAACTGTGCTCATTGGATCCGGTTAATGTTTGCAGATATTTCAATCATAGATTTGAGGCTATGATGTCCTTCATCTGCAATAAAAAAAAATCCACCTCTAGGAGAAGTAGTGGATTTCTTTTGGAGAAAAGAGTACCAGGCAAGAGGTGCTCCTCATATTCATATGCTGTTGTGGATCAAGGATGCCCCAAAGTTTGGAACAGATACTGATGAAGCAGTGTTATCTTACATTGAAGAATATGCAACATGTGCTATACCAAAAAGCACAGAAGAGAAAAAGTTAAAGGAGCAAGTTTTACGTTTCCAAAGTCATCGGTGTGGAAAATACTGTCGACGGAAATACAAGAGCAAAGATAAATACTACACTAAATGTCGATTTGGATTTCCTAGACCTGTTCTTTCAAATGGAAGAGTTAACAGTTTTATGTCATCTGTGAGACATACTATCACAAGAAAATCACCTAAGAATACCTACAACCTTAAAAGAAAAGAAGAATCAAAAAATATAAATGACTACAACCCAGTGATTTTATCCATGTGGAACGCTAACATGGATATACAGTATGTAGCTGACAATTCCATTGCTGTTGCTCGATATGTAACGTCTTACATTACGAAATCAGAAAAAACAGAATTGAAGGAAATGTGGGAAGAGATTTCTCATGAGAAAACTGTCAGTAAGAAGCTGTACAGTTTCAGTTTGAAGATGTTATCGCATCGAGAAATTGGATCCTACGAATGTTCAGATAGGTTATCTTCTGCAAGTCTCTACTCGAAATCAAGAAGAATAATTTGGGCAAGTTTAGGCCTTGCAGCAATGAGAAATCGGGTACTGAAATCTGTTGGAGAAATTGAATATTTGGCCGAGAATGACCCAGAAAGTACAGATATTTTGAAATCAAACATGTTGGACACATATTATCCCAAGAGAAGTCATCATCTGGAGAACATGTGTCTCTATGAAGTGCTGCAGAACTACATTTATTCACGGAAAGCCGCAGAAGACATCAACAATGGAAAATATAAAGTCATTGATGAAGAAGGATGTTTGGTGAAGCAAACAAAAGGAAGTTCGATAAATCACCGGAAGCTGAGTTGCGACACTACTGACAAAAAGGAATTTTACTACTTGGCTCTTTTACAGCTGTTTAAACCATGGCGTACAGAGGATGAACTACTGGGAGAATTTCAAAGCTATGAAGATTCTTTTAATGCTTGCAAACACAGCATACAATGCAATACATTCACAACGTATTTGCAAATGTTAAATGAAGAAATTGAACAGGAAACTACAATTGCAGCAGAAATAGCTAGAGACAGTTCTCAGGACAGCCAAAGTTCAGGAACACTCAGTCAAGATCCCCTAGGACAACCAATCGTTGAAAATGAAGCATCAATAGCCATGAATGAAGTGGAAACGGCTATGAATCAAGCTCAAGGAGAATTTATAGACTTACAAAATTTGGAAAGACAACTGAACGAAGAGCAGCAACAAATTTATGAAGACATCAGAAAAAAAATTGATCACGGATTTCTACATGAAAAAAAAGAGTGCTCATGCACATCATTTCATCCAATCAGGATGTATGTAAGCGGACAAGCTAGAACTGGAAAAAGTTTCCTAATAAAAGTCATCAGAAGCTACCTACAGCAAAAAACGGATTCGACTGTGTCTTGTGTGGTTACTGCTCCAACTGGGTTAGCAGCATATAACATAAAAGGAATCACTTTACATCGTTTGCTAATGTTACCAGTGGAGCATGAGAACAAAATACAATACAACAAGCTAACTGGAGAAGCATGCTTGGAAGTTTCAAGAGTATTGAAGAAGATGCAAGTTCTCATTATTGATGAGGTGAGCATGGTATCGAACTTAATGCTTGCCTTTGTGCATTTAAGAATGCAGCAAATTCTGAAGACAGACTATGACGTGTTATTTGGAGGAAAACACGTCATAGTTTTTGGAGATCTTTTGCAACTTACTCCAGTTAAAGGACAACCAGTGTTTAATACTGTCACACATGAAGACACGAAGAAGTCATTGGGAAGCATCGGTAATACAAATATTTGGTCCTTCTTTGAGTACAAGGAACTTACAACTAATATGAGGCAAGCAAACGATGAAGAATATGGAAGTATTCTGAAAGATATCAGGATTGGACTACTCACAGAAGCTGGCAAAAAAGCATTACAGAGTCGGCTGCTACATAATTTATTTCCAAAGGAAGAAATAGTTGCAGAGAAGATATACAAGAACATTGCAGAAAACAAAAGTGTCATCTGCTTAATGCCAACTCTACGTGAATGCTCAATATTCAATGAGGAGCTTTTGAAATTGGAAAAGGAAGATATCAGGAAATTGGAAGCAGTGGACAAAATTGAGGATGGAAGAATTACTGTCACATTAACAGGCACACTGAAAAATAAATTGGATTCACTAGAGAAGAAGATTTCCAAAACAGCTGGATTAGAAAAAAATCTATATGTTTGCATGAACTGTAGAGTATTTTTAAGGAGAAATTTGGATGTTGAAAAAGGTTTAGTTAATGGAGCTATGGGAAGAGTTGTGGGTTTTATTAATTATCAGAAAAAAGATGGAATTGAATGTTTAAAAATAAAATTTGATCAGATAGAAGAAGTTAAAGACATTTGTCGTTGTTCAGTTCGTTTCATGCTTGTGAAAGACTTATATGTACGTAGGAAGCAGTTTCCGTTTTCGCTAGCATATGCTGTAACTATTCACAAGTCTCAAGGATTGACTGCAGATTGTGCATTTGTGAACATTGGTTCAACTGTGTTCAAAGAAGGTATGGCATATGTTGCTTTGTCACGAGTGAAAACATTATCAGGTTTATTCATGATAGACTTTGATGATTCAAAAGTTAGTGCTGATACAAATTGTGTAAAGGAGTATAATAGATTAAGAAGAAGCTATGCTCCCCATTTAGGTCAGTATCCTGTGTTGGAGAAACGTGTAGTTTCTCGTAAAAGGAGAAATGAGAATATCTGTAATGAAGATGTAGAGAGGAGGAAAAAAAAGAGGAGTGATGTAATTGCAAGCAAAAAGAATAAGGAAAATGAAGAACAGGTTGTAGGATGTTATTTTGAAAATAGCTCTGGTGTCAACTGCTACGCTAATGTAGTGCTGAATGTTGCATTTTATCTGGAAAGTTTGCAAGAGCAGATAATAGTAAATCAGGGAAAAAGATTCTGTTCTGTGCTGAGTCTCCTTTTTGAAAAGCTGAGTAATGATAAAACTCAAATAGAAAGTGCTACTGAAATTAGAAAAGTTTTAGATGTATGTTCAGGACGAACACAGTTTTCTCAAAATGTACAGCAAGACGCACAGGAATTCTTGATTTATTTTCTTCAGGTACTGGAAGAAGAAGGGGTTCCCATTGAAAATGTATTTAGTCTCTCTTATAAATGGGAACATAGTTGTGAAAACTGTTATAATATATGTGGCTCTAATGTTGATTCTGAAAGGTTTATTTATTTAACATTGCCAGAGAGTAAAACAGTCACTTTTGCTAAATTAGTTAAAGATGCTAATCATAGCATGCAATGCGGTGAGTGTAAATCTGACATGTTTTCAACATTAATTTTAAAGGAATACAGACAGTATGTAATTTTAATGATGCAACGATGTAGAGCTGATGGTTCAAAATTGGATACTTTAATAAAGAAGTTTACAGGACAGCAATTATCAATTTCAGGAAAAACTTTTGTAACAGTTGCAATAATTTTCCATGATGGACCTACTGTAACTTCTGGTCATTACACAGTTTATCTTAAATGTGAAAAAGGCTGGACACTGTGTAATGATTCCCAATTGATTTTTAAGCAACGTTTGCCTTTTGATTTAGCAAATTCCTATCTAATCTTCCTGAAACCTAAATTTTAGAGAGATTTGGCAACATCTGGACAAAACAATTTTACCATTTTATTGGATTACCATTTGGAATTTACAAATAAAAAGATTTAACAAATTATCATTTGGCCTAATGGAAAGGTAACCAATTGTAATGTGGAATTTTTCCATTTTTTAAGGAAACTTTGGAAAACCAAAAATTTAGAAAAAATCGGTAACATCTGCACAATTTAAATTTTGGAATGTTATTGGATTGCCATTGGAAATTTTTTCAAAAAAGATTTTTAAAATTACTATTTGGCCATGCGGAAAAGTAAACAATTCTATTGTGGACTTATTTAATTATTAATTATTCTTTCGGAAACCAAAATGTTACAGAGAATCGGTGACATCTGTACAATTTAAACTTTTGTTTTTTATTGGATTACCATTGGAAATTAAACAAAAAAAGAATTTTAAAATTACTATTTGGCCTAAAGGAAATGGAACCAGATGTATTGTGGAGTTATTTGACATATATTATTGCGATTATACTTCTGAAACAAAAATATCAGACGGTATTTTAAAGAAAAAAGTATTGATATTAGATGATATTTTTTAAGAATATTATGCATTTCTATAAAGTTATGTTTATGCAAAAAGAGATTGTGGGCTTTTTAAAAACAATATTTGAGATTGTTAATTTTTTTTTTGCCTGCTGTTAAATGATGAATGCAATTGCTTTCACAATTTATAGTGAAATGCAATATTTTCTGATAACAGCAAAAAAAAGGCAAAAATATTTTTAGAAAAATATGTAAATATGTGTACTGTATTATTAAATGTTTTATTAAATATTAATACTTTTTTCTTTTTTTTCAGATTGAGATAGAACATTTTAGAAAACTAGAACCATTTTTAAAGCAATTAAAAAAAAAATTAAATGAATAAATCTTTTTTTGAGTGGGTATGGTAAGTCAATAATGTCATGGTCCCTTTTTTCCACTTCTCTACAATCACATTTTCAGTTTTTAATTGTAGTCTCTCAAGGATCTTGTAATGTGATAATTGATTTTTAGTGTTTTTTTTAAAAAAAAAAAAAAAAAATTACGCGTACCGTACGTGTACGGTAAAAAAAAAAAAAAAAAACGTTTTTAAAAAAATATATAAAAAATAGATGAAAGGTAAGGTTGGCTCTTAAAAGAGCCGTTGTGTTCATGCAGGGACAGAGGAAAGAAAGATTGGGAATATTAGACGGTACGACAAGTGTGCTGTTCTATTTTACTGTTCACTAGGGAAACACTGGTCTCCCTATAAGTAATTAGATCGTGACAAGTGGCGCACCGTACTTCAACCCTCGCAAACCGAGGGTTAATTTCCAGAGGACCAGAAAAAGGAGATGCTCCCCCCACAGATGAAGGGCTCACCTGACCTGCAGAAGAAGGACTCGGCCCTGCAGATGATGGTCCAGGCTGAGCTGCTGTGGATGTGCTTGGTAGATTTACTGAAGGGTTACCTTCAGTAAGTCGAGCATGTGTCCTTCTGTGTACATCCTTAAGGTGTCTCATCATGGTGTGATTCCCAAAGGAATACTTCCTGTCAGGATTACCTCTTGAAAGTACACGCTTACACAGCTTGCAAGTCACTAAGGGTGCATTTACCTTTTGCTGGCCTTCTGGAAAAGTAAAATACTCCCATACATAAGAGGTCTTTTGTTTCCTCGCTCTCTGCCTCAAGGTAGTGCTGCTAGCCTCACTCTCAGAAGAGCTCTGCTGTTCTGCCATCGTATCACAAAGACAACCCAGCTCCTTCTCCTAAGGGATCACAAGCAGAAATGAGGGGAATGGGTGTGGTGTAGGAGAGTTCTAGAACTGAAAGTAGTTTCAACCAATCAAAAGTTGTGTTTCATGATCACATGACCTACCGTACGCTTACGGTACGCTTACGGCAAAAGTACGCATGCGCGTAAAAAAGACACGCGATCGCGCGCATGCGCATAACAGTCACTCCCCGACACTTCCGCGTAACGTGCGCGTGTAGCGTACACGCGTACGCGCCCCACGCGGAATACGCGCGGCTACGCAAATTGCGTAACTATACGCAAACAGCGTAGATAAATTACGGACATTGCGTAAACCGTACGCTTACCGTAAGCTTACCGTACGCGCACTAAAAAAAAAAAAAAAAAATAAAAAGGAAAAAATGTATTGCTAATAAATTTTACCTGTTTATTTTATAAAAAATGTTTAAAAAAAACATATTGTAGAATTTTAAAAATTTAACCATAGTCTTTAAAAAAGGATAGAAAATTAAAATAAAAATATGTAAAAAAAAAAGAAGAAAAAATAAAAAAAATAGCATTTAAAAAACCTTGCAAATTCACTGAAAAAAACATGGGTTTCACACACGTTATAGTTAGGAATTAGCATTTAAAAAACCTTTGAAATTCACTGAAAAAACCATGGGTTTCACACACGTTATAGTTAGGAATTAGCATTTAAAAAACCTTAGAAATTCAATGAAAAAACCAAAGGTTTCACACATGTTATAGTTAGCTGGACATTTCACTCGTAAAAAACCAATGAAATTCCCCCGTTATAGTTAGTTCAGCTAACTATAACTCGCGCGCCCGCAATGCACTACTGATGATGTCACATATTACATCACTCATGACATGGTCAGTGACATCACTCATGACATCACTGATGACATCTCAAATGACATCACTGATGACATTATCCTTGTGACAGAGTGGTAGACCTCCTCTCACCCTAATATAACCTTTGATACAAACATTCAAAAATAGAGACTAAAATTTTCAAAAAAATGGACATACCAATACCAATTACAACAACCTATTCAGTAATTCTAAGATCCACATACACATCCACTCATCCACCAACAATCCTATACAGTCACTCATACATGTACTCACACATCATATGTACTCATACACCTAAACATCCTGTAACACAATGCCACTCATCCATAGAGTTATTCACACATAGTCACTCATGCTAATAAAGAATCAAACATCCATTTACTTGCACATACAGTTATACACACACCACCACACTTACTTTTACAGAAACTTACACATACTTAGTCTTTTAAACAATCACTTATAGAAACACATACTTATTCATACAGGAACTCTTCCAATCTCTCACTCTCACATATACTCACTTATAAACACCAATAGTCACATATACTAGTTTAAAACATATGTAGTTACTTATGAAGACACTATTGAGACAGTCATTCACTCACTAACACACCCATGCACACACTCATCCACCCATACAGTCCTGCACACATGCTGTCTTCAACACATACAAACAGTGAGTCACTCATTCATGCATCTATGCACTACGTAATACCCCCCACCGCACCATGAAGACACTCAGACACTCATACTGATACTCAAAAAAACAACTATTAACCTATATAGACACTCATGTACTACTCACCAACCCATGCAGCCACTTATATACAAAGTGAGAGACTGATACAGGTATTTACACATTTAAACATTACTCACTAAGCCATGTATTCAAAAAGATACACTTAATCAGTCAGTTATACAATCAATTTTTCAGAAACAAATCATCAATTTAGACACTTATATACTCATTTATTCTTCAATCGACCTTGAGATATATATATATAAAACATATTTAATTTTCAGAAAAACACACATTCACTGGATGATGTCATCAGTGATGTCATTTGAGATGTCATCAGTGATGTCATGAGTGATGTCACTGACCATGTCATGAGTGATGTAATATGTGACGTCATCAGTAGTGCATTGCGGGCGCGCGAGTTATAGTTAGCTGAACTAACTATAACAGGGGAATTTCATTGGTTTTTTACGAGTGAAATGTCCAGCTAACTATAACATGTGTGAAACCTTTGGTTTTTTCATTGAATATATATATATATATGTATATATATATTCACTGAAAAAAACATAGGTTTCACACATGTTATAGTTAGCTGGACATTTCACTCGTAAAAAAACAATGAAATTCCCCCGTTATAGTTAGTGCAGGCAACTATAACTCACGCGTCCGCAATCCTCTGCTGATGACGTCAGATATTATATCACTGTATTTAGACACTTATTTACCCATGTCTTCTTCCATTATTCTTTAGCTATACATATATTACAAATATTTATTTTTCAGAAAGACACAGTTGTCATCAGTGATGTAATATCTGATGTCATCAGCAGAGTATTGCGGACGCGTGAGTTATAGTTGCCTGCACTAACTATAACGGGGGAATTTCATTGGTTTTTTACGAGTGAAATGTCCAGCTAACCATAACATGTGTGAAACCTATGGTTTTTTAAGTGAATTTGCAAGGTTTTTTAAATGCTAATTCGTAACTATAACGTGTGTGAAACCTATGGTTTTTTAAGTTAATTTGTACGGTTTTTTAAATGCTAAGTTATGTATTTATACATTTTTTTTTTTTAGGGTTTACACCGTGCGCACACCGTGCGCGCACCGTGCGCGCTCTGTGGGCGCTCGGTGCGTTTCGCGCACCGAGCACCCACTGTCTGGTGTGCGCACACCGTGCACGCAACCCGCAACATTTTTAAAAAAAATAAAAATGATTTTCACCCTAGGGGGTCCTTCTGTGACCCCCTGACTAAGGCTAGGGGGTCAGGAACTGTCCACCCTGCCCCCTTTTCACGTTCTCCACCTTTGTTTTTCACCCCCTCAGACTGCGAGAGACAAAATGACGGCCGACACTTCCTGGTTTCGACCAATTCGAATGTTTACCGACATCTAACAACCAATCAGAATTGCGCTCGCGCACGGCAGGGTGCGCGCACAGTGCGCGCACGGTGCGCGCGTATAGATATTGATATGGTTTTAATTGCTATTTTCTCAGGAAATACTGAACAGATTTACACCAGACCTGCAAAAGGCACTTCCTTGACCTTATGGCTACCTCTCTGCCAAATTTCACGTAATTCTGTTCAGCCGTTCGGGCTGTAGCTGCGACTAAAGGTCCTACGGAAAAATGCATGGGGAAAACATGTTTTGGGACCCCCCCTTTTTCTCGGCCCCTGCTTGACGAATCACCCCGAGACTTTCAGGGTAGGAGCTGAGCAGAGCGCCCCATTAGTTTTGAAAATTTCGCGAGGATTCGTCAACCGGCGCCAAAGTTATTCAAAATAGAATTTTCAGATTTCCTATGGAAAATAGGTTGTAACTATAACTATCTACTGGTGACCGCCAGTAGATAATACATATATATAGATATAGATATATATCTATATATATATATGCCCTAAAATTAAGCATAGCTAAGCATCAAAATGTGCATTACAGGACATTTTTCTTTTCATTTTTGAATGACATGCCCTTTGACTGACTACTTGTCAGTTTCTCGTCCCTCAGGTTCAACTGATCCCACCTTAGCAGTCTAATCTTTTCTTCACATTTTCTACAACCAGCCGAAACAGATGTATTTGTTGAAAAAAAATGCCGGCGTGCTCTTTTTCTTGTATTTGATTATGTATGATTGACAGGGTTACATTTACTTTGACAATGCTGCTTCATGGGTGTAGAAGTCTGCAGCAAAAGTATTTATTACTATTAATCCAAATTCCAAGGCACCCAACCAGAGAGAAGAGCTCTCGCACCTCCAACTGACAAGACACCTTAACGCATGCACTGCACACTAAGATGTCATGTGAAAGACAGCATTCTTTTTAGATAAACTCGATAACGCACACAACTTTAAATGGTACTGAAAGCATAAAACACACACAACGCACCCACACAAAGAACCCACAAGTAATAGAAAACAAAATGAATACCAGACATTTGCCATCCTTAGTATAACCAAGGGCGAAGGGAAATTAAAAAAAAAAAGTCAATGTTAATATGTGACAAAGATGCATCCCTTAATTTATCACAGTCTAAATACAGATGGATGCCTTCGTCTAGGTCTTCTCTCGAGATTCACAGTCCAACACAAGTATTTGTTGTGCATTATTCAAGTGCTTATTATCGGCATTTTTATATATTATGCATGAGGTTGATGTATTTTTCCCACTAATATATTATGTCTCTTTTGAGTATTCCTGTTTGAGTTCTATTGATAGAAGCTGCAGTTTTCTGAAATTTGTTGTACTGATGGTTGGGGTTTCGAAACCTATCACAGCACATTAAGGTGGGTCAAAACCATGCTGTCATAATTATATGAAGGCTGTGGGAGTCTGATCACCTGACGAAACCTTGTTGTGACTCTGCACTTACTCTCAATCAAGAACCTGATTATATTCAGAATCCTTTTTTTTTGTTTAGAAAGCTTTATTGAACAGATAAAGATATGGTGGTACAAAATTGTAATAAAGAAAATTATATACAAGTACAAAGGGTAGAAAAAGTTTATCAATGGATAACAAAGGATAGAAAACCTGATACAATGAATATTGTCAGGATCAAATACCAATGTTATGAATAAAATAAAATGAAAGAGTACCATATTAAAATTTGCATTTTACTTTTGAGTTTTGGAGAATAAAGAAGGGGAGAGAAAAAGAGAAGGAAGAAGAAGAGAAAGAGAAGAAAAGTGGGGAAAGATGAAATGAAAAGGAAGAAAGTATATAGAAAATAAATGGGTATCAGCATCCTTATCATATGATCAAATAAAAGTTTCCATTAACAGATAGTATTGAATCGCAAATAACAATAAATATCCATAAGACATGAACTGGCCTTGACTTGCAATGCAGAGGAAGAAATATAGTTAGTGAGAGGAGACTAGAAGGATTCTTTTCGAATAAGTTGCTGCGAGGAGGTTGCTGAAGCTCCATCAAGCCGGTGATGGTGACATAAAAGATTCCGCCACGCAGAAAAAGAGATCTTGGAGGCATCCTTCCAATTGGACGTTATAACCTGAAAAGCAATAGCAATACACAAATCTACAAAGAAACCAAGTTTATGAGCACCCAACCAACAATTGGAATTACTGCACAAAAATATGGAGTGGACATCAAAGGGAAAATCAGTGGAGCAAATAGAAGTAATTGACTTGCATAATTTTGTCCACAAGGTAGAAATGCTGGGACAGGAAAAGAAGGAATGAATATAAGATCCAGGAGTGTTCTTACAAGACCAACAATTAGGAGATTAAGTAGAACTGAATTTGGAAACAGCTAGTGGGGTCAAAAATAGTCTCTGTTAAAAATAATAAAGAGTTTGAGTGGTACTGGCACTGCATGAAGTATGATGTATCCTGGCAAAAATGGAATTCCATGTGTGTATAGGGAAAGTATGTTGTAAATCCTTTCACATAAAAGCTCAATGTTGGTTTTGGGACAAGTGTGGTGAGAAAAAAAGAGGAATTTGTATATGTGAGAGGCCCGGACAAAAGGGGAAGTAGGTAATGCTGGTAGAGAAGGGGGGTCAGAGGAAGAGGAGGAAGTCACGGAAAGAAGAGAAAGCTGTCGAGCCAAAACCCATCTCAAAGAGACAAGCTTAGCGAGGGAAGTAATAGGTAAATCATATTTAGATTGGGTTTCCTGGAAGTATAGAAGCTGCTGGTTAAGCATTAGATGTTTAACCTGTATAATCCCTTTGACTATCCAATCTTTCCAAACGATAGATCGATTGAAAATTTTAATGGACTTATTGTGCCAACTAGAGGAATCATGGAATAGCTGGAGTGGTGAACGCGATTTAGAAAGAATCGGATGAAGAGTTGATATTGTATTGTATTGTATTGTATTGTATATGGCATTCATAAAGCACAACAAACACGCTACGGGTACCCTAGCGCTGTAGAACGTGACGCAAACAATCATAAAACTGAGAAGGTAGACTCGCATGATCAGTTTCTAGGAAACAGCCATGTTTTGATCCTTTTTCTGAACAGAGACAGAGTGTTGCAATGTCTAATGTTAAGTGGTAATTCATTCCATAGTTTTGCAGCCCTCCCTCCCATTTTAACCTTGTTAAACTTTACGACTTTTGCCAGACAGGCGGAAGAAGAGCGAAGGCTCCGAGTGGGAGGGTACCAGACCAGTTTCTTTTGTAGAGGCCTATGGCCAAATCCATGCAGGGCCCTGAATTCTATGCATAGGGACTGAAAATGTATTCTTTGCGCACTGGAAGCCAGTGTAACTCAGCTACACACAGTGAAGCAGAAGAATCTCATGGTCTGGACAGAACTAATTTGGCTGGCATATTTTTTTAACTCGCTGCAATCGCTGACACAGATACTTAGGTGACTCCAGCAATAAGGCGTTGCCGTAATCAAGATATAAGATGTGGAATGGCAGGAGGCTTGAACGAACGAGGACAATGAGTAAAACTAGCTAACGAGGAAAAAGGAAGTGGATAAATAATGGATTCCTCCAATTTTTACCATACCGAAATTGGGGGTCCTCTGAAGAAGAGAGATAGGGCAGAACTTGACACATTCAAAAGGAGGAATAATATTGCAGGAAATTGGGAAAGTTGATCCCTCCCCTATCTTTAGGGACAGACAAAGCAGACAAAGAAATGCGAGCTTTCTGCTTATTCCAAAGGAATTTACTCAAAATACTGTTAAGTTTGTAAAACAAATTTAAAGGGAGTTGTACTGGTAACATAGAAAGGTAGAAATTAATGGCTGGAAGTATCATCATCTTAGTGGTGTCCAACCTACCACACCAAGACAGAAACAAAGGAGACCATTTCTCTGCCATACCAGAAATCCTTAATAAAATGTCATCCAGGTTGCGTTGAACTGTTTTGGCAATGAAAGAAGAATATTTCATCCCTAAGCAAGTGATAAAATTGGTATTCCATTTGAAGTCTATCGCCTCAAACATGCTTCTAAGACAAAATGTATTCAAGGGAAGAATTTCAGACTTAGAGAAATGTAATTTGTATCCAGACAAGGCAGCATACGAAGACAAGAGGTCAATAAAGGCAGGTAAAGAAGTAGAAGGATCAGATATATATAACAAAATATCGTCTGCATAGGCAGTGAACTTGACTTCAATAGATTAATGAGTAAAGCCCCGAAAAGCAGGAGATTTCCTAAGGGAGTGAAGAAAAGGTTTGAGAGACAGAATAAAAAGCAAAGGAGACAAAGGGCAACCCTGGCGAGTGCCTCGTTGGAGAGTAAAATAAGAGTATTGGAAGTCGTTAACAAAGACCGAAGTGGTGGGAGAGGAATACAACAAGCTGATCAGACATAAAATAACAGGACCAAAGCCATGCCACTTTAGAGCACGCATCATAAAAAGCCAGTGAATGCGGTCAAAAGCTTTCTCCACATCCAGGGTGATAGCTGCAACCGGAGAGGAACTCTTGGAAGCAAGATTAATGATGTTTAAAAAAGAACGAGAATGGTCTGCAATCATTCTACCCTTGACAAATCCTGTTTGCTCATATCCAATCAGGGATCAATTTGTTAATGCGAAGAGCCAGGGCCTTGGCAAAGATCTTACATTCTAAGTTAATAAAAGAAATGGGGCGATAGTTAGCGCAAGAAGACGGATCCTTATCCTTCTTAGGAATGAGACAGATCATAGCTTCAAGAAAGGAACCACAAGTTTCCTTGTGAGACCTGAAGTGTTGGAATAAAGATAAAAGGTGTGGAAGGAGAATCTGAGAGAAACAGGAATAAAACTTAGCAGTGAAGCTGTCCGGGCCATGGGACATATCTTTTTTCAATTGGTCTAGACCAGACTTAAGTTCAGAAAGGGATAGATCTTTTTCTAAGAAGAAACGCTCGAGAGATAAAGAAGAACGTGGAGGGAGCGCTGCAAAGAAAGAATCCAATGCCTCATCGGAAGGGGAAGATTCCGGCGTATAAAGTGTCTTATAAAAGTCTGTAAAACAATTAAGAATTTCATCGTCCTTGAAGTGATCAATACCACCATTATCAGTAATTTTGACCACCTTAGATCTTTGGGACTTTACCTTTAGGTAATTGGCAAGTAATTTGCCAGCTCTGTTACGACCTCCATAGAATTTAGAGTTAACTTTGAGTAGGGTCCCAGAAGCCTTCTCTGTAGATTTCCTATTAAAAGACAATTTAGTCTGAATTAATTGCTTAAGGGTATCTACATTATTAGAAGTAAAGTAGACGTGCTCAAGGCGTTTAATCGAAGCTAATAGGGCAGCAGAGTCCTTTATACATTGTTTTTTCTTAACCACAACATAGTCAATGATGAATCCTCTGGCAGTTGCGTTAAAGGCATCCCATATCATATGAAAAGGAATGTCCGGACTAGCATTCCTAAGAAAGAACTCTGGCAGGAACTATCTAAAACGTTCCAAAAACTTAGGATCCTTGAGTAAATAATTATTGAAACGCCACCTGTGGGATTTGGAAGGTTCAGAAGGTAGGTCCAAACTAATCAAAACCGGGGCATGATCGGAAATGAGAATAGAACCGATATCAGAATTAATTAAGTTAGGAAGAAGATGGGGACTCCAAAAAATGTAATCAATTCTAGATAGGGATTTGTGAGTGGGAGAATAGGAAGTGTATTCTAGTGAGTCCGGATGAGATATTCTCCACGCATTAACCAAACCCCTCGAGTGAATTGTGGTCGTGAAAGCTTTTTGCATTTTGTTGGGAATGTATCTAGTGTTGGACTTCCTGTTTGTGAAAGGATCCATGACCTGATTGCAATCCCAACCCACCAATAAATTGATGAAAAACTGTATGACATATTCTTCAAAAATTGAGCGTCCACACCGTTAGGGCCATAGATGTTGAGAAGGGAGATAGGGGAACCATTTATTTTAAGATGTATAAGGAGCCATCTTCCATCAGCATCTATTTCCTTTATTTCCAAAACGATAGAAAGAGATTTATGAAATAAAGTAACCACTCCATTTTTTCTATCTTTAGAAGGGGAACAAAAAACATGCCCTACCCATTGCTTTTTAAGTGAATTTATCTAGTTTTCGTTAAGATGAGTCTCCTGGAGCATTGCCATATTACATTGCAGCCTAGACAAGTGAGTAAGAACCCTCTGTTTCTTGACAGGGCTGTGTAGTCCCTTAACATTCCATGAAACGATGCGAACATTATCAGTCACATTGATAAAAGAGAAAAAACATTAAATAACAAGATATGTAATTTATAACTATTAGGAACAACAGAAACAATTCATCATTTATATAGCTGTAAAATAAACACAGGAACACTTGTATAACACTGCACAAGAGAAAGAATAAAAGAACCCAGTATGAAAAATGAATAGTAAAATAGTCATAGGGCAGAAAAAAAAGAGGTGGAAAAAGGCAAAGAAGATGTGCTGAAGAGAATTACAGGACAGAAAAGGGAAGAGAAAAAAGAAAACAAAAGCAGGAAAGAGGAGAAAGGAGACCAGTAATGGGAAATGATATAAGAGGGAACATTGACGAGAGGCAGAAGAACCTCAGTCAAAAGGAACAAAGCATATTGCCAGAGAAAAAAGTGTAACATGAGGAGGCGGGGAGCTGCAAGAAGAGGACAGACGAGACAAAACAAAGACAAGGAGGAACGACAGAGACTGGAAAAACAAGTGTAAAGGAATGTATAATAAGGAGCAACCATAAGAACAGCAGTGTGGTGTAGCAAGTAAACAAGAGGTATGAATACTCGAAGGTAACAAATAGAAGAGGTATGTGGACAGTTAAGGAGAAGGAGACACTTACCAAAACACGAAGAATAATAAACAATGGGAATGGGAGGGAAGACTTTGTAAGGTGAAAAAACATCAGGGCGAGATATCTGCGCCAAACAAGACAAATCTGTAAAGAAAGAAAAACCAGACATTTACAACAAACCATCAATAGGAAGACACATGTTGACCAATAAAAAACATTACAGATTGAAGATAAAGCAGACGGAATAAAGATAAACAGTTAACAGCAAAATTTGAAACTTAAGTCCTTAAAAACCCGTAAAAATGGAAAAGGAGAAGCCAAACATGAGCTAAAACACATTAAACGAAGTAGCGCAACAGAGGAAACCACAAGACAATGCAGTCCAAAGTCATATTTTTCCAAGATCCATCTCTTCTCCCTTATGACGATGGATAAATTGTCACAAGTCCTCGGGGCGATTAAAAGAGTAAGACCTTTATTTGTGGGTAACTTTAAAGAAACAGGGATGAACAAGGCCATATCGGGCATTCATAGAGCGGAGGGTAGGCCGCATTGAAAGGAACTCTTTACGTCGAGCAGTGGTGGCGTGGGATACATCCTGAGATAGAATTTTTTTTTAACCAGACCACAGCATCTGCTTTCTTTGCTTAGGTGTGGGCAGAACCATTAGCAACTCGGTGAATTCCAAGAATAAGACTATAATTCCTCTAGGTCGGTCCGCAGACGATGAAGCGGAAGAAGATCGGCCAATCCTGGGGCCGATGCGATGGGCTCGCTCTAAGTTACGTGAGGTACTTCCCTTGAGGCCGACTATTTTAGGTAAGTGAAGTTTAAGAAAGGTGAGCATATCCGGACCTTCCGCATAAATCCTAAGATTATTGCATCTGTTGCGGTTTTCCAAGTCCTCTGTCTGCTGTTTAAGAAGTGCTATTTTCTTGGACATAGCCTCGACCCAAGGGCGGACATCCTGAGAGTCACTGATCCTCTGCTCCACCACTGAGACTCTGGAATCAAGATTGGACCATTTCTCATCAAGCTGCTGAAGGGTGGCATTGGTGTCGATGAATAAAGGGTTTCATAAGTTTAAAATCCTCCATGAGGTCCTCCAGCATAATAGGCAGAGGAGATTTTGTAGGAGAGACAGGGTCATTCTTGACACGCTTAGGGGCTGCAGTAGGAGAGTCCTTATGAAGAGAAGACATGGCAATATGATGCCCTTAAACAGAATACGAAGAAAAGTTCCTTGGATAGAACAATGGAAGATAAAATTGCGTTGCCCCAAACCACATGTATAGTTGACGAGCCAATGGTATGCAGAACCAGCTGAAAGTCATAAAGGTTCAGGAAACACAAACTTTCATGAAATAGAGGAGAGGTCAAACATGCTTTGAGGAACAAGAGCACATGTAGGTAAACACGCTGACAATTAGGCAGAATACAAAGAGCAGTTCCTTGGAGAAAACATGAGAAGATAAACTTGCGTTGCCCCAAACCGCAGGTATGATTGGCAAGCCAATGGGAAGCAGAACAAAGTCAAAGACGTGGAAGTTCACAAAACAACAACTTCCTTGTAGTAGAGAAATGTCAACTATGCCTTGAAGAAAGAAATGCATATGTAGGTAGGTGTGCTGACTGGAGCCAGTAACTCCCGCTGTGCAGAGAATGGCAGGCTAAAGAACACAAGAACTCCAAAAACTAAACTGGTATGGAGCAAGCTGAGCAAGCTGTGCGAAAAAAAAGGAAATACCAGGAGGAAAGAGCTCAATAAATGAAGGAAGGCAAGTGTCCTTAGAGCCGAAGCATCCTAAATGGCCATTGAAGGGATTGTTGCATACCGGTGACTGGAGCTGGTAACTCGCGCTGCACAGAAAATGGAGGCCGGAACCAGCTCTCCTGACAGGGACGCGACACTTGGGATAACAGGTGAAAAACGGAACCCAAAGCTGAAATAAAAGCAGCTACCTGTACCCCCGCGTACCCCCACGTCAGGGCTCCATGAATCCACACTGCACACCACAATCCGCTCCGAAAAAGAAACGGTCACTGCCAAAGTGTGGAGCTATACAGTATTGCGGCCATCCTGTGCCGGCTCAAGCCACGCCCCCTATATTCAGAATCCTACGTTATACTTGGAAGGCACAGCACACGCCTCCTCCAAATTACTCGAAGGACTTCATCAGTTTCAAAGGTCTGTCCAAGTGTTATGTTCAACTACTTCATCTTTAGATGGAAATGCACTAAATTTGGTAGAAGGCTGCTTAATGTGGTAGAATTTAATCCCATATACTTTATTTTACTTCTGAGGAAGCGTTCATGTATTAATCCAAATGTGTGCATTATTAATAGGGTGCAGAATAGTAACCTACACTCAAGTTCACATGTGTACATTGACTGGGAGCTATTGCTTCTGAAACATATACGTATATATAACCTGTGAAAGTGCATTTTTCGGGATTATGCTAACTAGGACTCAATGAAGCCTCAACCCCATCTTGTTCAAAATGGATGTCACATTTGTTGTTTATTATTTCTGCTGCACATTGTTCAGCAAGTAATGTTTGTTTATTTCTGAATGACTGTTATAGAAGAAACCTTTCTGGCCTAGGCTCACTGATGTAACATCTTTCCAATGGATCTTCTGCCTGCACGCAATATTCAATTCATCCATAATTGTTCACTGTTGTCAATGTAACTAGTTTGTTCTGACAGGTGACTTCTGTCAGAAACTCTGAATCAATGTGGGTTAGTGCTCAGGTGGTAGTGTGCATGATAATTTATAAAAATCTTAATTCTGATTTGTTGAAAATGAAGCTCTTTGCTCACACCACAATTATTCTGCTCTTTCCATGCTCTTCTATGAGGGACGTTTGTATATACACCCTCGATTTTGGGCGTGAGGGTGATCTTTATGAGACCTTTCTCATGCCACTAGGAATGATGTCCCATTTCATATCGATTTTCTCAATCTTTGGGTCTGTTTTTGATTTTGTCTAGTATTTTGTATTACCCTAGCACTTAGAGCCTTCATGGCAATGACTTTATGCATTTAAATGATAATTACTACATCTGCACTTTACTATTTCTGAATTGTACATTTTGAATTTTTGTAATAATTCTTCATAAACTTTTAATTCCACCCAAGAACACAATTATTTAATCAGTCCTTTCTTATTTGACTGTATTGTTGATATGCTGATTTTGCACCTTTTCTTGAGATACATTGCCTGATGAAATTGAGGTTAACTGGAAGCAGGTACTGCCAGCACAAAATACTATGCTTAGACATACTTTAAACTTTTGCAAGTTTGTATGTTTGGCGTACAATATTATACACAAGTAAATTGGAAATGTTGAAGGAAAATGTTTGAGAAAAAGGAAAGGTTTTGTCCAGCGTTCGTCTGCCTCAAGGAGGAATACATTTTTGCCGCGAAGCCCTGTCTACCTTTTTGTGTGGAGTGGCCATGTACAACCTATGGTGCTCCTAGTTGATGCAAAGTAGCACAAAGTGTTGCTTTGTGTTACGTTAGAGCTACTTCCCATTAAAATTTGCCCTAGAAAGTAAATCCCAATTCAAGACTTTGCACCGGTGTGCATCTATTTTGGCCTTTGCACAGCACAAAGCATTGATAAATCTAACCAACTGTCTTATTAGTGATCTTACCATATCTCTCTGCCCTTCTATTAACCTTATTCGAGGCCATTTTAAGGTCTTAGTTGGGTTTTATCTAAGAAGAAATGGGATGGAATGTGGAATTGGAATGTTTTCTAAAGAACGGTCAGGCAGGGGGAAGTTTGAAGAATTTTGGGGCCTATTAAGAGGCTATAGAAGAGGAAGTATTCACACAAAAGAAATTAAATTGCAATTTTAAATCCTTCCTTGGTTCCTGGGAGAAGGAAAATTCCAAAACATCTTTCTGGAGTCAATGTGATGGTGGAAGGGAATTTTTTAGATAAATACAATACCGCTATTAAGACGTTAGATTTGCATTTTAAGAAAAATCCAAATTTTCTAATGGAGAGACACAAAGTTTACGTTAGACTTTAATTGTCAGGGAAGTCTATTGAGTCTTATGTTGGGGCTTTAATCATTTTGGCACCCTCATGTGAATATGGATTTTTTGAGGATGAAATGATAAGAGATCAGGTTGAGGAGAAAAAATAAAAAGGTACAAGAAAAGTTGCTAACCACAGGAATCGTAACCTTGGAGAAAGCAGTCGAAATTGCTAGTAGCATAGAATCAATGATGATTCACATGGAGTAGATGTTACTAAGCACACAACTACATGCTGTGCAAGGAGTTGATCCGGTAAAAAATATAAAGAATACCTTTAAGGTGAAAAAGAGGGTTGCGTGATGCTACAGATGAGGGAACAGAAATCATCTGGGTAATTCTTTAATGTATCCTGCAATTGACAGTAAACGTGGCAAATGCAAAAAAAAGGGGACATTTTGCTAAAGTGTGTGAATTGGGTAATAACAAACCTAAATATGCTAATATGGTTGAGTCAACATCAAGTAATGGCATTAAACCTGAGTCTGATGCTGATAGTGTGGTATTCTGTGTACAAGAAGCATAGGGCCATATTCTCAAGGAGCTATCTCCGAGTTAACGGCACTTTAGCGCAGCCAAAGTCGTGATAAATTTACCGCCCTATTCACAAGCTGGTGCAAACAGCTGACAGCACCATTTTTCCAGTGTTAGCATCCACAACAAACATCGCAACGGATGACCCAGGCAATTATCGCATATGAGATGCACAGTAGGCGTTCCCGAGCAAAAAGCAGAGACAACATCACTCCGCAACATTCTCAACGACCAGCCAGATCTGCGATAAGAACACAAAACATGCGATAAGGCGTGTGAGCACCAGGAAATTAACACCTGCTCTGACCTGGTGCAAAGTTAGATGACAGCCGGCTGCAGCCAAGGGAGCACAGCCCATAGCCACACATGAAGAACAACAGATGCCCCCAAGCAACTGCCCATGCAGCAAAGAGTCCCAATAGGGCAACAACACCCACCACCACCACACCCAGGACCCCCCCCCCAGAATCCCCCCCAGACCATCACAGAGGCAGCACGGACAAAGACAGCGGCCCCACAGGAAACCCACCAGCCTCACAGACTCAACACCAGAGGATGCCATTGCCCACCACAGGCTCAAAAGGACAACCATCCTCCTCATCATGACCATCATCGCCCAACAGGCTGACTGCACCAACACAGCAGACAACCAACATCCCACCACACACAAAGCTGCTGGCTGTGATGCACCTGTTAGCCTCTGGTACGGGGGTACCAGAGGCCAACAGGTGCATCTGGCACTGGGGTGCCAGGCTGACGATGGCATCCAGGACAGGTGTGAGGGACTTGGATGCGGCTGGCTGTGAGACTCCTCAGAATCTGGTGGGTGTTGTTTGGGGGAACCAACACCCGCCAGAGTCTGAGGAGTCTCACAGCCAGCCGCATCCAAGTCCCTCACACCTGTCCTGGATGCCATCATCAGCCTGGTGCCCCAGTATCTATACTTCCACCACAATGTGCAGGATCCGCTGGAGACCAAGCAAGGACCAAACGCCATAACTGGATGCACGCACATGTTGGGGGTAATCCACAGCACACATGTCTGACTTGTGCCCCCTGGTGACACAGCACACAATCACCGCAACAGAAAGCACAAGCATTCCATCAATGTGCAGGCAATAGTGGACCACCAGGGACTCTTCACCAATGTCATCGCCAACTACCCAGTCAGTCTGCATGATTCCTTCATCCTCCAACAGTCCATCATCAACCAGCGTTACCAGGAGTGCACCAAGGCAAATGCACAGCCTCTTGGCAAGTTCCAAATGAGCACCCCACACACCTCAACTCCACAACCATGGAACTCACAACTCTGGCAATACACATGTCACAAAATCACATACAACATGCTTAACAACATGCCCATCCACCAGACACAACAGAACAACTTACAATGTTAACCTGGGCAAGCCGTGAACATGAGCCATCAACGGCATTGCACCCCAGCCACACAATAGCGGAATGCGGGGAGAGGTGGGAACCAGGCATGTGTGAAGGAGACAGGAGAACCATGAATGGAAAAGTACACAACGCCAAGAGTGGCGGCGATGTGCTGGACAGACCACAGTAAGCAGAACACACCCATATCCATGGTGACATACAGCACTGGTGTATGAAGTGTACTGGACAGTGGACGCAGCCATGTCACCCCAGCCAGCAGGGGAGTTTACGGAAATGTTGCCTGTTATGTCCCCCCCGTAAGCGTGAGCGGAGTGGGATGGCCCGGCGTACGCCAGGCCAGCGTAGGGGTGTGAATAAAAAGCACGTAGCCCTGGGCGTGGTCCTCTTCCAGAATGCTAAACGTCCCTGCCAGGGTGGCACATCTCACCCCACCACGAGGCTGATGCTGTCCTCTTGAGCGGAGTAGCCTGCAATCCTGTGTGCCTGCTGTACCCCGGCCCGCTGGACCCCGCACCCGTCAGGCCCGCACCTGCGCAGCCAGGCCACACTGATCACCTGCCGACACTGGCGTGTAGCAGGGAGGGCCCACCACATGCCGGCACTAGCTCAAAGCCCAAGGCCTGCGACCCTGGCAACCATCACGGCCTCCACGACACAGGCCCGCTTTACTCCTTTCTTGTTTACGTACTCTACTGCTGCACCCGGCCTACACTATGGTCAAGTATGTCACACATTTGGAACTGAGTCTTGATCACACGATGGCAGTGAACATTATTTAAGGCAGAGTTTATGTCACTATACTCCCTTCGATGTGGTGCCACCAAGTCTGTGCATAGCATTACAACCACACGTGTCTTTGGGCCTATGTCCTCGCCCTACGCTGTGCATGAGTAGGTCACAGAATTGGAACTGAACATCGATTATTCAAAGGCAGAATACATATCATTGCATGCAAGGAGAGGCATAATGGGATGACGCGTTGCAGTCCGGAGGGGATAGGATCATCGTTACGGAGGTGATCGAACACTACCGACAACTGCCCTGGTGTCACTAACTCTGTGCATTGGGAGCCAACGACACGTGGCTGTGGGCCACTGCTGACCACTGCCTCCGGCCTATACTGCGGTCCAGTAGGTCACAGAGTCTTGATTTAGCGATGGCGGAGCTCATATCAGTGTACCGGCATCATCGCAGACTGCAGCCCCGGTGCCACCAAGTCTGTTCCCCGACATTCATGGACACTCTCTGGTTGTACATCTGTGGCATCTGAGCCTATGGACTAGGGGTAGTTTTCATCCTCATGTAGCTGTTACAGAATTGGTGGTGAAAACAAGGCTGTTGCTTTCCACTCCACCATTTGCTGCTTCTGGATAACATCAGACCTTCCGCATCGTGCCCTGGAGGACATATTTCTCTGTCCCCCCCAAGCCTCCACCACATTCACCTTGGACATTGATGGAGACCTGCTCACTGCGCCAGGCCCTAACTCAGTGCACCGCAAGGCACCATCCTGTGGCAGGGTGCTTGTGCCGGCCACTGTGCATCGGGGACCACAAACTCTGTGCTGGTCAGGTCCAGGACCCCTTCTTCTGAGATATTGGATGGCCTCTGAGGCAATGGCCTTGAGGTCATCAGCGCCATGTGTCTGTTACCCTGCGCTGTCCGCTGCCTCTGGACTCAACTGGGCTCACACATCACAACGAGTTCTGACCGGCCCAGACGTCGCATCACCACAGGAGGCACACGCCACCACTTCAAGGACCGCCTCCAACCACCATCTGCCAGAGTGGAAACAGTGGTCCTGATAGACTTACGGAGTTGCTCACACCAGTCGTGGATGCCATCATCGGCCTGATACCCTGCTCAACACTACAGGTGCCACTAACTCAGTGCACTGCAAGCCATCGTCCGTTACTGATTTTGTGCTGTGGAGAGATTGTGCAGCAATGTCATCTCTAGCAGTGTGGGAGACCTGGGACGTTGATGAGGAAGACGATGCAGGTCTACATCCCACTGCATCTGCATCAGGAATGTCTCAAAAGGACACAATCCGAGACTTTTTCTTCACATGAGCGCACTCATCTCTTCTGTTTGCATTTTGGGTGTCATCTGGACTTTCTCCGGCTCCCTCCATGTTGCTCAGCAGTTGATTCTGTTATGCAGGTGTTTTCAGTTTCCGTTGCACTGGTGTCCACTGCTCAAGTTGTTGCCAGCACCAAGCACTCTGTGCGTGCTGGCTTACACTCACCCCACACACATCCAGCACAGGTGTCACTGTACATGTGGCCCTGCCAATAAAGGGGCTGGGTGCACGTGTCCGTAGCCAGTTCAAAATGATGTGTCCCTGTGGTCTTGTTGTATGCATGAGGGCCCTGGGCCCTATAACATTGCATTGTGCTGTGTACAGCAGACGCAGACATGTCACCGCAAGCAGAGGGTTAGAGCTTCGACATGAAGCTTTGTCATCACCCACTCAATTTGTAAGGAGAGTGGCCTGGGCCGTCATACGCAGAGGCAACGTGGGTGTGTGACTGCTATTTGCCTGACCCTGGGCGTGGTTCTGTACTGTGAACGTGCATCTGCATGTGTCTATTGCAGTGTGGGTCTCTTTTGTGGGGTGTAGGTGGTCACTGAAGGGTAATAGGCACCAACTTATGTGATCTAGTTCACCTTCCATTGGTTCTGACCCCTCCCACACCTGTTCAGCCACCTCCTTTTGGCATGCTGACACATGGCATTGAGGTGCCATGGGTGGGTGGGTGAAGTGTCGTGAGCCAGCTGCGCTTGTGGGTGCTTCCTGCTATGTAGTCTGTTGCAGGCTCTGTATTCTCCTCTGAGTAGCTTGGCTGCCCGGGTCCTGGTGGTGGGTTGCGTGGGATGTCCATGGGCTGTTGTAGGGCGTCGGTGTCAAAGGAGTGGTGGTCCTCTCCGGGGTCCCAGATGTGTTGTTTTCGGTGCTCTGCTAGAGGTGTTGTGTGCTCCATTGCAATGTGAAGGGGAGGTGCATGTTGACATTGTGTTGACATGTATGTTGGCGCATTGTTCTGATTTACATGCAGACTGTTTGACAATGTACATTGTGACTGTTTGGGAGGTGCTGAGTACTGCTGCGGGACAGTGTACATTTGGAATACATGTCAGATGTGAGGTCGTACGCGTACTTTTCCATTGCACAGTTTCCTGCTCTGTCAGATGTAGTAGGCATGTTTCTGTGTGTGTGCGGAGCCATTTGGGTCCTTTTTTCTGCAGTGTCAGCTTTGCGCATTGTACCTCATTGTAGTCAGTGTGGGTGTGCTGTTCTTGCTATGTGTGTGTGCTGCAGTGTGCCAAGGGGATGAGGGACATGATTGGGCATGTGTGCCATTGTGCCCATCTCTCCCCGTCCTCCCAGTCCCTGGTCATTACTCACCCTGTTGATGTTGTGTCCGGTCCTCTCGGGCTGTGTCCATACTCCCTGCTCTTAGCACCATCTCCACACTGATGACTGTGGCCTAGCTTTCCTCCAGCTCCTCCTGTGTCGCAGAACTGCCACCTCCTGTCGCCGTTGCTGCCTTCCTGTTTGCGGCGGGTTTGTGCCTGATTTAGGTTGTCACATCATGCCAGCACTTCTTGGCCTCCTCGATTGGCCTCCTCCGCACTCCGACTGCATTCCAGGTGGTCTACTTGTGGGTCAGTTGATGGTATTGTTCTGTCACCTCCGCGACGCTAATATGGTTTTGCTGCGGACTGCACCCAGTCTTCCTATCACTCTTCTCTTCGGCCGTCCCCGTCCCCATTGTTCCTTGCTGGTGGTCTGTGGGGGTTGTGGGGTTCACGTTGACCTCTGTGCTGGGTCAGGGTGCAGCCATGGTGCTGCGCACTTTGGATTGTTTCTGGTGTGTTTTTCTTGTTCTGCTTTTATAGTGCATTTTCCCGCCAGATGCGTGGGAATTGCAGGCCTGCGGCTGTTTTTTGCCGCTTTTTGTATCGCGCTTGGCCTCATCGCAGCTTTTTTTGCATTCGTGTTTCGCATATTTGTGGCGTGGCGTTAATTTTAACGCAGCCATTTCACATGTTATCTGTAAATATCGCATGGTACCGCCGTGTTGTGAATACTTGGTTAACACGGCGTAAGTTTCCCGCGATAGACTGTGATGTTGTAAGTTGCGTTAAGTAACTTTTGCGATGGTTATCACAAGTTCTTGATAATATGCCCAATAGTGCGAGCACAATGTGACACTCTCTCTTTCCCACTTCCATCATCTTTCTCCACCCCCTGCCATGCCCATGAACACTCTTAATCATGTTATATTGTCCAAGGTGTAGATTTATTCACATCAAATCGGGTGATTCACCACAAACCAAAACGAGAGTAAAAGTATCCTACTTGGATATATATCATTCATCATGGCACCACACTCTAGCGACATCCACTAGTCAAAGGCAGTAAGAAATTAAAATTGACATTACAGTTAAGCTTTAAATAGGCCATACTCTTGAACATTCTGTTTCGCACATTGTGCCAGCAGGCCCCAACGTGCTACAGCAAACAGTTGCACTACTTGAAATTCAGGGCACTGCATGGCGCACCGTCCCACCGGGGTACCTGAACACATGCAGACTCCCCAAGATACATCTCAGTCCATAAGTTGCGGGTTAGGGCAGTAGAGTCGAGGACCACCAGCAGGTCAGTCCCCGCGGGCTAGGGAAGTAGAGTCGAGGACCACCCGTAGATCAGTCACCCCTCCCCGCCTACCATCTTCACACTTCAATCTAGTTGCTGAATCTCTATTGTTGTGCATGCCCCCTTTGTTGTTAACTGTCAGCACTCTGCCGCTCCGCATTACTCTGTTGCCGGGTGGGTGGGTGGTTGCCGATGCTCTTCAGGGTCCAAGAGGACAAAGAGGACGAGAATCTTAAGGCACAGCCTTAAATAACCTAGAATCGAGATTCAGTTTTGTTTCGCTCATCTGGACATCCCAGTCAAGTTTCGTCGCCAGTCCTCCTCCTCAAACCAGACCCTTTTTCCTGGCCCCCGGCGGATGCTCGGTCCCGTGGTGCTACTAAGGCCGCCCCTCATCTAGGCGCGGGGGGGCGTCTGCTCATAGTGTGCGCACAACGTGACACTCTCTCTTTCCCACTTCCATCATCTTTCTCTGTCCCCTGCCATGCCCATGAACTCTCTGAATCATGTTCTATTGTCCAAGGTGTAGAATTATTCACATCAAATCAGGTGATTCACCACAAACCAAAACAAGAGTAAAAGTATCCTACTTGGATATATATAATTCATCATGGCATCACACTCTAGTGACATCCACATGTCAAAGGCAGTAAGAAATTAAAATTGACATTACAGATAAGCTTTAACTAGGCCATACTCTTGAACACTCTGTTGCGCACATTGTGACAGCAGGCCCCAACGTGCTACAGCAAACAGTTGCACTACTTGAAATCTAGGGCACCGCATAGCACACTGGCCCACCGGGGTATCTGAACACAGTCAGCCTCTCCAAGATACATCTCAGTCCATAAGTTGCGGGTTAGGGCAGTAGAGTCGAGGACCACCAGTAGGTCAGTCCCCACAGGTTAGGGCAATAGAGTCGAGGACCACCAGCCAGTCAGTCCCCCCTCCCCGCCTACCCTCTGCACACGTCAATCCTACCCCACTCCTGGGTGTCCATCCAGTCACTGAACCTCTATTGTTGTGCATGCCTCTTTTGTTGTTAACTGTCAGCGCTCCACCACAGGGTGAGAAGCTCCCTGGCGCACTCGCCCTCACCCCCTTGGCACTGACTGTCCACTAGAATAGCCCCTAGTATAGTGTGGACTTTTGCTGACAGATGTACCCCATTCTGATGGAACAACTCTGTTTTCCTGGGATGGAGCAACTTAGGCCTAATAGAAACCATTGTAGAACCCGCGAAGATTCTTTGTATCTAATAGTTCAGCTTCTGTACACATCTATTCATGGCCTTCAACGGAGCCCCGCCAGCCCATACCGCCCGTGGTATCACCTCTGACCACAATATTAACGTCGTTGGTAAGTATTGTTTAATCCTAGACATGACTGAAATCAAGGACTCTCTTATCCCTCGCCTGCCTAATGAATCATATCATTCCCGCCCACGTAAATAACTAAAATGACCGGGCGAGGCACCGCTTTTGACTCTGTCGCTTGCTCAATCCCACTAAACAGATCCTGCAATTTGAGACCCCGCACCCTAATCCAACTGTGCACAAACCCCTGGTCCCTTGTGCTTCCTCCAGACTGGACCCGTGGAATTGCTGCTCCACTGTGCAAATCAGGGAATACCCACACCAACATACATGCACAGGGTTGCGGAAATCAACTGAAAAAAGGAGAGAGAATCGCTGTTAAGACCATGATTGGTGGGGTCCCAGGGCATCATTCCTCCCCTACATGAGATTTGGCTGGACGTACCGTTGAAAACATGCTGACTGCCAACAACCCACCCTTTTAATTGTGTCAGCTGGCAGGCCCATCGCCGCTGTTGTGGTGGTCGCCCCTATGCGAAAGGAATTGGAGATAGACTGCTGTGAATCCTTGCCCAGGTAGGCCAACGCCCTCCTACACACCTGAGTGAACTGGTATTGTGTCATTGGCATCCCATCCCTGTGCACTAAAAGCCTATTTGAGGCCACCACGGGGCGTCCCTTAAGGTACTCCCTCGCCATTGCCACTGGACAGTATACGGCGCGGTGCGCCGCGTGCAATTTCACCCATGTGCCCTTCCCCAGGGAATCTGTTTTTGACCGTCGAATCCTGAGATGGATCGCTTCTACTTCCATAAGGAAATCCGACAGGTCTAACCCCCCCTTCACCCTCCTTGGATTAGGCTACCAACTCAGATACACGGGACGCCCCAAAAAAGGCAAGCACGTATGCAAGGCTGAATAGCTGTACCTCATATTGGGACTGGCACACCTGCTGTAAAGCCCCCAATAGCCTTCCCAGCCTCTCCACGTTTATAGGTCGCCTATTGTCCTGTACTCCTGGTAGCAAGCGTTCCCAACCCCTGATGGCCTTACGCACCCTAAAGTCCTTTGTGGGATCCCTGACTCCTTGCAACTCAGCAAAGAAGGCAATGGTGAACAATTGCCTGTGCACTAGCGACAGCGATTTTCCCTGGTCTCTCTGCCCCACAAGAAAACCCAGTACTCCTTCTGGTATGAATCTGTCATGCTCCGCGCCTGATCTGAACATATAGAACCCCAATCCCTCTCGTACATACGTTTTGTCTTGGGTGCCAGCGCTGCTGCAATTAGGTCTGTGGCAAGCGGGCAGCAAGCCACCACAACTCCTCTGGGAACACTGCCATCAGCTCATACGCTTGCAGCCACCGTGCCCTGAACTCTGCCAACTTAGATCGGGACAAATCGTCAGCCACTGAATTATCAGCAATGGGTACATGTTTGGCAGAAACACGCACGTTATGTAAGAGACATAGGCGAATAAGAGTCTTCAGCAGCTGCAGCACCAAAAGGCATTTAGCGCTCTGATTATTGATGGCCATGACCACGGACATGCTGTCCGACCCAAAAATTACTCTGGTGTTCATTAATGCCTCCCCCCAAATGTGTAGGGCGACAATGATGGGAAACAATTCAAGAAAGGTAACGTTGCGTGTGAGCCCAGATGCAACCCATTCCTCTGGCCAATGCTTCATGCATCACCTAGAGCCCAACACTGATCCAAAATCAATGTGGCCTGCTGTATCTGTGTATAGGGATAACTCTCTTCTGCTCTGCGCTGGTTGCTGCTACAATAGTGTTCCATTGAAATTATCTAGGAACCCCTTCCATGTCTCCAAGTCCTCCCTGACCTCGGTAGACAACCTTGTGTGGTGGTGCTTTGCCCGTAGGCCGGACATTGCTCTCGCTATGTTCTTTGTAAAAACTCTTCCCATGGGAATCACTCTCAAGGCAAAGTTCAATTGGCCCATCAAGACCTGCAGCTGATGTAGGGTACCCTTCCTGGCAGTTATGCAGCTGTTAACTGCCTCCCTGAATGCCCTCACCTTCTGCTGTGGCAACCTACACTCCCCTGTCACTGAGTCTATCTCAATACCCAGGAAACACAAACAGGTGGTAGGGCCTTCTGTCTTTTCTTCAGCTAACAGAACCCCCAATGCCTGGGCAAGTTGTTGGAACCTTTGCAGTGCCCTTTCGCATGCCCGGGATCCCGGGGGACCCATGAACAGGAAGTCGTCTGGGTAATGCACCACATCGTCCGATGACACCAGGTCCTTCACCGCCCACTGCAGGAATCTGCTGAATGGCTCAAATACTGAGCATGCTATGGAACACCCCATGGGCATACACAAGTCAAGGATGTACTGACCCCCAAAAGTGAAACCCAGTAAGCAAGTATCCTCAGGATGGACGGGTAGAAGGTGGAAAGCAGACTCTATGTCTGACTTGGCCATAAGATCACTCTTGCCTAATCTCTGTAATTTTTTTATGGCTTTGTAAAAGGTGGTTTATCGCACTGTGCATAGTGCCTGGTCCAATCCATCATTTACTGATAACCCAGTGGGTTGAGATAGGTTATGAATCAAACGAAATTTGCCTGGCTCTTTTTTAGGAGCCAACCCCAGGAGTGAACACACTAAGGATGCGCATGGTGGAGAACTAAAAGGACCCGCCACCCTTCCCACCTGCACCTCCCTCATTATCTTGTCCTGGACCAACTCCTGCTGTTGCAGCACTGACTGTTGATTCTTTGGTGGGATTGATGAAGGGGGAGCACAGGAACGAATGCAGAACCCCTGCTTGAATCCTTGGTATAGCATGTGAGCATCCTTGTCGTTATTGTATTTACTGAGTAGGTGCGTAAGAACGTGCATGCGAATGGGGGAAGGGCTCTTCACCTTATTGCTTGGGCAATAGACTATTAAAGGTTGTGTGCTCTCGCTGCTTGCCCTGCTTTTTAAAACACTTAAACTCTGGATGTCCTTGTCCCCCACAGAAAGAGCAAATGTGTTTAAACTTACATGCTGCCCCCTTGCTACATTCCTTCTTGTTTTACTGCCAGCAGGCCAGTTTTTTGTCTCCCACACTTTTGTTGAATCGAAAGGACTGAACCGCCCTCGCAGTTGCATGAGACATATTGAACTCCGCATGCCAAATATTGATGTTCCTCTGGTCCCAGGCTATCTCAGGCCTGAACGCTTTCATTTGCCTAAATTTGGTGTCGTACTGCATCCACGCAGAACCTTGGAACTCGGATACCGCCCCGCGTATGAGGAACATGTACCAAAATACCTGTAGGGCTAGCAATGGTGTTTTCTCAGTCAGAATCGCTGCGTAAATGGAAAACCCTGTTACCCAATTCCACAAAGACCACTCAACCCACACTTTGTTTGGCTTCAACTCGCTTTCCTTAGCTGTTCTGGGTCTTCTTGGGACCACCCGCATTGATCAAGTCAAAAACGTTCACAAATTCCTCCCTGTGAATTTTGTCCCGCATCTCTGACGGAACGTGCCATGTAATTGCTGAAGGAGGGGCCAGCACCAAGGATGTAGACCCAAATATCAATGGGGTCACCACTGGAGTCGATTGGACTATGCTCGCCCCCACCGTTGCCAGTGTGGTAGAAGGCTGCTCTACTCCCAGCCCCACCGTCGCAGGCGTCCCACCAGTTTCTGCCCACACTTGCACCGCACCACCCCCTAGTGCTCCTGTAACTGTAACTGGCACAGGTGGTGGTGGAACTGGCGCCCCCCAACACTACAGGGGCCTTGTGGTCGGCAGCACTCTCTGTCACTTGCTATCCCCAGTGTGCTCCTGAGGGCACGCCTGGCCTGTGCGGAGGCTGCAACATGACCCCCCCATACGCCCCGGGGGCTGGAGGGCCGCAGCACTACCTGCCGCTTGTGTCACTACTGGCGCTACCCGTACCTGTGGTGCCCCCACCTATGCCGTTGTCGTGGAGATTGCCATAATGCTCTGCCCCAACACACCCAGACTCATGTTAAGTACAGGCCCCTATGCTGCCTGGTCCGAATTGCGAGCAGCCATGCCCTGAGCAATTGACCCACCCCCTACAGTGGCTACTGATTCAGGCTGCGTGTGTGGGTTGTCCTGTTGCCCCTCCCTATATCGAACCGGGACCTTCCTCTGCCACTTCGGTGCTCTGCCGTCTGGCTGATGCTCAGGCTCACCCGCCAACTTCTGCAGCGCTGCCTCCAAGCCATGCCACTTTGTTGCTTTCCAGAGCTTGTTCAAAGCGTGGAAATCCTCCTGGGTCACGGACTTTCTGTGATTAGCGCGTGCGCTCTTAGGCGCCATGCCTCGAACCTATGAGACAGAAACAAAAGACATCATGTTAAACACCCAGGGCCCGATTCACAGAACTAACTTAAGACAAAATCCTAAACTTACTACCATTTTGGTATTCACAGAAGGCATTTACTCATTTCGGTATTCACAGAAGTTAGGAGTCCTAACTTTAGGACTCCTAAATGCCTTCTGTGAATACCGAAAGTCGTAAAATTAGGATTTTTCTCAGTTTAGTAGTAGTATAGTTAGGACTCCTAACTTTAGGACTCCTAAATGCCTTCTGTGAATACCGAAAGTCTTAAAATAAGGATTTTTCTCAATTTAGTAGTAGTAAAGCTAGGACTCCTAACTTTAGGACTCCTAAATGCCTTCTGTGAATACCGAAAGCCTTAAAATTAGGATTTTTCTCAGTTTAGTAGTAGTAAAGTTAGGAGTCCTAACTTTAGGACTCCTAAACTGAGAAAAATCCTTATTTTAAGACTTTCGGTATTCACAGAAGGCATTTATGAGCCCTAAAGTTAGGACTCCTAACTTCTGTGAATACCAAAGTGAGTAAGTGCCTTCTGTGAATACGAAAATGGTAGTAAGTTTAGGATTTTGTCCTCAGTTAGTTCTGTGAATCGGGCCCCTTGTCTCTCAATACTGTGCAAACTCTACCTTTTGTACCACGTGACCGAGAGATTACCACCCCAGGTGCCCACCCTCTCCTTTGAGATTAACCTATGGCCAAAGTTGTGTGGCTCATTAATTGCCAACCAGTCCAGAAGTGGTGTTTAGCCAGCGAACTAGATACATTTAAACCTGTGTTTATTGTAGGTGCAGGGGTATTAAGTGAAGTGCCCCCAATGGTAGGATGGTGAGCCAGCTCTGAAACTCAAACCTGGTTACTCAGCTCAAAGGTAGGCAGCTCTGGCCGTAATGGCAACTCCTCTCCCCTGTGAGGTTATTATTTAGTTATTGTTTTACCTTAAAACTTCCTTGTTTAATTTACTGCTGTAGCCAAAGCTTGGCCTAAAATAAGCTTGTGCCTGTAGGTGAGAAAGGCTCCCAGGAAAGACCCTGGATGTAATGCAGGGCTCCGTATGGGGCATTACCTTGCTTTACACATGCACTGCATCTCCCCGCACCCACGCGGTATGTCTCTTCCCCACCGCACCAGTATTACATGCTGTGCCAAATCAACATAAATAAATCCGCATGCACTCCTGAAACCACACGGAATATTGCAATTTCGCTACCATGAGGCTCGAACCCTGGTTTCCTAGATCCGACTGTCCTACCCACTGGGCCACACCCCCATTACACCACTGGGCATGTCCTGCTCCCGTGTGCCCTTGCTCTCATGTTGCTGTCACATCCACAAAGCCATAACCCAGAAATTGATGCAGCCGATTTACACCAGCGCCTTTGCTGGAGATAAACCCCGGGCCCCCCAGATCAAAACCCACGGCCACGCGGCCATAACCTTAATGCAGTGATCATTGACTGTGACCCCCAGTAAATTTTAAAATGGCGTTGATATACGTTAGTAATACATTAAGGTATTTTAATAAATAATGCCATAAATAGATGCAGAGACTTCCACGTCGTGCCCAGCCAGAGGCTCGAACCCAGGTTCCCCAGAGTCGAAAAACGACCGCCCTGCCCACTGGGTCACACCCCAACAAGACTCAGGCGCCGTTTCGCTCCTGCGCAAAAAGAGATTTCACCTAAAGGCCACCTCTTAAGCATAGCGCAGCCTCAACCAAATGCAGCCAAACACAACTCTGAAAAGAAATACCATTAATACACTGATTAGATTGGCTCCCCAACTGGACAATTGTGCCCCTGTCCATCCTCGAACCCTGGTCCCCAGACCGAAGTCGACCGCTTAAGGAGCAAGCCATCCTTCCCACCAGCTCAGCCACACTCCTGCGCAGCCTCGCGACAGAGCTGAGTACGGCCCTAGACACATGCATGTAACAAACTCAAATGCCACAGAATGACAGACAGCGATAGTCGATATAACGCTGCACTACCGAAAAGCAATGCATTAGGAATCAGACTTCTCTGTTGAGAAACACAAATATTTCCTTGCAACACTGAAACAATCATTTACTGTTCTGTCACAAAAAATGAATAAGCACTCTCTGCCCAGGGTCCGGAGGCCCCCCACATATCGCAGTGGCCTCCGGATCTGTTGAAATCATCACTCTGACCCCGGGCACCCACAGGCAATAGCGTGCTTCCCATCGAAACTGCCACAAAAAGTGCAGGCGTAATGCGAAGTGCAAGTGACTATCGAAAACATTGTACTTGATTTTTGTAAAGAAAAGGCTTTTCCAGACAATTGACTTCCACTACACTGGCCCTCCTGAACCCACTGTGCTACCCTCTTTGTGTCATTGACTGGCACTCCTGGTTGCTGACGCTCTTGCAACTTCGTCAGGGTCCAAGAGGAAGGAGGCCAAGACTCTTAAGGCGCAGCCTTAAATAACCTAGAATTAAGATTCAGTTGTGTTTCTCTCATCTGGACATACCAGTCCAGTTTCGTCACCAGTCCCCCTCCTCAAACCAGCCCTTTTTTCCCAGCCCCAGGGGGATGCTCGGTCCCGTGGCGCTACTAAGGGCGTCTCTCCTCAAGGCACAAGGGGGGGGGGGTCACCTGCTCAGAAGAGGAGTGCATAAACAATGATGTGATGCAGGTTGGGTCTGGTGGGAAAAAAGGAGCAAATTGTCTCCTTGGTGTGTCAAGTGTTCCCATTAAGATGATGATAGATTTTGTATATTTTTTCACTCTAATTGGTATCAAGGAGTGGGGAAAATTTAACAAGGAGGAGCTGAGGAAGTTGTGTGTGTGACCTGTTGGATATGGAGGAAAGTCCATAGAGGCATTAGGGTAATTTGATGCTGTTATGGACTATAAAAGGAACAAGGTACAATCAATCAATGAATCAATCAATCTGTATTTGTAGAGCACGCTAATGACCCTGAGGTGTCTCTAGATGCTGCATGGGTGGGGCGATTAGGACAGCCACATCTTGAGGTGGCTCCTGAATCCGGCGAGGGTAGGGGAGGTTCACAGGTGGATGGGGAGGTTGTTCCAGGCTTTGCCAGTGAGGTGGGAGAAGGAACGTCCTCCCGCTTGAGTACTATGAATGCAGGGGATGGAGGCGAGGGCTAGGGAGGCAGACTGCAGGCACTAGTAGGCTGGTGGGAGGTCAAACGATTGTTTAGGCATTCTAGTCCCATGTTGTGGAGGGCTTTGTAGGTGCACATGAGTAGCTTGAAATGGCATCTGTTCTTGAAGGGGGAGCCAGTGCAGCCTACAGAGGTGGTGGGTGATCATCTGGGTAGGTCCAGGATGATTCTTGCTTCCGCATTGTGGATTGTTTAGAGTTGCTTAAGGAGGAGGGTGGTGGTTCCGCCGTAAAGGGTGTTCCCGTGGTCGAGTCTACTGGTGATGAGGGCTTGTGTGACGGTTATTATGGTGTTGGTTGGGATCCATCTGAAGAATTTGCAGAGCGTTCTGAGGGTGTTGAAGCAGGTGGTGCGACCAAGTTGACCTGTTGTCTAATGGTGAGTTCTCTGTCGAGGATGATACAGAGGTTGCTGGCCTGGGTGGTGGTCCAAGAGAGGAGGGCCACCAGGAATCTTCCCATGGTGAGGGTGGTCTTCCGAAGAGGAGAACTTCAGTTTTGCCGGTGTTGAGTATGATGCAGTTGGGTCTCATCCAGGCGGCGAAATCTGTCATGACATTCTTGAAGTTTGCTCTGGTGGTGTCTGTGTCTTCGGTGAGGGAGAGGATGAGATGTATATTGTCAGCATAGGAGATGATGTTGAACCTGTGGATGTGTGTGATGGGTGCCAATGGAGTCAAGAAGACTTTGAACAGTGTGGGACTGAGAAAGGAGCCCTAGTGTATACTGCAGATGAATCTCTTGAGGTTGGAGATGTACAGCGGGAGGCAGGTTCTTTGCATGCATCCAGTTGGAAAAGAGGATAGTAGCTTGAGAGCGTTGCAGTAGATGCTGATGTGGTGGAGTCTTTGGATGAGGAAGTGGTGGTAGACTGTATCGAAGGCTGCTGGCAGGTCAAGTAGGATCAGGGCTGCTGACTTGCCTCAGTCCATGATGGCTTTTACATCGTCCATGGTGGCTATGGTGGCAGATATCTGTACTGTGGTTGGAGTGGAAGCCATTTTGGGAGGAGTCGAGCAGGTGGTTGGATTCCAGGTAGTCTGTGAGCTTGCGGTTGATGTCTTTCTCCAGTACCTGGGTCGGGAAGGGGCCCTGAGTTCTTGAGGTCAGATGGGACCCCTGTGGGTTTCTTCAGAAGTGGTTTGACTTCGGCGTGCATCCATGTTTCAGGGAATGTGGCATATCTGAACGCTGAGTTGATGATGCTGGTGAGCGGGGGTCCGATTTCTTTGTGTCTGAGTTTGAAGACATGGAAGGCACAGGCTACAGTGTATTTGGCCAAGGATGGTTCATGTCTTTTGGAATGGTTTGAATACGGGAACTTGGACTTTATTTTGAACCCCAATAACCCTTACCAGGTGTTATTGAAAATGGATTGCATCATGGTGGGTGATATGGATGTATTCCCACGGGTGAGTGCGTTACCCACAGTTTTCTCAGAGAAATTGGTAAAATTGAAGGATTTTTACCATCAGATTATTTTGAAGTTGGGTGCCACTCCTGTGGTACATAAAGTGAGATGTATACTCATGGCCATGAGGGATGAGCTTAAGAGGGAGCTAAAACTCTGCATGACCAAGGCATAATCAAAGCCATTGAAAGTTCTGAATGGTTGTCCCCTATTGTGTTGACAAGGAAAGTCAATGGGTCATTGAGGATGTGTGTCGATTTGAGGGACCTCAATGAAAGAATCTGGGTTTACAGGCACCCCTTGCTATATGTAGCAGAAATGTTGACCTCTCTTAAGGGTGCCTAGGTGTTTACAACCCTAGATATGATGGCTGAATATAATCAGATCACACTGAAGCATGAGCCCAGGCATTTCATGGCTTTCATTACTCCAGAAGGAGCATTCAGAATTAACCACATGCCATTTGTTTTGGCCTCTACCTCCTCTGTATTTCAACATGTAGTGGAGGCATTGTGTAAAGGCATACCAAATGTCAAATTCTTCCAGGATGACATCCTAGTATTTAGCCGGGTTCTGTCCTCCCATGATAAATCTCTGACCATGGTTTTGTCTGTTTTGAAAGAGAAGGGATGACATTAAGAGCCAATAAGTGCAAATTTGCATTGGATTGTGTTGATTATTTGGCTTTCATGATTTCGGCATATGGGGTGGCATGTTGGAATTCTATTCCCGGTTTATCCCCAAGTTTACCAAAAGAACATGTGATCTTAAAGCATTGCTCAAGAAGAATGGGAAATTTGTGTGGAGTGAGGATGTTTAGCATGAGTTTGAGATGATCATGAAAGAATTGGCCAAAGCCTTTCCTTTGAAACCATATGACACACATGACCCTGCAATCACTATCACTGATGCCAGTCAGGATGGAATAGGTGTGGTCTTGGTTCAGGCGCATAAAAGGAGGGATGAAATAGTTGCCTTTCTGTCTGTTGCTCTTAGGGGCCCCAAAAGTTCTTCTTCTGCCATAAAGCGAGAAGCTTTAGCTTGTTGGTGAGGGGTTAACCATTTTAGGAACAACATTTGGGATCTTGAGATCACCATTAGGGTAGACCACAAGCCTTTATTCAATCTGTTCACAACCAAAGGTGCCACAATACTTTAGCACGTATTGCCAAGTGACAATTTAGACTGCCGGAATGTCAGTATTGTGTAGAATATAATCCTGGCGTGAACAATATATGTGCAGATTGTCTATATTGTTTACCCTTAAAAGATGGTGAGGGTGTGGCAGACACTAAAGAAGAGGATTTTTAGCATTATTTGTGGGGGCCATTGGTAGTGTAATCAATGGTTATATTTCAGAGAGTAAATGGAGGTATGCTCTGGACCAATGCAACATTTTACTATGACTCCTAGATGATTTGATTAGCAACTTCCAAAGTACAGTGAGATATTCCGCCAATTGATTTAACCAGGCAGTCTATATTTTTGTGTATGCATCCATTCCCCTGTTCTTTCTGCCTGTTATCTGCTTATTCAGGAGCCCTCTAATGTTTTTGATTAACATTTTGCAGGAAGTCAATATTTTGATTGGCAGGGATTGGCCCAAAGACAAGACATGATGACATGATGTCTTTAAGCATGTGTTTTCAGAACTAAGTATATCTGATGCTATACCAAAAATGGATGATTCACGGGAGGTACCCAGTGGCATTCACAACAAGGTGTTGGAGCTGACACATGAAGGCCATAAAGGGATGAAAGCCATGAAAAGAAGTATCAGGGATAGATTTGAGTGGTCAGGGTTGGACAAAGAAGTGAAAAATGTTGTGAGGGAGTGTGTGGCATATTCCATCAGTGACAAATCCCTAGTCACTGTACCAAGCATGGTGGAAGTGGAGCCTGTCCCTGACAAAACCTGGGTAAAACTGAATATGGATATCATAGGGCCATCAATGTTGTTAAAGAGAGTTGTGAGCATGGAATTGTACTTATTGACTATTTTTTGTTGTGGACGGAGGTGAGTGAGGTCAACACATCTCATAAGGTATTGTGTTTTTGCAATCTGTGTTCATGAGAGAAAGGGCTCCAGGTGAAACAATGACAGATAATTAAGTTCAATTTATGCCTGGTGAATTTGAGGAACTTCTATCAAATTGGGATGTGAAACATACCAAACTTTTTCTGTACCATCCCCGCAGCAATGGTCTTGTGGAAAGGTGCAATAGAGTCATTAAGGAAAACGTTCAGTGATCCATTGCAAGTGGGTTGAATTGGGGCAAGGAAAATAAGGATTTACTGTGGGCTATTTGCAGCATGTCGACGTACACTCACTGAGTAGTTTTAAATCAATACTACTCTTTGCACTGCTTTTTAATCCTGCCAGTGAGAGCAAGTTAATAAAGATTCCTTTTTGCAATCCCTAGGCAGTTTTATCTCACCACTGTTTAGATTCACTTACACTTCCTTTTTTGTGCTGCACTCTCACCACACCTATCATTCACATATGGGATTTTAGCATCCTAGCTAGTTAGTGCCCATCCTATTAAAACATCCCTGAGCTCCTCCCTCACAGTGAGGACGTTGTAGCCCTCAGCAAGACCAGGTTTCCTACTGAGCGGAGAAACCCATATGATGAAGCATGCCACCTATGGTGGGTGAGGGTTTTCGTCCTTAATGGGATCATCCCCCACAAGTAGAGGAGAGATTTTGAGAGAGCCCAGTCCTTCTATCACCATTTTTTGCACATCGTCAGATGCAAAAATATTTTTTGTGTGCAAATATACACCCGAGGTTGTTTTTGTGTTCCTATTTGCAGCATCCCCAACACTGTCAAATGGGTATCTCAATTTAACCTTTTCAAAAGACATGAGATCAATACTAAGTTAGGCAGTTAATGGATGGGAGAATCTAGCTTAAATGAGAATGTATCTATCGTAAAGCTGAAGCGTGAGATGGCACAAAAGAATTATGTGCATTGTGCAAAACCTGAGAGTATACATACTTTGCTGATTAAACCACGTGATGTGGTCAGAGTTTGACTACCACTATCATGACCAAGGATCAGTCCAGGTTTTCCTGCCCGAAGGTATTTATTCATGTCAAGGCTTGTGTTGTCATGTTAGAGAATGGCAATAAGTGGCTGAATGGGTGATTGTTTGGTTGTCTGAGTACCTGTGTGCGTGTCTGTGTGGGTGTGTGAGGGTGTGGGTGACTGCTGGCATGGATTAGTGAGTGGGTGAGTCAGTAACTGTATGGGTTAGTGAGTGTCTTGGTTAAGTGTGGTATAAGTGACTGAGTGTATGTATGGCTGTGTTGGTGAGTGAATAATGTGTCAGTGGTATATGGGTGAGTAACTGGATATGTGAAAGTGTGAAACGCAGTATAGCTGAGTGTTGGAGTATATGAGTGACTGTATGTGTGAGTGAGGGACTGTGATAGTGGTTGTATGAGTGAGTGAGAGTGTGTGTGATGGGCTGTATGGGTGAGTAAATATAGGTTAGTATCTGTATGAATAAGTGAGTGGGTATGTGTATGACTGTATAGGTGAGGAAATGGATGTGTGATTGACTCTATAGGGGAGTGAGTAGGTGTGAGTAGCTCTATGAGTGACTGACAGTGTGTGAGGGGATATATCAGTGGCTGTATTAGTGAGTGAGTTGGTGTATGAGTAGCTATATTTGTAACTGAGTAGAAGTGTGCACACTTATGAATCAGTGAGTTATTGTGTACGTACTGGTTAGGGTGTGTCAATGGTTTTGAGAATGTTAGTCTGGAAGTTGAAGTGGGTGTATGAAAGGTTATATTGGGGTGTGAGTGGGTGCTTCTAAGATTCTGTGGATGATGACATTAGTGATATCATCAGTGATGTCATTTGAGATGTCATCAGTGATGTCATAGGTGATGTCACTGACCATGTCATGAGGGATGTAATATGTGAGGTCATAAGCAGTGCATCTTAGGGGCACAAGTTATTGTTAGCTCAACTAACTATAGCTGCTGAATTTCTCTGGTAGTTTACGATTGAAATGTCAGCCTAACTATAACATCCCTGTTACCTTTGGTTGTTTTCAGTGAATTTCCAAGGATTTTTTAATTCTATTCCCTAACTATAATGCCCCTGTCACCTTTGTTTTTTTCAGTGAATTCCTAAGGATTTTTAAATGCTAAATTCTAACTATAATGTCCCTGTAACCTTTGTTTTTTTAGTAGGGCTGGATGAAAGAAACCTTTGCAGAACTGATGTCGCGTTTCTCTCACACCGTCTTGGCGTACTCTAATATATCCCAAAGACAGAAATGAAAGTGGTCAAATCAATGCTGTTCAGAAATTGACAAAGACAGGAAACATGATAATAAAATTGTTTCTGCATTCCTTAGAGACCGTTGCTTGGGCTGTATCTATAACAACATTCTGCATTTTGGCATGCATGCAATTCATAGAAATGATGGAGTGCACTTCACAGATGAAGGCAACAGGGTGTTTCTAAGTAACCTGAAACTCTGAATCCGATCTTACATATAGCAGCCATATACACACAACCAACACAATGGCTCTTGTCAGAGCCACCCTATTTCCTGAAATATTGTGATCTTTTTTCTTTAGTTTTTGGGGATATTCGAGATGACTTCACAATCCCTGTGGACACGTTGCTAAAACTGAAAACAAAAGCAGACATTCAATGACCAACACATCCAAAAATAATACATAAAATCCTTTCTGAACATCACCCCACACATATTAAAATACACATACTTCTTTAAAAACATGTTTAAACTCATGTTTTTTACAAAATTTCTTTAAAATCCATCTTTAAGACCTATTTTCAGTTTTTGTTTTGTTAACTGCGACAATCACACCTAGATCATAAAGTCTAAAACACATATATCCACACATACTACAGTATTTTACACACTAGGGGTTTCTTACAGTATTCTCTAAAGTCATGTTTTTCTAGAGAGTTTCTAAAAAAAAGTCCCTAAAACCTATTTTATCCTTTTGCGGTGCCTCCGGATATTGCAATGACATCGGTAATCGTGATACCCCCGGACAAGTTGCGAAAACGGTGACAAAAGCAGACATTCATTGACCACCAACACATCCAAAAATGTACGCAAAAAAAATCCATTCTAACATTGCACTACACATGTTACTATATACATACTTCTTTGAAAGCATGTCTAAACTCATATTTGTGTACCAGGTTACTTTAAAAACCATCTTTCAGTCCTATTTTCAATTTTTTTGTGTTATTCAGGATGATATTATGACATTGTTAACAGCGGCGATCGTGCCTGTTCCATAAAGTCTAAAACACATATTTCCACGCATATGACAGTATTTTACACACTAGGGGTTTCTTACAGTATGCTCTAAAGTCGTGTTTTTCTAGAGAGCTTCCATAAAAAAACATCACTCAAACCTATTTTATCTTTTCTCGGTGGAGCCGGAGATCATGATGATGTCAGTTGTTGCGAACCCCAGGGTTACGCCCTAGAAAACAGAAAGCAAAAGCAAAAATTCAATAGTCACCACCACAATAAACAATTCTAACTATCTAATTCATTCTAACCATCTAACTATCACAATAGATAACTCACTAACTCTATAACTCTATGAAAAACATTTGTCAAAATTTTAATACCTCTATAACAATGAGTATTATTGATTCACTAATATTTTTTTATAGTTCCACCAGTATTCGCGACGACATTGATATTCTCTATGTCCCCGCCATGGTACAGGTGGAGCCCAGCTGGTGGTTGCGTCGTCGTAGCAAATATCGTGTGGGTTAAAAAAAAAAAATTGGGACACATACCTTTTGTCACAAATACCCCCATTTCTCAAACATCGGGTCTGAGTACTTCTACTCTGACCCCTTATATTAGCTTTTTCATAAAGATTCAGCCCCGGGAAATGTTCCATAACAATAAAAGAGTGGCTGCAACTTTCTGTTCAGGTTTCGTCTAGCCAATTAGAGCATTCTCGTTGACGCACGCATTCACGATTAATCGGAAAACCACTGTGAAATATCCGCAGCCAGAGATATCACTATAATTTTAAACTTCAATTTATCAACAACTACTGAACGGTTTATGAAATAAGCAAATGGCACTTCCTTGAACCAACTTCTATCTCACTGCCAAATTCGGTGTAAGTCCATTTAGTGGTTGGGCTGTAGCTGTGGCTAAATATTTCTGTGGGAATTAACATTACAAACGCAATGATATTTCGTGCCCCAAATCCTCCGTCCCCACTGCATGGATCACCCCCAATCTTTTTTCTGGAAAATGTCATGAAGATAGGTCAACTGAAGACAAAGTTATAGGCAAGATAAAAAATTAATGGCTCATCACTTCTTTTCGTTGAAATTGTTGTACTGATGCTGCACTCCCGGTTTGATGATGTCGACCTGCATAAGTCTATGACCCTGCAATAGAGAACTGTTTGCTGACAACATTTGTACAGGGGCACGGCCCTTTTGCCTCAATGCTACAAGTAGGATTTTCCCAGGACTTTGGCATATGAGAGGCAAGTAAGAGAGAAAGCACCAGCATTTGTCTGTTTCTTTTGTCTCGGGACACTCTGCTTTTAATGAACATAAGGGCCAGTCAAGACATGCATGCTGCCACTTTGATTTATGAAAATAAAAAGCTTTGGAATCCTGAGATGGGTTTATCGCATTGTCGAAAAAAAAATATATATATATGTATTTATATCGAATCCTCCTTCCGAAGTACCAGCCGGTACTGCCAAGAAGACACGGACACTCTGATGCTGGTTCAAATTCTCATGCTCGGTTTATTTTATCAACAAGATTCTGGTTCAGGCGCGTTTCGACCGACACAGCGGTCTTGGTCACATGATTAGCATTTACTGAACGTGGCTTTTTAAAGGAGCCTTGCCACCAACTACGTGTAGACATAGACAAAATACTTTCAATTTGGCTGTATATATCAGTTATACAAACATGCGAGGAACAAGTTCCACAATAAAATGAAAAATGCATAGATATATTACAAATTCAAAAATAATGCATAAATTAATTTGATAATTAATTCCAGTCCAAGAATAAACATACATATGCTTTCTTCATTGATATTTTACAAAACTATAATTATCATTCATATTCCACATCGCTGCTGTCCATATAAGAAATGCCTGCACTGCATTAAATTACAGCCCTTACAATGGGCGGAAATGAATTAAGAGCGAACTCTCCTCACCCATTGTGTGCAAATAACGCATATCATGTGCAAGTATGGTAAAAAATCAGTTTGTCTGTACAAATACAAAAAAATATTTATGTGCAAGATCCGCAAATTTATGTGCAAATTCCGCAATCATAGATATATGTGCAAACACAGCAAAATGTGCAAATCTACAAAGTAATGTGCAAAACTTGCAAAACATTAAAATGAGACCGATTTGACATCTTAAAATAACGGACCGGAAATCCCATTAAATCGTTTCCAAATGCATGTAAATAGTGTGTATACAGCCAATCAATGTTTAAAATGTCTAAAAAACGTATTGGGTGTTCTACTTGAATGGCACAAATGCTAAAAAAGACTAAATACAACCCAAAGAATTTGTTTTGTATATATTAGCTCAGAGGCAGCTGAATATCCAAAACACCCATAAACGTACATAAAACTGTGAAACGTAGACGAACAGAGAATTATAGGAGACTACCTTGGTATTGTCTTATATAGTCATGAAGGGCCTGAATGTTATACACTACACATGAGTTTCTTCAGTATATCTAAGATGGAAATGAGGCCTAATTCTCACGAGTGTACAACAATGTGTAAAATGGTACTTTGCACTATGCCTACTGCAGGCTACTACAAAGAAGACTATTTATATATATATATATGTTTATATATATATATGAACAAATTCACCTCGTTACTCCAAAAGATGATATCGGCACTCCTGCCGCTCTTTCACTGTGGTTTATTTAACTGTGAGCGACTCAAACATCCACGCGTTTCGGCTGCCAGATTTAAATACGTGTTTACATTTAGACATAGAAAGTGGACAGCTTTCGTGAAATGCACACATATTGCTGAATAAACATGAGCGCCATCTTGGAACATGTTTGAACTTGGTCATCCAAAGTTTTCATCCTTTCCAAAAAAACATTATATCTGTTTAATTAAAAACCTCTACATAGAAGCTTTAGTGAACCTTTACATTCCTCTGTTAAGTCTTCTGCTGTCTAAGGGCAATTGCCCAACATCTCTTGGCAGCCCCTTGTTTAAGAACTTATTTTTCAGTATGAAACTATTTGTTTAACATCATTTCCATATTGTGCAACATCTTGCTTTCATGCACTTTTTATTATTCTAAAATGACTTGTTCCATTCCCAAGTTTTTTTGATACAGCCGATATCCATTGAACTTCGCAATCAACATTCTAAGGCAAGTACCTCATAGTTCATGACTGTCAATTTTTATATGCTTCCTTTTCTCTGGGAAAACAGCAGAATATTAGTTGCTCATTTCCCTATAAACAAGATCTTCCTAAAGTGCTGTAGCGCATATAAAGTGATTTTGTGCTGCTATAAAGTGCATGAGTTTTATTAAAGTGCTACCTAAATCCCAGATGATAGCCTTTTATTACTTTAAAATCTGGTGTGATCTCCTTAAAGTAATGGTTAGGAACAGGCTATCTCTTAATAGTGATCTGTCTCTAAGACCCCAAACTTTCCCTATGATAGAGTAAAGGTTAGCTAAAATCTCTAGAAAAAGTTTTTTTTTAAAACAATTCCCTTATAAACATAAAGTGCTTTAACTGTGCTCTCTGTCCTCATTCTTATATTTACATTCCCTTTACGCTCTACAGACAAATGCGCAGTTAGAGGTTCAATGGCTCAATACAGACATATATATATAGAGCTGTGTTGCTTCATTCTTTTTATTTCATTTTTATTGGCTTTTGGTTAATTGTGAGAGGGGAAGATGTGTTTGGCCTAAGATATGCCAGACAACGTCACCCTCCTTCACACAATAATACACAAGGTACAATAACCAATTAACTTATCTATCTATCTATCTATCTATCTATCTATCTATCTATCTATCTATCTATCTATCTATCTATCTATCTATCTATCTATCTATCTATCTATCTATCTATCTATCTATCTATCTATCTATCTATCTATCTATCTATCTATCTATCTATCTATCTATCTATCTATCTATCTATCTATCTATCTATCTATCTATTTATCTATCTATCTCTTGAAAACCTTTGATAAAGAGACATTCGGTTTTATTCTGCTCAGAACATAATAATATGTATCTAAAACACCTCTAAAGAAAACTAAGGAAATGTCCAGTTATGGCAATGAAAAAAAAACATTATATTTGTTGAGTTTTGGTAAGTAACAAAAATCATAACTCACGACTCTGACATAAAATACCATAGCTGACCTAATACTAGCCTCCAAAAATCTTACATAGTAAGCCAGAGACCAGTAGTTCCTGATCTATTCCAATGAATTATCACAACACACTTTATTTGATTGATTACTACCTCTGCCTTTTTATTGCACTTTATATGCTCAACTGTCTCATATTCTGTTGCTACTGCATTTTGGGACTTTTACGATGTGCATTTTTTATCTGCTGTAAAGAATGTGTATTTTTTTCTTTATTTGTGCTTTTCTGGCCGCTAGACGAAATAAAGTTTTCTAATACTACCATAGCTGGTCCACTAAATAGATTTTGCATGATTTAAAAATAATTGTACAAACAAATGTGTGATGCAAATTGTTTATCATAATAAATTGACAGTATTTCTCTAAACAAAGTAGTGATACTGTAAATTGTCAAATTCTATGTGCTGCATGTATACATGAATAAGTTCTACATTTAGCAGACACAAAGATCTGAAGGGCAACATGAGCAATTTATAATTAAATTGAGGCAAGATTGCCAAGGATGAATAGATGAAGCAAGAGGTTATCTTTGTAAATTAGATCCTTTATTTCATGTTCTTTGATGAATTATCAATACAGCCAAAGCATTTCGCTAGTATCCGGGCATCTTCAGGGCATCCAAGAAGTAAAACTCCTTGGTCTCAGTGTTAATTTTGGTATGGTAAACCATTAAAAAGACCATTAATAAGAACCAGACGCTATGTAAGTAGATTTCCTTCTGCATATAGGCATTCAAGAAATAAGGACGCTGAGTGTCTTCAGTGAAGAGCTGTGCAACAATGCTATTTCGTACACACACTAGTTATGCAGAGCCGTAATCAGCATCGTAAGGTTAAAACCGTGTCCGTTTCTGGCGTCGAAGCATTGTGGGATTCGATTGAGCAGCATCTTCTACATTTTCTACATTTATGCAGGTTCAAATGGTTATATTTAGAAGTGACATGGCATTTATAAAGAAAAAAACCCATAAATACTATTGTGCATCAGCAACTGTATCAGACTTCCAGGACAAGTCCTGGAATCCTATGCTTGTTCTATGATAGTTAGAAATTTACTGGAAACACGGTAATAAGCCCACGTGAGAAAACTTATAATTATGGTATTTGAATTGGGTCCTGCATGGTAGATTGAATTATTCTCCAGAATATGAATGTTTTACTTGGACTTTCATTTCTCATTTGCTTCCTGAAGAGAATAGGCAGTACACAATAGACCAAGTAATCTTGGGAAAAAATACACAATGGGATCTGGCACAGAACGTTGTGTGTCATGTAAGATTTACAACATCTTGTGCTCTTGACATTTGTATTTGTATCCTGTATTTTATCTTGCAGTTAAAGACTCTTTCCTGGACAGTACCCACAGGTTTGGAAAATTAAGGAAAGGCTTGGCATTGGTATCAGCCTACAACATTGATATTCTCATCCTCTACCTGTTGAAAAAGACATTGATCCAGATGCCACTGGCTGAGAACACTGGCGTACCCCATGCCCTGTTGTCAGGGATCATTTCTGAGCCTTTTTCATAAGTGTAAACTTTACTACTATGATCCAGAATGATGATCCGTCAATACAATCTAGTTCTAAAATACTTTCAGTAAATACATTATCATCCAAGAATGGTAGCTTTTCTCTCAACAATGCAAACAAAGATGGTGGCAAGGAGGACCCTGGAGATTTTTCAATTTTAATACTCTGTAACTGTACTATAATCATTCTCTCAATTATTCTCTCAGTCACTAATCCTGTTCTCATCAACCAATAATCTGATCTCTATAACTGTTTTGTTTCAGTAAAAACTAATTGTTTTTGGTGATTGAAAATAATGAATATCTCAAAGTATTAGAATTGATGATCCTACTGAAAATTTAATTTTTAAGTAAGATATAACTTGTGGTTAAAAAAGAAAACTCCTCTTGCATATTTTCTCAAGCGAAATAGACTTAACAAATTATAACGTGAAAGTAAAACCATCTTCGTAAATTGCTCTGCTCCTCCATACTACTCTTTTGTGTATGTAGACCTAGATCTCTTTGCTTTTTGTATAAAACTCTTTTTTTCACTTTAGCAAAAGGGCCGCATGACATAAAATATATATTCAGTGCCTAAACCCTGTTAATTTATTGCACAAACAAATCATTTTCTGCAAACTATTTACCCTTCTCATGATTCTGGTAAACAATGATTTCAAAGACATGTGACCAATTCTGACTGCAATTTCACTGTACTACAGAAGGAAATGATCTTACTTACTACCCAGGGGACAGCTTGTGAGATGATTGTTCAGCACACTTCAAAGAGCAGGTAGCAAAGAAAACTAAAAGCCTAAAAAGGTTTAGATTTCCCATACCTGATGACCAGTTTGTTTCATCACATTCCATTCCCCCTGCAGTTGCTCCACACACTTGGGCCCAGATTCCCATAGCTGTAAGGTAATGCAGCGCAGCACCCAAAGAGCCTGGGAGAGAGCAGGAGAGTTCCATATTCACAGAGATATGGCATTCTCCTCACCTTTTCAAAGCGCCAGGTGCCATGCACACACTTATCTCCGTAGCGCTAGGGTATTCTTTCAGTACAAAACCCATGGTAGACTCAGGCACGTGCCTGAGTCTACCATAGGTTTTGTACTGAAAGAATGCCCTTTCAGTACAAAATACTATGCATATGCACACTTCAAAGCTTTTCCTACTTTGTATGTGTGCTGCATAGTGCAGCGTGCATGCAAAGTTGAAAAAAGGAGATATGACACTATTTTCCTTTTAATGCCTGATTTCCAGCAGCGTTAATTATTGCTGCTAAACTCTGTCTGCCAATGTTAGTAGACAGGTTTTAGCTTACCAAAGCAAGGGTGGTGGCATGGGGATGGCCATGTACCTCTATGTAACGCCCCCGTGACACAAAGTAATACAAAGCAGTATTTTGCACTCCTTTGCGTCACTTTTCCATACAAATCAACACAAATACCAATGTATGCTTTTTTCTTAATCCCAAAACATGTTTAGCATCGGGTTTAGGTTAAAAAGTAATGCTAACACAATGCTAAACCTTTGAGAATCTGGGCCTCAGTTTGTTAGATAAGACACAATATACAGCAAGAAGAAAAATATGATTTTTGAACACAAATTAAAAAGGAATATTTTTTGCTGACTTTTTAATTGGGTGATGAAACAGAAACATCACATTTTTATGGTGGATGGAATTCTATTAGCAGATTCTGTTCTAGATGTAGTACTTCCTACACATCAGACGCAGGCTGCACCTTTCTGATGAGGCCTAGCAAGATTGAAAACAACACATCCCATAATGAATGACCAGGCCTATATGTCAGGCTTGCATCTCCCCAGTGGGCTGCAGGCAAATGGGCCTTTTTCAGAGCAGAATGGGCTGATACAACCCAATAATGCCCTCAAAGACACATTATTGCCTCCATCAGATTTGGGCTGGTTTGAACATGCTTGCCATGGCTGTTTGTGGTTTTCAGTCCAGCTCTGTGCCTGATTACATGGTAAAATGCACTGATATGAGCACATTATTGAAAGAAAGCTTTGTGAATTTAAACTATGACTCTGTTTCACTGTAGAGGACCTCTCTTTGAAGAGGGGGAAAGGTATCTTGCTTCAGATGGCTGCCGTCTGTTACTGCACCCACTGGCAGGGGGATGTCTCAGAAGGTCTATCTGACCCTCTGCATCCCTCTCAAGGGTTCCACTCAGTGAGTCCACTGTTTGTGCACAATCTACATGTGGCACACACTAAGTGAGCTTTCCAATTGCTTTTTCAGCTATTGTAATGCTCTTATACAAATACAATCAGAAAGAGTTATCCTTGATACTAGAGGCAAACATAAACATGAAAGTATAGAGGGCCAGACTAAAACTATGGTATAGTTTCAGAAAATACTAGGTGTTGAAGACTATACAGCATTTGTACCAATTTGGAATTCCACTGGTAATCCAGCCATCCTGGAAGATAGGCTTAGTTCCCATCTGTTAAAAGAAGGTCTAAAACAATGGGGGCAACTGTGGGAGCGGTCTGATCTAATCTTGTGGGATGCGTTATTATAAGTGCAATAAAAGGCCATGTCTAAAGCTTTCAATTCCTCAAAATGGTATCATAGTGTTCAACTCAGTTAAGGAACACAAGCAAGACTTGGAAGCACAAAGAACGGATACAAGACCCAGAACCACCGAAAAGTAGGATTCCAACATGATATTTGAAGCTCATAAACGCAGACCAAAAAAATGAGAAGATTTCTCAACATCTGTGGGAGTCACGCCTGTCAATGACGGAGCCACTTGATTTATGACAAGCATCTCTGAATCTTCTTTACTCAACTGTGAAATCTGCTGCCATAATGAGAACTCTATTTTACACCCTACCCTAGATGTACTGGACTCCACAGAATCTGACAAAATGTGTCAAAGTTAAAACAGCCTGTAGTATGGCACAGCTTTACAGTGGTTTGCTGACTGTCAACCTGAGCCCCTATAAATCATGCACCATTGACCTAAACAAGGGGGTACCCCAGGGCTTATCTTTTAGCCCCAAACTATTTAACAACTAAGTGGCCCCCTTGACAGAATCATCAGAGCTTTTGGATTCAAACCTCTTTTATATGCTGATGATACACAGTTCATATTCTTGTTTGATAAAGATCTGAATAATGCAAAATATTTTTTTGCAGCCGAGATGCAAGCCATTGAGGCCTGCATGACAGAAAACTGTCTCCAGTTGAATACCAGCAACACCGAGATTATGCTGTTTTTTGCAAGGCTCATCAGCTCTGGACACCCTGACAAAAACTTTGTTCCAAGCGCTGGTTATTAGTCGTCTAGATTACTGTAATACCCTACTGGCTTCCATTAATGAGACTATGCTAACAAAACTTCAAGTTGTCTAAAATACAGCAGTTTGTTTCAGAATCTTCCATCCAGGACGGCCTCCTCTCCTCTTTTGCTCTCGCTTACCTGGCTTCCAATAATTATTTTTAAACTCTGCTGTATAACACACAAATCTCTAAACGGCAAAGGCCTACGATATCTTTTGTTGAAGCTTACACCATACCAGCCAGGCAGACTTTTAAGATCAGCAGATAAAGTTTTGCTTACTGTACCACCGATTAGAAAATTACTCTCAGGTGGCTGATCTTTTTCTCTTATCTTGCCTCTTAAAGATTTCAATTTTAAAGGAGAAATTAATAACATGTCTCTTCTAACCAGCATGATTTAAGGCTCAGCACTCCCACAAGCAGCCTACATTTAGCTCCAGGACCCTCCTTGGAATATGCATGTGTTTATAAATCTCAATCATCATCATCATCTTTTGCATTGTTACATTTACACATGCAGAAATGTACTGATCACCTTAAATTTAAAAAAAATTCTGCAGACTGAGATGTTTATGGTCTAGATGTTTTGTTTATTGCCTGGGTCTCTGAGCTGCGCCGAGGTGCCCCTCAATGTCAGATGTAATCTAGGATTTAATGTGATTACTTTTTTAGATTATAAACTGGGCCCAGGGTATATTTTCATTGAGGCCATCAATATGTGTTTTAAATCTAAACATGCAGCATTGTTCTTTTTCGAAAAGTTAGTATTCCTGATTTACTTGTTCTAGGATTATCAAATGGTAATGAGCTGATATCTTTGTTTGTTGAGCACCCACGCATCTGAGGTTGCTGCGGTTTTGCAGATCCTCGTCTTGATTTTACAGGTGGTCATCCCGATATAGTGTAAGTTGCAAGGGCATGTTATCATTTAAACCTCTTGTTCACAGTTGTATTTGGTGAAATGTCTTTATTTGCATGTGGTATTGTTGGTAAATGTAATCTTGTTTGTTGCTTGAGTGGGATGGCAGACACTGAAACTACCACACAGGTGATGTCCCTTTATCTGGGTTAGGACCCCCTGATTTTCCCTTCCGCTGTTTTTCCGTGGTCATGTGTGGACTAGCATGTCGCAGAGATTGCGTCCTCTTCTGTGCAAGAACATGGGTTTTGTTAATTGTAAAACACCACTGTTCAGTGTACACCAGTGTTTGCTAATGATTTTACTCACTTGATTTGATGCTACACTGTAAGTTGTGATGCATATTGGTCTTTCCTCTTTTGCTTTTGGAGGTACGATCTCCAATAGTGCCTCCCTGTTATTGTTCCTGGCTTGTTTCATGGCGCATGATGTGATTTTCTGTGGGTAGTTCCTTGCTTCCAGTTTCAATGCCAAACCGTCTGCCTGTCTTTCTTCTTTACATTCTCTTAATCTTTTAGAAGCAACACAGTAAGCACTCCTGCATAACTAATAGGTCGTAGCATACCCCGTTCCACAGTGGAATGGGAAGGACCAATGATGAAGTATGTCACCAAGGGTAAACTCCGGTGGGCGAGGATTATCTAAAGAAAACATTCTGTTCTCCAAATCAGAAGTGGAAACAAAGTCCAAAAGTGATGGATGGGCTCTCTTTGTTTATGGCCCTGGGAGTGTGCTAGGCAAAGGTAGACACTTGTTCTGCTGCCAAAAGTGGGGCCTGGACAAGGGGGGGACATCTCCACTAGTTTGAGCTGCCCAAATCAGCACATCACAAGGTAAGAGCCTTTGAGGCTCACCGCTAGGGGTTGCTGTTCCTGCCAGGGGGAGGTGTGACAAACATCCACCCAGAGCAGACTTTGTCTCTGACCTCCGAGAGCACAAGTGCTCTCATCCCATGAGGTCAGAAACCTGTCTGGAGGTGGCTGTCTGGCAGGGACCAGTCAGCTAATACACTACTTTTTTTTTATCAGGGAGCATCTCTAAGATGCCCTCTGAGTGTTTTTCTTAATAAATCCAACACTGTCATTAGTGTGGGTTTATTATGTTGAGATGTTTGGTACCAAACTTTCCAGTTTTCAGTAAATCCAACATGAAGCTGTGGAGTTCATGTTGACATCCTCCCAGCCCATGTATTCAAAATGGCTTCACTGCACTTACAATGCCTGTAAATGGCACAGACACTGTAGGGGAATATTGCTCATGCAGCTATGTCCTCACCTGTAATATGGTACACCCCACCTTAGGGCTGTAAGGTCTGTTAGAGGGGTGACTTATCCATGCCACTTGCAGTGTTGGGGGCATGGCACACAGGGATGTGTGCCACATTGACTCTTCAGTTTGGTCTGTACCAAAACACGCAGCCTGCAATGACAGTGTGTAGGTGCTAAGGTGAGGGGTCTCAGGTGGCATAATGCATGCTGCAGCCTTCAGAGGCCCTCTCTAGTCACAAGGCCCTTGTTACCAGGGGTACCTTTTACAAGAGACTTACATGTGGTCCAGAGATGTTCCAATTGTGGAAAACAAAGGGGCAGTTTGGGGAAAGAACACAGGTGTAGGATCCCAGCAGACACTCAGTAAAGTTAGCATTAAGTATCTGGCAGAAAGTTAGGGGGTAACTATGCACAAAGGGGCACTTACCTTCAATTCTCCATTGCGAAAACCTGCATCAAGGCAACAGAATACTTGCCAAAATGTTTCTAATAAGTGTAACATCAACCTTTTGACTGGAAAATGTTTACAGTTTATAATCACATTTTGGAATAACATTAGGAACACGGTAGCTCCTTTCGGAATTATAATAATCAGAATACACTTCTTTTTGCCAAAAATGATAATGCCTACTTTGGGTGATTTTTGCAACGTCTATGTATTTACTCAGGTCCTCAATGAGACAGTCTAGATGCATAAAAAACATTCTGTTATTAATTGTATCTAAATCCTTGCAGATAAGATTAGCCCTTTTGTACCTTTGTCCTTATGTAATTCTTAGACATTTATGGTGCCATTCAATGAATATTAATATTGGAGAAGACTCCTGTTAAGCAAAACACAAGCCAGTTTCATTCAATGCATCAATAGGCTTATTTAGAAGAGGCTAGTGCCACCTGAGTGTTAATTTTTTTGACGCTCTGGCGGTGCAACTTTCTCAACCATATCTATGAGGCGACGCAAAGCCGCTCCGCGTGGCTTTGCATGTCCTCATTGATATGGAGTGAGACAAAGCAACGCAAGTTTCTGCCTTTCCGTACTCTCCATCAAGCAGGAGTTCCATTGGCATTGAGGATGGTTTTTCTATGAAATACCCATGGGTTTTGACGCTCCCTCAGATTTACCTATTTGTATAAACCTCGGGCAGCGCCAAAACCTTACCCGGGAGGTATACGAATTTGGCACTTCTCCATGTTTACATGTTTTTGTAAATCTGAGGCAGCGTCACATTCCATGGGTGTTGTGAGGGAAAACTCACTGCAACGTCAATGGAATGCCTCTGGACTGAGAGTAAGGTGACGCAGCGCTTTGCGCTGCGTTGTCTTACTCATGATTTATGGGGCTACTCAAAGCCATGCAGGGTGGATTTGCCTGACTTTATAAATCTTTGCGAGAGACCTACGTCACACATGTACCATGTTATGAGATGCAAAAGAGACACAGGGCCCTCATAAATAAGACTCTAAGGGACTCATTTAAGGGGATTTTGTGTAGGGCAGCAGTGCAAATCTTCTTGCTGTGCTGCCCTAAGACAATGTGTAAGGGCAGGAATGCACCATTTTGAGGAATACGGTGCATTCCTGTCTTTTCGCCCTGCACTGGAACACAATTTGCTGCCTAGCGCCAATGTGGGCACACTTGTACCATGATGCAATGGTGTCTCCGTTCCATGAAGAATTGTTTTTGTGCAGGAAGAGGCACCTTCCTGCACAAAAACAATCCTGAGAATCATTTTCCTCTTTTTGTTTGCGCTGCATAAAGCAGCACACATGGAAAGAGACAAAAACAATGAGAAATACAAATATTTCTCCAGTTATGCCTGCTCTGGGGAGGTGTAATATTTTGGAGCTGACCCTGGTTTACATGCTTAAGTAAATCTGGAGCTGCATCAAAATTCATGGCCGCTGCTTGGGAAAATCCACCACAATGCCCATTTAACGACTCCTTGACGTAGAGTAAGGCAAGGCTGTGACTTGCACTGCTTTGTCTTACTCTATGCCTATGAGACCATGCAAAGCCACGCAGATTGGCTTCACCTCATAGATATAATTGAGAAGCTTACGTCACCGGACCATAAAAAAAAGTGACATCACATGAATAATCCCCTAAGGGTCAGATTCACAAAGCGTTACATTTTTTAACAGAAACCCGACGCTGAACCTTTTTGAGGTTTAACAAGCCAGCTCAAATTAGAATGTGCATTGGTTTGTATGGAAAAATAACACAAAGCTGCGTGAAAGGCTGCTTTGTATTACTTTGCGTCTAGGAGGCATTACATGGGTGGTGCATGGGCGTTCCCATGCAACTACCCATGTTTTTGACACAAAACCCTACCATTATTATACAGGGCTAGCTGCATCAACCAAAAAAGTTTGCGATTCTCTAATTGCAAATCTTTGCGATTCGCAAGTAGGGAATCGGAATGTGGCATGCTGGAAAGTGTTCAGTTCACTTTCTGCGAGTCCTAAGGGGTCAAAAATGACCTACCTCATGAATATTAATGAGGTAGGTCCCAATTTGAGACACCCTAGGAATCGCAAAAATCACAGGGATGGTGGCCTGCTGAGATCAGCAGACCACCATGTCTGTGATTGCTTTTAAATAAAGCATTCATTTTTTATGTAAAGCAGCTCGTTTTTCTGGAAGGAAAACAAGATGCTTTACAAAAAGAAAAATGAATAGTTTTCTTTTCATATTTTAAGAGCAGGCAGACCACTGCCTGCTCTTAAAAATACTTGTACAAACCTTCACAAAGGGAAGGGGTCTCTTGGGGACCCCTACCCATTGCAAATGTCTTACCACCTACTTGAAGTAGGTGGTAATATGCCAGTGTTTTGCAACCGCATTCACGGTCACAAAACATTCATGCATACTGTTAGGATTTGCTATTTGGCAGGGACGCCTTAAACAGACCCCTTCCAAATAGCGAATCGCAAACCCATTTTGCGATTCGGTAACAGGTTACCAAATCACAAAATTGGGTTTGATGCATCGCAAAAGCTTTTTTTGCAATTGCAAACGGGCCGATTCTGCGAATAGGCCCGTTTGCGAGGAGAAAAATGCTTGATGCATCTGGCCCACAGTGACAAAAGTTAACACCGCTGAAAAGCAGGTGCTAAAAGAAGAAATGTTTTATTTCTCCTTGTTTTTCTGACTATACATGTGTGCTGCACAGTACAACACACGTACAAAGTAGGAAAAGGTTTTAAAATTGTCTAGCCATAAGTTTTTGTACAGGAAGAGGACTCTTCCTATACAAAACCTGTTGTAGACTCCGGCACGATTGGCAATACAAAATCACTAGGCAACATGAAGGTCACTTGAAAATTATAACAGACCTCAGTTAGAACAATGATAATAGTAGGCTCAATGTACCAAGCAGGTATAAAAATATCTCTTTATTATAAGTACAAAAATTCTAAAAAAGATGGCTCAGAATTCATCAATCAATAAATAGAACATGTATTAGTGATGACAAACTAGTATGTCATTGCTATAACCAGAGATTATATGCATATAAGTGATATTACAACTATAAATATTGTTTTGGTCTCATAGTTGTACAATATATGTATAAATATTCACTTCGGTGTGAAAAACATTACAATAACTGGAAGCAGTACATACACATGGACAGATGACAAGCCACACAAATACACAAGAAAACAAACATTAAACGGGATAAATTAATGTGTTGCTGGTTCTTCAGAGTGTTGATGCGCGTTTTGGCGAACATGGTGTCTTCATCAGGAAAACCACATTAAAAAGCACCATCAGAACCAATTGGTATAGATGTGTAATTTATTCCAATAAGCTATCTCAGGGGCCTCAGTGGGCCCGGCAGATTGCTAAACTTGTGTCGTAGCAAGATTGATAGTGGTGTAGAACAATGTCAATGCTGCTTGAAACAGTCTTTTCAATTTCCTAAGATGATCAGACGACGGACACCAAAGAATTGTTGTTTTAGGATGTGCACCTCGCGAACAGCTTCTCCCTGCTTGCTGATACCTCTGTACTGAACTTCCATGTTGTTCGGCGATCTACACTCAGGCACGCACACTAGCACTATGGCTCTAAGGTGTGTCCCTTGTGCAAGGCAGCACAAATCAGTGCTGGTCCTAGGGAGAGGGGAAGAGAGTGCCATGTCTCTGTGAATATGGCGCTCTCATGCTCTCTCCTGGTCAGGCAGTACAGAGCAGCCTCTTTGGGCGCTGCATTACATCTCTGTGAATCTGGGCCTAAGTCTTTAAAATCTATATCATTCCAACAAGCTCTAGTCCTGTTCTTCTTCGGGAAAGCGAATAACACTGAGGGGCATATTCTCAAGAACGTGTGATAACCACCGCAAATGTAGCTTAATGCAACTTTGTATATCGCAGTCCATCACGAGAAAACAACACCGTCTTAACGTCCAATTCCCAACCCGGCGGCACCATGCAAAAGCAGCAGGATAACGCGCCAAATGACCGCGTAAAAAACAATGCTACTAACAAAAAATATGAAACACGAACGTCTAAAAAGTTGCAATGCCACAAATCGCGATACCAAAATCAGCGAAAACCAGTGACAGGCCTGCAATTTCCACGCGTCATGCGAGAAAATGCACTATATAAGCAAAAAAATGTAAAATCACCAAAACCTACCGGACCGAGTGCAGAGGACAAGCCTAACTCCACAAGCCGCACGGAGGACTAGCCAGGAACCCCGTGTTTGGGGAAGGGCACGGAGAAGAGGAAGAGGAAGATGGGGGTCAGTGCCCAGGGAGACCGGATCATCGTCACAGAGGTGACAGAACACCATCAACAACTGTTCATCACCTCCACTGCGGCACTGGCAACCCAAACTGAAATATGGCAGTCCATCGTCACCAAAGTCAATGCAGTCGGAGTGTCGAGGAGGTCAATGGAGGAGGTAAAGAGGCGCTGGCCTGAAGTGCACAGCCAAACCAAGGAGAAACTCGCTGCAAACAGGAAGGCAGCAAGGGCGATTGGAGGTGGGCCTCCTGCGCCACAGGAGGAGCTGAATGTGCTGGGGCAAATGGTGGCCACAGTCATCAGTTTGGAGACGGTGCCAGGAGTTGGGGGCCTGGACACAGCTCGAAATTACCTGACCCAACAGCAACATGGTGAGTAACCACCAGGGAAAGGGGGACAGGGGGAAATGGGCACAATGGCACACATGCACAATTATGTGTATCAAGTTGCACACCCACAATGAATGTGGAACATGTCCCTGACACCCTTGGCACACTGCAGCACACATAGGAACACCAAGTAGGCCCACCTCCACTATGTGCACATATGTGCCCCCTCCTAATCACCAACGACACAACTGAGCCATGCACATGTGATGAATACAGAAAAGCAGTGGTTGTGTGAGCCACACTGTCTATGCAAGTGACACTGCATGCCCAATAGCATGGCAGCAGCCAAAATACATGACATGGTGCACGAATCGACATGGAGGTGGCCCAGTGTGGATCACATCCGTAAAGGAGCAGGTCACACTCTGACATATCCACGTGCACCCACAACCCATGCCATCTAAAATACGCAGTAGACGAACAATGCACAAGGCCACAAAATACGTCCAAGAGCACAAATGAACCTGGTCGCAAACATTTCAGCCCCCGAAAAGCACACTATTCAAAGGCACACTGCCTCAAAGGGATAAGGGTACACGAAATCAGAACTGCAGGTGCAACTTCTCCACAATGCAGCACACACACATAGCAATCACAGAACATCAGCAATGATGGCAATGTGGTTTAAAGTGCAACACCTTCACCACAGGACAGAGGACACTACTGGTTCCGCTTGTGCGTAGTAACTGACCAGTGACCACTCACTTCTGGCATTGACTGACACTGTGTGATGATAATGTACGGGTTCTACCACACATCCGTCATGTAGTCAAATATCCCACTGTCTGCTATCAAATAGCCAGCTCCACCAAAACAGTCACAATGTGCATTGTCATGCAGTCTGTATGTAAACATCTGCAAAGCGTCAACATTTAGGGGAAACTCTGTTAACCTGAATCTCCCCTTAACATTGCAGAGGGACAATCAACACTAACTGAAGAGCAGACCACAAACCCCATCAGTGATGATGAAGACGACAACCTGCACATATGTCAAGACACCATCCAACGGATAATGGACAGCCTCCACAGCCCACCCCCAGGAGCAGGGCTGGCCAGCTGCCTCGAGGTGACCCCACCACCTGCAGAGGCCACACAGCAGGAAAAACACACCACCACGGCTGTCTCCCAGGACCCCCACAAACAATACATGGAATTTCAATGCCATGTTTTGGGTTGCCAGGTGGAGTTGGCAGATCAGCTGCGGGTGGGTTTCAAGCTCGTGGCAGCCAAACTCAAGGCCATACGTGAGTGTCTGAGTCCCATCAGGGACCACATACAGGCCCTTATGGACACCCCTGTCCACACCATGCTCATCCACAATCCTTGACTGACCTCGCTGGGGCCATTACTCGAAAACAGGAACTGTCTAGTCAGACAGGCACCAGCGATGACAGCACAGAGTTTGCACAGATGCGGAGGAAAATGGAGACCATGGAGCAGATGCAGGCTGGAAGTAGGGCTGCCACGGCTGAACACCAGCGAGATGTAGCTGGAATCTTTCAGGCCCTGCAGTTCATCATCTTACCATTGCTGCCACTGAGCCAGTCCCAGATAACTGCAGCTGGAACTTTGACACACACATCTGCGACCCCTGATGCGTCAGTTGCACACAGTGATGCAGCCCCATCACCTTTGCACCCTAATGTGTCAGTGGCACCCAGTGATGCAGCCATTACACTGTCACACACACCGGACACACCGGACACAGAAGTATCAGAGGAGTAAGATGTGGATGGTAATTACTGTGTGAGGAAGGAGATAGCAGCATCCATCACCACCAGATGGCCTGTTCCTGCCTGGTTCAGCCCTATGCATCATGCCCTGGGACAACACCTCCCACTGTCCCCCGGAATACTCTGCGACATCCACCCGGACCCCAACATGGACTGCCACATCTTCACTTCTTGACAATTACACAGCAATCCTGCTGCGGACTGCACTCTCCTTCTTCCCAATCACTTTACAATCCCCAAAGGACTCTGGCTGGCCCACCACTGGGCTTCCATGTTATGTGGTCTTGGTTGGCCATGTACAGCTCCAGCTTCGTCATTCACCAGAATGTGAATAAAACATTCTAAATCACACAGATGTGTCATGAATATGTTCACTCATGTATGGAAGTGAGGCTGGATGTAGGGACAATGATTGCACAAGAAGGTACACCCTGGTGAATTACATCAATGCGCATGTTTATCCCTGAGACACATGGGCAATTGGATGACTGTGAAGGAGAGTACTAGCGGTGTCCCCATTGCACATCAACAGCAATCTCACAACCCCCCAACGAAGGCTCACGTCCATGTATTGAATAGGGCTGTGTGTAGGAATGACCAAATCGGTAGGAGGCCAGGAGTGGTGTCCTACTTCACATGTGACAACAGAACATCGAGTTGCATACCTACTCACATTCTGTATTGATTAATGACATTGCTCCACGTGGTCAGAGGTTGGACACCATACTCACATTGCTGAAGACACGTAAGTGCACTGGTCTGCCAGCAACTATCCTAAAACAATGTCTGGTTCACAGAGGTGGAGCTGTCAAAATGGACCCACCCCCATTGTACATGCGTCAGTCAGACCCTCCCTGTGTAGGGATGATGCTCATTGTGGAACACGAGTGGTCATTCTCATCAACACTCATCACAGTTAGACACCAGTGAAGTTGCGTAGACTTTATTGGCATGTGCGTGTCAGCACGGACAAGGCAGGGGCCACAATAGGCAGAGACATGCTTAAGACACTTGCACGTAGCATGGGAACCTTTCAAGGTGCAGGAAATGTGGAGGAAGAAATGAACATCAATCATTACAGATGGCAACGTTCTCAGCCCACCTTGCCTTGCTGGAGGAGTCATGTGTTTTTTGGTGTCTGCCCATTGCCCCGTGTGAGGGGGTATGACTTAAAGCCCATGGGGTCTGCATAGTGCTCTGCCACCGGACTGCGCCGACTGTCTGCTCATCTGACAGTGATCAGGTGAAAGGGTCCGACTAGGTCACATGTCATGCTACATTGCCATGTGTGTGCTCTCCCCCCAGCAGTGTGTCCAAATTGGTAACATTGCCAAAAGACGCTGTGGTGCTTCGACCATGGAACAGCATCACCTTGCACAGGTGTGTGTACACACGCGTAGTTCCACGCGCATGCATTCAGAGTCCAGGCGAAGGCAGACATGTCCTCTGTTGTGGTGGGAAATGTGAGCATTCCCCACAATGCAACAAGGTTTTGGAACCTGTGCTGTGGGTGACAATCCGATGTGGCTGCATGAACATAGTTACTCGTCCATGAATGCCAGCGCAGCCTCATGTGCAATGTGTTCCAATAGTACGTCGTTGTCGGGTTCAAGGAATGCCAGTGTGAGCCAATCTATTAACTGTTCCGGGCAGATGTGCTCAGTCCACGCCGTTTCCCCAATCCACAACACAGCCCAATAGGGGAGCGCCTCAATGTGGCACTGCACACGAGGAGTTGTGCAATTTCCCATGCGCAACTGCCAGCGCATATGCCAAAGATCAGTGCATCCCATGCACGGTTATCCCGGTGACACTCCTGTTCCTGGGCCAACAGGGGGCGCACTGTCAGGTTATAATCCAATTCAGCTACCGTTGCGTTGGATAGGCAGACCTCCATGGGCCACTCGAATGTGCATGATCGACAGTGGAAACAGGGCTGGACTCAGGTGACGTAGGCAAGACGGAAACTCAGACGGTAACTGATTCGCAACACTGCCATTGGCAGGGATCCCAACAGATGCAGCATTCGTGCACGGTACAGTTCCACGTGACAGGGGTTGTGCATGTGCCCAGGAATGCCTGCCATTGTGTTTGTTGGGCTCGTGGCACCGGCACTCCTCAGACCGGCAGGAGTTCGTTGGACGATATGCCACAGCTCTGGGCAATGAGTAGTATGTGTGTGCGAAGTTTGGATGATAGGGTAATTTTTGACTTATGTGTCAAGGGCTTCCCTTGCAGGTGTAGGTCGTGCAGGGGCAAGTGTGTGTGGGGTGTGGGCACATTGGTGTTTCATTAGTGCAGTTTGTGGTGTGGGAGTCGTCGGAGGCTGGTATGGTATCTCAGGCAGGGTGTGCCAGACGCATTCAGGACCAAGATCGGGGGTCGGCTCGGCCTTCATCCTTGTGTGTAGGGACAAAGAGGCTTTCATTCCAGATATCAGTCTGACTACTGCTTGCATTTCTTGACTGTGATGTAGACTTTGCGCTGACTTTGATGCCAGGCTTGTGATTTGGGGTGCACAGATTTCGAGACACACGCAGCTGTTGCCATGTTTTCATGAGCCAAGGGTCCGATTAGCCTTGCGCTCCTTCTTCTGTCTCTCTCTTTATCTCTCTCTCTCTCTCTCTCTCTTTCTCTCTCTCTCTTTCTCTCTCTCCCTGTCCTTTGATGAGTGCCCAACACACCTTCTTATCTTGGATATTGTCTTGCAGGCTGTGAGTCACAGATTGTCCAGGGATGCCCCGCCATGACTCTTCAGTATAGTTGTTTGGTGACAAATTAGGATGTGACATTTTGTTCTGTCTTTCAATGGTGAATATATGAATCAGGATTTCAGTACTCACATGTATGTTGATTGTTGCAATTGTGCGAGATCAGGCGGGTGCTTATGTTCATGTTTTCGTGCCGTTGATGTGCAGTGTCTTGGTCCGGAGGGGGTGGGGTGGGGTGTGGTCCTGGGGGTGGAGGCGGTGGGTGTTGTGGCCCTCTTGGGTGTCCGGCGTGCATGTTCAGTGGCTCCATGGCATCTGTTGTTCTTCAGGTGTGGCTCTGGGCTGGGCTCCCTCTTGTGGTACAGGTTGTAGTCCGACTTTGCACCAGGTTGGAGCAGTTGTTGGTTTCCTGTTGCTGACGCACCTTATCGCATGTTTTGTGTTCTTATCGCCGATCTGGCTAGTCGTTGAGAATGTTGTGGAGTGGTGTTGTCGCGTCTTTTTGCTCAGGAACGCCTACTCTGCATCTCATTAGCGATAATTGCCGGGGTCATTTGTGGGGATGTTTTTTGCAGATGCTTTAGCAGGAAAACTGATGGTATCGAATGTTAGCACCAGCTTGTGAATGGGGAGATACATTTATTGCAACTTTGGTTGCGATAAGGTGCTGTTAACTCGGCGATGGCTCCTTGAGAATATGGCCCTGACTGTATTATCTATATTGGTCGACTCGAAAAAAAGAGTGTAACGTAATTTAAGGAAGTCGAACAAATACCTCTTTTTCATGACGAGAAGCAACGCGTTTATCTTGCTAATAAACTTGCAAAGATGCATTCCTTAGCAAAGTTTCACAGAGAAAAAAAAAACAAGGCCTTAAAAACAAAATGTAACTTTTCTCAGAGGTATCCATGGCAACCTAATAGCTCATGTCAGCATAATAAAAATGCAAATAAAGGTAAGTAATCCTCAAATGGAAGATAGCGACATTTATGCTTACTGTCAGTTAAGACGCTGCTAATTAGATTTAGTTGCTTGAAATGTAGAGTTTTATGATGAAACGTAATCTTCTCATTTTAAGGCCAAGATATTCAGAAGGCCCCGGTAAAACGATTATTATGCTGTGTATAAAACATGCAGTTCTAAAGATAAATAATATATGAACTAAAATAGCTTAGATGTACGGAGCATAATGTAGGACGATTCACAGTTTAGATGATAACAGAAATTGGTTTGATATTGAAAGCTTTTCGGAATGTGTCAAGCTCGATGTTGCTGTTTCACCACTTCAATATGTTAAGCTCCTGCTTTTGCTCAATATTACATGCTAAAATGCCTCCAGAAGAGGCGCTCCATCTACCCCAGGGTGAAGATCTAACATCTCTCCAGTCTCTGCAGCAAAATGAGCATCTTTTTCCACGAAGCAGTATTCTACTTCCCTGCCATGCATCAACAGGTTCTTATCACCACCTCCGTTGTTGCTCTTATCTACACATTTCAATTCTTTCCCCGTCTACTTGTCTTTAAAAAAATGCTATACTACTCCATCTACCGTTACATCCAACCTTTTAATTACACCGTTTACATTATTTACTCAAAATAATTCCTCACAATTATTAAGGTAATGTAACAGTGGGCGTAACCCTGAGTATTGTTTTCAACCGGTTTTAAAGTTTTTGTAGAATTTTTAACTTGATTTTGATCTGACTGTTGCTAATAATTTCTTTTTGCTCTCCCACACTCTGCACTTTCTTTTTCTTGTCTTATTGAGTATGTGTAGCAGAAGGGTGGGTCAAGTCCTAATTCTGAGCCTCTGTAGCCCTTCCTTTGTTTTCAGTCACCATCTTTGGGACACAACCCCATTTTCTTGTGTTGCGGTCTAGTTTTTCAATAGCCCACGGGCACAGACTCAATCCCTTGCATAAACTAGCATAATGATGGGCGTGAGAAATTGGATCATTAGTTGGGGTGGGTGGTAGTCCACCTCAAGTCATTATGTCGCAGATCTTGTAAGGTCCAGTAAAGGTTTCAGTGATTTAAACCTGAGATCAACCTCGGGTATCTATGATGCCGAGCATAAAGGCTTAACTTCAGTGAATGTGTAAAGCATTTAGAACTACCAAAAGGATTTAAAAAATTGAAATCACTACAAGATGAAAATCCCACTCCTATTTATGAAAATAGAGAATATTTTAATGAACTAAGTGACACCAAAGTGACATGATTCTAATATGGGGAACTGGAGATATGAATTTTCAAAGTAAAAAAAAAAATAGCAACAAAAAGCTCATAGGACCAACTGTGGGCAACTGGTCGTGCTAGAATAGGACAATGGTAAGCTTTAAGGCTAATCACGATTTTGCACCAGTTGGCTATGAGGACCAGGTTGGTCCTGGTCAAAGAGTTACTTTCAGACTTAAAACATTTTATGGCGGAAAAAGTTGTCTTCAATAAGTTATCACCAGGGAAAGCTGCAAGCTGGATCTGAAGTGGAGCCTACGCGATGGTGGGTTGCTAAAATGTACTGTAAATGCAGACCTAAAATTAACAAGAAGAAAACACTGGTTTTAATTAAAAGTGCAGAATTAATGTGCAAACTTTGATAAAAATAATGTTTACAGAAAGCATAAAACTGTATGATCCTGCAGAAATGTTTTCTTTTAATTAATAATGTCTTGATTTTTGCATAGTGTACTGGTTAGAAAACTGACATTAGAAAGATTAAAACTTTGTACATATGTAGGAAAGCAAGCCTGAATGAAGCGGACTTCATATGAAAGCATAGTTGATATCATTAATTGGAAATGTAACATTGCAGTCTAAGGAATATTGTGTTCTTGTGAGAACATGAGGAGTGATCCTGTTTCCAGGAGAGCATCGGACAATGATTGGCTGATGGAGATAAGAAGAACAACATGTTGCAAAACCTTAGCAAAATGTGTAGTCTATAATAGTGCGTGTTCCTAGAGTCGGTTACCACCACCACTTTTTAACCCATTCCTTTTGAGAACCTACCCCACACTCTTATACAGACCCAGACATATGTCACATTGCTTTGAGACTCTACTGAGTTCCTTGAACATTCTTTATGGGAAATTCTTTGCCTTGATAATTTTTGATCTTTTTGAGCTCAATTAAATGGTAAAGCTTTATGCTTTTCTCCACCTCTCTCTCTCAGTCTAGAACCCTTTATGTGCTCTGACTAACTCCATTTTCATACGATTCTTAGATTAGGGATTCTTTTCTTTATAGAAAGCGCTGTTGATGTTTTGTATTGATTGGTTTCTTTAACCAATATTGATTTTATATTTCTGTCATATTTTTACTAATCAGGTTAATCTGAATTTAACTTGTGATTTTCAATATAGATGATCTTGTAAAATATATGATTAATAAAACCCTTTAAACCTTTGCCCACTCTCGTTATTGACTAAGAATTAGTATAGTTATTTATTTGATGTATTGATTTCATCCTCTTCTCCTCTAAACCAACAGCAAGGATCCTTCACATTAGAGGTGAGCAGAAGGGGTTAGCCCTGATACTGGTAAACCATGTCCTATGATTTTCTGCTTCAGCAAATTTGGTAGCAAAGGTACAGTTTATGTTATGAGAATAAGAACTATAAATTATTACCCCGAGTTACATTAATGCCCATATCCCATAGCCCAAAGCCCAGCATCTGAAGCCGTGCAATGTTCAGTTTGAAGGCGGTTGCTGTATTGGCGGTGTTAGTATCAATAGGGTTATACATTGCAGTTGCCAATGTTGTTGTTAATATTGTTGACGATTGCATTTGGATGAATTATTGAAGTTTATGTGCTTATTGTGAAGAAGTTGAAGAGGTTATCGAGCTCCATGTAGCCTAAGATCCTGGGATATTGATACTGATATTGAGAAAAGTGTAGAATGCACTTATGTTTTTTCTTGTTTGCTGGAGATTTATGGTGTAGGTCGTGAGGTCCCGTTGACTACACAATTGAGACAGGTATTATAACGTACTGTTGTGACAGGATTATAAATATTAATTGACACTGGCAGCACCAAATTGTGCTAAAGGTGAGCTACATTGATTAGGGTGATTTTCCTCTGGTTGACATTTCATTTGTGTGTTTGAAATTCTTTTTGCATCAAAAAGTTGAAGGGCATCAGAACCTTAATTTTCCGATTGTTGAATTACTTTTTGTTTTCTTTAGTGGAGCAGGAAAAGATTGTTTATTTGTGTTCGCTTAAAGTTGGTGAAGGTGTGTGAATGAGAGAAATTGTAAAGGAGGGTGGCCAGCTGGAAGGAGTGAGTTCATATGTCATAGTGTGCAATGCTGCGATTAGTTGGTTGGTGTGCAGTGGCGCTGTTTTTGGTTGATGATGACACAGAGTGCTAAGCTGTCATAGTTCCATTGTTGTGTAAGTGCTGCCTTGATATTGGTTATCAAGTCTTCAAGTGTTAAAGCTTTTACTGGAGTAGAGAAAAGAATCGAACATTTACGGAAGGGAATAAAAACACTTGTGAAGTTGAATTACATTGTTTGCAATTTGTTAAATAATCTGAAATCATGAAATGTTTTAACGATTTTAGGAGTAGTGACTTGAGATGTGACAATTCTGGTATGGGAATGTGACGAGGCAGCCCTCAAAGGCACAACTGCACATTACATGAGAAGGAATGTGGGATTACATTCATGCTTGAGGCTTCGTCAACGGTGCAAGATAACTGAAAATGAAGGTCCTTTGAGTTTTCAAAGGTATGGTACATTTGAACTAGGAGTAATTGAAAGGTTGAGAGAAAAAATATATGAGATGAAGCCACCACCTAGGTCCACACAATATGATGCACTAAACATCTGGGAGAAAACAGCACATGCTAAAGAGAAATATCAGAATAAAACTAGAAGAGCAGTGCATAAGTTAGCAGATACTCAATACGATCAGCAACAACAGAGATGGAGAAAAGCTATAGTCAAACGGACTAAGCTGTATCCAGCCATTACCACTGACAAATCAGAGAAGTAAAAAACTAATAAGATACAGGGAAAGATGAGGAGGGATTTGCAAATAAATCATATTCTGAGAGTGAGTCAGGGGATAAGATTTTGGATGCATTGCTAGCTGCACACCCACCACCTTATGTGGCCCATCTAACAAATGCTGAGTCTAATGTAACAGTGGCTAAAGCCCTTGTTGACCGGAACGCAATTCAGATTGAAAGATCATTACAGATGACACAGCCTGTTGTACAATCTGTTATATCAAATGCTGTGCCTGCACAAATTGAGACAGTTCCTGCAGTAATGTCTCCAGGTGTTACTGCTGCGGTTGCCAATATACCTGCACCCGTTACTAGCATTGTGATAGCACAGCCATTAGGGATTTGCATAATGACTGCTCCAATTAATGTTTTTTCAACTACAGCAGCTTAAGTAACTGTTGGAGGAGCACTTGTGACAACGTTTATTCTGACATCACAGAATTCACAAATTGTTGCCTTGACACCACCGCAAAATGTTCACGCATTGTGAGAAGGGAGGAGGATTGTCTTTACGACACCAATAACAAAGGGTGAGATTACTCTATTTGAGGATGGGATTTTTCCCCATGGCTTAAAGAAATGGGTGAGAAAAAAAGACAGAGAATCAGGTTCCCACTACCCAGCAGACAGAGAAGGAGATACTGTTGAATGTCCAGAGACTAAAAACCACGCCCCCTCTCCTCCACGACCGACGCCAACTCCACAGCAAAAGAACTACACCACTGGATCTCCAGCTTTGCAGACAAGCTCGCACCTGGTTCACCACTGACCTCCAAGGAGCCAGGGCTCCTGCAGACACCTCGAGAAACTCTGGAGGAACAGGAAAACCAACAAAGATCAGAACACCCACAGAAACGCCATGACTGAACACCACCAGCGCATAAGAGCCACCAAGCAGACCTTTATCAAGAACAAAATCCACACCATTGCCAGTAATACCAAAGAACTCTTCAACGTCATACAGCAGTTCATCAAACCCCCCAGCTAAGCCACAGACGTCACACCATCCCAGGACCTCTGCAACAAGCTCAGCTCCAACTTCCACCTGGAAATCAAGGCCCTCTACGTCAACTTCAGCCAACAGACTCCAGACACCACCCCCCTCTCCACCACCAACAACAGCCCACCATCAACAACTGGAAAGCTGCTACCACCGAAGACACCACCACGACCATGAAGAACACCCACTCAGGAGCCCCCATGGACCCCTGACCACCGCACATCTACCACAGAGCCGCCGCCATAGCACCCGAACTAGGCCATACCATTAACGCCTCCCTTGAATCAAGCATCTTCTGCGCGGCAGAGGTCAAGCCCCTCCTCAAGAAACCCTTGTCTGACCAGACAGACCTGAAAAACTACTGGCCCATCTCTCTCCTTCCCTTTGCAGCCAAAATCACCGAGAGATTTGTCAACGCCCAGCTGACTACCTTCATTAAAGAGAATCCCACCCTCGACTCCTCCCAGTCCGGATTTCGCAGCAACCACAGCACCAAGACCACCCTCCTCGCCGCCACCGATGACATCCGTTTGCTACTCGACCAGGGCCACACTGCAACTCTCATCCTACTAGACGTCTCCGCAGCCTTCGACACCGTCTCACATCGCACTCTCGCAGCCAGACTCCATGATGGCGGTATAGGAGGAACCACCCTCGACTGGATCCGCTCCTTTCTCTCTGGCAGAACCCAAAGGATCAGACTCCCACCCTACCTCTCTGAACCCACAGAGATCAACTGTGGAGTACCCCAAGCATCCTCGCTCAGCCCCACGCTCTTCAACATCTACATGGCTCCCCTCACCACCATCGTCAGACAGCATGGGCTCAGCATATATCCTACATCGATGACACCCAGCTCATCCTCTCCCTCCCGAAAAACCCAGGAGACACCAGACTCTGTTTCCAGGAAGGAATGAAGGACTTTGCAGCCTGGATGAACAACAGCTGCCTGACGCTCAACTCGGAGAAGACAGAGGTCCTCATCCTCGGACCCTCCTCCACCGCCTGGGACAACACCTGGTGGCCTTCCGCCCTTGGAAACCCACCTTCTCCACTAGACATCACACCCAAAACCTCAGCATCATCCTAGACTCCTCCCTCACCATGACCCGCCAGATCAACCACGTCGCCTCCACCTGAATCAACTCCTTCTGCATCCTCCGCAAGACCTTCAAGTGGATCGCCCCCGAATGCTGAAAGACCGTCACCCACACACTCATAACCAGCAGACTGGACTACGGCAATGCCCTTTATGCCGGAATCAACAGAACCCTGCTACACAAGCTTCAAACTATCCAGAACACCGCAGCCAGACTCATCCTTGGAACCCCACGAAATGAGCACATGACCCAGCACCTACAAGACCTCCACTGGCTCCCCGTCGAGAAGAGAGTAACTTTCAAGCTACTCACCCATGCCTACAAATCCCTCCACAACATCAGACCCAAATACCTCAACGTGAGTGTATCCTTTCACATACCCAAAAGGAACCTCCGCTGACCTCACCCTGGAAGAGACCCCACGCATCCGCAGAACCAAAGCAGGCAGAAGAGCCTTCTGCTACGTCGCAGCAAAGAGCTGGAACAAGCTACCAGTCAACATCAGATGCTCCCCTACTCTCCACTCAGGAAGCACCTCAAGACCTGGCTCTTCGACTGATCTGGAGCTGCACCCCCACCCAGCGCCTTGAGACCCTCACAGGTGAGTAGCGTGCTTTAAAAACCCTGATTGATTAATTGAAAAATAGAATTAGAAAAAATATGAATATGTTGTTTAAAGCTTGAGCATGTTGAACAGAACCAATAAAAGGAGTTGATATAGTTGTGTAAAAAAATGACTAGAGGTACAGAAGTTACTCATAATAAACTGATGGAATTAGCCAGAAAATATGAAGTTGATATTTTTAAAATAAATCTATTTCAGAACAGTTTTAGGGTGCAATTGGATGATGAATCTATTGAGACAATACGTTCTTTAGGAAGACAATTACACATCACTGAATTAGAAAAATGTGTACATATATGGAGTGAATTTAATAAATTAGAGAGTCAATGGGGAAAGAAATATGTAAAGGAAAAAAAACTGTCAGCGGTAGATGAAACAAACCGTAAACCAGTGACAGTTTTCCCCAGCTGAAGGAGATGCTTTGGCGTATCCGTTGAGAGAAATACCAGGTGGAGCATATGTTCATGTACGATGGAGAAAAGAAGATCTTGCGGCATTTACAAATAATTTTCCAAAATTGCGAGGCAAGCCTGTAGAGTGGGACACAAAAGTTGACAAATTTGTTAAGATTTCTAAAGTGCTGTGGATTGATTTAAATACAAGTTGCTGTACAATGCCCGCATGTAGAGCCAACAGGAGATGCTAGCACTAATGCACCATCTCCTATAGTCTTGGAAATGTATTAAGCAGTGTTTACATTTTTTGAAGGGCAAGGTTCCGCCAAAGGATATTGATTGGGTAAAGATTAAAAGAACCTCATAAGAACCAAATGAATGAGTGCATATTTACTATAAGCAGTTGATTCAAGTGTTTCAATAACAAAGTGAAAGGGAATATCTCAAATCAAGTGATATTAGTTTTTTCATGTTTCAGTTTCTTATTGGGTTGAGACCAGAGATCAGGACACACATACACCAGAGCGTGAGTTGCTGGCAGACAAAATCATTGGAGGAGATTTTGAGGCATGCAGAACATTGCAGAGATGACCTAGACGAAGTTTGCTCAGAAAGGTTTTGGAATCAGTCATTTGCAGGAAATAAAGGCGGAATGCAAGGTGTTGAGATGCAGACTCAAAATGTTCAAGGAGGATTTTGGTGTTTCACATGGCAGAGTTAGAGATCTTCTAGTTGATACAGACTCTGGTGTAGGTGTTGCAGCGCTGAAGTAGATGACCCCTTGTCACCTTTGTAAATATTTGGGATTCGGAAGAGGAATTGCCCATATGAATAGAGGCAATCAGATGCAGAATGTACCAATGCAGAAACAAGACCCAATGATGCAGGTTTTCAAGCTCAGATGGTCCCATAGAATATGGGAACCCCACATTTAATATTAAAGAGATGCCCAAAGTCAATCTGTATCCATTTCAAAATCAGAATTTCTACCAATCCATTGCTTTATTTCAGTTAAAACCATAAAAGCATAGAACAATCATAAGACATTAAAGTTAAAAAAAGTATATGGTGACATTGAATTCAACATCAAGAACATGACAATGCCTATAATCATCAATAGAAAACCTACAGGATAATTACAGTCATAAAAGGTTTAGAATCTGTAAAAGCACAACTTGAGTTGAATAAATGACCACACAAAAGTGCTCAAGCATATCAGTCCAACATATCAGTCCTTTTGCACAACCAGTTCCTGTAGTGAAGTGAGCAGAGATGGTAATTGCCCGAGATCATAATATTAGTTGTGTGCATGCTTTTAGAAGACTGCTGGGAATCATTAAAAAAATACAAAGCATTGGGGAAGACAACTGTCTCCTTCAAAACAACATTCAAAGGTTCCATTATCCTATAGATTTAGATGTGAAAACATAGGTAGTACTGCACCCTTTACAGCTTCCTAAAACCCTGAGATCGTAGTACTTCAGCCTCAAAGTGAAACTCTCATAAACCATCTTGGCAATAAGTGTTTAATTTTGAAGCGCCCAACTGGCTTAATATTGTAGGAGCGTGAAAAAAGAGAGTTCCAGGTACACAAGTAGGTAATTATTAGGAAACGCAACACCAATGATTGGGCAAAAAGAATGGTCATCGCAAAAATGACTATAAATTGTAAAATGTAAAGTGCAATTATCTGCGTGATATATAAGAGTAGACGTCTTATATGTGCAAAAAGAGCCATAAAATAGTCAAGGCATTGGAGAACCCCTCGGACATCATTTAGAGAGATCTTCTTACAATTCACTCATAATATTTGCCCTTATGATCCGGCTTCTTTCCAAGAACTTAGCAAGCACACACACAATCTTCTCCATGGGTTCTGCACACAGCAGTCTACATTTAGTGAAACACTGCTTAGTGCCAAGCAGCCTATAAAAAGGAACTATCCACAGTTTCCTTGGGCAAGCATAGCCCAGACAGTGGAAAAAATAGTGTAGGAGTGTCTCATCTCCTGTAGGCAGAGGCAGCCATTGCAGGCCATCCCAGCAAAGCAATACAGCAAAGGGGCAGTATTTCTCCTAACAGCATTCCAGCTCTTTCTCGTGGCAGTGTCCTCTTAAAAGAGAAGAGTTCTAAAAATATGGGGTTACAGATGCAATACTTTCACACCTTTTGGCTTTTGAAGTAGGCATACTTCAAAGGATAGTCTTCGTAGTACACAGATCCTTCATTGTCCTGTCCTGGTCCAGACACACTACGTTGGGGTGAACACAGCATTGGGAGAGGCCAGGCACAGCCCTATTCATGTGTCAGTAACAACTCCTCCAACCACTCTAGCCCAGGAAGGCCCGCCAGCCTGGTGATGGGCAATCAGGATATGAAGGGCACACCTCAGATGACGTTATGTGACTTTCTAGAGTGAATGCACAAACAACGCAGCAGTCAGTCTAAACCAGATGCTGATTCCAAAGGCAGGCATAGGAACAGGATGGTAAAGCAAGAAAATGCCACTGGTGTCAAGCTAGCCTGGCTGATGAGGGGCGATACCCCGAAACCCATCCCAGGATGCTTGTTTCCGGTCCAGGGAAGATCTGGCATGGCTGTTCGGGCTGGACTGTTCCCATGGGGAGCAGGGTCAAGGCTGATTTGCAAATTGCCGGTTCTAAACTGGAATGGCAAGGTGAGCTAAAAAATGATGTATTTAGGCCCAGATATCGGTACTGGGGGTGAATGTTCAGCATTCTGTCCATCACTTGTTCTTTTTATAAAAGGGTATTTTCAAACACACAACTTAAAACCCACCTTTACTAAAATATGTATTTTTAAATCCTGAGCTCAGGGAGCCCAAACACCATAGCTCTAGCTCTTCCCTATTGAAGGTTACACTTGGAGGATGTTACAAGCAGCTCCAGTGATAACCTATGGGAGAGCTAGTCCTTGCAATAGTGAAAAACCAAATTGGCAGTAATCCACTAACATGACATGTAAAACACATCAGTACATGTCCTATCTTCCACATACACTGTACCCTGCCGTGTGACTACCAAGGGCCTACCTTAGGTGTGCCTTACATGCCGTAAAAGGGAAGGTTTGGGCCTGGCAAGTGGGTGCACTTGCCAGGTTGACACGTCAGTTTAAAACTGCACTCACAGACACTGCAATGGCAGTTCAGAGACAAGTTTACAGGGCTATTCCTGTGGGTGGCACAACCAGTGCTGCAGGCCCACTAGTTGCATTTGATGTACAGGCCCTGGGCACACACAGTGCACTTTACTAGGGACTTACCAGTTGTACTGCTCGATTTTTCCGGTCTTATTGTGTTGAAGGGTGATTTAGGTGACTTCAGTCTCTTCCCATTCAAGTCTAAGGGTTAGAGTAGTGTATAGAGCCTATTTATTAGGCACTTCGACATGATCCTGTGTTCTTCCCCATAGATCAGGGTTTGCATATACATCTTAGGGGATAGATTCGTTAGCATTAGGGGTAATCTGTTCTGTAGTGAGGGTATTTCATGGAGCCGTGCTGAATTCAGGCCTGGTAGGCCTTAAACGGGAGAGACTCCATCTTTCCTCCTGCTCTGGCAGCTTGGGATGTTTCTAGGTCATAGGCAGTGTTTTAGTTAGGAGGTGTTATTCGCTTGGAGAGAACCGGTTCAGGCCGGCCCTTATCGAAGGATTGTATTTTTCTTCATGCCGAAGACACTACATCAGGCCGGCCGGCTGGGAACGTGTCCTTGGCACGGGGAGGTACAAGAATTTGGTGGGCGGCAGGTTACGGGCTGGAATTTTCCATGAGGAAATGCACGTCTATATTAGTAAAAGTTTGAGGCAGATATTGGCACTTGCTTCTAGTCCATGGGCGGCACCTGGCCGTTAGTAGTAAAGCTGCTACTTATTCCAGGGAAGACAGATGACAAACTTGGAGGTGGAGAAAAACCGAGAAATAGATATTCCAAAGAGAAGAGAGTAGCCGATGAGGAAGAGGTCCCAGTGACTCGGAGAGGGAGACGGGAGTAAACCCGTGATTGCGGAGGTGTGACTTCCAGGCGAAGCCGAGGCGCAGACGAGAAGGGAACCTAGATGACCATTGAGTGCAGGCTACATACGACCAAGGTGATGTCAACCCCTTACTATTAGAGTGTACAACTCAATCTTTCACTTTTCTTTGCAGGTTATGTGATATGTATTATGTTCCGTGAGTGTGTATGTAATAACTAAATAAAGTAGTAAAGCAATATGTGCTACGTGTTCTTGTGTAAGAGGGTAACCTATTCTTCTAGTCAGCTGTGACTTGACATGGACAGATGTTAATCCTGATCAGGTAGGTGGTAACTGAATAAGGGAGAAAGGAGCCCTTCGAACTGGGGAACAAGTTGTGCTCAACTAGCTGTCTTTGTGTGACCTGATATATAGTAACACTGATGTCGTGGTAATTATAGGATGAACTCGTGTTAAGGCTGCCGTCTGGGCAGGAAGTCCTGGGTCCGTTTGGGACCGCGAGGCTGTGACTGCCGTCTGGGCAGGAAGTCTGTGGCTGCCGTCTGGGCAGGAAGTCCTGGGTCCGTTTGGGACCGCGAGGCTGTGACTTGTCTAAGGCTGCCGTCTGGGCAGGAAGTCCTGGGTCCGTTTGGGACCGCGAGGCTGTGGCTGCCGTCTGGGCAGGAAGTCCTGGGTCCGTTTGGGACCGCGAGGCTGTGGCTGCCGTCTGGGCAGGAAGTCCTGGGTCCGTTTGGGACCGCGAGGCTGTGGCTGCCGTCTGGGCAGGAAGTCCTGGGTCCATTTGGGACCGCGAGGCTGTGGCTGCCGTCTGGGCAGGAAGTCCTGGGTCCATTTGGGACCGCGAGGCTGTGACTGCCGTCTGGGCAGGAAGTCTGTGGCTGCCGTCTGGGCAGGAAGTCCTGGGTCCGTTTGGGACCGCGAGGCTGTGACTTGTAGGTCTTGGTATATATAGTAGGAATTCCCTGTCCTTAGGTGGTACATATATGTTGTTATTTAGGTGTGAATAGGCCCTAGGGAGGGGGTAACGTTCTGGTTTGGGTTAGAGAGGCTCTGCTGAGCGGGTTCTATCTGATCCGAAAACCCAAGCAGAACATTTGGCGTCACGAACCGTTTACGAAACCTGTGTGCGTTGTGGTTGTCTTGTGTTTGCTTTCGGCGCGTGCGTGGTTTTGTTTGCATTTTATTTTTGTATATTTGTGTGTATAGTTTTTTTTTTTTTTCCTTCTTTTCTTTCTCTTCTTTTCTTCTTTTTCCTTTTTCACGATGTTTTCTAGAAGGTCTAAATCTACTTTTAAGTTGCCCGTTGATATTCCCGGATGGGATTCAACGCCTTATGAAGCCTTGGCCCGTGAGTGGGCTGATTCTACTGGTTTGAGTGAGAATTGGAATTCTTCTTTGGAGCTGGCAGAGCCGGCTGATGTGATTGCTTGTTTGCAGAAGGCACCCGTATCGAAAGGTGAGGAGATTCCCATTTTGGGGCGCAGAGGTTGGATTCTTTTGTCTGCATACAGGATTCTGCATGAGAGATTGTTGAAGCTACAGATATCTCTTAAAGATGTGGAAGCGCACTTTGTTGAGATTCAGAATTCTCATACTTTGTTGCGATGTCAAAATAAGTTGCTTGCTGATAAACTTGAGACTTACCAAACTATTGCCGAACGGGCGGCTGTGCGAATTGCTTGTTATAAATACAAGAACAGGCGCGGTCGGGTTTCGACGCGAAAGGTGCGTCTGGTCGTGGCGACAGCCGGGCTGGATTGGAATCCTGATGAATGGGATGGTAATATCTGGAACTCGACTGATTCTTGTTCCTCGGGTGAGGAGTCTGCCAAGCGTGAGTCTTCTCGCTCCCGCCATGATTGTAAGTCTGCTTCTCGCACCTTTGATGGTGCACCCCGTGATTACACTCGTTCTTCGAGTGGGATCAATGCTTCTTACACTGATTGTCTCTCTACGAGTACTGATCGGGCTCCTTGTGATGCTCGTCCCGCGGTTTCTGCGCATCCAGTTTTCCGTCGGAAGTTGCAGCAGTCTCCCAATGCTCCGCAGGGTATTTCTTTGGACTGTTTAGAAGACTTTACTCAGCAGGAAATTAGTGATATTTTGCAGCGATTTCGGCAGCGAGCTGGTGAGTCCTTGCTCACATGGATGGTGCGCCTTTATGAACTGGGCGCTGCTGGTATTATGTTGGATACTGGCAATTGTTTAAAGTTCTGTTCCTTGAGTTTGGATTCTACTGTGCAGGATCATTTTCGTAACTATAATGGTGTTGGTCAGATTTCTTTACTCCAATTGGCGACTGAGGGTTGTAATCTAAAATATCCTACTAAATCTGACTGGCCTGTGAATGACAAGCCGTGGTATACTTTGCGTGATGCTGCTCAACGTCTCAAAGAGGAGGTGATGAAAACGGCAATTTTTCTGGGTACTGCTGACAGGTTGCTTGATGGTTCATTGACATCTTCTGTGCGGAACCGTATCATTCGATCTTCCCCTGTTGCCTATAAGCAGGTCATGATGACTTTATTGATTAATCAGACTGGTAACGTATTATCTACGGTTTTGGAATCGGTGCGCCAACTCGGTGAGTTGGGTGAGTGGTTTAAACCTGAACGTCAGTCCCGGCCTGACACTCGTACTCCTGGTGAAAATAAACTTACTAGACGTGATATTTTTTCTGGTCTTCTGGCTGATGGTGTGCGGAGGGAGGACATTGATGGTGAGACTACCGCTCGTTTGTGGGAGTTGTTTCGCAAACGTGGCTTGGATCGAAAGGAGGGTGCCCGGCGTGTTCGGACCACTGAGTGTGATCGTGGTGGTTCTGTAGTAGCGGTGATGACGACCGCCGTGGGCGCTCTGTTCGTCGTGATGATCGACGTTCTGCACGTGATGTGTCCCCCCGTCGAGAGGGAGACAGGGAGAGAGAGGGGGAAAGAGAAAGGGGGAGAACTGACTATGTTTACAGCAGACGTAGAGATGATAGGGATCAATCCCCTGAGTTGAGGAGGAGAGAGGATCGTCACAGTTTGGTCGATCGTAACCCGCAGTACAATGCAGAAGATACGAATCCGTTCCGTACTGGGAATGGATATGAACAGGAGGTACCGATACCTAAGAAACGTGAGAGTCTTTATCCTGATTTATCCTGGTACACAGAATGCAGTAAGAATGACTAGGAAATAGGTCAAGCTCCGGTACACAGATGGGCTCACAGAGATAATAGACCCTATGTAGATATTGATATTTATTGGAGACATCGTAATATCCAAAGGGCCCGAGCATTGGTAGATACAGGAGCGGAGGCCACTCTTATTCATGGAAAATCAAAGAAGTTTACAGGTCAGCCTTTTACTATTACCGGATTAGGTGGAAAAGAAACCCCTGCAGTTCAAACTTTGCTTGAAATGAGAATAGGTAGAATTCCCAGAAAAGAGTATTCTGTACTAGTAGTGCCACTTCTAGAATTCATAATTGGGATTGATATTTTGAGAGGAATGACTTTGCATCTAGATGACGGATGTTACCAATTTGGAACAACGCATTATATATCGTCCAGACCTATACGGGTTGGTCGTTTAAGAATGCCCCCCATACAAGTTCCCCATGCGACAAAAGTGGTTTGTCAGAAGCAGTATCGTATTCCAGGTGGTCATGAGGAGATTAGTACCACTATTCAGGAGTTAGTGGATGCAGGAGTCATAACCCCAGTTACTTCTGCTTGGAATAATCCTGTTTGGCCGGTGCGTAAGAGTGATAACTCTTGGCGCATGACCGTTGATTATCGAGAATTGAACAAGCACACACCCTCTTTGACTGTTGCAGTACCGGATGTTATTACACTTATTGAGAGAATCCAAAAGCATCCAGGTACATGGTACGCGTCCATTGATATTGCTAATGCTTTCTTTTCAATTCCGATTGCCCCAGAGTGTCAGGAACAATTCAGTTTTACGTGGAACGGGCGTCAGATGACGTTTAGAAGTCTTCCCCAGGGCTATGTGCATAGTCCTACGATATGTCACCGGCTGGTGGCAGAGCATTTGGCTGAGGTACCGGTTCATCCCCAAATTCAGATATGTCATTATATTGACGATGTTTTGATCCAAGGCGAAACACAAGAGGAAGTCCAGACCCAATTAGACAGAGTCATTGAGTGCCTGCGTGAGAAAGGTTGGGAAATCAACCCAGATAAATTGCAAGGTCCGTCCCAGGCTGTAAAATTTTTGGGTATTAATTGGCATGAAGGGCACCGTGAAGTGATCCCTCAGGTTAAACAGAAGATTCTTGATTTTGCAGTTCCTAGAAATAGGAAAGAAGCCCAGAGCTTCATTGGTCTGTTTGGCTTTTGGCGCCAGCATATTCTTCATTTGAGTCAAATATTGGCCCCCTTGTACCGGGTCACGCGTAAAAAGAATGCATTTGAATGGGATAAACCACAGCAAGATGCGTTTAGTCTGGCAAAAGAGGCAATTCAACATGCTCTGGATTTATGGCCTGTACGTGATGGTGACGTGGATTTGAATGTGTCTGTACAGGGCCTTTATGCAAATTGGAGTTTGTGGCAGAAACAAGGCAGGAGTAAAGTACCGTTAGGTTTTTGGACCAAAAAGTTACCTGATGCTGGTGAGCGTTACACACCCTTTGAGAAACAGTTACTTGCTTGTTATTGGGCTCTGGTGGATACCGAGCAATTGACTTTGGATCATGATATAGTTCTGCGTCCGGAAATTCCTATCATGCAGTGGGTTCTGAGTTCGCCGAAAACTCACCGAATTGGACACGCTCAAGAGGCGAGTGTGATTAAATGGAAATGGTACATACAAGACAGGGCACGTGTGGGCCCGAAAGGAGTTGCTTCTTTACATGAGCAGGTGGCGCGAGCGCCATCGACTGAGACTGAGAGTGAATGTTCCGTACCTTTAGCACAGGAGTCTCCTGTCAAGTGGGGTAAGCCTTTTGATGATTTGTCCGCAGCGGAAAGAAACCATGTTTGGTTCACTGATGGTTCAGCGAGGTTTATAGGGATGACACGGCACTGGAAGGCGGTGTCCTATAATCCGATCACACAGAAATTGTTGAGCACAACTGGTGAAGGTAAAAGCAGCCAATTTGCCGAGCTTTACGCTGTTTACCAAGTTTTGAAACAAGAGTTACCTGGTACATGTCATATTTTCACTGATTCTTGGTCTACTGCCAATGGACTGGCTGTTTGGTTGCCAACTTGGCATTCCCATAATTGGAAGTTACATTCCAAAGAATTATGGGGAAAAGAGTTATGGCAAGAAATTTGGGAGATGCTCCCACAGAGTACTGTTAGAATCTTCCATGTGGACGCTCACACCCCGATAGATTCTCTTGACAAATTTTTTCATAACATTGCAGATGAGAAGTCTAAAATTGCTGAGGCAGTGGTGGACAGGCAAGATTCTGATATTGCGGGATTGGTGAAATGGGCACACCAGAAGGCAGGACATTTTGGAGAGAAGGCCACTAGCAGGTGGGCTGCTGATCGAGGAATTTATATTCCCTTAGATTTAATCAAAAATGTTATTTTACACTGCCCCGTTTGTCAGCATATCAGACGGCGTAAGGTGCCCCAAATTGTTAAAGGTCATTTACATCGCGGCAAATTGCCCGCTCAAATTTGGCAGATCGATTACATTGGTCCACTTCCCATGAGTAGGAATTGTCAATATGTTTGCACTATTGTTGATACATACAGTGGCCTGCTGGTAGCCCTTCCCTGTAAGCAAGCTACCCAATTGAATACCATTAAAACATTAGAATTAATTATGATGTACTATGGTGTGCCATTCCAAATTCAATCTGATAATGCATCCCATTTTCGTGGAAGATTGGTACAGGAGTTCTGTGCGGAAAACAATATTGAATGGATATTCCATATCCCCTACTACCCACAGGCCTCGGGCCTGGTGGAGAGATTGAATGGCCTGCTAAAGGACCAGCTGCGTAAGTTAACGGATGACAAGTATAAAAATTGGCGAGACTTTTTGCCCCAAGCACTATTGATTTTGAATAATCGTCCTTTTTTAAATGCTGAATCTCCACTCATGCGTTTGTTTCCCCCGAATGCTGAGGCTATGCCTAATGAAATCAGAGAAACTGTGATGTATTGGGAAATTACTCCCGGAGCTTTGGCTCCATGTAGAGCGACCCCAGGGTCGGCAGGCTTAGACTTGCATGCTATGGATGACATTGTTATAAAAAGTAGAGATCGAGTCATCATAGAGACAGGTGTTGGTGTTCAGATACCACCTGGAAATTTCGGATTGATCGCCCCTAGATCGGGGCTGGCTGTAAAAGGCATTCAGGTGCTTGGAGGAATTATCGACAGTGATTATCAGGGAGAGATTAAGGTGCTCCTGCTGAATAGCAGTGAGGTTGACTTACTGATACATCGCACTGACCGAGTGGCTCAATTACTCATAATGCCTGTTTTCAGTGGTGTATTAATGAAAGGCACTGCTCCAACGTTGCTAACTGTACGTGGCCAGAAAGGTTTTGGCTCCACGGATAATCCTGGGGCCAGAGTTTGGGTGCAGTCGCCTAAGAATCCCCCTGAACAAGCAGAGGTCATTGCCACCGGTCAGGATAATACCATTTTGGTTATGAGACCAGGGAAAGATAGCTGGGAAGCGGTCCCGGCTGATAAATGTTATTTACGAGAATGATTAATGCCTGTATTTGGTTCTCTTTCAGATCATTCTTTGGATTGTTGCTGCAGGATGTGTCGGAGCCGGACTGTTTTCGGACTGGTACGACGAGAAAGGAGGGATCCTATCAACCCGGGATGAACTGGGAACCCGAGTGTTGCGTTCCTTCGCTGCATGGGATTCATCATCGAACTTTTGGACCGTACTTGCTAAGAGGGTGACTGACGCCCCTCACTTCTGTTTGACACCGATGAGATCTGTACATGATATTCTGGCGACCTGCCTGGTTGCTGTCCCCGCCTCATTGGAAACTTTAACTCATATTTTTAATGTCTCGAAGGCCCGTCCCAATATTCTCCTGGGTGATTTTGCTACCCATGTATATTGCCCCCTATGTATTGAATTGCCGAACGAGCAACCCCCCATCCAGTCCCAAATACTTACTTATAATATCACACAAGGTGATTTGTGCTTCTTTCTTACGTGTAATCCTAGTGCGATCTCTGAATGTCTGCGCCTAAAACTAAAAGGCGCCACTTCGTTTACAATTCACGAACGGACTTTGTGCTTTCAAAGGACACCGACCACATGTGTTTCAGTTCAGAACAATATGACTTGTAATAGTTTGGTAGTTACCCCCAGTCACTATCGCACGATGTTACTACCTGCCGGATGGCTTTTCTCATGTGGTAATACTTCCTGGCCATTTGTCCCTGCAAACATTTCCGGAGGCCCTTGTGCCATTACGAGACTCAGTTTGTTGATGTTCGCATCGCATCCGAATGCCAACTCTCGTGTGCTTCGAGATACTGTAATGTTACAGGAGGATTGTGACCCATCTTTGCATTTATATTCCAAGTCTGAATACCTTAGCTTAGCTGTTTCAATTATTGGTGTTCCTGCTTTGGCGGTTTATAATGCCAAATCTATTGGGAAAATGGCCTGCTGGATGGTGAAATCTATTAATCATACTTCTACAATTTTGTCTGACATGCTATTAGACGCCCAGGGTGAACGTAGGGCCATTTTGCAAAATAGAGCAGCCATTGATTATCTTTTGCTTAAACATGGACATGATTGCTCGGACTTCGAAGGTCTCTGTTGTTTTAACTTGTCTGACCATACACAATCCATTCGTGCACACATCGACAAGTTGCGTGACTTAACAGAAGAAGTTAGAAAACACATTGACCAGGGCTGGTTTGACTGGCTCTTTAATTGGTTACCTGATATACACGTGCTACGCCAAATATTAGGTGGTATTTTGATTGCTGTTGCTGTTCTGATTTCTATCTGTTGCTTTATTCAGTGTATTCCTTCATTATTTCAATTCTGCACACTTGGTACTAGACATAGATCATTTAGCTTTGTTTCATATTATTCTTCCACAGATGTTAGCTCCATTTAATGAATGTATAATAGACTGAAGTCAAGGGTGAAATGTACTGCTCGATTTTTCCGGTCTTATTGTGTTGAAGGGTGATTTAGGTGACTTCAGTCTCTTCCCATTCAAGTCTAAGGGTTAGAGTAGTGTATGAGCCTATTTATTAGGCACTTCGACATGATCCTGTGTTCTTCCCCATAGATCAGGGTTTGCATATACATCTTAGGGGATAGATTCGTTAGCATTAGGGGTAATCTGTTCTGTAGTGAGGGTATTTCATGGAGCCGTGCTGAATTCAGGCCTGGTAGGCCTTAAACGGGAGAGACTCCATCTTTCCTCCTGCTCTGGCAGCTTGGGATGTTTCTAGGTCATAGGCAGTGTTTTAGTTAGGATGTGTTATTCGCTTGGAGAGAACCGGTTCAGGCCGGCTTCTACTTGAACCTATTTACAACACGGCCCTTATCGAAGGATTGTATTTTTCTTCATGCCGAAGACACTACATCAGGCCGGCCGGCTGGGAACGTGTCCTTGGCACGGGGAGGTACAAGAATTTGGTGGGCGGCAGGTTACGGGCTGGAATTTTCCATGAGGAAATGCACGTCTATATTAGTAAAAGTTTGAGGCAGATATTGGCACTTGCTTCTAGTCCATGGGCGGCACCTGGCCGTTAGTAGTAAAGCTGCTACTTATTCCAGGGAAGACAGATGACAAACTTGGAGGTGGAGAAAAACCGAGAAATAGATATTCCAAAGAGAAGAGAGTAGCCGATGAGGAAGAGGTCCCAGTGACTCGGAGAGGGAGACGGGAGTAAACCCGTGATTGCGGAGGTGTGACTTCCAGGCGAAGCCGAGGCGCAGACAAGAAGGGAACCTAGATGACCATTGAGTGCAGGCTACATACGACCAAGGTGATGTCAACCCCTTACTATTAGAGTGTACAACTCAATCTTTCACTTTTCTTTGCAGGTTATGTGATATGTATTATGTTCCGTGAGTGTGTATGTAATAACTAAATAAAGTAGTAAAGCAATATGTGCTACGTGTTCTTGTGTAAGAGGGTAACCTATTCTTCTAGTCAGCTGTGACTTGACATGCACAGATGTTAATCCTGATCAGGTAGGTGGTAACTGAATAAGGGAGAAAGGAGCCCTTCGAACTGGGGAACAAGTTGTGCTCAACTAGCTGTCTTTGTGTGACCTGATATATAGTAACACTGATGTCGTGGTAATTATAGGATGAACTCGTGTTAAGGCTGCCGTCTGGGCAGGAAGTCCTAGGTCCGTTTGGGACCGCGAGGCTGTGACTGCCGTCTGGGCAGGAAGTCTGTGGCTGCCGTCTGGGCAGGAAGTCCTGGGTCCGTTTGGGACCGCGAGGCTGTGACTTGTCTAAGGCTGCCGTCTGGGCAGGAAGTCCTGGGTCCGTTTGGGACCGCGAGGCTGTGGCTGCCGTCTGGGCAGGAAGTCCTGGGTCCGTTTGGGACCGCGAGGCTGTGGCTGCCGTCTGGGCAGGAAGTCCTGGGTCCGTTTGGGACCGCGAGGCTGTGGCTGCCGTCTGGGCAGGAAGTCCTGGGTCCATTTGGGACCGCGAGGCTGTGGCTGCCGTCTGGGCAGGAAGTCCTGGGTCCATTTGGGACCGCGAGGCTGTGACTGCCGTCTGGGCAGGAAGTCTGTGGCTGCCGTCTGGGCAGGAAGTCCTGGGTCCGTTTGGGACCGCGAGGCTGTGACTTGTAGGTCTTGGTATATATAGTAGGAATTCCCTGTCCTTAGGTGGTACATATATGTGGTTATTTAGGTGTGAATAGGCCCTAGGGAGGGGGTAACGTTCTGGTTTGGGTTAGAGAGGCTCTGCTGAGCGGGTTCTATCTGATCCGAAAACCCAAGCAGAACACCAGTATGGCAAATATGCAAATAATGGATAACCAATCATAATCACAATTTACACATGGAGCACTTGCACTTTAGCACTGTTCAGCAGTGGCACGGTGCCCAGAGTACACAAACAAGCAAAACCCAAGCCCAGCATACAGTTAAAAAGTAGTGGAAACCACACCAAGGATGCCAGGTCTAACATGTGTTATTTAAATAGAAACAGATAGAAGATTGTCATGGGTATTACATTTTTAGTGACAATATTAGTGATCATAACATCATTGATAGGGTTTTATTTGACACCAGAGACAGAGAAGTCCATGTCTATGCATGAAACTACAACATCCACACACATTAGATGAGACAAAATCAAAGGCTTTATTCATAAGTTACAAACAAGAAGATTACACTACTAACATTTATTCTAAATTAGTGCAAGAATGCACACAGGCACTAGATGCAAAGTATTGCTATATTATGCCATCTTACTTCAGCAGCTTCAGAGATCACATATCACCATATGTATCAACTGCAATATCATGTAGTATTTTGCTTACTTTAGTATATAACACAATTCGAATATTTGTAATCAAATTATGACTTGGTTCTCTCTAGAGTTCCATTCGTGAAGGGCATGAATTTACACCTGCAAGCAAAAGAAATGGACACAGCTTAGTATTATTTTAGACCATCCATGCCTATAGATTGTGTTAAGGCATACAAAAATAATCCAACATGCTTAATGAGATGAGACCCTTAGAAAAGGCATTCATCTTGACATTAGAGGGAGGAACACAAATATTTAACACAGTAAAAACATAGAGGAGGAAGTTTTTAGGAAATGTTGGAAGAAAAAATAAGATGAGTTTTAAAAGAAAATCATTTTTCCAAAATTAAATCTAGATAGAATACAAAAAGGGTACATTTGTGTTGCAAGAAATGAGCACAAGGTAGAAGTAGGCATCAAGGGATCAGTAGTAATGAACATACCTTTAAAATTATGGGAAGTACATGGCAAAGTTTACAAAAATAGACAGTTCACATTTCTCATATAGATTTTTGAACTCCCACGGTCTTGATAAACCAATTGACAACTTTTTGTTAAACTTAATGAATCAGGAATATAAAATAACGGATTTTGTACTCCTGACCAAATCAACCAAAAAAGTCAGTTATAAATTGATATGGTGGCTTTCAAAATGCAAAAAACAACTCTTTAAATAAATTAATATACCAGTTATTAACAGTTCCTCTTGTTTCACTGATCTTATTAAAGGATCGCATTCCTTATTGGATAGGAATGCTGCTGATATATGGGAGATGAATGGCTATCATAGCTTTGGTGTTTTTGTTTTAAATGTGGATACGTGGAAAGAGTGGCCTGAAATGTAGTCTAATGTTAGACATTGGAAGACCTCCCTTCAAAGGTACTTTATTTGCATTAGAAATGTCCTAAAATATTTGGATTTTATAAAAATTAAGGCCAGTCTGGAATTAGCGGAAGAACTGATTGAGTCTAGTAGATGCAGACCAGTCAAACACTGGATAGTCACATTTTTAGAACTACAAGGAGGCTGATCTCTTTAGTAATGCTATAAAGAAATGGCAGCCAAGAGAGGGCATGCAAATGTCATCAGAGAATTGGAATAAAATCAAGCTGTTTAATTTTTCACTCCAACTCTGATGCAGTGCCTGCAGCCTGGTGGTTCGACATCCCTGCCATGGAATCAACGCACCGTGCGGTGATATCAACACATCATCAACACTGTGTTGCCATCATGACCTAAGGTTTCTCACTTGCAACCGCCACATCACACCACCTGCACCCAGCATCATCCCCTAGCATAAGGGGCTCAATGACCCTGCACCACCTCCAGAAGCCGACACATCACTTAGCTACAGTGATGCCTCACCTTCTTTGCACAACACATCGCCCCCGATCGCCAACGTGCCACCAACCTGCAAAGGAGTAAGGCACTAAAGCATCACTTGCCAGCGCAACGCCTCACTTCCTCTGTGCCTCTTACTGTCTTTGACTTTGTGACGCATCCAAGATACTGTACTAGGGTCCGTAGGACTACTGTAGCCGGCCCACATTCCAATGCGGTTGGACTTAACTTGTGGATTTGTCTCTGTCAAGCACGACCAGGTAGCCCCAGGTGGTGCTATTGTTTTTGAAGTACCATAACTGCATTTAATATTAAATAGTTCATATCTCGTCTTGTGTATTTTGTCATTCTGGACTTATTTTATTCAGGTAAATAATGGCTATTTTCCTAAACTGGTGTGGAGTACTTTTGTGGTGTTCTCAATGTGTATAAACAATAAGTATGTGTGGGTGCAAATACTTTACACATTGCATCTTTAGTTTAACCTGACTGCTCTGTGCCAAGCTACCTGAGGGTGAGCACAGGTAAACTTAGTATGTATTTCACTTACCCAGACAAGAGTGTGTGTCCCTACTTGGGCAGGGTGCAAACCATTGACTGCTAGAGACCCCATTTCTAACAGGAAGCTTTGCTATTCAATGATGATAAATGGCTGAATGGTGTAAATCCAGTCAGTAGTGCTTCAAAAGGGACTGGGACAGGACAAGAAGAGTTTACATTTAACAAAAGTTCATGGCCATTTAGACCGTTATGGATCCACAGATTCCTTGAATTCAAAGTTTAATAAAAAACTCAAATCCTATTGGCAGGCTCACATCTGTCAATTTGGATCAGTGGATCTAAAGTTGGATCCATGTATTAGAAAGGACCTGATGGGCTGGCCACAACATGAGAAAAAATGTTATAGCTGCTATTATAGAACTCCGGAACTCGGTCACAAAGTACTCTAAAACAGTTTAAAGGAACGTAAAGAGGCAGGTTGAGAACACTCTGACCTCCAGGCCCATGTTGGTGTGGACACAAAAGGCCGGCCAGTAGTTCAAAATATATAGTCTTTCCCATGGGATTTGCAGGTCCAGAACCTGAATACACATCTCAGTATGGCCATCACAGATCAATCCAGAAGTCAAGGATCAGCAGATATTTCACACATCCAAACAATAAAGAAGGGTCTGACCACAGAGCAGACCCTGATGCCAACCTCTATTGCTCAGGAGGGAGTTAGCTGCTCCAGGAGGGTTTTGCGCAGAGCCTACCCAGAGCCTAAAGGCATGTTCAGCAGGGGTTGCATGAGTCTGGCCAGGCCCATGCACCAAACTTTGCTTTAAATAGGATACAAAAAAATAACTGTGTAATATGGTCCAATATTGTAATCAATGGGAGCTGGTGACATCATAAATCACAAAGCCAAATGTCAAGTGGCTTGTAAATGTAACCTGAACCCGGAGATGGTAATATAGGACCGTATTTCATGTGGTACCTGTTATGTGTTTTTTTAAATTACATGCTTATTTTGGGATAGATAGCTTAAAATAGCTGTTTTCTTCAAAGTGCAGCCAAATATGGGCACTGGTTGGAATTAGACAGATGAGGTTTTGCTTGCCTTTCATGAATAAATTGTTGTTAAATCAGTGGACAATGGTGAGGTCAGTGCATTTATGCGATTCTGGTGGTGATAGATTTACCACATAACTATGTAGTTACTGCATTTGCCACATAATTTGCCACATAAGTTTCAAGATGTGCAGAGTTCACCAAAATGCTGTTTTTAGTTGGATTGATAAAAAATAATACTACCAGCAAATGTACCACATAATTTGCATTTTTTGCTGCATAATTTAGTTAACCTTGACAGATAATTTGGTACTCAATGCCACATAATTCTAGTGGCTCTCCTAATGTTAATACTCTGCAGAGTGTTTTAGGGCTGTCACATATGCACTAAAAAAACACAGAGGTTAAGGTGATGTTATAGATTGTGTTGGACATGAGCTGAGGTTTAAAAAAAAATCACTGGGATTCACCAGCTATAGATTACCCAACTGCTTATAAGTTGTTCCCCAATCATGCACATCATCAATCATGTAATTTAATATATTATGTGTCATGTAATGTGTGAAGACATACTCATGCAACCAGTCCCAACCAAAATGAATACAAATTTACTTTTGATTGAATTGTGGTTTCCCTCATAGGAACTGCTACAGCCATGTACAGTGAAAATAGCTTTTGGGGGCTAGTCATTGTAGCGACATGCCAGCATAAAATCCACACGTTTCACTTTTAAATAATGTTAATCCTTGTTGGCTACACCGCTTACCTAGCGGTGACTTATAAAATATTTAACAAGTAGGTTTTTTCCTGTTAAAAGTATTATTTTGACAGGTTAACCTGCAGTCGTAAAAGCTGCAATAGGCAGGCTACAAAGATAGGCCTTTGTCAGCCTAGAGAATGGCACAATCTGCTACAATATACAAATGCCATTTAACTTTCCTTGCCATTGGTGTATTTTGCTGCACCACTTACTGTACATGGCGTTACTAGAAAGTTAAATATGTCCACTGTGGAGTGGCCAATTTTGCAATGTTTTCGGGGTAAGAGCATGTATACTGAGCACTGGATAACAGTACAACAGTACACCGAGTTAAATAACCAGCAACTGCAATCAGCAAAAAAAGTGAGTCACAACACAAAGATGGATTTTCTCATATAAAAGTGCTAATGATGTTTATGCACTTTGGCTCCCTTGTAAATGTATTTATACCAGAAAGACAACATAGAAAGGAGCCTGAACACAAAAGCAGAATTAAAAGCTGGATGGAGAATGCACCACAAGAGGACATTTCATCAGGGCCAACCACAACACATCCCAAAATGGAAAGCAATTGAAAACATCACAATGAATGCTAGAGGTGACAATCTGTAGAGGCAACTCTGTTTAAACGACAGCAAAAGGATTGACCTTTTGAACTCCAGAAAAATGGGTCTCGGTGTTCTTGAAGACTTCAATTTTCTGACTGTGAATTAATAGACTTCAATAGCCATTAACTCCAAAACCTTATTGCATAGAAATGCCAAAGTGACCGCTTGTCCTGTAGGTCATCGCTAATGCATGTACATAAAACGTAGTGTAATCTGTTTGCCATTGTTGCTAAGTGCGAGCATTAACATACCATTACATTTCATATATGACCTTTAGTCTTATTAGTTACTTGAATATTTGCATATTTCTACGTTTTTACCATTGTGCCAATATGATTTATCATTATGTTATCGTGCACAACCTTCAAGGATAATTTTTTTAATTTTTATTTTTTGAGTATACCTGTATATGTCTCTCCTACTGACATGCATTTGAATAGCAATCGCCCCTTTCTGGTAGAAGTCTCCGCTCCACTGCCTTCCCTTGTTAGGCATTGCTGGTCCTTTCATCCTATCCACAACCGTCAAATGTTGCGGTGCCACTCATATATTTTCCACTTCTCGGATGTACAGTATGCTTAGCACTCCAGCTCTCTGCAGACTGCCTCAGTGCATTCCTTGCACCACCTCCACGGGAACACAGTGCCCGATACATGCTTCTATATCAAAGCATTATCAGTCCTCAGGTGACACAACATCTATCAGAGTGTGTCCTCAACTTTTCAAAATAAGTATCTGACTGCCGCCAACCACTGATGGTGCTTTAGGATGGGTCTGCACAATATCTGCTCCTTGCAGCTCGACCACACCTTCACTGGGGCTAACTTCACTTAACCTTTTTTTTTTCCTTAGCAACTCCTTCCCCAAAGACCTTCATTGGTAAGCTGTAGTTAAAAATTGGATGTGTGGCTCACAGTGGAATGCACCCTGTCCAAGCAGGAACAAAAATCTTAGTCAGGGTAAGTCAGATACACACCCTAAATTAACCTGTTCTCACCCTCTGGAAGATTGGCACAGAGTAGTCAGGCCTAACTTAAGAGGAAATGTGTAAAGTATTTGTGCAACGCTTAAAACAGTAAAATAGGGAAAATGCCACACAAAAATATACCACACCCGATTAGAATAATGGAGCTTAATCCAAAAGTCTACTAAATTGTACTGGTAGTACTGGGGTTATGAATTTTTAAAGAATATCTTGAAATATAGTGCTTAAGAACACAAAGTGCCAACTGGGGTTATCTGGTTGTGCTTGACTAGGTCAAATCTGAAAGATCATGATGTTCACAATGGAGTGCTGGTTGGATACAGGAACCAAGCAGGTTCCACTGAAAAGTACTTTGGTTAGCAGTCGATGGAGCTGAGATACGTGGAGCAGGGAGCAATGTGTCAGCACCAAAGTACATGATTCATAAGCAATGCGTAGTCGAGAAACTTTACAAATTGGAGATGTGTTTCCGTCGAGTCACAGACTGTAGGCCATGCGTCGGATGCGAAGGGCCGTGCAGATGGAGATGCGATAACCTCAATCCTTGCGATGGCGGTGATGATTCGATGTTGAGGGAGATACATCAGTTCTAATTGGCGCCATATCGTAGATGCGTGGGTTTTGGGTATTTGCAGCACTTCTTACCCACTTCTATGGGTCCAGGACTGGATTTGCACCACTTGGCAGGACAATACATATAGCAAGCAAAGTCCAAGTGCTATTGCAGGTGAAGAAGAGTTTTGTTTTGTGCCTGGGACTCAGAACAGGAGGCAAGCAGACAAGCCCGTGGAACAACTCTGGGTTCAAGATGTTAGGTCCAGTCCTTCTCACCCAGGCAAGGAGGGCATCAGGCAGGTCAGCACAGCAGCAAACCAGTTCTTCCAGAGCAGCAGTCCAGCAGAGTGGCAGTCCTTCAACAGCAGAGCAGTCCTTCTTCTTGGCAAAGTATCCACAGGTCCAGTAGTGTACTAAGTTGGTGTTGTCAGAGGTCTAGTATGTATACCCAGTTATGCCTTTGATGTTAGGGAGAATTCAAAGAGGGTCTTTGAAGTACACAGGGGTCCTCCAATTCCTGTCCTGGCTCCAGACTCACTACTGCGGGTTGAGCGTTCCTTTGTGTCAGGACAAAGCACAGGCCTTTAAAGTTTAGGTGTGAAGCTGAGCCCAGCTCTTTAGTTCCATCCAGTCCAGGATGGCCCATCAGGATGTTGATGGTCCATCAGTCACACTTAGGCTCCCTTTGTGTGTGGCTTTCAAGAGGGAATGTGCAAGGCCCAGCTGTGAACCACCCCAGACATGGGGGAATCTGTTCTTGTGATTACCTCGCTGACACTTATTGCTGACTAAGTAGTCTTTTAATCTGTTACACTTGTGCCCATTTGCTATATATCCTGCTTTAAAAAAAAATAATAATAACAAAAGTCTAATTGCTTTAGGCGGCTGCGGGGGAGAATTTTTACGGGGCTTACCCTTGGTCACGATCTTTTCTTCTGCATACCCATTGGCAAGGTGACTTCCGCTTCTCCAGCGCGGTACAGTGTTTGAGGGTCTGCAGCTGCTGCACAGCAGAGCTGATTGGGTGCTGGGCGGAAGGGGTTGCCTTATCTGCGACACTGGAGCAAACGCGTGCAGCGGGCGCGCTAAAGGCGTGCCTAAGGCAAGCCCGTCAGTGCCCATCTGCGTCCGGCCGGGACCAGGGGCCACAACCCCTGGTCCTGCCTCCAGGAGGATATATAGCTTCTGAGTTACAAGCCCTGGCCACAGCGAACCATGGACTCGATAACCATGTCATAGCCAAACTGAGATGTGAAAACATCTTGAGGCTACATGGGACAGACAAACACTCTGGACCAAGGATAGCACCTCACAACAACATCGGCTCAGGACAGTCTCCGGGCCTAAAAATAGCCGTTTAGAATACCAGATCATTACAGAAACATCATCTGGAGATTTTCACACTTCTCCAGGAGGGGGATTTTGACATACTGGCATTAACGGAAACCTGGCTGGGAGATACCTCTGCCCCGGACATCATCGCCACCCTTCCTGGCGACTTTGATGCCCTGTGGCACAATAGGCAAGACAACAGGAGAGGGGGGAGTGGCGATTCTTTATAACACCAGGATTATGGCCACCCAGATCCTAGCAGAGAGCATAGACAACACTGATATGCTAGGTATCAAAATCTCCTTCAAATCCTCCTGCCTCTTTCTAATGGTGGTCTATCGCCCTCCAGGGGCAACCCCAGGGTTTAGTGACCATTTCACCGAGATCATGTCTGATCTCAGTACACGGTACCAACGACTGATGGTGGTTGGAGATTTCAACCACCACTGGGAAAATACTCCTCGAGAACCACAGGCCAAACAGCTTGAAGTGGCAATGTTATGCATGGGACTTCATCAACTGGTGGATCGCACAACCCACATCAAAGGGCATACCCTGGACCTGGTTTGGTCCTCTGACCCGCGGGACAGGCTTACGGATATACGGCCCTGCGCCTGGTCGGACCATTCATTGATCTCGTGTCGGATACCTATTGACAGTCCATTACCACCGTTTCCTCTTAAATGGAGGTAGGTGCGGAGCTGGAAAAAAATTCAAGTAGAGAACTTGGTGAATATTCTTCATAGGCTACCCTCACCCAATTTGGTGGAAGGTAATATTGATCTAGAAAGTGAATCTCTTAACACCCTACAAGCCGCTATGGATCAGATAGCTCCCGAACACAATGAAAGAACTAGACATGAAGCTAAGGGGGCTCCCTGGTTTAACGAACAACTGAGGGAAAGCAATCTATAAATCTCTACTCATACTTTACAAAAAGGCCATCACATCTAGGAAAGCTGAGTACTACGCAGCGCGAATTAGGGAAGCGTCAAATATTCAAAAGGAGACTTTCACAATCTTAAAAGAACTTTGCAAAAAGTCAGATGCCAACCTTGCAGTAGCCCCCACTGACTGCAATGTCCTGCAGGCTTTCTTCTTTCAGAAAGTAGCAGACATTCTTTTAGAGATCGAAAACACAAATATGACCTTAAGTGCCTCGGAACTGTCCACTCCCCTACCCCCTACGGGGAATAATCTCACCAGTTTCCCTCAGCTAGACTCAGGGGCTCTTGGACTACTTGCCAATGGCACAAAGTCAGCCTCCCCTGGCGATCCATGTCCGCCACAGATCTTTAGAATGGCTCTGCCTACTCTGGAAAGTCAGATTCTCACTCTTCTGAATAATTTCTTGGCGACCGTCCGGGTCGCCGCTAATCTGAAGGAGGCCAGAGTTACTCCTCCTCTGAAAAAATCAGGGGCAGACAGGACCGTATTAAAAAACTACAGACCGATCTCCCAGCTTCCCTTCTTGACGAAGATCATGGAGAAACATGTTTTGAGGACCATCTCAGCATTTCTGGAAAAACACGAGCTTCTCCATGCCTGCCAGGCAGGCTTCAGAGCCAATCATAGTACGGAGCTGGTCATGCTTTCAGTCCTGGACGACCTCAGGCTGAAGGCTGACAAGAAGGAATCGAGCGCCCTGATACTGTTAGACCTGTCAGCGGCGTTCGATACGGTCTGTCACCAAAAATTACTCACTCGGCTAGCGGACCTGGGCATTCAAGGGCAGGTCCATAAATGGTTAGAGTCCTTCCTCTCAGGAAGAACGCAGAGGATCCAATTAGCGGAGCAGGTATCGGAAAAGGGTAACATTCTATGCGGGGTCCCTCAGGGCTCCGCACTCTCCCCCCTTCTCTTTAATATATACCTACAGCCTTTGGTGACTGCGCTGGCCAAAATGGACTGCCTGGTATTCAATTATGCTGATGATACCCAACTCATCCTAAGGATTGATAATTCGGCTCACGCCCAACAGTCAGCTCGGAGCATACTCAGATTTACAGTCAACTGGATGACTGCAAACTCTTTAAAAATCAATCCAGATAAGACGGAAGTCCTAGCCATTTCCACCAAAAACAACCCCTGGAGCGATCAGTTCTGGCCTCAGGAGCTAGGATCCACCCCCATACCAACATCTGTGGTGAAAAGTCTGGGCATCAAGATCGACTCGGAGCTTTCGATGACTAATCAAGTCAACTCGGTGGTTGGAACTTGTATAGGGCTTTTGAGACAGCTGAGGAAACTGGTCCTCTACTCTCGATCTCAACTATGTAAACGATAGTGGCAGCAACCATTGTCTCAAGACTTGACTAGGGCAACGTGTTGTATGTGGGGCTTCCCCAGAAAATTACCATATAAACTGCAGGTAGTACTGAATGATGCAGCCAGACTCACTCTCAGACTGCCCAGAAGAACTCATGCAACTCCCCTGCTGAGCAAATTGCACTGGCTGCCCATTAAGCAGAGAGTGAAGTTTAAGGGGTTGTGTATCATCCATAAAGCTCTTTACGGACACGCCCCATGGTACATAAAGGAACGCCTTCTCAAATACGTGCCAGGGCGCGTGCTGCGCTTAGTAGAAGCAAGTCAGCTGACCTGCCCACGTTTCAACACCACAGCCAAAGGTGGGAGAGCTTTCTCGGTCCTTTTGCCACAACTCTGGAATCAGTTGCCCAGAGATCTTCGGAATGAATCCAGACTCTTACCAGTCCGAAAAAAACTAAAAACCCTTCTCTTCATAGAAGCTTTTGATACAGCCCTGAGGCCCTCTACTACCTAAAGATCTGGCCCGTTTCTCTGTTTATGTTTCTCTCTCTTCCAGAGCGCAAAGAGACCTGGCGGCGAATATATGCGCTATATTAAGAGTAAATTAACATAACATAACATGGCTTAAGAGCAGAAAAATGCCATCTTTCTAAAGGGGCATTTTTAAAGTTGTAATCATGAATCCAACTTTACCATTAAATAGGATTTATTATTGCAAGTCCGTAGGTACCAAACATGGTAGAATGTTAGGATGGTAGGAATTATACCTATTAGATGTATTAAGAAATTCCCAATGTTAACCTATGAGAGGGGTAGTCCTCACAGTAGTGAAAATCAAATTTTGGGGTTTCTTACTAGCAGGACATGTAAAACTTAAAAGTGCATGTCCTACCTTTTAGTTACACAGGACCCTAACCCTTTGGGCTAGCAAGGGCCTACCTTAGAGGTGTCTTATATGTAACGTAAGGAGCGATTTCGGCTTTTTAAGGGATTTATAATGCCAAGTGAAATTGGCAGTAAAACTGCACACACATGCTTTGTAGTGGCAGGCCTGAGACATGATTAAAATATGACTTAAGTGGGTGGCACAATCAGTGCTGCAGTACCAATAGTTGCATTTAATTTAAGGCCGTGGCCACATAAAGTGAACTTTAATAGGGACTTATAAGCAAGTTAATTACGCCAGTATTGCATAAACCATCATCATGTTTAGGAGAGTGAGCAGATGCATTTTAGCAATGGTTAGCAGTGGTAAAGTGACCAGCGTGCAAAAACCAGCAAAAACAGTTAAGCAAAAAGGGAGGCATACAGACAAAAAGTTGGGGAAAAGACCACCATAAGGCTAACAGGTCTAACAGTTGAAATTTCTATTTCTAACCTTAGCCACTGAGGGCCATATTTATCATAGTTTCATACAATGCAGCAAGGCACCTTGAGGTGCTGTATTAAAGGGAGATGGCAAGAATGCTCCATATCTATCAAGAGATGGTGAATTCCTGCTTTCCCCTTGCGCTGGCACCATTTTGGCTGCCTGGTGCCAAAGCAAGCACCCTTGCCCTCTGTTGCAGGCAGGATTGTTTTTGTGCAGGAAGGGACAGATTTCTGCACAAAAACATTACTTTGAGGCTTTTTCCTCTTTCTATGTGTGTGCAGAATGCAGCTCACATAGAAAGAGGAAAAACCGAGGAGAAATAAAGAATTTTCTTCATGTTACGGCTCCTCTGAGAAGACGTAGCTGTTATATGGTTCCTATTAATCTAGTAAAACAGCCGATTTAGAACAATACAACTTCATAATAATGAGACCAAAAGTGTAACTTAGACCAAACGTGTAACCTAACTACTTTTTGGTATTCACAAAGGTAAGTTACTAATAGTAACTATACTACTAGTAAAACTTACTAGTAGTAAAGGTACTACTAGTACACTTAGTACTAGTAAAGTTACTTGTTGTAAAGTTACAAATAGCAAAATTACTAGTAGTAAAGTTACTAGTAGTAACTTACCTTTGTGAACACCAATAAGCAGTAAACTTAGACTTAAGTCTAACTTTACTACTTAAGCCTACTTTTACTTCTTTTTGGTATTCAGAAACATAAGTTACTACTAGTACCTTTACAACTAGTAAACCTGCTACTAGTAAAGTTACTATTAATAAAATCACTAGTGGTAAAGTAACTTACCTTTATGAATACCAAAAAGTAGTAAAGTTAGACTTTTGGAATAAGTTAGACTTTTGATCTAACTTTACTGTTGTGAATCGGGCCGTGAGTCTTTTTATATAACCAGTAAATGTTGGTCTACTTGGATAGCTTACAGTAGTGCATCTAAACTCTTACACCTCCAGAGTAACCTAGAACATGACTCTCAGATTCACAGGGAAATCATGGAAACAGATCTAACCCTTTCATTAGTCACTCACTCATGCCCAAAGTGTCACAAAGAAAAGATACAATGGTATATATATATTCAAACATTTAGCTCTAATATTTGTAAATAAAACATGAACTGCAATTGTAAGAAAGAAGAGCTATATAACTACAATGTGCATTATTAGAATATAGAAAAATGCATTAACTTCAATCATGATAATTGTTCATAATGTTGTTAATGTTACTATTGTTACTCCTATCTATTGCTACCCTCTTTGCTAAAGAGAGTATCTCAGAGGTACATAAATGCACAGTCTGTTGGAATGACCTACCCCATACCATGATAGTGAATGTCAGTAAGCTAGGATCAATGCATCCACAGATGCACCTCAGAGGGTACAGCTATCTTCCTTCTCAGGATGAAGGTCAGGGACAGCAGTACTGCACCTTTCCTTAGTGTTCCACGTTGACTTTGGTAGAAGTGAACCTCTCACTGACTTTAGCTTGGATGCAGTTTTTATAATACAACAGCAATCTAATCAAACTGTGTAAAAGTTGCAGGACAGTGTTTTAATTAGATTGAAGTAATTTCTTTTTGAGTACATAGAAAATAAAATAATGCCTCATGTTCGGATTTTGTGCGATCCTTGTGTTAACTGTGCAGCATACCAGGCTGGAATGCCTATCAGGAAACGTATGCAAGGACCACTTGCCCAAAAGAAAAACATGAACAAAACACCTTTAGAAAATGAGCCTGTGGTGAAGCTGTCTGGGGCCCACTTTGGTTCTCCTTTGAGTTTGACATGTTACACATTTTAGCAGACTTTCTCTTAGCCCTGTAACTTTTTATTATATTTAATTGTCATGATATGATTTTAAATGCCAGATGTACAAAATTGTCCCTTTGCATTTCCTAAATGGCAAATCCTAAGCAATCGCTATTTAGGAACTGCAAGATGGAATGTACAAAAATAGCGATTTCCTCGTAGTGATTCCTACAGATTCTGAATTGCTATTACTAAATTGCTATTTGGGGAATGCTAAACCATCCATTCCAATGGACTTAAAGGCACTCACTAATAGGAAATTGCAAATTAGGAAATGCAAAAGCAATGGTGTCTATGGTCCTAAGGCCCTCCTTGATGCACCCCAAAACATAGTGGTGCAGTTGTAAAGCAAACAAATTCCCTAGGGGCATTTGTGCACTCTATAGGACTACACAAACTGCCATTATGAGTACCTTTTCCTAATTTGCACATGCTTATTAGCATTTCCAAAATGCCCATTTCACATTAAGTAAATGCTTCGTTCATGTGTTCAGGAAATCGTAAATAGGAAATCCCTATTAATGTTATCCTATTTAGAGAATAGCAAAATGCAATATCTACATGGTTAGTACATTGTACATATGGAAAACCAGTTTTGCATTTCTTAATGGACCAAAATAGCAATTAAGGGAAAGATGTATGACCCTAAATTGCATGCACAAATAGGTTAGCGACCATTTGCGCATGCGAAAATGAATAGGGCCATGTACAATTCCTATTTAGCTATTCGCAATTTATTTGCGACTTGCTAAATAGGTATTGTGACTCGCTATTAGGAAGGGGCATTTCAAGGGTGTCCCTTCCTAATAGCGACTCTCTACCCCATGTAAAAATGTATTGCGACTGCAATTGCGGTCGCGAAACACTCTCAATTTACAGTCCTCTTCAAGAGGGTGGTAATGCACTCGCAAATGGGAAGGGGTCCCCAAGGGACCCCTTCCCATTTGCAAATGCAGGGGAAAATATATTTTAGGGGCAGGCAGTGGTCCCAGGGACCACTACCTGCCCTTAAAAAATGAAACAAAAACATTTCATTTTCTTTTTTGAAATGCATCCTGTTTTCCTTTAAGGCAAACGGGCTGCATTTGAAAAAAAACCTGCTTTATTTAAAAGCTGCCCCAGACATGGAGGTCTGCTGAGCCCAGCAGACCACCATGACTGGGAGGGCCAGGCATTCCTAATGGGGCCGCAAATTGCGAGTGCCTCATGAATATTCATGAGGCATGCAATTTGTGACCCTATTGGGAATTGCAAACAGTGTCTCAGACACTGTTGTACATGGCATTTTGCGACTCGAAAATTGCGACTCGCAATGGAGCTCAATTTGCAAGTCGATAATTGTCATGGTCGAACATCTGGTCCTTAGTCCATTAAGAAATGCAATTTCCTTTGGCACATCTGGCCCTAAGTAACGCTACGCATGCTGCTTGTTTTTAGAAAGCCTTTCCTGCTACATAATCTGTAGTCTTTGTTCAAGGCTAGGAACATAGAAAGAGATAGCCTAGTACATACGCTGTCCGTTCGGAAACAGCTTCAAACATCTAGACACATCATTGCATCACAGCTGTATCACTAACAAAGTGGTTTTATTATATAAATAGTGAACTGTCCTTTAATAGGTCAGAGGAGCACTCCAGCTACAATGGTCCTGGGACAACTGTTGTGTTCGACATGCTGCTCTGCCAATGCTGATCTTCCATGCTGATCCTGCAGAGAGCGATTGCCAATCCAGCTCCAGAACAAGTCACTGAGGTATGGGGTCTTAGGCTATCCTAAGAGATTGGGCTGAGAGTACACACACTATACTCTCAGAAAGGGGGTAGCATAAGGGGGAAATATAGAAATCAGACTGGCATGGTTGGACTGTTTATCCTTTTCACTATGGGCCCGATTCTCAAAAGTGATCTGAGACAAAATCCTAACTTTACGACTTTCCGTATTCCCGTATTCACAGAAGGCATTTAGGAGTACTAAAGTTAGGCTCTTGTCTCAGTCAATCTTAAGTTTTGGTCTTAAGCTAAACTTGAGACAAACTTAAGTTTAACTGGGACAAAATCCTAATTTTACGACTATGAAGAAAACAAGGTGTTGGAGTCACATCACCAATACTAGTAGGCAGTATATTTTAGGAGTGTTTGGTCTGGAGAAGCACACACTCAGAATTAAAAATGTACCACCTAGGTTAACTTTTTCTACCCAAATTAATTATTTTTAGCAGCATTAGGATAATGAAAGTCTGGGGAAAAAAACATAATGTTCTGACTTATGACATGCAATTTCCATACACCTCTTTGATGACAGTTGATAATAACTGTGCTATATTAGGGTTGTAACTTATGACCTGCAAGTAACCTAAGGATCTCTGTGACACACACAGTACCCCACTGAGTGATCCACATAAAATACAGTTCGGTGTCTTGGGTGGCTCATGTTCTTTGCCTGCCTTCATTATGAGTTGAAGCTGACACTCGATAAAACTCCAATCTCTCTCCAGCACCAACAGTAATCACTGGAGTTATCTTGCCATTTTTATATGGGGTGGGCATTAACTTCCGCTACTCTGGTGGAGTTCGCGGCTTTCAGCAAAAACCTTGCAATAACCATGTGGCAGAGTTTTTCTCACGTGCGACTTGCAGCGTTTAGTTGGCGAGTGAGAAAAAACAAGTGCTAGACAGCCTCCCAGAGAAATATCTCAATGCGGTGGTCCTGGCAGGTCGCTACCGCTCATGTTGAGAAAGTTACCGCTCACGCTGTGAAAGCTCCCCCTAGAGTAGAAAATCTACTAAAGCAGCAGAAAGAAGCACCCTCTGGTGCCATTCGCACTGGTTTTACAGTGTGGGACAAGCTTCCAGCATAAAAAATCAGCACAAGCAGAACAGCAGACCAGAATTCCATCATTTGCGGAACTCTGCAGAATCTTGATGAGCTATTAAATAACTGCAGAATTCTGCAGAGTAGAATTCTGAGAGTTCCTCCCGTCCCTAACTTTTATTGTTGCCTGAAAACTGCGCAATACACAAGAAATTCTGCAGCAGGTGCTTGCAAAACCTGTGTATTTCTAAACAATGTGCCCCCCATGGTCATTGCAAGGTGCAGGTGCACCAGTCGCACTGCCCTAGAGCCTGGCCTGACCAAATCATCTGGATACTCATGTTCGGAGCACCTAGTCACTATTTCTAAAGGTTCTAAATGATTTACAGTGTATTATTATTTGATCTTCATGATCTGTGCTAAAATGGCTTGTATAGGTAGATCTATTTAGAATATACCACTTTGCTTTTTCTGAACTGTTGACCTGTGCCCCACATCTTTACTTGATGTCTCATTTCTATTTGTGATTTACTCATACATATTTGGTGATTAAGAGAGTAGTGAAACTATCTCATTATACTTAAATACTTAGCACCCAAAGGAACCACTGTCTTTCTTTTCCATATAATAACATCAGCCATGTCATTTCCCCTCAGCGTGCCCACTCCACAACTCGTTGGAAAAGTGGGAAATTCGATAACTCTCCGTAGAACAGACTCTTGAGAAGGGTTTTTGTGCAGGGTGAAAGTGTCAATGTTCACTGATTCTCATTCCAGGCTACAGTGTTGTCCACCTTTATCTTCACTTCTGTCTTCCTCATCAAATACTTACTTTGAGGTGGAAGAATTCTCTGCATTAAAATATATTGTGGTGATAAGGTTCAGGGAGAATTATATCTATTTTGGATTACATCACTCCTTGTGATGCATATGTTGTGGGCTGCAGGGTGTGGCTAGTTGAATTGATTATAACAACGAAGGTTAACTCTCTATGGCATTCTGCATACAGGTGACTATCTCAAGTTGTGTAATTTTTAGCAGTGCGCTCATGGAACTGGAGGCGTGAACTTCCATAGACAAATAAGTCATGTAATGAGGCACAAACACCTTCACTGTTGGTGCAGTTTGCTGGTGTATGTAGTTAGAGTAGGAAGCAAAATCAAATTGCTAAGGATTAAATCAGCGTAGGGAGAAACACAGGGAGACGTATATATGTAGGGTATTATGTATTTAGAGTCACTTAAAACATGTTAGACATATTTAACAGCATATGTACAATCACATGAAAAGAAAAACACTGCGTTACATTAATGAAATGTAACCGATGGGATACTGTGCACAAGTGCTTGTGAGGATTGTGACGGTACAAGTGACACGTGAAGTGGTATCTACAGCGGTGGTGCAGGGCGCAACGAGGAACAAGGTTATACAACAAGTATTTACATATTTAAGACATCCAGGCAGTCAATGATAAATAAATTATTAAAGACAATGAATAGGATGTCCGTAACGTGAGGGTGCCAGAAGTTACACTGTTGAAGTCGACGGCGTTTCGGCCTGCTGAAGTCTAGGCCATCATCAGGACTGGTTACATACAAATTTAAAGGCAGTGTGCGGAGAGAAATCGAAAGCAGAATCAGACACCGGGGATCCGGGATCGCAAAATAGGAGCAGCACCGGAAGCGTGAGGGAAGAATTTGTAAACATAGCATCGGCTTGGTTCTGCCGAAGAGCGACGCACCACCACAAGAGCGCCATTATTTCCCGACACTGAACCAACTCTGTAGCCCGTGAAAATGAAAAGGAAATGCGGTGCCGCCGAAGACTGTCTTCGGTATTGGACCTGAGTCAGGCTTGAAAAGAGGGCTTGACACAGGGAAACTGATTGCGGAGATAAATAAATAACTTAAAATTGAGTTTGTTACTCTCAACAGCATGAACAAGCACCGCCCACCAGAGGGAAGAAATCCTACACTGCCAATTGGACCACAGACTCCACAATGCAACTAGAAAAGCTGTCAACCAGAGGATGTGCATTTGAAATGAGGACATCAGCCTGTGGAGAAAATCGGCGTGTTATGGTGCTGGCTTACCTTTGAAAAAGTTCCAGGCAGGAACGAAACGCGTCAGGACTGCGCCTCATGCTGTTTTACCATTGAATAAATATGCAAATCAAAAGTTTCGAGTGCGGCTCAACCTCTTTCCCATGAGGGAAGAATTTGTGAACATAGCATCGGCTTGGTTCTGCCGAAGAGCGATGCACCACCACAAGAGCGCCATCATTTCCCGACACTGAACCAACTCTGTAGCCCATATATATATATATATTTATATATTTATTAGGGTCCTCGCCCAAAGGTACCATCTCTGTCTTGCTTCATCATTGGACTGACTCGCACACATAAGGTGTGTGAGTAGACTTGATGCGTTTGTAAGGGTTGTTCTGTGATAACTGTGAGTGAAGGCAGTGGATCAGGGTAAGTTTAAAGTTACCTCCTTGTATGGTCAACTGATGTCTACGCCAATTTACCAACATTATAGTGAAATTTCAGGGATGGATAGTCACACATTCGTGCAGGGTAAAAGTTTCTGGGAAGCCAAATCTGGAAAGAATTAAAAAGAGACACTCCCAAGACACCAGATCAAGGGCTTTCTCCGGGTCTAAAAACACACACCTGCCCTTCTGTTTTATTCTTGGTAAAAAAGTCCACAGCTTCTATCAAAAATCTTGCACATGAGGCGAGTTCTCTCCCTGCTACAAAACCCCATTCATCTCCGTCGATTATTGATCCCACAATTTTGTTAAGCCTGTTAGTGAGAAGCTTTGTAAAGATTTTATAGTCAGCATTAAGCAGACTTATTGGTCTATAGGAATTAGTATTTTCCCTGCTTTTCTCCTTCTTTAAAATGCTAACTACAACCGCTATATTAAAGGAAGCCGGAGATTCATGCCCCTTTTAGTATATAGTTAGCAAGAATAAGCAGTTGTGCATTTAGAGTTGGGGAAACCTTTTATATAATTCTGCTGGCAGTCCATCCTCCCCATCTGTTTTACAATTAGCCATTGAGCTCACAACTGTTTCTACTTCTTCGATAGAGAATGATGTTGTTATTTCTTTGCTGTGTTCTTTGCTCATTGACGGGATTGGTAGTTTATCAAGGAAGCTTATAATACAGTTAGGCATTATTTGTTGATCTGTCTGATATACTTTCTCATAGTGTCTAAAAAACGCCTCCCCAATTTCCAGGGGGCTGGTTATTTGTGCTTTAGAATCCTCATCTATTACCGATTCAATTCTATTTTGGGCCTGTTTCTCCTTTACCTGCCATGCAAGAAGTCTCCCTGTATATTCGTTCTCCTCATATGTCTTCTGGAGGTAGGCTGTATTAGCTATGTCACCTTGTACATAGTAATATTCCTGCATTTCTAGCTTCACTTGTAGCAGCTCCTGTTTTGTTGCTAAGTTTCTATCTTTGGAGTACTTTCTATTTGCTTGCACTAGCCGAGACTCAATCTCACATCTTCTTTCCCTTTTTGCCCTTTGTTGGGGTTTTTCTTTAGAAGTGATAATCTGCTGTAATGTAGACTTAAAGGCGTCCCACACTATGCTTACGGTGGCGCTATTTGTATTGCTAAGGAAAAAACTATTAATTTCATTTGCAACTTTTATGCACCATTACTCTCTCTCTCAATTAATTGTATTAAAGTAGCATCTCCTAGGTGCTCTTTCAGGCCCTACCCCGGCCACTACCATTTTGACAAGTGCATGGTCCGAAAAGGCATTCGTAATGTATTTATGCATACTCATCTTGAGACCATGCGAGATAAAATAAAAGGCTTTTCTAGAGGCCGTAATGTATTTTGCCGAGAAACGAGATAAAGCATGTTTCCCAGGTTGCCAGAGGTGCCAAGGGTCTACTACCTTTCCATTGAGACTAGCAACTTAGATTGTCCCCCCTTCGAGAAATGAACCTCATTTTTCCCCACCAGCCAGTTTTGATAAAAATAGTTGAGGTTCCTGAATATCAACAGAGATGTGAAATTTTTCTTTAGCTAGCACTTTAAGCTTTGATTGATGAACTATCGGGGCCTGAGCCCCCCTTTCATTAAACAAGTCAATCATCTTGAATTTTTTTCATCTCCGTGCTGATGCCGCAGACATATCAGAAAATATCTTAAATTGCGGAACTTGATAACGATCTCTTCATGATAGCAGAACTTAATATTCTCTCCTTAACTTTGAAATCAGCAAGATTGCAAAGTATGCTCCTTGGGTATTTTGTGTTTGAGTGTCTTTGCTCTGGTGATCGTAAGGTCCCCATCTAGGTCCGGCATTACTTTCTTCAGCAGAGAGTCAGCCCATTTAGTCACCTGAGTGCCTTTGCATCCTTCTGGAATTCCCACTAGGTGGAGGTTTGAGCGCCTATTATAGTTCTCTATGTCCTGAAGCTTCAATTTCATCTGGTTCTTACTTTTACCCAAATCTAGCACTTTGTAGTAATGAAGCCAATCCAAGTAGTGTTGAGTTTATTAGCTACATACAGAGCAGAGAGACAGGACACACTCTGCCAACAGCTCCAGTCTGAATGTAATCACACATTCCCTGGTAACCATGTAAACATTCTAGAATACTAATACATCAGAGTGCAGGTAGGCTGCAGTATTAACAAATTACACATGTTACAATACAACATATCTTCTCTTCCTCTATAAAAAACAAAAAAAAATAAAATAAAATCACAACACAAATTCATACAAAGTACATGACCTAAATCTAGCGGGCTTAAGAACTTTCCTTGAGCTCTTCCTCAATTGAATTTAATCACACACAGGAACAGAGCTACTTGACGGACAAGGAACCACAGCAGAATCCCGAACTTTAACCACTCTATTGAGGTTCCACCAATGTCCCCCGTCAACCATAACGGCATTACCAAGAATTTTGATGACTTTAACAGGACGACTAAATTTGCTGTCACCCTTCTTAGCATGAATACCGCTTTTGATTTTAACAGTATCTCCTACTTCTAAAGAAGTCACTTTAACACCCTTGCGGGAATCAAACCAAACTTTTTGTTTGGATTGTGAAGCAGACAGATTCTCACTCACCATAGATAGTAAATGAGCAACATCTGATTCAGACCTAACCCATTTATTCTTCCAAGCAGGTCTGAAACTGGAGTTGGGTTTACGTCCTCTTAACACCTCAAAGGGTGATATTTTTGTAGCAGAATGGGGCGTGGTTCTGTAAAACCAAACCATGGCATTAAGTGCTTTGCAAACATCATGTGCACCAGCTCTAGCCCATTTAACACATTCTCCTACTACTCGATTCATCCTCTCCACCAAACCATTGCTCTGTGGGTGATAGAGTGAGCTCTTATGATGTTTTATCCCACAGTCTTTTAGAAAAGACTCAAATTCAGTACTGATAAATTGCTTCCCGTTGTCTGAAATTAATATTTCTGGAAACCCCTCTCTCAACCACACATCCTTGAGAAAATCTATGATCGCCATTGAGTTGGCATCTTTCACCAATTTAATCTCTGGCCATTTGGAAGTGTAATCCATAAGGACAAGTATAAAACGAGAACCTCCCGGGAGGACCTCGTAAGGACCCATCACATCAATTCCCAATTTGGACCACGGGTTTTTTGGGCATTCAATGGGCATTAACGGAGGAACAGCCACTTTCAAACTCTTGTCAGCAGAGCCACAAACACAACAATTGGCCACCATAGCATCGATTTCGGAATCCATCCCTGGCCACCAATACACATCCCGGATGCGCCGCTTTGTAAGCGTTGAACCCAGATGGCCCTCATGAGCTCTTTCAATAACAGTTTTGCGAAAGCAAGTAGGAGGAACAAATTTGTCATTCCTAAGTAATAAACCATCTTCAATGGAAAGTTCATCCTCAACCTTCCAGAAAGGTTGCAGGGCAGGAGAAAGTGCTTTTTCTCTTGGCCACCCATTCTTGACAAAATGAGTTACTTCACATAATACATTATCAGACCCCATTGCTTGTTTCCAAGAATCCTCTGAACCAAGATTTAAAACAGGTAAATCAAGTACAGCAACCAAACAATCATCACAATCCTCATTAACAAATTCCTCCAGACTCACATCGTCCATCTCACTGTGCTTGATGGGAAAACGGGATAGAAAATCCGCCCTCCCATTCTTCCCACCAGGAATATGTTGTACTGAAAACTGATACTGAAGAGGTTTAGTGACCATGCGCATAATTCTGGGAGAACAGCACTTGCTCATACTTCCTCCCAAGATATTTACCAATGGCTTGTGATCTGTCAAAAGCATAAACCTTTTCCCCCAAATATACGGTCTAAACTTTTCAATGGCCCATGTACAGGCAAGTAACTCCTTTTCAATAACTGAATACTGAAGTTCAGGAGTCCTAAGAACCCTTGACGCAAAACAAATAGTGTGTTCAACATTATTTCCCATTTGAGTCAATGTCGCACCCAAACCCACCTGACTTGCATCAACAGTGACACAGCATGGCAAACTCGGGTCAAACGGTTTGAGTACAGGACCTTCACTCAAAGTAGTTTTCACAAACTTAATAGCCACAGAACAATCATGACACCAATCAAACTTGACCCCTTTTTTTAAGAGATTGCTTATAGGCCGGACAATAGTGGCAAAATTTGGAATAAATTGAGAGTAATACTCACATAGACCCAATAGTGACTTAACTCCTGCTTTATCTATTGGATCCGGCGCCTCCACAATAGCTTGGAGTAGACCCGGTCGTGGACTGACTCCTTCATGGGAAATAACATGTCCCAAATATTGTACTTTAGAACACAAGAATTTACACTTGGATTCTTTAACAATCACACCACGTTTTTTGAAGAGGGTCAACACTTTATCTAAAGCAAGATCGTGAGATGAAATATCTTTACCAAAAATCAGAACATCATCCTGAAATACAAGGACACCATCAAGATCTCTAAGCATGTTCCCCATTATCCTCTGAAAGACGGACACTGCAGACGCTAGTCCAAAAGGCATGCGACAGTAACGAAACGTACCTAAAGGCGAAACAAACGCAGTTAGATGTCGTGATTCAGGATCCAGTTCTACCTGATGGTATGCACTGGCTAAGTCTAATTTAGAAAAATACCGTGCACCTTTTGTTGAAGCAAACAAATCACTGATTTTGGGTAAGGGGTGGGAATCTACCCAAATCTCTTTATTTAGGGACCTCAAGTCAACACAGACACGAAGATCCCCCCCCCCTTTTCCTCGCGAAGACTAATGGAGAAAGCCATAACGAAGAGTCTGTAGGCTCGATAATTCCTTTGGCACACAAGTCTTTTAACTCCTTTTCCAAATCGTCCCTATCACTAAAAGGAACACCTCTTAGTTTGTGTTTAATGGGGAGAGCACCTTCTTTTACAATAATCTTGTGTCTAAAACCTTTAATCTTCCCCAGTTTACTACTGAAAACCTCAGGATACTTTTCTTTCCATTGAGAACTAGTGTCTTCACAACCCACAACTAACACTTGTTCTTTTTCACCTGGTCTCAATATTATTCGAAAAAGGCCTTGGTGAAACCACCCTAGAATATTGAGACCTTTTACGGCAACATAAATTTTCCCTTGAATCCTCCTCCCTCTGAACTGCAATTCGTCTTCAAAATATCCCAAAAGATCTATTTTACGTCCTTCGTAGGAGACAGGAGAACGATCAGGAGGACATAAGGGTTGAGAACCCTGCCATGTTTCTTCAAACAATTTTTGGGTAATCATAGTGATCTTTGCCCCAGAATCAACCAACAACTTTACAGTGTGTTCTCCAATCATGATATCAACAATGGGGTCAATGCATGAAGAAGGATCGCCAGTGACAACATTTGGGGAGCATTTGGAATTGACTGAATCTGACTCATTCTCACTCCACACAACAGAGACAACTTCCAAATCTGACTCTCCGTCAGACTCCTCACTACAAACAGCAGGTTTACTTGTATTTTTCTTTTTTAAACAAACTTTCGCAAAATGCCCCATCCTTTTGCAGTAATTGCACATAACATTGTTTGCAGGACACCACGAGCCTTTACTATGTGGAGGATTCCCACATCTGATGCACATATTTCTAAAAGAAGTTTTGGTAGGATTGTTAAAATCTGTGTTAGACTTTGGAGATTGCTGAACTAGTTGTGCAGGTTTACCACGAAGTTTGGAATTACTATTAGTGCTAACAGCATTAATGGTATCTTGTGGTTTGTCATCAAGCTCTTTAATAGAAACCATAGAGATCTCTATGCTTTTGGCAATTTTTATGATTTCATCTAGAGATGGATCCCCCAAGGTTAACAATTTTTGACGAATGTTTTTATCTTTGCATTGGCACACAAACTGATCCCTAATTAATTGATCAGTGAAATTTTCAAATTTGCACTCAGCTGCCAATCTGCGTAAAACGGATATGTAACCATCAACATCCTCCCCTTCCATTTGTTTTCTTTTGAAAAACTTATGCCGCAATACCATAAGGCTAGGCTGCTTATCAAATCTTGTTTTTAATTTGATAACCGCCTCTTGATACTCGTCAATACCATTTAATTCTTCCTCAGAGAGAGATGGTAAGTGTTTATGAATTGACCTTCCTTCAAATCCTAAGGAGTGTAGGAGAAGACATTTTCTCCTCTCTGCACTAAAACGTAACGCACCAATGGCTCCTAGATATGTTTGGAAAGCATCATGCCAGATTTCCCATCTAACAGGAGGATCGCCTGGTGATTCAAGAAATGACGGTGGAGGGTTAACAGATTGCATGGTGCACAATTCGACTAAAGATGGAACACTTGGGAAAGAAATGGTTTCTGATTATAGCAACTCAATAGTAAAAAAAATAAAACTCAAATCGGGTATCAGAAGTTGCATTAATACATTAGTAACCCAGAAGAATTGAACAATTTTACTAAATATTGTCACCGATAAAACGACACACATGTAGTGGCAAAAAGTATGATGTGCGTGTCACCGAATGTCAGTAACACGCAAATGTTTCTCCCTTATCGTTCTCCTCTGCAACGTTCTGAAATGGTGTGCGTATCACCGAAATTTAGTGAACGCAACAAAATAATCACTTGGTGTGCGTGTCATCGTAAATTAAAATTGAAATCCGATGTTGTGAACAAGGAAGGTGTGCGTGTCACCGCAAAGCTGAGACACGCGTTGCCAAGGAGACAACAAACAACTTGTAAACAAGGAAGGTGTGCTTGTCACCGCAAAACCAAGACACGCGTTGCCAAGGAGATAACAAACAACGCTTTCCTCCAATCACCGAGTTCGTCAATGATGACGTTACACGTTCAGCACGTTGAACAGGAAGAAGAATGATGCTGGCATGGGTCTTCGAAACTGGAACACGGTGAGCGCGATGCTGCAAAGCGCGAGGGCTCAGAATGGCGTTTTTAAAAGTAGACAAGGGTGAGCGCGAGCAAGTATTGACAACAGCTGATGTTGGTTAAGCTTCTTTTTTAAGGAAATAAACGCTGTAACTTGCAAGCAGTATACAAAGTAGGCACAATAAAGCCGCTGACTCCCATCAAAGCGCAGCACCCAGCATCAATAACAGCAAACTGTCATCCAAGCTCCCCGTAACAGTCAACATTGAATAAGAGGAAACTCGCTCTGTGTTCCTTTAAAATGTCTTAGTATTCCTTTAAGGGAACTGTCTCTCCAAGAAAATAACAAGGCAGCGCAGCTTAACAGAAAAAGTACCTTTACCAGAAATCAGCAAGAGTTCTTCTTCAATTGAAACGGATTCTTGATTGAAGTAAATTTCTGAATAAAAGGTTCTCAAATGGCTGCATGGGTTCTTGTATGTAGCTAAGATCGTCGCCAATATTTTGTAGTAATGAAGCCAATCCAAGTAGTGTTGAGTTGGTAGTTTATTAGCTACATACAGAGATGAGAGATGTCATCAGTGATGTCATCAGTGATGTCACTGACCATGTCATGAGTGATGTAATATGTGATGTCATCAGCAGTGCATTGCGGGGGCGCGACTTATAGTTAGCTGAACTGACTATAACAAGGGAATTTCTAGGGTTTTGTACGAGGGAAATGTCCAGCTAACTATAACGCCCCTGAAACCTATGGTTTTTTCAGTGAATTTCTAAGGTTTTTTAAATGCCAATTCCTAACTATAACATGCATGAAACCTATGGTTTTTTCAGTGAATTTCAAAGGTTTTTTAAATGCCAATTCCTAACTAGAACGCCCCTGAAACCTTTGGTTTTTTTCAGTGAATTTCAAAGGTTTTTAAAATGCCAATTACTAACTATAACTTATCTCTAAAGATATCATGTTTAATGATTTTGATTGGATTTCTATATTTTTCAAATTCAGTGTGTCAATTTCATTAATTATTATTATTTTTTAAATACTTTTTTATCACCCTTTTTTAAATATATTTTTTCAATTAATTCTTTTAAAAATTAAAAAATATTATTTGAACTTAATGGGTTTTTCAAACATATTTTTTTATATTTTTCAAAATATTTTTTTAACTATAAGTGCTAAACTTTATTTTAGATATATATTTTTTTCAATGTCTTTGGATCCGCGCACCCTAAGCGCACCGTTCACGATCCGTACGTGATAGCATCCGCTCATGGTATGCGTTGGGTACGTGTTTAGTGCGCGATAGCTATACGCGACTCCCAGCCTATACGCGATACGTTCGATGTACGTAACGCGACGTCTACGCGCTTCCGCGATGCGTCATATGCATCCGTGACGCGGTAGGTCCGCGGATCCCGCAAAGTATTTAACATTTAAAAAACATATTTACGTATTGCATGTGAATATTAATTGAAGACAAACTCTAAACTAGTCTTAAAACTAATATATTTTGACATCTAATCCTATATTTCTTTTTAATTCAATTTCGCGGATCCGCGCTGGGTGCGTGCTGCTTAAGCGCAGGGTGCGCGGATCCCATGTGACCTGCAAAAAAAGAGATTTGATTGGTTCATTACACTTCCTGTTCTAACTACTGAAAGACCCCACCCATTTCAATCATTCTTCTTTGAGCTTCTTTGGAGAACCATCTCTTTGGAGAGAAGAAGATTTTTTAGACTAAGTATACACTTAGTTCTAACTTTTTGCAACCAAATATGGCTTCAGGGCAGCAGGCATCACCTGCATCACCTCAAACCTCTGAGGATGAATTTTTGCCGGAGTAACCACACAAAAACCGTTTTGATTCAGTGGTGTGGAATTCTTTTACTTTTCCCGAAGGTTTCCCGAAGATTTGCAAAAGAGTCTTATCGAGAGGGGAGCCTACCAACAAATACTCTTGTGGCACGGCAAGTATGATGAAGCACATGAGGAGCCTTCATCCAAACAATCTTGCATGTGAAGAGTGCCGACGGATGAGAGACACTCCTGCTCCTGCGCCATCCACCTCATCGCAGCCGAGCACGTCAAGAGTGCATCCCTCAGACCAAACCTTGGACATCCATGTTCAATTTCAATTTTTAAAAGTGCTCTGCACTAAGTGCAATAAAACTTTGTGCTATGGCGAGCAGTCAATCGACCTCATCTGCCGCCGGCAGGAAAGTCATTTTTTTTTTTACTGTTCCCTGAAGTTCATTGTTTGGTTTCTCCTGTTTTTTTTATTTATTTTTTTTAAGAAAAACCACAAAAATCACAAAATTGTTCAGAAAACCTCTTTTAAGAACTAACTTTCCTGGTTTAAAAAAAAAGCTAAATTTCTTTGTTAGTGTGTGAAAGTTTAGATCAATGTATGTGTAGTACGTAATTGACTGAATGAATGCATTAGTAGCGTATGGTGAATGTATAAGTGCAGAACTATAAGGAAGTGCTGCAGCATCACACAGTAACCTCTTTAATTGTAGTGTGCTGTAGTACTTCCGAAGCACAGGGATTCAACATATGTACATAAATATGTTGCAAATCTATGCTTCTCTCTGCACGGCTGCTTAAACTGCAGCCATGCGGTGACACATGCACCCTTGCACAATAGTGCAAGGATATCTGTGTCATGTGCTGTTTGTTTTTCTACAGGAAGACACACCTTCCTGTACAAAAACAATGAGAAAATGCATTTTTCTCCTTCAATGTATGCTGAACATTTCAGCATGCATTGAAGATATAAAAATGTGGAGAAATTAAAACAATTCTCTTTGTTGTGCTTTCCTACACTAATTGTAGAATGGTGCACCATTCACACACATATCGAGATTTACGATTTCTAATAAATCTAGACATGTGTCTTGTTCTATGAGTATTAAGTGCAATCATGCACAACAACACTTATAGAACACCCTTTCAATCGAAAGTGGTCTGCATGATGAGGTTATATTTTCATGGAGTATAAAAAGTGCACAGAGTGCCTTTTCCTCTCTTTGAAAATATGAAAGAGTATCTTATACAATAACTATGTTACAAAAAGTGACATATTTCCGTTTTTAAATTTCCTTGCGAATGATAGAAGGTAAGCACAGAATTTTGACTGCAAAGATGTTCAAAGAAGAATGATTGAAATGATTGCGGTCCTTCAACAGCTAAAAAGATGAAATAATATGAACCCCTCAAAGCTCTTTTTTTGCAGGTCACTTGATATCTGATTATGGTCAGATTTCAAAACTACATAAAAAAAGTGTTTTAAGAAATGTGTTTCAACTTTGTAGATTCTTGCAGGCCTCTTCATTCTGCATATTGAGACTTAGTTAAACTTACCTTCACAGTAATAGGAATACAACATTTTATTCATGTTTGCCTATTTTTCATTAAAATATAAATTCTTAAAAATTGCTCATTTTAAAATTTGGATCTGTGAAAGAAAATAAAATAAAAACTATAACATATAATAATAAATTTTTTACAACACAACATAATTTCCACAAAGTAATTGTTTTGCCTTTTTTGCTGTTCTCAGAATATATTGAATTTCACTCGAAATAGTGATTTCAATGGTACTCATCACTTAACAGCGGGCAAAAAAAAAACAATCAGAAAGATTGTTAAAAAAAAACAACATACTCTTCTCAGTAAAATACCAGAAAAAATACAAATCATACATATATGAAATGCTTACAGATTACAACATTTTATAACTTTAAATTATAAAAACTGTAAATGTTGCCACATTAAAATAATCACCGAATAAATGACCACCAAAAAGTCCATAATTCAAAAATATACCTTTCCTTGAGGCCAAATGGTATTTTAGCACTTCTTCTTTATGTAAACTGTCCAATGGTAGTTCTATTAAATTATAATAATAAATTCCTCAGAGAGTGAATTAGCTTCCTAAAACTTTGGCTTCAAAAATATTAGGTAGGAATTTTGTAATTCCCTAGGCAAACGTTGTTTGAAAACCAACTGGGCATCATTACAAAGTGTCCAGCCTTTGTCACATTTTAGATAGGCAGTGTAATGCCCAGATGTGGTGGAAGGACCATCATGGAAAATTATTGCAATTGCTACAAAAGTCCTTCCTGATATTGATATTTGTGCTGCTACAAATTGTTTTATTAAAGTATCCAATTTTCTTCCATCAGCTGTACAACGTTGCATCATTAAAATTATGTATTTTCCATATTTTGTTAACAATAATGTGGATAACATTTCTGATTTACATTGGCTACACTCCATGTTTTGAATTGCACCTTTCACTAATTTATTGAAAGCCACTGATTTACAGTCTGGTAATGTTAAATACAGAAATCTCTCAGTGTCTACATTGGTGCTACATGTATACGTGCAATTTTCACAATGATGTTCCCATTTGTAAGAAAGGCCAAAAATATTTTCTATTTCTACACCTTCATTTTAAAAAATGGTAAGCATATACATTAAAAATTCCTGAGCATCTTGTTGGATATTTTGTGTAAATTGTGTAGAACCAGAACACACGTCCAAAAGACTACGAACATCTGAAACAGATTGTATTTTACTTCTATCTGTTGTCAATTTTTCATAAACAGAGTGCAACAGAGAACAAAATCTTTTTTGCCGATTCTCCATAATTTGCTCTTGCAAATCTTCAAGATAAAAAACAACATTGACCACTACATTAGCATAACAGTTGACACCAGAACTATTTTCAAACTGATAACCAACAATCTCTTCAAAAGTGTCCAATTTCTTTTTACCTGCAATCACAACATTATCTTGTTCTTTTCTTTTCTTGATACCTTCAGAACAGATATTCTCTAACCTTCTTTTTCGACCAACCACACGCTTTTCAAATACAGGATATTGACCTAAATTTGGAGCATACACCTTTCTTAACCTATTATACTCTTTTATACAGTTTGCATCTGCAGTAACCTTTGTCTCATCAAAATCAATCAAAAACAAACCAGATAATGTTCTGACTCGCGAAAAAGCAACATATGCCATACCCTCTTTAAATACAGTAGATCCAATGTTCACCAATGCACTGTCTACACTTAATCCTTGAGATTTATAAATAGTCACTGCATATGCCAGAGAAAATGGAAATTGTTTCCTACGGACATATAAATCTTTAACAAGCAAAAAACCAACTGAACAATGACCAATTTCTTTAACGTCATCAATCTAATCAAATTTAATTTTTAAAAGTTCAATTCCTTCTTTTTTCTGATAATTCACAAAATCCACCACTTTGCCCATTGCACCATTAACTAAACCTTTCTCTACATCCAAATTACGCCTTAAAATTACCCGACAGTTTACACACACATACAGTGTCTTTTCCAAACCAGCAGTTTTAGATATATTTTTTCTAAACAATCTAGTTTTGATCTCAACTTACCCGTTAAAATAATAGTGATTCCTTCAGTTAGTATTTTATCGATGGCTTCCATTTTGACAATTTCTTCATTTTCCAATTTTAATAATTCTTCGTTGAATATTGAACATTCACGCAGTGTCGGCATTAAGCAAATTACTGACTTATTTTTAGCAATTTCCACTTACACTTTTGCCGCAACTGCATTTTCATTTGGAAAGACATTGCAAAGTAATCGACTCTCCAAAGCTTCTTTCCCTTTTTTTGAAATAATTCCAATTCTTATATCTTTAAGAATACTTCCATATTCAGCATCATTTGCCTGTCGCATATTTGTTGTCAGTTCTTTGTATTCAAAATTACTCCAAATGTTCACATTACCAACACTGCCAAGAGACTTTCTAGTATCTTCATGGGCAAGTGTTTTAAATACCGGTTGTCCTTTTACCGGTGTCAGTTGCAGTAGATCTCCAAAAACTATGACGTGTTTTCCTCCAAATAAAACGTCATACTCTGTTTTAAAAATTTGCTGCATTTTTAAATGCAAAAAGGCAAGCATCAAGTTTGAAACCATGCTCACCTCATCAATAATGAGAAGTTTCATTTTCTTCAGCACTCTTGAAACTTCACAACAAGCTTCTCCAGATAGCTTGTGGTATTCCAATTTGTTCTCATGCTCTACTGGCAGTATTAGTAAACGATGTAAAGTAATTCCTTTAATGTTATGTGCTGCCAACCCAGTTGGAGCAGTGACAACACAAGGCAAATGCGAATCAGTTATTTTTTGCAGATAACTTGTAATTACTTTCATTAAGAAACTCTTTCCTGTTCCAGCTTGACAACTCACATACATTCGGATAGGTTGAAATGATGTACATGAGCAGTCTTTCTTTTCATGAAGTAATCCATGGTCAATCTGCTCTTTCACTTGCTGATATATTTGTTTCTGTTCAACATTTAGGTGCCGATTCCGATCCTGGAAAAATGTTCCCCGTACGAATCGTATTCGGATTTTTTTCCGTACGAATCGTACAAGTACCGTACAAACTGACAAGTACGATTCGTATGGGAAAAAGTCCATACGAATCGCATTGGGAAAATTCCCCCACACGTCCTCGGGTCGGAAAAAGCGTCCGACACGTCCCCGGACGATAATCCGTACGAATCGGAAAAATGAAGTCTGAGCGCGCAAGTACGATCTGTCCCGTCCGTCCGAATGTACACCCGTATGGAAAAAAGACCGTCCGGAGCGGACTTCAATAACAACCATGGAGACATGTGCCCGCATACGCGCTGAACACCCCCCAGCCCCCGCGGATGTACGCTCCGAACCCCCCCAGCCCCCGCATGTACGCGCCGAAGCCCCCAGCCCCCGCATATACGAGCCGTACCCCCACCTGTGTATGTACGGAGCGTACCCCCACCCGTGTATGTACGAGCCGTACCCCCACCCGTGTGTGTACGAGCCATACCCCCACCCGTGTATGTACGAGCCGTACCCCCACCCGTGTATGTACGAGCCGTACTCCCACCCGTGTATGTACGAGCCGTACCCCCCACCTGTGTATGTACGGTGCGGACCCCCAGCACGTACTTATGGGGGCTGGGGGGGAGCGGCGCATACCGGGCCCCCAATTCCACTCGCATCGCGCCGTACTTCGATTTTCCGGCACTTTTTGGGTGCCGTAAAAATAATGCCGTCCGGACTGGTGTTGGTATGATTCGTACTTCCTGGTTCGTGAAATGCAGCCTGCATGCGTCCCGATGTCACGTCGGCGCTGTCCCGGATCACATTGGTATGTGTTTTTACAGTCGGTCGGTGTTTTTTCCGACTCGTACGGAAATGGTGTTTCCGTACGAATCGTACTTGCAAGTTTGTAGGTTTTTTTTACCGGGTACGAGTCGGACGGAGAAAACACTCCGACTGACGGTTCGTACCCGGTTTTTCCAGGATCGGAATCGGCACCTTAGTTGCTCTTCCAAGTTTCCTAACTGTATTGCATCTTCTTGTGCTTGATACATTGCTGTTTCCACCTCATTCATGGCAATCGCTGCTTCATTTTCAACAATTGGTTGTCCAAGTGGATCTTGACTCAGTGCAGCAGAACTTTGACTGTCTTGAGAACTGTCTCTAGCAATCTCAGCTGCAATTGTAGCTTCTTGATCAATTTCATCATTCAACATTTTCACATAATTTGCGAAAGCACTGCATTGTATACTATCTTTACAAGCATTAAATGAATCTTCATAGCTGGGAAAATCTCCAAGCAATTCCAGTTCAGAACGCCTTGGTTTGAACATTTGCAAAAGGGCTAAATAGTAAAATTCCCTTTTGTCAGCAGTGTCGCTACTCAGTTTTCTGTGATCAATTACATTTCCTTTCCTTTGTTTCACCAGACATCCTTCAGAACCAATTACTCCATATTTTCCATCGTTAATGTTCTCTGTAATATTCCGTTTAAAAGTGTAGTTTTGCAACACTTCATAGAGACACATGTTCTCAAGATGATGACTTCTCTTTGGATAGTATGTGTCCAACATATTGGTTTTCAAAATATCTGTACTTTCAGGGTCGTTTTCTGCTAAATATTCAATTTCTTGAACAGATTTCAGTACCCGATTTCGCATTCCTGCAAGACCTAGACTCACCCAAATGATTCTTCTACTTTTGGAATATAGACTTGCAGATGATAACCGATCTGAACATTCATATGCTCCAATTTCACGATGCGATAACATTTTCAAACTGAAACTGTATAATTTCTTACTTAGACTCTTCTCGTGAGAAATCTCTTCCCACATTTCTTTCAATTCAGTCTTTTCTGATTTATTAATGTAAGACGTTACATATCGAGCAACAGCAATAGAATTGTCCGCAACATACTGAATATCCATGTTAGCGTTCCACATTGATAAAATAACTGGGTTGTAGTCACTTATGTATTTTGATTCTTCGCTTCTTCTTAAGTTGTAGGTGTTTTTCGGAGACTTTCTTGTGATGGTATGTCGTACAGCTGACATGAAACTGTTCACTCTTCCTTTGGCTAATACAGGACGTGGAAATCCAAAACGACATTTGGTATAGAATTTATCCTTTGACTTGTACTTTCGTCGACAGTATTTGCCACACCTATGGCTTTGAAATCGTATGACTTGTTCTTTTAAGTTTTTGTCTTCTCTGCTATTTGGTACAGCACATGTAGCATAATCTTCAATGAAAGACAAAACACTTTCATCTGAATCTGTTCCAAATTTGGGGGCATCCTTGACCCATAACAACATATGTATGTGAAGAGCACCTCTTGCTTGATACTCCTTTCTCCAAAAGAAATCCACAACTTCTCCAAGAGGAGGATTCTTTTTATTGCAGATGAAAGACATCATAGCTTCAAATCTATGATTGAAATATCTGCATACATTGACAGGATCCAAAGAGCACAATTCTCCAGGTGTCTTGTATTCAATATTATTTATATTGGAATTTGCCTCTCGAAGAAATTCAAGTAAATCATCCCAAGCATACTCAGCACAGCTTAGTGTAACAAACCATGTAGGAGTTCCCAAGTTCCGTAGCATGCATTTCAGTTCTCCATGTCGACGGTACCAATATTCATTAGTCCCACGCTGACATGCCATCAGATTAATCAACTGAGATTCACTGAGATTCACTTTATCCATAAAATCGTTTGCAGTTACATTTTGCAGATGCATTCCAGTTTTTAAAATGTAACTTACTGCATATGAAAGTCCAGACAAGTCACTTTCAAACAGAAGATGAAACATATAAGGGATACATTGTCGAAATCTGGATCTTCTGCATATAATCTTGTTGTCCGATATTCAGATGCAGGAATCTGCACAGGACGTTCATCATATCGTCCACCTTTTCCTGTTGGAAACAACTGCGGGAAACAACGAGCTTCCAAACTCTCTTCCCATACACTCATGGGACTTCCTGTTGCTTTTTTCATTTGAAACAACTCAATTGTATTCCCCATCACCTCTTTGGAATGAAGTGGATGTACACTGTAATGTTCATAGATCTCTTCACATCTGGACATGTCCACTTTTTCAATTTGTCCACTTAATGTTTCACTATCTTCTGCTAAATCTATTTCTTCTTCTCCAACAAACACATTTCTATAGTACTCATTATTTTTTATCAGATACAATGATGACTTTTGCACTTTTCTAACATCCACTAACTCTTGCCAGATTTTCTTATTCTTAGTAGGAACACCATTAACTAGAATGACTAGTGGCTCATTTTCTGCATGATCTACACCAATAGTTTCAACATTTTTCCTTAAATCTAATGGTAAATACACAACTCTTCCTTTCAATCCTCTTTGCAACTCTGATGGAGGTAATTTACTTGTTTTGGGCTCCATACGAACAATAGCCTGCAATGGGTGAACACATTGTATCAGAATAGACTCATACATATTTAAATCTATCAGGTCTGGATGAATAGCAACCAACTCTAGATTATTATGAACAGCTCTAGCGGGCATTTTATTCTCATCTAATTTATTATAACAATATTTGCCAATACGCTGTTCGTATCCCAAATCAAAACAATCCTCTACCAACAAATAAGTTGCAAATTCCATCCACTTATCATTATCTTCCATTTCACTTTTTAAATACAGATTGACACCTCTAGTCTGATTTTTATAGTGACTTCGCCGACAACAAATACAAGAAAAATTTGGTCTTTCACCTGAAATTACCTTAAACTTTGTCATTTCATCCTCAAATTTTTCGGTAATTACAGGTTCTACATTGTCTTCAACATTTTGTTCTACTAATGTGTCAGCTTCTTCACTCTCTTGCTGAGGCCCAAAGGAAGAAATCTCAATATCCTCACAGACATGCTTCACATCTGAAACTGACCCACGCAAAAGAACACTGTTCAACTCACTTAACTTTAGTGCTGGACTTTTTGCATAATACAACCTTCTCACTAACTTCCGCATTTGAGTATGATGTACTGCCAGCATTCTGAAATGGTGAAAAACACTTTCACAAACTTTTCTAGAAAGACAAGCCAGAGAATGACCTTGCAAACCAGTATGTTTTCTCACTCTGCAAGGGTCTAGTCCTTGCAACAGCATAGGTGCCGATTCCGATCCTGGAAAAACCGGGTACGAACCGTCGGTCGGAGTGTTTTCTCCGTCCGACTCGTACCCGGTAAAAAAACCCTACAAACTTGCTAGTACGATTCGTACGGAAACACCATTTCTGTACAAGTCGGAAAAAACCCGACCGACTGTAAAAACACATACCAATGTGATCCGGGACAGCGCCGACGTGACGTCGGGACGCATGCAGGCTGCATTTCACGAACCAGGAAGTACGATTCGTACAAACACCAGTCCGGACGGCAACATTTTTACGGCACCCAAAAAGTGCCGGAAAAGCGAAGTACGACGCAATGCGAGTGGAATTGGGGGCCCGGTACGCGGCAAACCCCCCCCAGCCCCCATAGGTACGCGCCGTCCCCCCCAGCCCCCGCATGTACGCGCCGTCCCCCCCAGCCCCCGCATGTATGCGCCGTACCCCCCCAGCCCTCGTAAGTACGCGCCGTCCCCCCCCAGCACCTGCATGTACGCGCCGCCCCCCCAGCCCCCGCATGTACGCGCCATCCCCCCCAGCCCCCATATGTATGCGCCATCCCCCCCAGCCCCCGCATGTACCCCCCGTGCCCCACCCAGCCCCCGCATGTACGCGCCGCCCCCCCACCCGTGTATGTACGCGCCGTCCCCCCACCCGTGTATGTACGTGCCGTACCCCCACCCCCGTAGGTACGGTGCATACCCCCACCCCCGTAGGTACGGCGCATACCCCCACCCCCGTAGGTACAGCGCGTACCCCCACCCCCATAGGTATGGCGCGTACCTCATCCCCGTAGGTACGGCACGTACCCCCACCCCCGTAGGTATGGCGCGTACCCCCACCCCCGTAGGTATGGTGCGTACCCCCGTGCCGTACTTACAGGGGTGGGGGTATGCGCCGTACCTATGGGGGTGGGGGTACGGCGCGTACATACACGGGTGAGGGTACGGCGCGTACATACATGGGTGGCGGTACGGCGCGTACATACATGGGTGGGGGTACGGCACGTACATACACAGGTGGGAGTACGGCGCATACATGCGGGGGCTGGGGGGGACAGCACGTACATGCGGGGGCTGGAGGAAGGGACGGCGCGTACATGCGGGGGCTGGGGGGGGTACAACGCATACATGCGGGGGCTGGGGGGGACGGCGCGTACATGCGGGGGCTGGGGGGGTACGGCGCGTTCATGCGGGGGCTGGGGGGGGAACGGCGCGTACATGCGGGGGCTGGGGGGACGGGGCATACATGCGGGGGCTGGGGGGGGTTCGGAGCGTACCGGGCACCTGTTTGGACGTCTCCATGGTTGCTATAGGAGTTCGCTCCGGACGGTGTTTTTTCCATACGGTTGTAAAATCGGAAGGACGGGACGGATTTTACTTGCGCGGTCGGACTTCATTTTTCCGATTCGTACGGTAAATCGTCCGGGGATGTGTCGGACATATTTTCTGACCCGAGGACGTGTCGGGGAATTTTCCCAATGCGATTCGTATGGACTTTTTCCCATACGAATCGTACTTGCCAGTTTGTACGGTACTTGTGCGATTCGTACGGAAAAAAATCCGGATACGATTCGTACGGGGAAAATTTTTCCAGGATCGGAATCGGCACCTTAATCTTTTGTTTTACACTTTTTTTAGTATAGACTCGTAAAAAACAACATAATTTTTCAATAGATTCCTGTCGTACACTACAAACACTACTGCAATCCCAAGTGTACACAGGGTTTTTAGCACGTCTCCCTAAAACTTCATCAGCTATCACTTCTTCTGCATTTCTTTCAACCATTTTCTCTTTCTCCATTGGACAACCATCACTAACCTCATAACCTCTACCACTGTCGTCAACTGCATACAATAATTTTTCACTTAGTGAATAACTCTCTTCATTAAAAAAAGGCTCTGAACTAGAACTGTGTTTCCAGTCTCCCAAAAAAACATCACAATTTTTTTTTTTTATTAATAACTCTTTTCCTCCTACTTTTGGCCTTCATTACATATATTGATTTATCTAGTGATCGAATTCTGTTTAACACTAAAATAAACAGTTTCCTTTTTACTTCAAAAGCCTTTTCCACAATGCTTTCAATATGCTTCTTCTTTTTATAAAATAAAGCTCTTTCAGCAAATTATGCACTACTCTCTTGTAAAATATTTTTTTGCGTAATTCCTTATACTGATTTTGTCTTCTTTTACCATACTTTATCTCCTTTGACTGAACATTTGCTTTTTTACTTTTCCTCTTATTTTGATTTTTTTTCTTACTTAAAAAATGATTTGAAGTTGCAGCATTCTCTACATTCTGTTTGCTCCTACTAACATTTTTAATAAATTGCTTTGTGATCTTACCAGAAGTTTACCAAAACTCATTCACTACAGTGAAAGAGATAAGGGAACTGCACACAATCTACATATTTCACGACTGCACTTTAGTGTCAATGCCTGACTCATTTAATCAACACATAAGCAAAGACTGGCTTGTAATACTACTAAAACTTGACAACATGACAGGTTTCAAAACAGTTTTCTGTCAGCAAATTCACGATGTTACCAAACGCTTCTCTGACAGTGGTTCCCAAATGTACACAGACTCAAGTGTGATTCTAGACAAGCACCACTATCCCTAGGAGTTTAACAAAACTCATTCACTACAGTGGAAGAGGTAAGGGAACTGCACACAATCTACATATTTCACGACTACACTTTACTGTCAATACCTAACTCATTTAATGAAAACATAAGCCATAACTGTCTTCTAATGCTACTAAAACTTGACAATATGACAGGTTTCAAAACAGTTATCTGTCAGCAAATGCACGATGTTACCAAACGCTTCTCCACAGTGGTTCCCAAATGCACACAGGCTCTCTGTGTGATTCTAGACAAACAACACTATCCCTTACACTATACCAAAACACATTTCTTCATCTACAAGGAGTACTACATTTTACTGCAGAAACATAACTCATTTCACAAATTCATAAACAATAAGTGGTTTCTAAATCTACCAAAATATAAGAACTGCATAGTTATCTGTCTACCAACACATGAAAAAACACAAATCCTTATCACAAAATGGTTTCTACATGCAGACACACTGTCAATAAGATTGTAGAGAAAAAAAAATACTCCCTACACTTTAGCAGACAAAATACATTAGTCTGATTAAAAAAAAAATAGTCTACATACATCCCCTCACAATTAAATAACTCACCTTTCAAGATGTTTTGTAGATTAAGAAGTATATCAGTCACACACCAGATATCAGTCACACACCAGATTTTCTTATACAGAATCTCTGCACTGTGCACCTGTCAGCAAAACCAAAGAATGTCAAAGTTTCCCTCTCATTTTCCACACATATACATGTAAACATCAAATCACATTCCTTCCCACATAAATTCAAAAGCAAACACACATTTCTATTGGTTAATCATTTCAACCCTTTCCAAATGACATAAACTTCAACCCTTCCCCCAATCTGCCCGTTACCATAGAAACAGGTCATGGAACACTGTACTGAGCACACAGGTAACAAGTTCAGCACACACAATGTTGCTAATCAAAACAGCAAGTGTACTTGACTTCTCAACATATCAGCTTATCATATATAATGTTCCTTTCAATCTGTTTTTGTTAACCAATAAGAATCAAGCGTTTAAAAAACAGAAACATGCACCCTACCTTTCAGTGTAGAAGGTTGTCAAACAACCAATTATTTCTTGTCTTTTTTCAAAATTGCATCTTAGCCACCATTTCAGAAACATCTTACTTTCCAAACTGCCATTTCATTTACAGAGACCATCTGAGTGCATCCAGACCTCCTTACAAGATGCTTACAGTGTGGATTGTGGGACACAGCTACATTTTCTGGAGCCAAAGGTATGCAGAAAACAAAGGCATTCACAAAGACCTAGGTTTGCCAAATGTAGACATTAAATGGATTGGACAGAGAGGGTAAAAGTGTCACCAATTGATGCCATTGGTGAAATCCTTCATGCAAATCCAACACCCTGACCTCATAATAGTGTACTGTGGTGGCAATGACCTAGGCGCTGATTTCGGTTTCTTACCGCTTATTCCGGCTCCTAGCGGTGGAAGTAATTCACTCAGATTTTCACTCGGGTCTAATGGTTCTTCTTCACCCATGGTTATGAGATTGACCAGAGCTTGTTCGTCTTCAACTAATAGCTCGCTGCTGAAAGGCATGGCATTTTTCTCCTTGGTGGGTCTAGTTTTTTCCGCAAATATTTTGACCAATTTGTTTTTGCGGATGTATTTATAGAGATCGATACGTGTTTGGGCGATGTCAATGTGTGTTTTAGGGCAAAAATTGAGACCTTTCTTTAGAAGTTCTTCCTCTGAATTCGTTAGATGGCGGTTAGAGAGGTTGATGACATTCAACTCCTGAGAATCACTGCTGTGATCAATTTCTTCTTGTTGTGTAGATGTTACTAGGTACTACGCCATTGAACAAGTGCTATATTTGGAACGCGGAGGTAACCGAGAAAAACTTCTCCGTCAAAAGGAGTCCAAGCACATTGTTTCATTCAGAACTCTGACTCCTTATGGCTTAAATCAGGATGAGGAACTTTTTGTACATTTGGGAACTCATCACTGGTTATAAACCATTTTCAAGAAATTACCGGACTATAACTGCAGTTGTAATCAAGGCATGACACAGTAGTACAAGGCTTCAATTGTTTTTTGATATTACATTTATTCTGTACAAATGGGTCCAATCAGCCAATTTCGGCATATCTAAAATGTACAATGTTTCAACACCCACTAGAGGGACGTGATTCTATGGTCATGTACAGTACCTTGTGCTTGTTTTCGAAATGGAGGATCAATATAGCCTACATATACTGTGTGAATGCCATGCCTTTGACATACCCACTAGAGGGCATTTATAATTCAGAACTGCAGGTTTAATTGTATCTCGAGTTTATAAGCGGAGTTCCCAAATCATCACAATAATCGGACATTGTTCATTCGTGAAAGTGCGTTGTTAAGAATTGTATTAATGACAAACTCATCCGTGACTTTCCTCTTTTCTCCATATGTTATTTTACCAATTTGATATATATTTTTTGATATTTTTTGTAATTCACCAACACAATGTGCAATTCAAATGCACTACAATGACCAGAATGCTTTGCAAATTTTGAAACAGGAAGTGAAGGCAAAAATAGAAATAAATAATGTCAGGTCATTTTGTTGGTAACCCGTGATCAAGGTTCGAGTCAGAACCGAAACGCGTTGGGCCAGTGTTGTTTGGCTTGTTTGCTGATGAATTTGGTTTTGAATTAAAACAAACTGCAACTAAAACGACTGGATTCCGAGTGAGTGCGTGTTCTCCTGACCTCTGGGCTCAGAGGTCTCTTGTTGCTCGTTTGTACCGGTTGCCCTACCGGGCGTACTACGCACCGCCCCGAGCAAAGAGCGCCGACCCTCAACCAAGGGCATCACAGGATTTATATATATATATATATATATATATATATATATATATATATACACAAACACACACACAGGAACTTAAGCATTTAAATAGAGCTGTATTGTCAAGTAAACATGTCAGAACCTATGAGAATGCTCAATATCAGTCCCTCATTAAACAATTGAATAACAAACATGACATCATAATCAATAAATCTGATAAGGGGGGTAATATTGTTCTTTGGCCCCGTGAACAATATATGGCTGAGGCCAAACGTCATCTTTCAAATAGCTGCTGCTATAGAACATGCGGTTGATCCAAGATAAGGGGCCTCATCTAGGTAACATACTATTTACCGATTCATAAATACCGAATTTTACTGATTCGGTATTTATGAATCGGTAAATAGGATGTAGGCAAATAATCGGTAATTATTACCGATTCGGTAAATATCGGTATTTATGAATCGGTATTTATTGAATCGGTAATAATGCATCCCTTCCCATTCATTCCTATGGGCCTGGAGGCCCATAGGAATGAATGGGAAGCCAGTTACTGTTACCGATTCGGTAAATACCAAATCGGTAATAGGGGAGGCATTATCATGGGTGGCAGGGTGTCACATTGACACCCTGTTGCACCCCTGATTCGTGCATGTGTGCACATGTGGCGCACATACATGCCCTGAGGGCATGTATGTCTGCCGCATGGCACTTTACAATTAGCACAAAAATGCTTTTTGAAAGGTATTCGTCATTTACCATCAACTTGTAGTTGGTGGTAAATAACGAATCCAGGCACCAATAATGCACTCACTTGAGTGCCCCCTACATAGCATTTCTGGATTCGGTATTTACCAAATCGGTATTTTACCGATTTCTTTAATTTCCGAATCGGTAAAAACCGAATCCAGAAATCAGCCACCTACATCTCAAGTGCCTCAATACCGGTCGGTAACGGGATATTTACCGAATTTCGGCCGTTACCGACCGGTATTTGGCTACCTACATGAGGCCCAATGTGTCTAAGGGTTTATACAAGTGGAAAAGGATGGGGCTCCTTACTAAAAACGAACATGAGTTTATCAAAGTTGAGCATCCTATTACTCCTGTTTTATATTTTCTTCCAAAAGTGCATAAAAAGACTGTTCCTATTCCTGGATGTCCAATCATTTCAGCACAGAAAAGTCTGCTTGAAAATGTGTCTAAATATGTAGACTTTTTTCTCCAACCTCACGTAACTTCACTACCATCTTACGTTAGAGATACTACAGACTTTCTGAGCAAACTTGATAAAGTTATTTGGCATTCCCGATTCTTACTTATAGTTATGGACATTGAGTCCCTTTATACTAGTATTAATCATTTGGATGGATTGTCAGCTACCAAATATTTTTGGGACAAAAGGGATATTGGCATGAAAGAACATAACGATATGCTAATTGAAATGACAGAGATGTGTTTGACCAATAATTTTTTTTCTTTTGATCAAACTATTTATCAACAGCTTAGGGGTGTGGCTATGGAGGCATGCTTCTCTCCCAGCTACTCATGTTTTCACGTCGGCTGGTGGGAGGAGCATGTCCTCATGGCCACACACAGGGAGTTGTATGAACATGTTCTATATTACTGGCGCTATATAGACGATGTTTGTTTAATTTGGAATGGAACATATGAGAAGGCTCAGGATTTTATTAACATCATTAATCAAAATGAGCTTAATTTAAAATGTACTGCTCATATTAGCGATACTAGTGTAGAATTTCTTGACACACTTATATATATCGACAACAATCTACTCCATACCAAATTACATCGCAAACAAACTGCCGGTAATTCTATTTTACATGCAGAGATTTCACACCCCCGCCATCTGATCAAAAGCATTCCGTATGGCGAATTCTTGCGGATTCGCCACATTTGTAGTTCAGCTAATGATACACACATATGTCAGCAGGAGGCTTTCTCTAGATTTTGGAGCAGAGGCTATAAAATGACACAGTTGACTTTGGCTTTGGATAAAGCCAATAAACATCCAAGAGAAGACCTGTTCAGACCTAGGGAAACTATCAATAGCGTGGATGCAGCGCTTATAGAAGACAAACGACAAATAAGGTTAATAACCACTTTTAGTGTACAGGAACAAAAGATCCGCAAAATAATCTACTCCCAAAGGCCAATTTTGCTCACTGACATTACTTTGGGGTCTATTTTACCGGCCTTACCTGACATCACTTTCAGGAGGGCTCCCTCATTGAGGGATGCCTTGGTTAAATCGAGTCCTGAAATGATCTTGGTTGGTTAGTATGGGTTTCCATAAATGTACTTCATGCCGCGCATGCACTTTTGCTTATAACATGACTCATTATGTGACGGCATTTAGTGATAAAAAAAGTTGAGATTATGGATTACCTGACTTGCCGCACAGAATTTGCTGTTTACATTCTCAGATGCACTTGTGGCCTGGCATATATAGGTAGTAGCAAACTTCCTGTACATAAGCGTGTTCTTCAACACATCAGGGCTATTGTCAATTCAGATGCTAGTTATCCGGTTGCCCGGCACTTCAAGCTAGTCCATCATAATCAGTTGAGAGACTTTACTTATTCTGTGCTTGGTACCATTAACAACCCCGACCTGGGAGGGAACAGAGAGAAAAAATTAAGGCAACTAGAGACACACTTTATTTTAGCCCTCGATACTAAGATGCCGAATGGACTTAACACCAATGAAGATATGCATCATTTTTTATAGGATCTTTATATATTTTATAGATTTTATAAAGATACTTTTGCTAGTTTTATCTTCTCTGTAGCCTATACATATCGTTAGATGAATGTGCCTTTACATTTGCCATTTTTTTCTGATCATTTTTCTGACCATTTATTAAGACAATTTGAAGATTTTACAGCTTTTCGAATTGGGTGATGTTGACTTTTAGATGAAAAAGTAGTTCTTTTAGGGAATCAGCTGCTGCTTTGCAACTTTACTATTTTGCACACTAGATATTTTGCACACCTTTGCACATTTGCACACACTCTCTTTTTCTCCTTTTATATATTTCGGCATTCTTCTGTTTCCAATATAATATTAAGCATTGGTGCTAAATACATTTTTTTATGTAATGCTTTGTTTAAAAAGGTGTTTATGAATTATATCAATTCCATTACATGTAGGCCTGGGCTAAATTTCCGTTCCGCTCGCGGAAATTGCGATCATTTTACATTTCCGCGTTCCACGGAGAGCGCGAAAATGTCAAAATTTCCGCATTCCGCAGCTTAGCGATAATTTGCTTCTTGCTCGCGCTGTAAAATAATACATTCTCGCGCGCGCGCGATCGCCTTACCTGAATCCCTCGTTCGCCGACAAGTTTTCCTGATCCGGTCGCGTTCTCCACGAGATGTTGGATTGTTGGTAGCCATTTGCGCTGTCTCGCGACAGTTCGCGCCCGCAGTGATGTCATTGGTCGCGCAATCACGTCTTTCTTCTCGCGATCATACACCGCGAGAAGAGTGAAAACAAGATGGCCGCACCCGCGAGCAACCACATGGGTAAGTTGGCGAGCCGCAACCACGCAGAAAATACCGCAAACGGGCGGGAAAAAACCTTCAGCGTGTTTGCGGAGATTTTTAACATTTTCGCGATAATTTGCGAAAGCCACTTTCACAAATTCCGCCCACCCCTAATTACATGTTGAGCGGTTTAAATGTATTTATGTATAATTTTATCTTGTGATTATGTGCTATAATAACAATGTCTTCGCCCGCCTTATAATTTTTTGTATTAACATGGTATTAATTTATTGGTGAGCAATCAGCTAGTTGCACTTGCACTCTATATTTGACAATGTCCATATTGATACTTATATTTATATTCAATAGTCTATTTTATTGAATATTGATGCATGTGCATTGTATCAACTTTATAATGGAGGGTTTACAACTATATGTTTGATATAAGCACTGCCACTTTAGTTACATATTTACATTGATATCTTCATGCTCATGGGATTTATTTTATCTCCCAAACATAGTGACATTGTAATGATATATTTTTGATTGATTTTTGTTAGTCTTTTAACCACCTTTTAATTATTGGATATGGTGCTGATATTTAGTCTGTTTTTCATTACTATTCACGGTGTTCACTTGTGTTGATAGGCAGTTGAGCATGCCTTTCTTATTCAAATTGCCTTTGGATCACAAAACATGTCATGTGATAAAGCTCGCGCGATGCGAGCGAAACGCGTCATGGCAGGCACTATGCCTGATCATCTGGTGGTGATTTTCTACCAATAAATGTTTTCACTGCTGTCAACTTTAATCTGAAGTCCTCGTGATTCGTGTGAGTTGCGCTGAGGTCCGTGCCTGTTGTTTCCTGGAGTAACTGCCGGGCCAGGATTTGGAGTTTCATATATATATATATATATATATATATATATATATATATATATATATATATATATATATATATACATACATATATATATATATATATATATATATATATATATATATATATATACACCCAGGAACATTTCCATAAAAACTCTTCTTTAATCTCACATAAGCCCGAGACAAATGTAAGGTGAGCACCGATTTACTGGGGTGTTGTTACTTACTGGTCTCGAATAGACCATATACATGCACTTTTTGATATTCAAGATATTTCCTCCTTTAGTTTGTTGAAGCATTTTGTTGGGAGTATGAAGATATATCTTCTGTAAAGACTTCTCACTCCTTCTTAAGTTTTGCTGTAAGAGTATAGTGCATTACAGTCAACACTGTTGCAATAAAGACAGGGATGAGCAAAAACAGGGTTGTGGATTTTTATACAGACACATCATTTTATTAATGCCTTTACACATATAAATATATGAATAGTAGAAAGAATATAAAACTGTAACAAAGCACATACAGGAAATTCTTAATAAATAGGAACACTACAGTAATGATGCAGCGCTAAAACAGGACCTCTCCAAGTGCACTGTCTGGTATATTCTGTATCAGGATCACTTGACTATAATTTTGTTTTAAATAGAACACAATGCAGTTAATGTCAGCATGGCAAAATGGTTCAAAATAACTCTAACGGGGTGAAGCCAAGCAGCAACAAAAAAGGCTGATCCCTAGTTTTGCTCCGGTGATCCTTATCCTACATGGCCTCTGTACGGAGTGATCAAAGTCCCCTCAGTGTCAGTGGCATCCACAAGGAGCAAAACCTCTGGGCCACTTACCAGAGCTGCAGTTTGGCCCACAAGATTCTTCTCTACCACAACACTACTACAAAACTCTGGGAGTGGGGCCCATGAGCCCCTACACTGGGACCTGTTGCCCTGGGAAGGGGCCAGGTACCTCGAGACTGAGGATGCCACTGAATCGGCCACAAGGAGCTGGTGCTGCAATAGTGTCTCCTGATGGCAAGCCGCCTCCCGGAGAACTTTTTTATTTCCATGCAGATCCATGCAGGATCTGTTGGAGGCATCCTTTTGGTGATCACTAGCTGTCAACTAGTAGACCCCTTCAATACTGCAACTGCTGTTTTTCCCTTTTTCATCTCTTACTTGTTCCCTATGTCTCCACTACTGAGCACCTAGGACACCTGAGCTGCCACCTTCTTATATTAACTACTGTGGGTAATTGGGCATACTGCCAGAACTATCCTTGATGTAACTTGCATCACAGGACTCTGGTAGGGGACTGAGAAAGCACCCTCCTTACTTCTACACGTGTTATTATAGCTGCCTGGTGATAAAGCTAAATTTCAACTAACCTTTACAGAAGCTTCCTGACCCAAACAACCTCCAGGCCCTACAACTATTGCTTCTGGAGTGACACTAGACATGATCATGGCTGAGCTTATACAATCCACAATATGTATCAAGGAAAATCCACCATAGAAACAATTAGAGAGCTCAAGACCCTCAAGAGCGAAATGTCTCGCTAAGAACACAGACTGGATTCTGCTGACATATGCCTGGATGACTTGGATCTTAAGGTGACAGAACCTATGACATGGAGTACAGAACTCTGGAACACACAAAAGAAACTCACAGATTTGGAAGATCAAAGTTATAGAAACAGTATCCGAATCGTCGGATTCCCAGAAACAGACACTCAGGACGTCTATGTCTTAAGCTTCCTACAGACTTATATTCCTGAGGTCATGGGATAAAGCAAATCAGACAATGGCCCGTACCGCCACATCCTGAACCATCTCATGCCTGATAATAGCTAATCTTCGGTATCAACATTGACAAGCAATTTTATCAGAGGCCAGAAAGCATGGACCATCACACTTCAAGGATAATAGAATATTTATCTTGGCTGACTTATCTTATGAAAAGCATATTACCAGCAGGATGTTTCTAGCCCTGCACCCCAAGCTGATACACTTGACTTATGGTTTGCTCTCTTATATCTGGCACTTATGATCAATACTGTCAATAGCCGTTCCAAAGAATTTCATGATTGGGCGGATCTTTCCAGCACGAGGAACGGGATTGATAGTGAATGCTTCAAACTGGTGGGTTGCTCAAATCCAACCAAAGAGATAAACCACACTCTCCCTTATAGCATGATGCAAATGGAGAATGCCTCTCCAGATTTCCTATGGCCCTCCTTTACATTACATTTCAGAGTGGATTGAAGTGAGCGCTCTTAAATGTGTCTTCTCACTTGACTTCACTTCATTTGAGAAGAAGGATGTGGATCGGCATTCCAGTGACCGCTACTACCCCACACGAAGGCCGCTAGTCAGGCCTCTCCATTGGGATCTACTCTACATACCTGACTTCTATGGACATAACCATCCTTGTTACAGATGACTTATTACCATGATGCAGCATAGCCTCACAGACCTAGACATATGGTTCCTCAATAGCAAGACCCACCTCATCAGAGGCAAAAAGACTCTTGCTGTCATGGGTTCCGTATGACCTGACATTGCACTGTTGCAGGAAGCACGTCTTAATACCTTTGAATCTCCTAAACTCAAACACCATTGGGCAGGAAAAATCATATCCACCTCGGGTTTTTATGCTTCATCTATGATCTTGGCCGCTTGGCACTCTCTAGGAAAAATGGAGTGGCCATACTTCTTCATCAGAGACTGCTAGTGTGGGTATTGAAATTGTGGACAGATACTATGTTTTTGCTCACCTGCGGATCTCAGGCCACTCCCTCTATGCTCCTATGGCAACAAAGCAAATATGGTCCATGAAATTAACTCGCTTCCTAACTAAATTCGTCTCTGCTTCTGTCGTTATTGGGGTGGTGATTAGAACATGGTGCTAGACCCCCTCCTGGATATGACTGCCTACCCTCACCTTTGACGAACTTGGGGTAAAACTATACTGAGAAATATCATGGCCGTTTATTCCTTACTGGAACCCTGGCTCTAACATACCTACGGGGAAGGAATATACCTACAACTCGCTAGCCCATGGCTCTGAATTCAGATTGTATTTATATTTGACCAACACAGCTGCCTCACTGAAGATCTACAGCTGGAAAATATTTAGCTGAATGCTGTCTATACCCTGGTGGCCTAAAAGCCTGTAATGTGGATTAGCAGAACATTATAAACAGGGTGAGAAAGTAGGCAGGCTGCTGGCTATGCCAATTCAACAAGGAGATGGCAAATCTACTGTTAGAAATGGGGGTCTCTAGTTGGCAGTGGCTTGCACTCTGTCCAAGTAGAGACCCTTCCTCCTAGTCAGGGTCAGGGGATTACACAGCTAGGATAACCCCTTCTCAACCCTTTGGTAGCTTGGCACGAGCAGTCAGGCTTATCTCAGAGGCTATGTTTAAGGCATGTGTACAAAATACACACAGCAACATAGAGAAAACACTACAAATGGACACCACACCAGTTTTGTAAAATAACAAATCTTTATCTAAGTAATACAAGGCCAAAACACTACAAATCCAACATACACAAAAAAAGATATCACTTTTAAAGGGTTCAGAATGTTCAGTTCATAGGTAACTATAGATGCTTCACTTTTGTAATGCAAAGTACCTGGTATGCTTAAATCAAAAGACGAAAACAGGTGCTGGGCAGGTGAGGTGACAAAAACACAGCAATACGTCGATTCCTTACTCACAGGAAAGGTGATGCGTCGATTCCTTTCTGCCAGAGGAGGTGATGCATCGATTCCTTGCTGCGGGGCAGAGGCGGTGATACGTCAATCCTTTGCTGTCAGGAGAGATGATGTGTTGATTCCCTTCTGCGAGTGAAGGTGATGCATGGAATTTCGGACAAGCAGCCTCCGTTCCTTACTGGTGGGTAACGTCAATGAAGAAATACAGGCCCGCTGGGGTCTACGCGGGGGTGGCGAAACAGGTGCTGTTACTATTGTCTCACCCGCAACCAGGTGATGTGTCGAATCTTCAGCTGAACAGTCAGAAGAGTCAGAGCGGGTGCCTTGGAATTCGGAGACACGGGGCTCGGGTTCTGGCGATCTTGGAGCCCCATGACAGTTGCTACATCAATTCTTCTGCCTCACTGCAGTGATGCGTTGATTTTTCAACCACACGGCAAGCTTCAACAACAGTCTCATCCTGCATAAGCAAGCAAGAGAGCTTAAACTACTTCTATATGTGGATGATGTACTTTTGATGTTACATAAGCCCATGACCTCCATACCAATACCAATAACATTGATTATTACATATTTTTGTTTCTCAAAATACAGTATAAATTGGTTTAAAACAGAGCCAATGCTGATGACTCTAAATACAACACAATGTTCATCAATTACCAGCAACCTGGAATTCCAGTGGGAGGAAGTACTTGGGAGTGCGGGTCAGTTCTGACTTCCCCAGAATGATTAAAGACAATGTCAACCCTCTACTAGATAAAGGTAAAATGGAATTTAATGCATGGAGATCCCTTCAACTATTGTCATGGGGCAAGGTCCAGACAGTGTAGGTGATCATGGCTCCTAGGTTCAATTATATTTTTCACATGTTATAGTTTAGGATACCCATGGTAATTATAAAATGGATCGATGCTGCTATCCGCAGGTAGGTTTGGAACTCTATCTCCCTTAAAGTAGCAGCTGCTAAACTGTATGAAGCTACAACCTCCGGAGGACTCGTCCTCCCTCACATCTAACATTACTACAGTGTGCGACAGCTTTTTTCTTACCATCTGTACCCAGTGAAGAAAACACCTATGTGGGTCAAAAATGTATGACAACTACATGGAGGAGTCCAAGGCCCATTGGTTCTCTTCGCTGGCCCTAAGTCTTCCACGGACCTTCTAACCATGTCCTGCTGGAAATGCACAATGTTTGGACGATGACCAATGATCTTCTTCAGGAGGATGGCTTCATACATCCTAAGGACCCACTATGGCATTACACTGCTCTCACAATAGATACATAACTCCTTCTATGGCCTGGATGGCATCTCAGAGGAATTACTGTGGTGGGCTACTTATTGCTGAATGGATTGATAAAGAACTTTGTGCAACTCTCAAAGGAATGATTGACCAGAACTTTCTTCGGGAGATACATGCAGCTACATCATTGCTTTCCCTCACTATGAATGGCTCACAAATAGCTCCATACCTCTTTGCATCTCTGCTTGGCACTATAGGGCCACTATAAGAATTGATCACAGGATTCTATGAGTCTATCATCACGAAAACAGTCTCTGATCCTCTGGAACAGCTCCTTCAATGCTGCTGCCATCTACTGCTTCATCTTACATATTCCGCATCTGACTAGAAGCTAATTATGGCAGAACATGATAAAGGACTAAGGTCAGCCAGGATTCATTTTAGTTATTTTAAAATTATCCATTTCTGGCACTGGACCCCGGGAAAACTCGTTAAGGTGAAACTGACAAACACATCTAACTGCTGAATGTGTGTCCAATTAAATAGTGATAATATGCATGTCCTATGGTCTATCCTTCTAGATTCAGACAAGTTCTTACAGATACTTTTAGCTTCGACTTTGCCCCTGCGGCATCATTTGCCATGTTGCACAATACTCAAGACATTACTGTCCTTTCCAGGCATTAGAAAAGATGGATGGACACTGCTTTGTCAACAGCAAAGATTTCTACCCTCCAGAACTGGGCAAACCCGTAGCTCCTAACCTTGAGCACTGGATGAACATAGGATCTGCAGACTGAAAGATCAGGCACAGATTTCCCATTTGAGATACCTTCCTACGCTTACACTAGTTGAGGGACACCACTCACCTTGCTCGATTGCTCATGGATATTTCTTCCTGTGTTCTTTTGGATGTTTAATATGTATGTTTAGTGCTCCCTGAAAGAAGCCTTCTTTGAACTGTAAATAGATTTCTTCTTCCTATAATATTGTACTGGATCATTGACCTATCCACGATTATATTGTCCCATACTATGTACTTCCTTCTCTAAATATTTGGCACATTGGTATGTATTGCAATTTCATGTATTTGATATTGGTCTCATTATACATGGAAAGTATATCAATAAAAATTATGCAAACAAAATAATTCTGAAATATTTGCAAACATTCATCTCCTAAAATAAGGGATCACAATCCTCTGACTAAATTTCAGTTACTTTTTAGCAGGATTGATAATATTACGTTTTGCAATTGAAAAAACTGAAACAAAATATCAAAAGTAGCCCAGTGACAAATAGTACAACACTAACACACTAACTTTGCACCAGAAAGTAAGTGCATTTTAAATTCTAAAGTGAAAGAATGTGATTTGGAAGATTGACTTATCTCTCATTTCTCGTAAATTTGGGGGCATATTATCAAGCACGGCATTAAAATTATCGCCGCAGAAAACTGCCGCTAAAGTGGCGATAATGGGCTTGATAATATGCCGCAGAGAATTCCAATAGAAGCTCATGTTGATCAGAGAACATGGGCTTCTATGGGAATTCTCAAGGGCATATTATCGAGCTCATTATCGCCACTTTAGCGGCAGTTTTCTGCCACCAAAGTGGCGATAATTTTAACGCCGTTTCTTGATAATATGCCCCATGGAGTTCTTGTAAATTGGTGTCTTAGAGACATTGGTTCAGTGGTTTCCCAATCAGACATAAATTGACAACAATGATCAAGGTTGTAGCCCATGGGAACAAGGTTCCCATGGGTTACAGCATATAGGAACAAAGTATGGGTGAGCCTACAGGACAATGGAAACATACTTAGACCACTCGGGCACGCCTTAATCTGGGTAGCATGTAGGACAACTGGATCTTAGCTTTTGTGCTCAGCAAATTCAGGGACCAATATTCTTACATATTCTAGCCTGGATAAAACCTTCATAAGAAGAATGTGGTAACAACAAAAATGTTGACAAATCCAGGAAGCATTACATAAAATATATTTGTATTTACAACAGATACGCACCTACAAGAAACTGCTGAAACCAACACCTATCTGCTTTCACAGTCATTAACATGTTACAGGGTTTAATAAGATCAGGGTTGGATTGCAACAGAAAATAAAATAGAAGTGGTCCCTGTTAGTCTTGGCATCCTTGGCATGGTTTTCCCTAATTCTTTGACTTGAGAGCCTTCTGTTTTTGCTGGCCTTAGGATTCTACACACATTTTCACTGTTAACCAGGGCTAAAGTGCTTGTGCTCTTCCATAAAATGGGGTAAGACTGGCTTATCCACAATTGACATAATTCATTTACTTATAAGTCTCTAGTATCTTGCACTACATGTGCCCAGGGCCTGTAAATTAAATGCTATTAGTGGCCCTGCACTACTGGTTGTGCCACTCACTTAAGTAGCCTTGTAAACTGCCAGTCACCCTGGAAAGTTAAACCTCGCGCCAAGCCAAAACCTTCCTTGTTAATACATATAGGTCACCCTAAGGTAGACCTTGGACAGCCCACAGGGCAGAGTTAAATGTATATAAAAAGTAGGACATGTACTTTTTAGCTTTACATGTTCTAGTAGTGAACAAAAACACCAAATTAATTTTTCATGAGTGCAAGTCCTATATCTCCTATAGAATAACATTGGGATAGGATTACCTAACTCATCTTAGTACTGTAATTCCCAAATGGTAATAAATGACTAGATCAAGTTTAGTGTCCCTGGAATTCTAATTTAAAATCTTAACTAATGGTAAAGTCGGATTTTAAATTACTATCGTGAAGATGCTGCTTTTAGAATGTTTTTAGCCATTTGGCGCCTGCAGCCTGTCTCTGATCACATGTCTGGGTGTAGTTGGCAATTGGGCCTTGTGCCTCCTACCCAGATAGCCACACACAATGGAGCTAAGATGTGACTTGTTGTACCATCCTGAAAAGATGGGAGGGAGGAGTTGGATGCAGCCTCAGTTACACCTGAATAGGCTGTGTCCCATCCACACACAAAGGGTTGCATATCCAGCTATAGTGAGTCTGGGGCCAGGGCAGGAAAGGAGAACATCTGTGCACTTCAAAGGCATCTCTTTGAAGTCTCCCCCACTGCAAAGTCAACACTGGGTATAAGTACTGGACCTCAGACACAACCACTTCAGTACACTTCTGTACCTGTGGATACTCTGCCAAGAAGAATGCCTGCTGTGTTACTGAAAGGACTGCCACGCTGCTGGGCTGCTACTCTGCTGAACTCCTGCTTTTCTGTGCTTACCTACTGCATGCTGCCTTCTTGCCTGGGTGAGATGCAGGCCTGGGCGGAGCTCACTTCAGTCCGTGGTATTCCGCAGAGTGACCAGTGCAATTCCATGTAGTTCCTCAAGCGGGTGGAGTATTGCTTAGCCAACTTCCAAATTCCCAGCTTTTCCCCCACACTCTAGAACTCCCCTCACAGGTAACCTAGCAAGTTCACAAGGTGTGAAGTACACAGATCTGTTGTGCAAGGGACTCGCAGAGTCCAGAAGCTGACCAACCTGTAGCTGGGGAAGGATGTGCCAGGTACCTGGAACACACTACAGGAGAAAGGGCAGTATGCGTTCCACACTGGTTTAGAACACAAGGGCTCCGAACCTGGGTCATGTTTTCTGCAACATATCACTAGCATGGCATTACAATAAGACACACCTGCCTCTCCACGTTTTTTACTGTCTCATGTCAGGATTAGCAGCTGGGCCTGTTCCTGCAGAAATACTTCCTGATTCAGCTCATGCATTAGGGCATACAGAGACACCTTCCCCTTATATACATGAACCCTGTTTAAATTTGCAGGTGAGCAGATAAAAGTGGTTTCTGGGTCCATCGTGCAGCAAGGGCACCATGTTGATTGTGCAGGAGTGGCTGCTGCCGGTCACATGGGGCTGTCTATGGGGTGGGGGCTCCTATGCCAGTGGTGTCATGCCATTACACTGTAAAGTCCTGCAGAGTGGGATCCAGCCAGGTAAGCTTAGGTCTCAGGCAAAGAGCAGTATCAGCTGCAGAACAACACATCCCCTCCCAGACAGGAAGTGCTGACCCACTGGCCGGAGCATGCTGTGCACACACCCCTCCCCACAAGTAGCGGCTGCACAGGGCGCACCAGAAAGAATGCTTGTACTCAACCAGGTAACAAGTTCAGACTAAAAGTGGGAAAAACTTAAATCCTGGTGGTCTGGCAGACAAAGTATAGGGGTGAGCATTGAGTGAGCATGTAACTCAGCTCTGCCGGTGGTTGGCGGAACTCTGCAAACTTTGCAAACTTCACTGCTAAGCATAGTTTAGCACCCACCCCTAGTGAGAAGAACTGGACCTGCATTTCTTGAACCTAGAGCACAGAGTAACTCCGAGGGCTAGTTGCCTGGCATGCTGATCTGAAGCCTCAGGGACATAGCAGGCTTTCAACAACCTTGCATCTGCACCTGGATTCTGCCATCTATGAGTCTACTGTGTCAAGTGGTGCACCCTAGTCCCGGACCAAAGGAAGTGGGCCAAAGGTGATTACCAGTGGCACCAACATATCTTCTCTGTTGAGCGATGCATCCTCGACCTGAACTAATGCACCTTCTAGGCCAAGCGGCGCATCCCCAAGCAGATCCGACACATCGCCGCCACTGGGTGACAGGATCCTTGACACTGCCACATAGGGTCTTGCACTGTGGCCTCGCTGCATCTCTGAAATAACACATTGCTTCAACTGCACAATGTTTCTTCACCTCAGATCCATGCAATGCTCCGCAATTGGAATTCAAGTTACTTTGTTCAGTGGGCCTAACCTAGTCCGATATCCGGCCTCACTCCATCACGGTCTAACAGAACTTGTGAATTTGTCCCAGTACGAAGCAACCAGATATTTCTTGTTGGCACGATGTGCTTTTTGGTGCTATTTTACCCTAAAACTTTGAAATTGCATATCTCGGGTTTCCCTGATTGGATTCTTGCTGTTTTGGTTTTGTTTTCTTTATTAAAATATACTCTCTTTTTCTAAATCTGGTATGGGCTCTTTTTATGTGATGTTTTCACTGTTTTGACTGTTTTAATTGTTGCACAAATACTTTACACATTGCCTTCAAGTTAAGCCTGACAACTCTGCGATAAGCTACCAGAGGGTGAGCACAGGTTAATGTTGGTTTGCTGATGCCTTACCCTGACTAGGATCGTGATTGCAGCTTGACCAGGGCTCATACCCCAGTCCACCAGAACCCCAATTTCTAATAATCCCCATTAATGAATCAGGTAGCTAAAAATTGGCCCACATTTTCAACTTGCTGCAGTTTTAAACTTGTAATGACATGTGGGAATATTAGGTAAATGAACAGTACAAAACCCCAACACTATGAAACAGACTCACAAATATCCAGGCCAAAAACATTGCCCACACAGTGACCTGTCAGACCAGCCCTAGGATCATTGCCTGTTTACCACCTCGGCCAATCAGACCCTGAATAAGAGTATACAATCAACTACATCTTTATTTTACTTCCAGTATGACCAATTATGAATCAATAATATATGCTACTGTTTGAGGGGCACATGTTACATATTCTCAATGTGAAAGGCATGGTTGTAGTTCATAACTTAGGGCCTCATTACAATGGCAGTCAGGCGAGCATCTGACTGTCACTACAGCGGGATTGAGACCGCCCTACAAGTGGTCAGCTGTCCTACACACCATATTTTGATACGCCCGCTGTGTAGGCAGTGTAAAAAAGCATTTTTCTTCAGCGGCCTGTGCTGCAGCTGGAAAAGGGCCACAGAACAAGCCCCAGTACAAAAGGGCATGTTTTCAAACATCCATGCACTGTTTGCCAGGCACCATGTGGTGCCTGGCACATGGTGCATGGATGTTTGAGGGGCACCACATGTGCCACCCTGGCCACTTAGCAGACACCCACGGAAGACGCAGGCCCTGCCTGGGGCCCCAAAAGTCCCTTTCTGACAGCCTTTTCATGCCGGTGAGACCGCCATGAGAAGGCTGTGGGAAAGGATATCCTAATCCCTGCGGTGGTGCCTGCGCCATACACTGCCTCTATTGTAGGGGTTAGTGTCTGACTGCCGCTCTGACAGGCTCCTTCATCCTGTCGGAGGCCGCAGTCGGTCCCCCAGACTAATGCAGTCAAACTGTCTGCATTGTAATGTGACAGTCGGACCGAAGGCTTGGATGTCGGGGGACTGCCTCGGATGGCCTCTCGGTGGCGGTCCTATGTTCCTCATTTAGAGCATGGTGAGCAGCCTGCTATCAGTCAGGGTGGTGGAGTTTGTTAACTCTGCCACTCTGGCTGGACTACCTCCTGCCATATTTTGAGATCTCCACCTGCCCTGCAGAGAGCTCTGTGGGTTCAGAGGAGCTGTTGTCATGGCAGCTGCTCTGAAGGCACTGAAAGTTCACTGAGTGATTGCCATGCTTCAAGAGCCGCTAAATACAATTTCCACATTTTTATATTGTTTTTATAAAACAAACTCTTAAAACAGTAGTTTAAAAAAAAAAAGCTAGTGACATAACTTGAGAGGTTTCTGCGAGGGCATGGGAGTCATTTAATATTTTTAAGCTCAAGACCTGCAGTGTTTCCATATTTTGGTATGTTGTATTCGGAAGCACTGAAAATTACAGCAGCTGTAAAATTCTCAGCACCGTGGTATCGATTTTAAACAAATGTGATAATTATCCAGGGCGGTGCACTCATAAGGAAGGCCACCATTCACTTCTGTTGTTTTCACTTTTGGAGGTCAAGAAAACTCCAAATGTTATACTGTGGGTCATAGTGCTTGTTCTTGCATTGTCGGTGATACAGCAACTCAGAAAAGTTCAGTTAGTGCTTTAGTTTCAGAAAGAAAATACAACTTACTGTCTCCCTTCATGGGATCTATCATGATGGGCTTCACTGGCTCAGTGCAGAACAGAGCACCTGCTTTATGGACCTGCTATGTGAAGTAATTTAACCCAATATTTCTCCGAATTAGGGCTTGATTTTCAAACAGAGTTGTACTGTCTAAAATATGGCACTAATTTTGAGAAATATAATGGTAAATTAATTCACTTTATTTGAAGCAGGTGCATAAAAACAGGTGCTCATTTCTGGACAAAGGCTGAGAAGCCATCGTGATTTGAATTTATAATGTAATAGTATTAATTGAGGATAAAAAAGAAATGTGTCCCAGTGTCCATGTTGTGAACATGTAAGCTGGAGCAGGGTAGAGCTTTGCTCTTATTTTTAATTTTGTAGCCTATTCACTTATGTCCCAACATTTAACTTGTACATTTTGAGTCTAACCTACATAGGCCAGAGCTTGGTAGTAGAGTTTGCCTATCTGTGGGGCATATCAACAAGGGCTTTATCTCTGCTTTTTTGGCTTTAAAAGCCAAAAAAGCTGAGATAAAACTAGCGCCCTATCAATAACAGGGTGCTAACACGCAAATTTGCATGTTAGCACCCTTTTACTCTACGCTTCCCCTTGCATCTCTAATGAGATGCAAAGGGGGCGTTCCAGAGTAAAATAATAGGAGAATTGTCGCTAAGCGACATTTCTCCTATTATCAAGAATGTCGCTAACCCTGTTAGAGACAAAAAAAGCAGTGCTAACCGCGGTTAACGCTGCTTTTTTACGTCTGCTAATTTTCAGACTTAGCCATGATATCCTATGGAAGGAGGATATCATGGCTAAGTTTGCCTGTCCCTATCAACAAGGTAACGTGTGATTATCGCTGGGTTTCCAGCGATAATCTCATGTTAGCCTGTTAGCGTGTAGATTTTTATCGCTTTTGAGATAAGCGTTGCTCATAGCACGCTATCTCAGCGATAAAAATTCACGCTAGCCGGCGATAATTATCCAAGCGCTAAGTGAGCTTTGCGATAATTATCGCCGGTTGTTGTTGATATGCCCCTGTGTTTCTGGCCTGTTCTGACTGCAGCTCCTGAATACATCTCTAACCAAAGTGCAGTGTCGTAAGGTAAACTGATGGTGCCCCTGGCAGAATATTTAGAATCTACCCCATTTTACAGATATTTCTTGGCCCTTCTGAAGGATTGTGGGGGCCCTGAAGGGTTGGATCCCTCCTGTGCTGGAGGGGCAGCAGGGCCTTATGTTACACCTCTGCTCAAATGTGTGTGCTTTGGACAGTTCAATGTGTTAGAAATAAGGAACCTGCTCTGCATCAGTGTACATGTTCAGGGTACTGCCTCTGGGTTGCATCTGTGCTTTGTAATGAACGGGCCATGATACTGCACCAAATGTGAAATCAATACAAAAGAAATTGTCAAAACAGGGGTGGAATCATATAGCCTTAGTTTAGGAGCACACAAAGAAATGTAATATGTTTTAAATTTGAGTGGAGACTATTTGAAATTCCTCTGCGCTGTTTTTTTAACCTCTGGATAGGAGGGCATTTTGTTTATTGTGTGTCTCTCCTCACTCTTGTCTGTTGTATTCTGGTACATTTTTGGCTTTTCTTGAGTCCACCACTAGACATAAAAAGAAAAAATACTAAAAGGCATCTACAATTATTTTAGATATTAAAGAATTCTGTTGAAAGTAATTTGAATCATCCAATCAGAAAAATAACTGTATCTTAGTCACTGATCAACTGAATACTAGAATTTAGATATATAATTTGGTAGAGATCATTAGTTTTGTTTTTAATTATTTAATTGGTCGATGATCAATATGCCTAATAAATTAGTTAAAAGAAGTTCTTAGACATGCTGGAGGATGTCCGACTAGGCACAGTGGGCCGATTCAGAAAGGTAAACTTAGACCAAACGTCTATGTTTACGACTTTGGGAAGTCACAAAGGGCATTTATGAGTACTGTCTTTATGTCAATACTCGGCCAGATACATTTCTGAATCAGGTCCAATATTTAAATATATATACAATAATAAAAATACATTTCTAGACCATCTAAAACAAATGTATAATTGATGAAATGCCCAATTATGGTCTAATTAATAAACTCTCAACATGAATCAACTGAGGTTTAGTTAGTAATTACAACAGGTATTAATATGAAACATTTAAGAGACATCATTGGCTTGCATCTGTTAGGAAAATCATACAACATCATTATGCCATTAAATTTATGCAGCAACGTATTACTACGCAGGGGACATTAGGAAGGCTACATGATCTGAATGTCAAGTAGTTAAAAAATGAAATTATCAGTCCCCAAAAAATTATCAGGCCTCCACTGAGCTGAAAGTATGATGATATGTTTTTATTACATAAACCTAAATTCACCCAAATTTATTTCACTATGAACTTCTTGTGAAACATAACAAGCCTTGATTATGAGTGCCTCTGTAGGAAAGTAGGATCTGCTTCTTATGGTTACCCCCACTTTTTTCTTTTTGCTCCGACTGTTTTGACTAGTATGGCTGGGTTCCTGCTATTCAGGACCACAGCTTATCTGCTTTCTCCTCTAAATTGACATATATGTACGTTGGTATAGTTCCAGATTGGGTACTGGGGTACCCTTATCAGACCCTAGTATATAGTACCCATGTACCCAGGGCATAGGTACCACAGAGGTCTCCCATGGGCTGAAGCATGTATTATGCCACCAATGAGAGGCCATGCAAAATGGAACATCATGTCTGCTAGTGCAGCCTGTGTAAGCTGGTGCTTGCACCACTTATGAGAGATATAGGTTCACTATATCTATATATATCACTACACTTAAAACCTTATAAGTCACCCCTATAGCATGCCTTAACAATCCTCAAGGCAGAGTGTTGGGTTTTACGTGAGAGGATGCTCCTGCATGAGCAGGGCCTCTGAGACCATTCTCCCAAGCTGTATGGAATCATACCGCCACACCAGTAACTGGTGTGGGAGCTATTATTCCTCCCCTCAGAGCCGAGGTTCTGAGGGTACCTAAGTTTAAAGGTACCAACTTACTCGAGCCTTACAGCACAAAATGGATGCTGCCAGCCACAGACACGAGCCGGCCCTTCTGCTGCTGACCAAACTCGTGCAGAGGAAGGTCGGACAATAGGTATCCTGTCACAGGGAGGTGTACCCACCTCCCAGACAGGATTTAGTGTATTGGAGCTGCGTGGGTGCACGCTCTCTGTGCCAGAAAGTCTGCATGAGGGGCACATTTGGTGTCCCTGGGCATAGTCTAGCTCAAACCCGTTCTGGGAGCCATTTGCTCCTGCTCTGGTGCAAACCTGGACAAAGGACATGGGTGTAGCCACCCCTCTGTCCTGTTCCTCCCCTAGGAGGGTCCCTAGAAACTGTCCAACCCTTTCCAGTGGGTATAAAATGGGTCACCTGGCTACAGGACATTCCATTTTACATGGACAAGATTCTTCAAGAAGATACCACTACACTTCGACCGTCTGGACACGCTGGACTTTGCTGGACCTCCCTTGGGCTCGTCTTTGTCTTCCCTTGCCGTCCTCAGTCTCGTCCCTCTTCGTGATCCATACAGGCTCTGTGCTTGACCCTGTGGACCTCCAAGATAACAGAAGAATCTCCTTTAGGGTGAAGGAGTCACTCCCCTGCAAACGCAGGCACCATAACGAATCTGACTGGTTTGCTGCTCCAGAGCTCCTGTGGACTCCAAAGTCACCAGCATTACAGGAGGTGGGTTTATGAAGGTCTCCGAGGTTGAGCTGCCTTCTCACTGAGTTTGAGGCGGATATCCCTTTTGGGGACCGTATACCCATACCCCTGTGCACCGTGTTCATTTGCAGCTGCACATGCTTGTTGTCATGCAACAATTCCATGCATTGGGCCATTTTTAGCCCTGACCCCACCACATTTTTTCTGTGAAGGACTCTGGCATCCTCGCACTCTGTGCCCTGCTAGCTGGTATCTTGTGAAACCGCCTGAGGTCCCCTAATGACTCCTGTGCCTTCGGCCTGTGGGTCCACTTGAGGGTCAACTTTGCTTTATTTGGGCTCCCCCGGTTGATCCAGGCCTGCCCTGACTCCCCTTGCTGTGGTGAGTCTCCAGGTCCTTGCTGGGCCCGATCGACACCGAATTTGATCATCTATGTTGTTTGCCGCTGCCAAGGCTTTTTGGTGCTGCAGCCATACACTGACCGCTCAGCACGCAACATCTTTGTGGGACAGCTCGCCTCCAGCTCCTGGTCATCCTGGGTCCTCGCATCTCAAGAGTCAAGATCACAGTCAACACACCTGAAGCACCCGATATCGGTGGGCATTCTTCTACCGAGCCCCTGGCCACTCCAAGGTAACCCATACTCTGTCCCCTCTGCTTTCAGGTTCTTTTCATCTAGAATCCACATTTGGATTCCACCGAACACTTTTCGTACTTCCAGCAGCAGCATTACTTTGTCGACATCCATAGAAAACAACAAGGGTTTCTGATTCCACTTCGTACCTATGCAATCGGCTCCTCTGCGATAGGTAACTCTGGTAGAAAGGTATACATGGGTGGGGTGGCTATCAAACTCTTAAGGTTCATGGGTTGTCTTCGTAATCTGCTGGGAAGGGTCCTTAATCTCTAATTTTCCAACAGCGACTTTCCCATTGAATTGTACGGAGCCCACGGTCGTGTTCTCACTCTGTACCTGTCCTCCGAGGGGTCCCGACTCAATCACCTTGGGTGGTTCCTTTGGGTCCCAGCAATTCTACACCTCCTAGACTAAGTCTAGCCCGAGTCATGGTTCTTATGCCACTTATTTAGCATATGGTTTGGTCTCCCCCTGGATCCCACTGTGTATTGTGCTACTTACGTTTGATTCTTTGCAACTGTATTATTTGATTTGTGTTCTATCCTCATGTAGAGGATACTAGAGAGTGTTATAGATAATAAATACATATTTATATAACTACTGTGTGGTTTCCCTTTCATTTAACCAATACGATAAGGTTGCATTCTGGTAAAACATGGTGCTTACCATTCCTTCAAGACTTAGCCTGAAGGCTGCTCTCCATAGCTACCACTAGAATAGCTTTCAATAAAGGTTATCTTAAACCTAATCACCATAACGGTTGTCTGGACTGGTACAAGGTGTCCACTTTAACTAGTGGACAGCAAATACCAGGCCAACTTCTCACAGCCTCCTTAAACTTAAACTACTGTGTTAACACATTTTACACAGGTGTTGCAACAGAATGTGGTACAACAACATTTTAACCTTCTGGATTTCTGGCCCCCCCATAAATTTCAGCAGGCCAAATCTAGGTGAGTTTGATGGGAGACAAAAAAGTGAAAAGTGGATTTTAGTGTGGTAAGAATCAAGATCTGCAAGTTAGTCTCAATTTCAGTGACAAATTCATAACTTGTGCCATTTGTGGTGTATAGGGAATTCCAAATCCAGGGAAATTGGGGTGCAGGGGTGCTGCAGGACCATCGAAATAACCACGCTGGAGTTCCAAAGGTGAGTGAGCCAAAAAGAAGTCTTAAAATTGTATTTGATCTTGTCACATTTGCAGTATGCACAAAGGTCAAATGTCAGTCTAGTCTTTTGACAAATTGTTGCTTATTCTTTTACCATGAGGACTGCTATTTAATTTTCTTTCTTTTATTGCAAAGTGAGAGGATTTTGCAAAATGAACTGTCTTACAATCCAGCTGGTATGAAAGGAAAGGCTGTAGGATGTTGTTTTCTTATACCACACGACAAAATATAAATACTTATAAATGAACTGTAGAAATATGTCAAAATAAACAGTTGGGAAAGCACAAATTAAGCACTTTTTTCTACTTCTGAAGTGTGATGGAAAGAAAACGTTTATTTGGATTAGAACAAATCAAAATACTTTACTTGGAGATGCCCAAATGACAAGTGTGTGCGGAAACACAAATTTCACATATCGTTTGTGTAATCCCCCTGCTGTGCATTATAAGGATATTGCAAATCGTGGAGGAATTCCATAACCATAAAGAGGAACAAAGCCAAAGGCCAAATTGCTTTATTAGGTTATGGAACTTAAAAGTGACTTGCAATTTCCTTATCATGTACAGCAGGGGATACTGTATTCCATATATTACATGGCACACCATTATCTTTCCACAAACCACTTAAAACCTTGGTGCGTAGCTCTTTCATTTGAAAAAGAAAGCATGTTTGTAAATATGAAGAATAAAAATAAAGCCTATGGTGTAAAATTAAACACATCAAATATTAGAAACATTCAATACAGTCTGTTTTTGAAAAAAATAAAAAAGCGTTGGCTCTGAATATGTGGAAACGTGCAGAAAGATTCTGGGGCATATTATCAACGGCCCGCGATAATTATCGCTGGCCGTGCTTAGCGATAATTTTGTTATCTCTGGAATTTATCGCCCTGGTAGCGCGTCATTAACAACGCGTTTCTCCAGGGCGATAAAAATTCCAGAGAATGCGAGGTTATTGCCGTTTTGCAGGGAACATTGCTGGTTTTCCAGCGATGTTCCCTGCAAAACGGCGATAACCTTGCTGATACGACCCACAGGGTCGTATCAGCATAATCCACCCCAATGTTAGGGATACGTAAGTCTGCATTTTAGCAGACATTAGTTTTTGGAAAAAACAGCGGTTTTCTCCAAAAACTAAGGTGTGCTAAAATGCTGGGGCAGCCTTGTAAATATCGTGATGTGAACATCAGCGATATATACAAGGTTGTCCTGCCCAGTGACGCCCACTTTGCATCTCATTAGAGATGCAAAGGGAGGCATTGGGTAAAAGGGTGCTAACATGCGCTAATGCATGTTAGCACCCTCTTGTTAATAGGGCAATAGTTTTATTTCCACTTTTTTGGCTTTAAAAGCCAAAAAACGGAGATAAAGCCCTTGTAAATATGCACCTCTATCTTTTCTCTATCTAAGGAATAAAGAAATAGACATATTCTCTGCTTGTCGTTGCAAGTTAAAAAAATAGAGCATTAGAAAGAAATCAATGCTCTGTTTCCTTGCTTTAAACAGCTGCTTCAATTATGCTCTGTGAACTGACCTGCCTTTCTCCTCAGCTGCTCTCTCTAGCAGCAGGGATTGTGACTCAAAACCTAGCTGGAATAACTTATAATAGTCGAGTTCTGACTCTTTTCTTTATAATCCACGACTAGATGAGTCAGAAATCACCAAATGAAAAGAAATTAGAGATTTGGGATTTTGTACAGGTGTTACAGAATCTATTAAATAGTTTTAACAGTAAAACTGTATGTATGAAAATTAGTGGTCATTTCAATGAGAAATGTTTTGTCTGTAAATTACAGTGTGCTACCACACAATGCTTTAGTAATGTGCTACTTACTGTAACACCAGCTACATACTACACCCTCACCACTCTCCTGCTCAATGGACGCAGCTCATTTGCAGCATTGTTCTTTGTTCCATGGATGGCTTTTTGAGAAACTTTATGAATTTAGTGAGGTAACATTGATGGCAGCACCCCTACTCTCAAAATTGTTCCACACCACTGCTCAGATCTCGCCAGGTTCAATAAATGGCACCAAATCTGTGGTGGGCACTGGTAATCAGGGCACTGAGATGCCATCAGTCTCAGTCCTAGTTCGAATCCTACAGCAGTTTTCTTTGCTGGTAGTGATCTTGTTTGATGCTTGCTACTTATCCTAATACGACCCACTATGTATTTGATTAGGATTAGCGTCACGTTTTCTTTTTTTTTTTTGTGAAAACCTTTATTAAGTGATGTACAATATATACAATATACAAAGGACACATCTTCATTCATATGGCAATACAATTGACAAAAACGATCAATGAGCATACATCTTAATTCTCCAACTGGGCAGCAGGCAAGTGATATCCCTTTTCCATTCACTTTCAGACCACACCAGCCATCTGACTCTTGCACACTCCGGGCCCCAGATCCAGCTTTGTGGACGCCCTGTTGTCCAGTGAAGGTCGCATTCCTCAGTGTCGCTGCGCTTCATGCCCTTGCCCCTCTGTGTTAATTTTAACCCAAACCCATGTGCCTAAATATCAAGACTGGCCACTGACAGTTCTTGTTGAGCACCATCAGTGGATGTATTGCCCCTCATCCTGTGTAGCTCTGTATGTTCTGAACAGCGCCCAGAAATTCTTAGCCCTATTACGAGGAGGGAGGAGGTCGCTATAGTTTTCTGTTTGAGTGTTGCAATACAGCATGTCCTTTGCCCATTGTGCTGTGTTAGGAAGCGGTCCGATCGACCAACAAATCGCCACTCTACGTTTGGCCAGTAATAGGCCCATGTCGACTAATCTTCTCACCCCTTTAGGAACCAATTTAGAAAAGCCTAGTAGAGCCAATGCTGGCTCCTGCTCTAGCACCTGTCCAATCACTGCCGCCAAGTCACTAAACATTTATTCCCAAAATCTGGCAACCCCCGGGCAAAACCATGTGAGGTGTATAAAATTAGCTGTCTGTTCACTGCAGCGCCCACATCTTGAGTCTTCCCTGAGGTTATATCTGCACAACCTCTCTGGAGTGTAATATACCCTATTGATAAATTTAAAATGAATGAATCTGTGTCTGCCATTAAGCGAGATACGCTTCATGCTGGTACAGCAGTATGCACACATTTTGTCCTCAATTTCCCTGCCTAGATCTCTCTGCCAAGCTAATCTAGCCTTCGTGAAGTAGTTCTCTCTATAGGACATAGTCAGCTTGTAGATTTTAGATACTATTCGCGTTGGATCGTCTGTTTTTGTAACTTAGGTCAGGGCAGTCAGCTCTAGCGGTTCAGCTAAGTCTCGCCCTAAAATCTGCAATAACGCTTGTCGCGTTCTGTGAAATTGAAATTTGGTAAGCAGTGTGGTCCCTACGTCCCCCGTACCCAAGTCTTCCCAACTTTTGGCTGTGCCATCATCAAACAAGTTGCCTATAGTCCGGACCTCTATGAAATTGAGCGCCCTAACAACCCCACCATCCCTACATGGGGGCAGCCAGTGGCACCAATCAAGCGGTGAATACAGGATGGCCCCTGCCTGCAGCTTTAATAGGTGGTGCCATGCATGTATGGTCATGTTGACTGAGTCAAGTATTCCCGTCCTACCGTCTGGGGGCAAACAAAGCAACACTGCCAATGGGCAAGGGGAGGCCACAACCCTCTCTATGTGCAGATGGGGGGTGTATCCAATGGTAAATGTGAATGTAAATGTAAATGTGTAAATGCGCAGATATTTATATAGCGCAAATCACCAACCGGTCTCTAAGCGCTTGCTTAGGGAACCCGTCCTGGTATTCCCCTGTGAGATAACCCAGCAGGGCATCCACAAGGTGAAAGCCAGGCATCCCGCCGCGAGGTGCCATTGTGGAGATTAAGCAAGCTATTGCCCAGAGTCGCAGAGTGTGAACCCATGAATCGAGTATGCACTGGAGCGAGAATTATCGAGTCCATGGACAATTTATGGACTCAAGACCCAGCCGAGCTGGGAATTGAACCCTGGTCCTGGGCTGACCTCTGCTTCCAGGTCTGCCTACTTCTAACCAGTGAGTGCACACTTTGAGCAGCCCTATAGTACAAGTCCAAATCAGGCGCACCCATACCACCCATGTGGTACGGGAGAGTGTGGATGTGCCATTTGACCCTCGGTTGTTTGCCGGCCCATGCCAATTTGACCATCAGTGTTGTGAGTCTCTTAAAAAATGTGCTTGGGAGTACCAATGGGATATTAGTGAAAAGAAAAAAAAAGCGAGGCAGTATCACCATATTCATTATTTTATATATTCTATCCAGCAAGGACAGTGGAAGCCGATTCCAGCACTCCACCTCATCCTCCAATTTAATAACGGCTACGCCATAGTTTTCCCTGAACACGACTTCAGAGTCTGAGTGCACTTGGATGCCAAGGTATCGTACCGAGTCCGATGTCCACTGCAACTGGTAATCAGGCTCGAACAGAGTTGTGGCAGGGGTAAGGGGGAATATGATAGACTTCGACCAGTTAAGACATAGCCCGACACCCCTCCGAAGCACACCACTTCACGCAATATAGAAGAGAGGTTGAGCTCTGGATCATGGATATATAGGAGCTATCGTCCGCATAAGTTGAGACAATAAGTTCGTAGCCCGGAAACCAAAAACCCTTATACCTATGGTATTCTCGCAGCGCACAAGGCAAAGGCTCTGTAACCAGGGCATATAATATTGGTGACAGCGGGCAGCCCTGTCACTTGCCCCTAGTGATATAAAAAGGTTCAGTCACCAGATTACCGATTCTGACCCTGGCAGTGGACGCACAGTACAGTACTCCTATAAGCTGCAGGAAGACTTCCCCCAGCCCCATTCTCGTCAACACCTGTCTCATAAACGGCCATTCGACCGAGTCGAAGGCTTTCTCCATATCGAGAAAGACCGCTACTGCTGGTTTATCCGGATTAGTGTGCTGTACCACCGCGAACACAGTGCGCAGATTATAAGTAACGTTTCGGCCCGGAACAAATCCCACCTGCTCCGGGGCAACAAGGGTCGGGATCAAAGGGACCAGCCTGTTCACCAGGATCTTTCGCAAAAGATTTCACATCGCAATTAAGGAAAGAGAGCGGTCGATATGACGCACACTCCACGGGGGGGCTTGCCTGGCTTCAGGATGGCTACAATGATCGCCTCTCTCATCGATAGTGGCATAGTACCTGAAACACACATGTCGTCAAAGAGAGTGGCTAAGTGCGGCAGCAGTAGGTCCAGATATGCCTTGTAAAAAGCGACAGGCAAACCATCTGCTACCCGGTTTCATGCTTGCTAATGCCATCTCGTCGGTTAATGTATCACCCTCAGTGGTCCTTATTTCAGCAACTACTATTTTTTCTCAGTGCTTTTTAAGGAGTTGGGCCAGCACCGCACCCGGCCGCTTGCCCTCTCCGTAGGTGGGGGCAGTGGCGTATTTGCCAAGATGTTTTATTTCCGCATCAGCAGAATCGTGGTGTTCCTCTAACTGGACTTTAAATTCCTTTAGTACTTCATCATCTGCACAAACTTGGAGGCGCGCCCCCAGGTCAGCTAAGCTTGTTTCCTGATCGGTAAGTCTCCGTCGTATCGCTCGAAGGACACCGGAGTGTTTGGACATTGCCACTCCACGGATATACACTTTAAACGCTTCCCAAACCACTTGAAAGCTGTCCACTGAACCGACATTGGTGGCGATTTTTTTTTTCGATAGCTTTAGCAAGCTCCTCCTTAAATACTGCATCTAGCAGGGAATACAGTTAGAACCTCCACTTGAAGGGGGTATGTTCGTCTGGGGCACGTCCAGCACTTAGAGTATCGGGGAATGGTCTGAGAGGGTACAAGGAAGCACCTCACAGGACCGGGTATTCTCAAACAACCGCCCAGTAGCAAACCAATAGTCTATGCATGTAGATAAATCGTGATAAGCTGAGTAATGTGTATATCCCCCTTTGTCCGGGAATCTCTGCCTCCAGACATCTTGTAAGCAAAACTGAACCATGATATCTGAGACAGTCCGAGCTGCCGCCGTAACTTGTCACTCAGCCCCCCCCGATCGATCCCGGTGTGGATTTAAGACTAAGTTCAGGTCTCCTCCCCAGAGCTGGTGACCCTCTGAGCAAGTACGTACTTTCTCAGACAGTGCAGCATAAAAATTGGGATTGTCATAATTGGGGCTGTATATGTTAATTATGAGCATGTCTAGCCCCTTTCACCGGCATCTGGATATGAATCACTGACCCAGGTGCCGATTACGATCCTGGAAAAACCAGGTACGAACCATCGGACGGAGCATATTCTCCGTCCGACGCGTACCCGGTCGGAACAATATACAAACATGGAAGTACGATTCGCACGGAAATACTATTTCAGGACGACGCGAACAAGGACTACCTGCACGCGACGGACAGACATGGACCCGAACCTACGTGTCATCCCGGCCCTCATAGCAGTCGACCTCCTCTACAGGTTCCGACGCAGACGCCGCAGAAGGTCAGAACAACAAAGGGAGGGGGGAAAGGGGGGTGGGGGGGCAGGAGCAGGGGCAGGCCACAAACCCCCACCCAAGTCACACAGCACACATGCCCTGGACATACCTGACCCCCAGGCCCTGGTCACTACGAGGGGGTGGGGGCGTGTCCAGCAAAGCCAGCGTCCGCCACAACGGAAGTGGTTGACGACGCGAACCGGTAACACAACAATACAGGTACGTCCCGTACCCACGCCTTAAGAGCGTGGGTACGAGTCGTACCATGCCCACACCTACATCACCCCAACAATGGCGGGACGGCTCGTACCCATGTGGCAAAGGCCTGGGTACGGCCAGCACAAGCATTCCACAGCATGGGTATGGATATGTACGGACCGTACCCCCACCCGCGTATGCATGGAGCGTACCCCCCACCCCAACAGTGTACGTACGGACCGTAACACCACCCCCGTATGTGTGGAGCGTACCCCCCACCCCAACAGTGTACGTACGGACCGTAACACCACCCCCGTATGTATGGAGCGTACCCCCCACCCCAACAGTGTACATACGGACCGTAACACCACCCCGTATTTATGGAGCGTACCCCCCACCCCAACAGTGTACGTACGGACCGTAACACCACCCCCGTATGTATGGAGCGTACCCCTCACCCCAACAGTGTACGTACGGACCGTAACACCACCCCCATATGTATGGAGCGTACCCCCCACCCCAACAGTGTACGTACGGACCGTACGCCCACCCGCGTATGCATGGAGCGAACCCCACCACAACAGCGTATGTACGGACCGTACCACCCCCGTATGTATGGAGCGTACCCCGAACCCCAACAGTGTACGTACGGACCGTAACACCACCCCCGTATGTATGGAGCATACCCCCCACCCCAACAGTGTACATACGGACCATAACACCACCCCCGTATGTATGGAGCGTACCCCCCACCCCAACAGTGTACGTACGGACCGTACCCCCACCCGCGTATGCATGAAGCGAACCCCCACCACAACAGCGTATGTATGGACCGTACCACCCCCGTATGTATGGAGCGTACCCCCACCACAACTGTGTACGTATGGACCGTACCACCACCCGCGTATGCATGGAGCGAACCCCCACCACAACAGCGTATGTACGGACCGTAACACCACCCCCGTATGTATGGAGCGTACCCCCCACCCCAACAGTGTACATACGGACCGTACCCCCACCCGCGTATGCATGGAGCGAACCCACACCCGTGTATGTTCTAAGCGTACATATCCTGATATAGGAGGGTTGGGTGCAGAGTCCTCCCAGCAGTGCTCGGACATAAGAGGGGTGGGTGCAGAGTCCTCCCAGCAGTGCCCAGACACAGGAGGGGTGGGTGCCTAACACTTCCAGCAGTGCCCGGACATAAGAGGGGTGGGTGCAGATACCTCCCAGCAGTGCCCAGACACAGGAGGGGTGGGTGCAGAGTCCTCCCAGCAGTGCCCAGACACAGGAGGGGTGGGTGCAGATTCCTCCCAGCAGTGCCCACACATAGGAGGGGTGGGTGCAGAGTCCTCCCAGCAGTGCCCAGACACAGGAGGGGTGGGTGCCTAACACTTCCAGCAGTGCCCGGACATAAGAGGGGTGGGTGCAGATTCCTCCCAGCAGTGCCCAGACACAGGAGGGGTGGGTGCCTAACACTCACAGCAGTGCCCCTGGAAAGAAAAGGGTGGAGTACCCACAGATCCAATGGCCACAAATGTCAGTCAGGTGCACAAAGACCCTGCAGTACATGTACCACATGTGTGCGAGGCTGGGAGTATACACATGCATAGCGCTGAAAAGAAAACATGACCACATGAAGTCATGTCAACAGTCTACAAACACAAGTACAGTGACCACCAAGGATGCCACGAATGATGCAGGTGGAGACATCGCTCAGCATGCATGGCCAAAGTCTAACGAGTCCGTCACACACCCAGCCAATGTAGACACAGCTCAGCACCACATATTGGAATGACCCTGCAGGGAAGATGTCAGGTTGCACAGAGGGAGGAACACACCTTGGGACGATGTCACCATGCAGTAACTGCTTACATGAACAAAGTTATGTAGCCAACAGCTTGTGATGGCACACAGATACCAGGGTCCACCTTATGACCAGCACAAGACTACAATTCCCACACACCCAACACATTACCACCACCCAAAATAATGGAGCAGGTCCACCAACAGCAATACCAGATAAACAGTAGTGTTCTATATAAAAACAAAATAAATGCTTTATTCAGCAGGATCTAACTAATAATCCTTATAAATGTCAATATATACAAGGCCCATAGGGCAGTCCATGACTCCAATCCGGAAGGGGGACACAGTGGGACACGTGTCCCCTAGCTTGCCTGCACAGTCAGACTCCTTTGTCTTCCAGGGGGGGGCATCTTGTGGGGGGGAAGGACCAGGCACTGCAGGGACATGAGGGCGAAGGGTAGGCGTCGTGGGTGCAGGGACGGAGGACTCCACCACAGGGGGTGGGGCAGCACCAAAGGTGGAGGTCAGGATGACGCTGCACACCTTAGCAAGGTCCCCCAGCGTCTCCCATGCACCCGAAGGAACCACAGGCCCCAAGGAGGGGGGGTCGGAGGGATGGGTCGCAGCGCCACTGGGGGAGGGTGTGGACAGGGGGGGGCCTCAACTCCCCTGCCGGTGTCCTGCCTCCACCGCTTGCGGGGTGGTGCCACACTGGGGCTGATGGACAAACTGGGCAGGACTGACCCTGTATCCGACTCTTGGCCAGGAGAGCTGAGGGGAGGGGATTTGGAGGGAGTGGATTTTGTGAAATGCGGACTCCCACTCTGGCTGCGTGTCTTACGTTTGCCCCCCGACCCAGTGGGTGTGCCTACTTCACCCTGTGTGTGCGTGGCAGGAGGTGTGCGTTTGACCTTCCCTGCTGGTGTGATGCCTGTGTCTGTTGTGGTGGGTGCATGCTGACGTCTGGGTGTACGTGGGACAGGCATGGGAGTGGGAAGTGTGGATGGGTCAGGGGTAGGGGGTTGGACGAAGTGCTGCAGGAGACCCACTGCTGCAGTCAGTGTCGAGTCAATGGACCTCAGCAAGTTGCGTTGGTCAGCCTGCGATGAGAAAATGCCCTCCAAGTATGCCTCCATGTTGTTTAGCACTTGGCTGTGGCCATGGAGGACATTAAGCATCGCAGCCTGACCAACCTGCAACTGCCGCTGGATGTCCACAGACTCGGCATTGGCGGCAGCAGTGGAGACAGGGGCAGGGGGTGCGGTGCCTGGCAGGAAGGAGACATGTGGTGACCGGGCACTCTGGGAAGGGACACGAGCAAGTGGGAGGCGGCTGATGGCAATGGAGGGGGCGGGGAGAGATGTTGTGCCGCTGTCAGCTGGTGGTGCAGCCTCCGCCCACTCGGAGAGCTCAGCCTCGGACCCGTCAGCTTCATATTCTGTGGTGGCACTGGACAGGTCCTCCGCCTCACTCCCCTCCGCCTCAGTTCCACTCAATGTGCCAGCCAAGATGTCACTGCTGGCACTGGTGCTTGGTCCCTCCGCACGGTCTGTGCTGATGTGTCCATCCGTGTCCCCCGACGATGCTGTGGGCAAGGTGAAGAGACAGGAATTAATCATACACCTGTATACATATGTCACATGAGTCCAATCTACATGGAGCGTACCCCCCACCCCAACAGTGTACGTACGGACCGTACCCCCACCCGCGTATGCATGGAGCGAACCCCCACCACAACAGCGTATGTACGGACCGTACCACCCCCGTATGTATGGAGCGTACCCCAAAACCCAACAGTGTACGTACGGACCGTAACACCACCCCCGTATGTATGGAGCGTACCCCCCACCCCAACAGTGTACATACAGACCGTAACACCACCCCCGTATGTATGGAGCGTACCCCCCACCCCAAAAGTGTACGTACGGACCGTACCCCCACCCGCGTATGCAAGAAGCGAACCCCCACCACAACAGCGTATGTATGGACCGTACCACCCCCGTATGTATGGAGCGTACCCCCACCACAACTGTGTACATATGGACCGTACCCCCACCCGCGTATGCATGGAGCGAACCCCCACCACAACAGCGTATGTACGGACCATAACACCACCCCCGTATGTATGGAGCGTACCCCCCACCCCAACAGTGTACATACGGACCGTACCCCCACCCGCGTATGCATGGAGCGAACCCACACCCGTGTATGTTCTAAGCGTACATATCCTGATATAGGAGGGTTGGGTGCAGAGTCCTCCCAGCAGTGCTCGGACATAAGAGGGGTGGGTGCAGAGTCCTCCCAGCAGTGCCCAGACACAGGAGGGGTGGGTGCCTAACACTTCCAGCAGTGCCCGGACATAAGAGGGGTGGGTGCAGATTCCTCCCAGCAGTGCCCAGACACAGGAGGGGTGGGTGCAGATTCCTCCCAGCCTTGCCCACACATAGGAGGGGAGGGTGCAGAGTCCTCCCAGCAGTGCCCAGACACAGGAGGGGTGGGTGCAGATTCCTCCCAGCAGTGCCCACACATAGGAGGGGTGGGTGCAGAGTCCTCCCAGCAGTGCCCAGACAAAGGAGGGGTGGGTGCCTAACACTTCCAGCAGTGCCCGGAGATAAGAGGGGTGGGTGCAGATTCCTCCCAGCAGTGCCCAGACACAGGATGGGTGGGTGCCTAACACTCACAGCAGTGCCCCTGGAAAGAAACGGGTGGAGTACCCACAGATCCAATGGCCACAAATGTCAGTCAGGTGCACAAAGACCCTGCAGTACATGTACCACATGTGTGCGAGGCTGGGAGTATACACATGCATAGCGCCGAAAAGAAAACATGTCCACATGAAGTCATGTCAACAGTCTACATACACAAGTACAGTGACCACCAAGGATGCCACGAATGGTGCAGGTGGAGACATCGCTCAGCATGCATGGCCAAAGTCTAACGACTCCGTCACACACCCAGCCAATGTAGACACAGCTCAGCACCACATTTTGGAATGACCCTGCAGGGAAGATGTCAGGTTACACAGAGGAAGGAACACACCTTGGGACGATGTCACCATGCAGTAACTGCTTAATGAACAAAGTTATGTAGCCAACAGCTTGTGATGGCACACAGATACCAGGGTCCACCCTATGACCAGCACAAGACTACAATTCCCACACACCCAACACATTACCACCACCCAAAATAATGGAGCAGGTCCACCAACAGCAATACCAGATAAACAGTAGTGTTCTATATAAAAACAAAATAAATGCTTTATTCAGCAGGATCTAACTAATAATCCTTATAAATGTCAATATATACAAGGCCCATAGGGCAGTCCATGACTCCAATCCGGAAGGGGGACAGAGTGGGATGCGTGTCCCCTAGCTTGCCTGCACAGTCAGACTCCTTTGTCTTCCAGGGGGGGGGGGGCATCATGTGGGGGGGAAGGACCAGGCACTGCAGGGACAAGAGGGCGAAGGGTAGGCGTCGTGGGTGCAGGGACGGAGGACTCCACCACAGGGGGTGGGGCAGCGCCAAAGGTGGAGGTCAGGATGATGCTGCACACCTTAGCAAGGTCCCCCAGTGTCTCCCCTGCACCCGAAGGAACCACAGGCCCCAAGGAGGGGGGGGGTCGGAGGGATGGGTCGCAGTGCCACTGGGGGAGGGTGTGGGCAGGGGGGACCCTCAACTCCCCTGCCGGTGTCCTGCCTCCACCGCTTGCGGGGTGGTGCCACACTGGGGCTGATGGACAAACTGGGCAGGACTGACCCTGTATCCGACTCTTGGCCAGGAGAGCTGAGGGGAGGGGATTTGGAGGGAGTGGATTTTGTGGAATGCGGATTCCCACTCTGGCTGCGTGTCTTACGTTTGCCCCCCGACCCAGTGGGTGTGCCTACTTCACCCTGTGTGTGCGTGCCAGGAGGTGTGTGTTTGACCTTCCCTGCTGGTGTGGTGCCTGTGTCTGTTGTGGTGGGTGCATGCTGACGTCTGGGTGTACGTGGGACAGGCATGGGAGTGGGAAGTGTGGATGGGTCAGGGGTAGGGGGTTGGACGAAGTGCTGCAGGAGACCCACTGCTGCAGTCAGTGTAGAGTCAATGGACCTCAGCAAGTTGCGTTGGTCAGCCTGTGATGAGAAAATGCCCTCCAAGTATGCCTCCATGTTGTTTAGCACTTGGCTGTGCCCATGGAGGACATTAAGCATCGCAGCCTGACCAACCTGCAACTGCCGCTGGATGTCCACAGACTCGGCATTGGCGGCAGCAGTGGAGACAGGGGCAGGGGGTGCGGTGCCTGGCAGGAAGGAGACATGTGGTGACCGGGCACTCTGGGAAGGGACACGAGCAAGTGGGAGGCGGCTGATGGCAATGGAGGGGGCGGGGAGAGATGTTGTGCCGCTGTCAGCTGGTGGTGCAGCCTCCGCCCACTCGGAGAGCTCAGCCTCGGACCCGTCAGCTTCATATTCTGAGGTGGCACTGGACAGGTCCTCCGCCTCTCTCCCCTCCGCCTCAGTTCCACTCAATGTGCCAGCCAAGATGTCACTGCTGGCACTGGTGCTCGGTCCCTCCGCACGGTCAGTGCTGATGTGTCCATCCGTGTCCCCCGACGATGCTGTGGGCAAGGTGAAGAGACAGGAATTAATCATACACCTGTATACATATGTCACATGAGTCCAATCTACATAGGTTACAGTGCATAGCCTGAAAAGAAAGATGAGTAACATCTACAATACAAGGTACATATGTAGGCCCTGCAACACACAGTTGGTTGACCCACCATGCCACTGAAAAACTATGGAGAGCATGACACAATTGCAAATGACATGAAATTGATTTTGACAGAGGAGCCAGGCTCTGGGGACAATCCAGCACTGCATCTGCACCACACAGCGTTGCCGAAAATAGGGATGAGCAGGGACCATATCCATGAACTTGAGGCACATGCTGCATAGGTAATACTGAAAACATGCCCACCATGACTGGCTCACTGCACCTTGAGTGTATGTCCAGACAAACATCACACACTGGCCAGACCTAGCAAGGAGATTTCAGGTTTTGACATGTAGGCCTTGCCCGCACCAACCACCCCCTACATGAGACAATTTGTTGAGACACAGGAAGCACTTACATCTCTTAGTCTGGGTGAAATACACTGGGCTGGAAAAATGCAAGATTGGACACAAAATACCCAAGGTGCGCCTGTCCAAATAATCATGTACAAATGGGCATCATCAGATGATTGTAACAAGACACACAGGCACTGGCCACCGTGAGTATGAACAAGGAAAATCAGGTCAGGCTGTACAGTGGACACTTGTACTACATTTTACGTCAATATACATGGTGCCAGGGGACAATGGCACAGAGCACAACCTATGCTGTAGACACTGAGAGAGTCCACATTTTGTGATGACACACATGACACCTAGGAAAATATGCCCCAGGGGACAGTAGTGGCCACACAACTCCATGGTCCTGAATGGGAATGACTGCAACACACACCACCATCCCTGCACTATGCGTATCGCACACTCATGCACATCATGTCACAGGCCACAACATAGGACATGCGTGCTGTAAGGCATGACACTTGAGAGACTTACTCCCATGTCTGGACTCAGCATCAGTGCCAACTGACATGGAACCCACAAGTACTGAACTGGACAGGGCACAGGCAAGGTCCCAAAACCTGTTACACACCACCCCCACACAAGATGCTACAGGCATTGTTCACGTGGATAAACTGCCAGCCTAGATAACCTTGTGAAGGAGTGACTACACACAGACCAGGGAACACATTGCAAGGAGGGGAAGGGAGGCAGGAGAGCACCGCTATACTGTGGGTAACAGGATCTGCACAGCACATTTAAACCCTGGCAGTGTATCCATGCAACTGTGCACTTACAAATGCTGATGACACACAACAAACACACATGTACCTACCCCGTTCCTGCTGCTGCTTCTCCTGTAAGCGCCTGTCCAAGTCTGGAAAGACCACCGCCAGCACACGCTTGTGGATGTGGGTCAGACGGCGGCGCCCGCGGTTCTTATGGGTCTCAGGTGAGTCCCCCAGCAGGACCCGTGTGATCCTCCGCGTCCAGCACCGGATATCCTGCCAGCGTTTTCTCACCTGGGCCAGGCGCCGCTTGCGACCCTCCGTTCTTCTCATGGCACTGACGGCGTTCATCCAGATCTGCTTCTTGGCAGAGGCGCCTACCTGTGAGGATGAACAAGTGACACTACATCAATACACCTGGCACATGTCACAGAGACACATATTAGAACACATTTGCTGTTTACAACAAGGCATAGTATGCATCCAACGCATTGCACCTTTGTCATAGGGACATAGCAGAGTACACAGACACACACAGGCACAGGACATTCACCTACCATTGCCAAATGCAGCGACAAACCTCACTCTGCACATGTGCCACTAGACGGGGGGGGGGCTCACAGGTGTGGGGCTGGCTCTGCACGTCAGACACACAGCACTGCTCCCTGCTCACATCAGATGGGCAGGGCATATCCATCCCTCATGCAGCCCGGGTGCTACACTCCACATATGCACCCACCCACATGACAGGGGACTTACACACACACCCATGTCCAGGGTACGAACACATCATGTGGACACTCTCAGCACAGGTACACAGAACTAACACACATCTGTGGGTACAGTCACCTGTCACACTGGGCTGACCACATAATCAAATGAGGACTGTAGAGGCTACATTCCCAGGAGGTCAAGACAGGCAGAATGTGGCATGCACCATGCAGTGATTGTCACAGTAAACACAATGCAAGTGAGGACGGCAGACATGCACCACAGCATGCTCTGGCTGGGAGACATCAGGCATTCCCCCCCCTGGGACCCCCCTACAGTACATAGCATGTGTGTCACACCTGGACACAATGCCAGAAGTCACTGTCACAAAAAAGGGACACAGTCTGTGCTATTAGACTCTGCACTCACCTGATACCCTGGTCGCCCATACAGCAGGGGGTACTGTGGGAGGATCACATCCAGCAATGCCAGGTTCTCCTCCAGGGTGAAAGGCTGTGCCCTCTCCACAGACCTTGACATGGTTCCAGGGAATCAGGAGCAGCAGCTGGGTCGTAGAATCCAAAGATGTGCAGGCAAGTGCTCCCTCATGGGACCTGGCTGCCTTATATCTGCCTTGCTGGCCTGTTTCATGCACAGGAGTACAGAGTAATTGGTCACTCACATTTGCATCCTATGTTTCCTCCAATCCCTTCAAACCTAGCACAGTCAGTGGGTTTTCATTGTTTTTTTTTGTTGAGCATGATGTCAACTCCAGAACCACATTGCAACAAAGTAGATTCATTCAAACTGACTTCTGCTGTGCACCTTCCGGAAAAAATTCAAACTTTAAACTTGGTCTCCATGACAACCAGCATGCATGTAGGCCTTTATACTTGTCCCTCATGTGTCCCCTATGTAATTTGGAGTTTCACACACAGGTACGGTGCGTACCGGGGCCCTAGGGCACCCCAAATGCAAAGCAACGGCCCGTACAGGCGTGTGTACGGTCCGTATCACTATGGGTACGCATACGCGAGCACACCCATAGTGATAGTGAGCGTACAGGCGTGTGCACGGTCCGTATCACTATGGGTGTGCTCGCGTATGCATACCCATAGTGATACGGACCGTACATACGCCTGTACGCTCACTATCACTATGGGTGTGCTCGCGTATGCGTACCCATAGTTATAGTGAGCGTACAGGCGTGTGTACGGTCCGTATCACTATGGGTGCGCATGCTCGCGTATGCGTACCCATAGTGATAGTGAGCGTACAGGCGTGTGTACGGTCCGTATCACTATGGGTGTGCTCGCGTATGCGTACCCATAGTGATAGTGAGCGTACGCACGCGTGTACGGTCCGTATCACTATGGGTACGCATACGCGAGCACACCCATAGTGATAGTGAGCGTACAGGCGTGTGTACGGTCCGTATCACTATGGGTGTGCTCGCGTATGCGTACCCATAGTGATACGGACCGTACACGCGTGCGTACGCTCACTATCACTATGGGTACGCATACGGCAGCACTCCCATAGTGATAGGGAACGTACACGGGCCCTCTGAGCGAATGTACGGTGCCTTTCACACATCACAGTGGTGACAGGCAGCACACAGGAAGGAATAGAGCTGACATACTTTTCCATGGATGGACATCAAGGCATTGTCTGGGCAGTACTACATGTGTGGGGCACAGGTGTGAAAGGCTGTGATGTGGCACATTACTCCTGAGTCGAGAAGGCAACAGATGTGTGATGAGATGTGTACAGATGTTATGTGTGACGGTGCAATGTGTGCCAGGCATGCCCTTAACTCCTTTGACATGTGTGCATGTCGTACTGCACACTTGGGATGAGCGTCACTGGCATGGCACAGTCAACAACACACGCAAGTGTCCCCTGATGCCCGCTACAGGGGTTACCACACCAGACATGTGACTACCCACGGTGCACGATGTGTCTATGTCATGTATGTGTGGGGTGTTCCCATTAGCTTGATGTTGGTGCTCCCTCAAAAGCATCAGCTGTTGCAGCAACCAACATGTGTCTGTGTGTAGATGGACATGGCACACTGTTACGCACACCAGGCCACATGTGGTATCGGATGTGAGGTGCGTATGTATGCATGGGACACGGAATAGCGTAACAAGGACCTCTCTGCATCCTCTCAATGAATGTGTGGTGAGTCATTACATGTACACCTTATTGGCAAGGTGTGTGGGCTGTCCTAGTGTAATGTCATGTGACCTGTGGCTCTAGTGTTCCGCTACCTGTCTCTGAAATCGACATCCTACTTCTGCTGATGTGTTGATGTATGTCACTCCTGTGTTGCGTCTGGCTGTTCACTTACACTGGGACACAGCTAAATCCATGCCATGGCATGTGGAGGTTCACAATCTGCGTGTATAGCTGGGTCTTGGTAGGAGTGTCACCTGGCAGCCATACGTGTCCAGGGCATGTGGCACAAACCTGACTCCGTATGTAGCATATGTGTTTTGTCAGATTAACATGTGCTCAGTACAAATAAATTGTTGTTGTAGTGCACTCACTCTTCCTTGTCACTTCCAAATTACTGCAGAGCGCTGCCTCTTCCCCGACCATTTCCGGACTTGGCTGACATGCGGGAAAATGACTGTATACGGTGCTACCGCTTCCCCCAACCGTTGATTGAGGAGTTGACGGCAAGGCTGGCACCACACCTGCAACCGCTGCACAGGTATCCTACGGCACTGACACCCAAGCTGAAGGTAATGGCAGCCCTACATTTTCTTGCCACGGGTACCTTTCAATATACCATAGCTCATGTTGGTGGCATGTCCCAGAGCATGTTCAGCCGTGTGCTGCATGATTTCTTAGAGGCCATGTTGCTTTACCTGGATGAGTTCATCCATTTCCCTACTCCTGAACTGTTGACTGGGGTCAAGCGTGGATTCTATGCCCTGGGAGGGATGCCCCATGTCATTGGGTCCATAGATGGGACACATGTGACTTTTGGTACCACCACAGGCACAGGAGGTAGCGTACAGGAATCGCAAACACTACCACTCCATCAATGCCCTTGTGGTGTGTCTGTCCTACATGGTGATTTCACATGTCTGTGCTCGTTTTCCAGGATCAGCACACGATGCCTACATCATGAGGCGTAGCAGGGTGCCTGAAATGATGACGCAGCTGCGCAACGAACGAGCATGTGTTGTTGGTGGGTACACTCTGTCTGTCCTGAATTTTGCGTAGACTTCCAGCACGACGGCTTCTCCTGTCCTACTTATGTCCATGTGGTTTCCATGTAGGGGACGCTGGCTATCCCAACATGCCATGGCTGATCACACCTCTCCGCAACCCCATCACGCCGGCCCAGCTCCGCTACAACACCGCCCATGGCCGGACAAGGCGAGTGATAGAGAGGACATTTGGCCTCCTGAAGAGCCGATTCAGATGCCTCCACAAGACCGGCGGCGCCCTCCCATATGCCCCGGCGAAGGTCTGCAAAATCTTCATGGTCTGCTGCATGCTGCACAACATGGCAGTTGAGAAAGCTGTGCCACTCATCCTGGATCAAGATGATCAGGACCATCCACCTGTGGAGGACGAAGGGCTTGGCAATGGGGCTAGTGATGTGGAGGATGTGGTTCCGAAAGAGGACATCCGGAGTCGGCTCATACGCGACTTCTTTGCTTAGTGGTGAGTACCAGTGTCTGTGTGTGCACGCATTGGTCCCAGTGTGGCATGTGTTGCGATGTGTGTGTCCATCTGCATGTATGCCACGTGAGTCAGAGGTGTGTGTGGATGTGTCACTCGAGTGATGGTGCCAGTGATGAGTGTATTTCCCCAGTCATAATTGTGACCTAGCATGTTGTCATCCTTACATGTGTCGAGTACATGCACATGCAAGTGGCTGTGCTTTTTGTGGCTGACTTCTTGTGTGTCTCTCATCCCCAGGTACTTGCGCATGCCGTCTGCTGGTTGCATTGTTGTGGCACTGCTATTCCTCATGGACACGTCATCGTGTGCTGACTCAGCGTTACAGGCACGGACAAGTTTGGAAGTCTCCTTAGGGTAAGGGATGCATCAGGGGTGTATTGGGTGTGGCAGTTGTTTACGATGTGTGCACACTGCCCCTGTCGATGTTTGGTTCCTCTGCAGACATGTCGCATCACCATGGGACACATGACATGTAGCTGGGTACACCTGTATAGATGGTCAGACTTGTTGACAGTCATCTGTGATGGGATAGTGGATTGTGATGATGGCATCAATGTGTGTAACACTGCCCTCGGACACATACGGTTTGCATTGGCTTGACATGGTGTGGGACTTCTCCATCAGAGGATCAATGGTGTATGGCAGCCTCTCCGTGAGCAGCAGGGGGTGTTTAGCTGTTAGCCGACACTTGTGTGCCAGTTCCATGGCTATCACGCATTTGTGCTGCAGAAGGGGGGTTCCAGTGTTGGACCCACATGTTACTCACCATGACCTGTTTATGTGTACTCCGAGTTGCCTCTGCATTCCCGAATACATGAATAATAAAGGTGTCCCTATGCCTCCAAGGTGCCCATTCTCAGTCAATGCTGGTGTGTTGCCACGGTGCATCCGGCATGTCTGGCATGGTTTTCAGTGATAGTGGCTATGTGTCTATGTGTCGAGTAGCAAGATGCAAGCTGTTTGTGTGGGATTAGACTGTGTATTGTGCATGATGTCCATGACTGTGTGGGTATTGTGACATGTGCCATCCCCATGCATCCAACGTTGGCCAGGCCACCATTCTCTGCATCCACCTGACTCAAGCTTGCAGGACATGGTTCTGCCACCTGTCCACACATACCTGGGTGCCCCCCAGGACACTCCACATGATCCCTGACCTCTGCGCATGGCTGTCGCTGTACTCAATATGTCTGTCGGCACGGTTGTGCGGCCACCCCCTCAGCTGGTTGGGCCCATCACGGGTGTGTATGGTGCTCCATGTCTGTCTTGCCTAATACATTGCGACCCATGTGTGTCCTGTGCCAGACTCAGGCCCCAGGGTGTGGATGGTTGAAATCAAATGAGAACTCAGGCATGGTTAGACTTTACAAGACACATGTAAGGTAATACTGCAAAATGTAGGCATCATCCCTTTATCGTGTAACTTTTTATTTTGGTTGGGGTACGTGGGGGGGGTATGACATGAGGGGCTTTCCGGGTGTGTGGAATCCAAAGTTCACTAGGGGAGTTGGTGTCCTTGCCATTGGAAATCCTCAGAGTCCATGCCACAGTCTTTGTCAACATTGGTCAGACAGTGACCAGCAAGTCCATGTGGCAGAGAATGTCTTTTGCTGCTGTGCTGCTGTTGGTCCAGTGGGCCAGGTGCCAGGCCAGGTGTCCTGGGAGATGGTGCTGTTGCGCTGACCCTCACGGTCTTTTCCGTGGACGACCCGCCCTCCTGCGGGGACCCTCAGAAGCAGGCCGTGACGATGTTTGGGATGCTCCGTCGGATGTCTCCTCCTCCTCCTCATCCCTCCCTGTGGGTGGTGATGTTCTACGCCTGGTGGCACAGGGAGGGTTGCCCATGTTGTCGGCTATCCGACGGAGTGTATGGTGAATTCCCGTGAACACCTTCACGAGCTCAGCCTGTCTGTCCTCCATCCGCCCTTGGTGTCGCAGTAGACAGGCATGTTGCTCTGCATGTTTCTGGGCCTGCTGGGTCTTGATCTCCTCGAGGATGGACACAACCTGGGCCATGCCCTTGGTGTCCTGCCGGTATGTGTCCAGGATGTTTCTGACATGGGAATATACCGGTTCTGCAGCCAACTGGTCAGGCTCGCGCCTCCGCCGTCCTCCACTCCCACCAGCCCTGCCCACTTGCACCTGGCCTGCCCTTGTGGGCACATCGGGTCTCCGGGACCCCTGAGGGGTGGCATTGGCGTTGTCGCCTGCCTCCTCCTGGGTGCCCAGTACACCGTGTCCCTCCTGGCCAGTCTGGCTGCATTGTGGTGGTGGGGCAGGGATCCTGGGTGTCTCCTGGGATGTGGCAGGAGTGGGGGTGGTGGTTGGCCCAGTTGTACCTGACACAGGTGCTGCAGGTGGTTGGACACCAGAGGGGCCAGGTTGGTCGGGGTCGTCCACAGAGTGGTGAGAGTCGTCGCTGCCGGTGGGTCCGTCATCCCGCAGAGCCGGGTCCTGTGAGTTTTCCCCCCCCAGTGTTGTGGGGTGATCCACGACGTTGACCTGTGTGCGAGAGAGACAATGTTAATTTTGTTCCATGCAACATCCATGTGGCATTTATTTCTAAGTTGGCACATTTCCTCTGGGAATTTGGATATGTCTTGCATTCCACTCACAGTGCACTTGTGCATGGGTATGTCCCTTGGCCACAGCTTTGCGACTTTACCTATGTGTGGCACAGTCTTACTTGCTGCGTCAATTGTGACTGCAGTCAGCAGTGGAGTCGGCAGGTGTGGCGAGCCATGCATTGGCGCCTTCCGTGTTGCACTGTACGTGGGCACATGGAGTTGTTCCACACACTTATATAATGCAGGTAGCTGTCGTTGTGCTCGTGTACATGTTGAGACATGGCCCAGTGTTTTGCCATGGAAAAGAGAGGGGGATTCAGGCACTGGCCACCCTTGTCTACATGCACGCAGTCCACCTGCTGACGAGCAGACATTCCCACACCCCCCAAGGCTGAATTGGTCTCCCTGTGTGTCCCTTTCTCACTCCCTCTCTGTCCCCCTCTCCCTCCCTCTGTGTGTCACCCTCTGTCACCTCAGCCCAGCTTCCTAGGCACACACTTTTTGCAGTTCTTTGAATGGCCCTTGGCTTGTTGATGTGAGTTTGTTTCTGATCTCCAGGCACCCATTGGGTGTAGTGTCTGTGTCTGCGCTGCTGCTGTGGTGGTGTGTGTTGCCACTCTTTCACAGTGTTGGCTGTTCATGAGCTGCTGTCATGTGCAGAAACGTGCCGTCACCCCCATGTCTTAATGCAAGGCGTCCGCCATTTGCTGGCAAGTCTTTCCTGTGTGGGGACACACTGTTTGTCTGGCTGTGACCTAGGCCATATGGGCAGAGGGCATTGTTGTCTGCTTCTGAGTTGCACTATGTGATTTTTGGGGCCCACACTCCCGCCATCCGGCTTACCGTGTCTTGTGTTGGTGTTTTCTGTGGCCTGTGACATTGCATTGTCCAGCTGGGTGCATGGGGCATGGTGGCGCCAGTGGCATGTGCGTGTTCATGGAGTGTGGTTGAGTCATGCGATAGCTTGGGGTGGTTGCGTGCCTGATTGTGAGTTTGGTTGTGGATGACGTTCCCCCCATGTGAGGTGAGTTGTTTCTGTACTCACCCGGGTCTCGGAGTCCTTCTAATCTGTCCACTGCCACCACCGGCAGTATGGCCATCACCCTCTCCTCCCAGGGATGGTATTGTACGGCTCTGCGGGGCGGCCCTCCTCCAGTGACGTTGGCCTGGTTGTGGTCGTCGGTCATTTTGGCTCGGACCCTCCTCCGCAGATCGTACCACCTGGCTTGGCATTCATGCCTGGTCCTTGTGGTGGACGCAACAGCATTCACAGCATCGACAATCCTCTGCCACATGGCTGTTTTTTCTGGAATGCTGGTCTGTCTCACCAATGTTCCAAAGAGGTGTGGCTCGACTCTGAGGATTTCATCGACAAGGATCTCCAACTCTCGGCTAGTGAACTCTGGATTCTTGTTAGTGGGCATGGTGAGGGGTGTGGGTGTGGATGGTTGTGGGGGGTGTGGGTGTGGATGGTTGTGGGTGTGTGGGTGTGGTTGTGCAGGTGTGTGTGTGAATGTGATGAGGGGGTGTTTGTGAAGGTGGCTGGGTGAAGGTGTGCATGTGTAAGGTGTAGTAAAGGTTCAAGTATGGTGCTGTAGGTTGTCTATGGGGTCTGGCAGCAGTGAGTCTGTTGCAAAGGCTCATGGTTTGTGTCTGTGGGCCCTTTTTATTGGTCCATTGGTGGGTGTGGCTGTGTTTGAACTTTGGGTGGGTGTGTTATAAGGAGTGGTTGTGTTTTGGGCCTCTGTTTGGGATTTTGGCAGTTGCAGGTCAGTGAATGTGTTGTTTTTGTGCTTGTTGGACATGTTTTGTGGCTTTGTGCCATTCGAATGGTGTATTCTTGTGTTGTTTTGCTTTGTCCTGGTTGTGTACGTGCGTTTTTAGCATGTGTACGGTGTGTACTTCGGGAATTTAGTTGTACAGTGCTGTCCTTGTGTCTGGCTTGGTACGACTCGTACATGCACGATGTTGGGTGAAGGTGCTGGTGTTGGGGCCTGGGGTGCGCTCCGTACTTAGAATGTTGGGGTGGGGGTATGCTCCATACGTACGCGGGTGAGGGTACGGGTCGTACATACACGGTTGGGGTGGGGGTACGCTCCATACGTACGCGGGTGAGGGTACGGGTCGTACACACACTGTTGGGGTACGCTCCATACATACGCGGGTGAGGGTACAGGTCGTACATACACGGTTGGGGTGGGGGTACGCTCCATACGTACGCGGGTGAGGGTACGGGTCGTACATACACTGTTGGGGTGGGGGTACGCTCCATACATACGCGGGTGAGGGTAAGGGTCGTACATACACGGTTGGGGTGGGGGTACGGGTCGTACATACACTGTTGGGGTGGGGGTACGCTCCATACGTATGCGGGTGAGGGTACGGGTCGTACATACATGGTTGGGGTGGGGGTACGCTCCATGCATACGCGGGTGAGGGTACAGGTCGTACATACACAGTTGGGGTGGGGGTACGGTCCGTACATACACGGTTGGGGTGGGGGTACGGGTCGTACATACACTGTTGGGGTGGGGGTACGCTCCATACGTACGCGGGTGAGGGTACGGGTCGTACATACCCTTTTGGGGTGGGGGTACGCTCCATACATACGCGGGTGAGGGTAAGGGTCATACATACACGGTTGGGGTGGGGGTACGGTCCGTACATACACGGTTGGGGTGGGGGTACGGGTCGTACATACACTGTTGGGGTGGGGGTACGCTCCATACGTACGCGGGTGAGGGTACGGGTCGTACATACACTGTTGGGGTGGGGGTACGCTCCATACATACGCGGGTGAGGGTAAGGGTCGTACATACACGGTTGGGGTGTGGGTATGGTCCGTACATACATGGTTGGGGTGGGGGTACGGGTCGTACATACACTGTTGGGGTGGGGGTACGCTCCATACATACGCGGGTGAGGGTACGGGTCGTACATACACGGTTGGGGTGGGGGTACGCTCCATACATACGCGGGTGAGGGTACAGGTCGTACATACACTGTTGGGGTGGGGGTACGCTCCATACATTCACGGGTGAGGGTACGTCTCGTACATACACGGGTGTACATACACGGGTGGGGATTCGACTCGTACATTGGAGGGCTGGGGGGAGTGTTGGGCGCGTATGCGGGCACATGTCTCCATGGTTGCTATGGAAGTTCGGTGCGGACTGTGTTTTTTCCATACGGTTGTAACATCGGACGCACAGGATGGATCGTACTTGCGCGGTCGGACTTCACTTTTCACATTTGTACGGTAAATCATCCGGGGACGTGTCGGACACATTTTCCGACCCGAGGACGTGTGGGGAATTATTTCCAATGTGATTCGTATGGACTTTTTCCCATGCGAATCGTACTTGGCAGTTTGTACGGCACTTGTACGATTCGTACGGTAAAAAGACCGGATACGAGTCGTACGGGGAATTTTTTTCCAGGATCGTAATCGGCACCTTGGTGTAAAGTGAATCGTCCAGAAAAAGTGTCCATCCAACTGAATCTCCAACCCCTCCCACCCCCCACCCACGCTAGGGCTTCCCCAACACTGCCTCGGCAAAATCTCAATAAACATTCCCCTTGCATCATTTTAGACTAACAACGAGCAAAAAAAAACAACTCAACTTCAAACAAAGGGAGCCCACCTCCCCTCCCCCCAAGGTGCAATACCCCAAGTGTGTGCTTCACTTGCGGGCAGAGGTTGCTCTCTATCCAAGCAGAACTTCAAAGCCTATTCTGATAACCACCCCACACACCATCTAACAAGTATAAAGCAACTGCAAACATGAGAGGATCTCCTACCCCCACAACATCTACATGTCAGAAGATCAAATAATATCCCTACTTAACCTTTTCCCAGAAGTGAAACTACCAATGTCATTGCGTCAACATCATAAATCCCCCCATAGTGCTCTCCACGACCCAGTGAGTCAAACAGTTTCATCTGGACTCAGTAATTCCTTGCATTGTGACAATAGTTTTCCCCATACTACCCCCAAAATAACATTCTTTTCTGTTTTTCCAATGGGCCAGAGGTCAGTCTTGGTCATCCAATCGACCACCTTCCACTCCTGTCAAGGAGCCTCGTTCCAGGCTGCTACGCAGTTCTTTAGATCAATCTTTCATGGCCTTCAGCAAAGCCTTGGGATCAGTGAAGATTCGCGACTTACCCTGCCGATTGTCACGGAGTCGAGCCAGGTACAGCATGCCATAGTCTATGTTGAGCTCTCTTAGCTGCCTCTTCAGCGGTGCAAACTGTCAGCGCGCTTCTTGGACTTTTAGCGTAAAGTCTGGAAACAGCGATATTATGGAACCTTCGTATTGCAGTGACTGTTTCTCCCTGGCCACTCGCAGCGTCGAGTCTCTGTCATGATAGTTCAGTAATTTTGCGACTATCGGCCGCGGAGGAGAACCAGGCACTGGGCGAGGGCCCAGGGTGCGATGCGCTTTCATCACTACAAACATGGGAGAAAAAGTGTCACTACCAAGGAGGGTTACCAATAATTTCTTGACTAATTGTTCCATTTTGCCAGTCTGGGTCGACTCCGGTAAGCCCGTGATCCTCAGGTTACTACGTCGGGAATGCGCTTCAAGGTCCTCCGCTTTATCCTGTAGAACCTGTATCACACTACCCAGTTGTTTGAGATCGGTTTCCAACATTGTCTGCGCTTCCTCCATGTCCATGATCCGTCGCTCCGCCATGTCTATCCTTTCTGCATGCTTGTCTAGTCTCTCGGACATTCTGTCCATCCGATAGGAGAGAGAGTCCACCTTAGTACCCCAAACAGAAAGGCTGCTCTGCAAGCCCTTCTCCATCACTGTTAGCATGGTACGAATGTCGCCATCGGTCTCCTCCTGAGGTGGTTCCTGCATATTGTCCCCCTCGTCCGTGACCACATCTCGCCCCTTAGAAACGTTAGTTTTGACTGCGACTTATCAACTCTACCTATCTCTTCAGGTCCGTTGCAGTCATTGGGGTCCAAAACTTGCTATCTCTCCAGACGGCAGTCACTGTCTCAGTGTACGTTTCAGAGGACTGGTGGCGGTGTCCCAACAACGAGAGCTGGGATCAGCTATCAAAGCGATTCGTTATCTCTGTGCTGTCACAGTCGTGACTTCTCTTGTAATAGCCTCCGCAGGCCCCTAGACCACAGATGCCACTCTGGTGCTCTTTAATCTGTAATCGCAGGAGGGGTGGGGAGCACACCACCCGCCGCGGGCAGTATCCCCTCAGCAAAGGGTATCGGTGGTTGAATACCATCTCCGGTGCCTCTTCCCCCCAGCTTGCACAAGGGGTGGGACTCAGTATTTGGAGCACAGGATCTCTCAGCAGGGGTTACAGTGCTGTGCAAAATCAGTGATCCTCCATCAACTGTGCCGACAGTGACATCCTCACTATATATCACGTCAGCAGGTCGTAGTGCAAGTGCCAGCTCATATCACGATCGGGTCGGTTTTCACTGTTTAACCGTCTCCGTCCAGGCCCACCAAAGTTGAAATTAGCATCAGTTTCCTCTCACCTTCAGGAGTAGGCCCACCGCCAGGCAGCAAGAAAGCAGTTTTGCCGCCCAAAGCAGACCGAAAGGCTGGCAACCCTCACGTCTCTATCCTCCAAAATGGCGGGCCTCTCCTCCCTGCTCCTTGACTGGGGACACGTGGGCTAGTCCCCCTGCTCACCGGATCGCACGTAGCCCCAGAAGCGCAACTAGAGCCAAATTTCGGGGGGGGGCTGAGAAAAAATTTCGGGGGGGCTGAACTTTAAGCAATAGGCAGAGTGGAGCTGCAGGGGCTCTTAGAAGGGGTCAAACAAAAGCAAGGCCTCATTAACATGCAAATGGTCTTTTAAAGACCTGTGAAGTGCTCGGGTGCGGCCGCTTTTTTGCCCGGGAAGGTGTCTCATCCTGGGCTGCCACAAGCGACGGGGGGGCTGAAGCCCTTTGAGTCCAATGGGTGTTGCGCGCCTGCGTAGCCCTCACCACAGGTCTGCATCCCGAGGGGGCCCATCAAGTTATTCGCAGCACCTCGTCTGCAATGGGCCGCCAACAATTATGGCTCCCGATAGTAGGTGCGTCAGAGCCAAACGGTGCTTCACTTCTCGGCCTCTGATGAACGTCCGCCCCCGGGGCACTAACTGGCTCAATTTCCTTATCGCCTGCGGAGGAGGACTTCCCACAGCTAGCTTCCGCGTCAGCCACACTGTTCCTGCTTTCGCTTCAGGAGCTCTGAGTACCGCAGAGCCGCTGTTCTTCAGGCCGCCGCAGCGCTTCACGTCAGCACTGGGAGCGTGGCCTGTGCAACTCGCAGTCCTCCAGGGATCTCTCGCTCGGTCGTCCGGGTGAGTTCAGGGGTCGGAGTCAGTTCATTGCACTCCGGTTCCCCACCAGAACCGATAGCGACTCTAAGGGAGTCGTGATATGTCCGCAGGTGCTGGATAATTGGCGGATAGCATGATGGTTGTGTGGAGCTCCTCGCTCAGGCGGCAATCTTCGACGCTGGCAAGCTCCGACCCCAGCGTCTCGTTTTCTTATCATTTCTTTTTTCTGTTTATTGGCTCTGTACCTCTTGATAATATTAAATAAATAACCAATTACATATCAGCATTCTCTCATGGGGTGGCATCAGAATAAAATGAACTGGGTATGTTGACCCATTTACAGGATCTCTACATGGGACCGTTATTCGTCACTTTACATTGCCAGCTTAAATCATAAGACAGAGTTGGGTGTTTAAATACGGCCACTTGCTGGCAAGGTGTAAAGTGTGTGCACTATATTGCTTTCTAGGGATTTGAAGAGTCACAAGGACCTAGATGTACTATAGTTTGCATGGACACTTGTCTGGCCATGAACATTTTCCAGCGATCACATGGTCCTTTCAAATGGTAGGGTTAATTTGACGGAAGTCTTTGCATCTGTGTGTGCTCCATTAGTAAATAACTCCCTTCATTTTTTTGAAAAAGGGATTTCTGCTAGCTTCGAATTTTTTTTTTTTTTACTTAGTGCACATCTTGTTGGCAAATATTTTATGCTTTGATTGAAAGTGGTGCATGAACTCAATATTTTTGGGGTTGTATTGGATAAATTGGTGTTACTTCACAGGTCACTTGCTTCCTTCATTGGCAAATAGGCCATTAAAACAAGGCACAAATCAACATGTTAAACAGTTGTATGCTTGGTATTTAGCAGCTCATAATTACGTTGTCAGAGATAAATGATCAAATACAGCTTTTCTTTATTGATCCACAGGGCAGAGTTGGATTGTAAAATAATTCGTGAAAAATTTACATCAAAATATGTTGATGTTGATGCTCACAATCCAACATCCCGTTAAGAAATACAATGATTAGCAGGTACTTTTAGTTTCTCTGAACTGAAGACACGTCCTGCTTCAACATCTCAAAAAAGTATATCCCTTGGGCACCAGGGGTAGGTGCTTTTTGGTCACAAGGCCATGGCCCCGTTAAAAAAAAATAGGATTTGAGTAGGTGTGTCTTACTCTTGTAGTGATCCAGGTTAGTTCTGGAATTCAAATTTAATGCAGACCTCCATTCCACAAGTAAACCATAAGTACTCTGAATATGTCACAGCAATTGTTTTGTGAATCAGACCTATAATTTACTGATCTTTCATGTGTATTTGTATATGGGTTCTTCTCTCATTGTGTGCAGAATCTTTCCCCTATCACTGTGCACTGAAGCAGGATCACCCATTTTTGTTCCTCATAAAGGGTTGTGTTTGTCTGTGCACCAATGTAGTGCTCAGGTTTCCTAAGGCTTTCATAAGACATTTTTATTGAAACTAAAAGTTGCATTATAGATAAAAATTGTCACGATTGCCGACAACTTTGGTACTAGGGATTGTTTCTAATATGGAAAGATTTTCTATGACATTTACCCACTATGGGGCATATTATCAAGCACGGCGTTACAATTATCGCCGCTTTAGTGGCAGAAAACTGCCGCTAAAGTGGCGATTATGGGCTTGATAATATGCCATTGAGAATTCCAATAGAAGCCCATGTTGACACCAGAACCTGGGCTTCTATTGGAATTTTCCAGGGCATATTATCAAGCCCATTATCGCCGCTTTTGGTGCAGATCGGATTACTAAATTTCCCCCTTCTTCCACAGACAGAATGATTTCTCAGTCACACGCACATACACACATCATACGCTGGTGGGGCCCATAACACCAACATTCATTCTCTCAAACTATCCGTGCCTACAAAGGGACATCAAATCCTAACCACAGCTGTTCGCTTTGATAGAGGAAACCGCTTCTACTGAATCACCCTAACCATTCCTCCATCAAGAGGTCGATAAAATCATTTAGTTGTTATTTAGTTTAATGATGCTTTAACTCTCAAACCAATCAATAAACATTTCAATGAAATAATCACCCGACACAGTAATTCAAATAATGATTTTTCTTTTATCTAATTAAAATGCAGGTTAAATCTTAATAATGCAATATTATCTTTTGTCATATTTACCTATTCTGGCTAATTGTCGTTTCCTAAGTCAGAACTGGTCCTCAGTAAATTCATCAAAGTTATAAAGTCTCCGTCCTCTTCCGTCAGCATAAAGATCTCTGATCATCAATTCTCCGTCAATAGCTTCGACACCAAGTGACGTCTAGCGAAGAGCAGCCCCATCCCTCTCTAGTCTACTAATATTTATACCAAAATTTACATATTAAAGTTACATTTTCTCATTTCCCAAGCCAACGATTGGCTGAATTCAAATACATCTCAATGCATTAAGAAACATTTTAAAATTTTCCCATGTGGAAGAAGTTTCACCGTAAATGTATGGGAAAGACTAAGTCATAATCCCAAATGTATCAGTTCGTTGGTAACAGGTTGAGTTTGACAGTTCATTCTTCCATTAGCAACATTTGCTTCACGTTCAGGGACATTGGCACCTCGCCCAGGGTAGTCTTCATGGGCATGGTCTGACAGGTCACACAAGGGACACGGACGAAGTCAGTGCAGGCGCCTTTCTCCATTGTTCAAATGATGAAGTAATGTACTTTAGTTAGGTTTCAGTTGGCGGCCATCTTTTGGTAGGTCAGAATAGTCAACTTTAAGCAAAGAAACACAAAATCGTAATTAATACATAGAAATGATTAATACAGTGTTATTCCCTTGCGAATACCCTTATGTGTATGCATTTATTTAGCCATCTGCAACATCCAATGCCGTTAATGCTGGTTTATTTAAGCACAAATCACAATAACATTACTCAAGCAACATTTATCGTTTTAATATGCATACAAACTTAGTTCACTTATTATTTTAGCCATGCAAATGCATTCCCACGTGTATTCTTTCTGTTAATAAGGTTGATTTAGTACCTTCACATCAACTATTAATTATTAGAATTAATTATTAATCATTTTAACATAAACTTATATAAATGGATTGGGTATATAAAAAGAAAACATTTTACCCGCTCCATCAATCCCCCCTTTGGTGATTTTATCACCACAAAACAAAACCCACAAAAATCAATTTATTTTCCCCTTTTATGGAAATTCGAAATGTTTTCTTGCTCAATTAAAATTCTGTTTCCTTTTCATCTTCTCTTTTGGTTTTGTCATACATACTCTCCTTCCATTCTTCCAATTCTATCTCGTTAAAATCTCATTCTTGTTTCTTTTCCTTCTTTTTGATAATTTCTCGTCTAATTTTCTTTTTATTTCTTCTATGTCTACAACACATACATCCTAATCTGAGTATTAATAATATGAAAATCAAACACGTTAATGGAAATAATATTTTCCCTAATATAGTACTACCTAATTTACCTAAGAAATCTTTAATAACAGCCATCTTATTACTAATTCTAGTTCAGATACTTTTAACCTCCAGTGGTTTTATTTCATCATGCAATTCTGTAATATTCTTCATATATATTTTTAGATCTTTGATTTCATCAGGAATGTAAGTGCAACAATGTTGAACTTTCAGCATTCCACAGACTCCACCCTCTTTTGCCAATAAGATATCAAGGGCAAGTCGATTTAGCATAATCATAGCACGCATAGCAACCATTTCAGTATTTACCAAAAGAAATCCTCCAGCGGTGCTTGTTGACAAGCGATCCACTATGGTTGACAGTTTCCGAATATTATTTGCATTCAAAGATATTCCCACTGCTGGTATCAAGGCTCCAAAAATATCACCTACAATTTCTAGCCTAGTTTCTCTTCTACTGCGCATTAGTATGTTATGTGATCCACTATTTTCTACTCTATCCATGTGAAAAATCTTTGGAAAGACCAGGCCAACATAACATGTGCCATACCAATGGTCGGGCAACCTGTAATAAGCCTTGTGCCCACAAATATAGTACAGTCCAGGGAAAACTGGATCTTCTCCGCCTCTAAATCCCCATCCGGATGCAATAAAATATGTCTCATGACACTCACTTGTCCCTATATAATAATAATCATATTGGGATCTTTACCTCATAATGCATAATTTGCCTTTCTGTGGTGAATCTATAGCTATTGTCGGTCTAGCATCACCCTTTGTCTCCTTTTTCCCATCTATTTCCCAAATGTTTTCCCCTTCCTTGTGTCCTTCTGCATTTTTGTGTATTTTCAATCTCCTCTCTTCAACCATATCTAAAAATGTTTTCTCTTCTGTCTTCAAACTACAAGTTAAATTGTTCTTAAAAATATATTCTAAAGTTAGTTCTTTAGTTTCTATAAAAATCTCACCTAGTACTGTAGCAGTTTTAGCTGGATTCAATTCATTATTCATGGGCAATTGTCCAAGAATGTTATCTATATTAGACAGATTATATTCTAATTTCCCTACTTGATAAAATATACTAGTTAAAACGCTACATGTTATTCCATAAGTTGCTGGGAGGTGATGATAAGTCACCCCTTCTGAAACAGAGGCAGGTAACTGCATGCATACATAGCAATCCCTTACGTCCATTGTTCTTACATATTCATACAATAATTTTGAAAAAACATTTCTAGAAAAATCAGTTATTGACCTATCCTTCTGCATATGCTCAGTACTAGTTTTAAATGGAACTACCTTTTGTGAACTCTTCACTATGTTAGTCATATTCTCTGTATGCGCTTCTAGTGTATCTAAAGTTACTTTGAAAGAGATCAAAAGAGCGAGTACGCTCCAAAGAAGCATTAATAGTCCTGTACAACAACAACATGCCTTGCACCATCTTCTCATAAAGGTACATCTACTCTTGTTATCATCTATGTTAGCCATCTTGTTAAAATTAACCGTGTCTTTTGACTTAGCCTCTTCTACTCCGCTTCTGGTAGTTTTCCTGCAAGAGCTAAGCCCTTATCAGGTGATCCAAATACTTCAATTTCTTATTCAATCCTTTATTTTTTTACTACAAGGACCTGCTTGAAATCACTCAGCTTGGCCTCTCGTCGTTTTTCACTTCCTTCTCGTCATCCACATATAGAATTTCCTGATCTTCCGCTTCTTCTCCGATATTGGATAGGATAACTCTCAGGATTTCTGCTGTTTCTTCTTCCTTCAATACTCTCAGTAAAGCCTCCTCTGGATTTCCTTGACTATCTACCTCTTCTCCTTGTTCAGGTAGTGCCACGTACGTCCATTCAGGTGACTTATACTTCTGGTTTGGTTTTCTCGATCGTTTGTTTGCTTCAGACACTTCTGTCTCTCCCTCTTTTTCTCTTTGCTGACTTGTTACTTCATTCACTTGTTCAGCTTCTGAGGGTTTGACTCGTGTCAATCGATATCTTAGACTCTTTATTTTGATTGGCCAAAGATCTCCTTTAGCATTCCTTCTTGTTTTGCCGTCTTTACTGTTTCTTTCCTCAATCCAAGTTCTCTTCCTTAGAACTCGACCCTCTGGTATTTCAGTTTCACTGTCTTCAGATTCTGTCTCATTTGGTTTTTCTTTTTCAATAGTCTCTTTTTCCACCTCTTGTGTTTGCCCTACTTCTGTCCCTCCTCGGGTCTCCGGCACGCAATCTTCCTGCTGACTACTTGTCCCTTTACCTAGCTGTGTGTTGCAGTTCCCTACAACTCCTCGGGGGTCTTCCGCAATCTGTCCCTCTCTCTCTATGACTGTCCCTTCTTCTCCTTCCATTATTTTCTCAGGTGGAACTTCTTCTACTCTCTCCTCTGGTGTAAATGTTACTTCTGACGGGACATTCTTTTCTTTTCTCTTATTTTTTCTGTGCTCACCACTGACGTTTTGCCCGTCTCCAGAATCTGAACCATCTGAAATCTGTAATCTCTTTCTCAGAATTTCTTCTCTGGGAGTTGGAACTAGTCTTGGCTCCTTTTCCCCCCTTTCAGGATTTTCTTTTGATTTTGCACTCTCATTGCCTGAATCATCACTTGATTCTGATTCATCAAAATATTCTTTTCCAATGCTATCTGCTGGATTTGGAACTCTTAAAGTGTGACTCGCATGTATCCAATTTTTCAGTCCAGCACACTTCACAGCTGTTGTTGTCGTCAATATCACTTGCCTTGGCCTTCCCCACCTTGGAACCAAGCAATTCCTTCTTCTGTGGACTTTTATTCTCACCCAGTCACCTGGGCTTAGGTCATGGGCTGGTTTTCTCTCAAGGGTGGTGGCATCCGCTCCAACCTGGTGAAACACAGAATGGACTGCGTCAGCCAGGCCTTTACAGTAATCCAAAATCATGTCATCAGTTATTGTCATCAACTTGTTGACTGGAACAAATACGTGTCTCATGGCTCGTCCCATGATAATTTCATGGGGACTCAAACCTGTAGTTCTGTCTGGAGTAGATCTAATTGTCATCAAGACTAGAGGCAAGACATCAGGCCATTTCATTCCTGTGGCTAAACACATTTTTCGTATTCTGTTTTTGATCGTACCATTTATTTGCTCAACCACACCAGAAGCCTCTGGTCGATAGGCACAGTGTAGTTTTTGCTGTACACCCAATGCTTCACAAATCAATTTCATCTCCTCCTCTGTCTGATTCTATGGTTATTGGGAACCCGCATCTTGGAATGAATTCCCTCAACAAGAGCTTGGCCACTGTGATTCCATCATGTCTTCTTGTTGGGTATGCCTCCACCCACCTGGAAAACAGACAAACTACCACCAGAACATACCTCAGCTTGTTATAAGGGGGCATTTCAATGAAATCTATTTGCATTCTGGTGAAAGGTCCTCCCTCTCGGCCTATTGTGCCTAGGCTCACCACTGTTTTCCTTCCAGGATTGTACTGCTGACATATCAGGCATCTTTGACAAAGTCTCTCGGCTATCAACCTGAACTTTGCATTGTACCAGGTCTGCTTAAAAGCCCTTATCATGGCATCCCTTCCCAGATGTCCTTGGCCATGATACATCCGTGCCATGGTTGACATCATGCTATCAGGCATTACTGGTCTTCCATCCCGATAGACCCACACATGATCTTTCTCCCTTGGTGCACAACCTGCTTTTACCCACTGCTTCATTTCTTCATCTCCGGCTTCATCCTGCAACTGCCTCACTTCTTCCCATGTGTCCACAACATTAGTAAACATTATGGAGCAAGAAAACATTTCCTTTTCCTTTGCCCTATTGATCGAATATAGATTTCGGGCACAGTACTAAGCCATGTCATTGGCGTATCGGTTCCCAGTAGTGATATAATCACTACCTTGACTATGAGCAGCACATTTTACCACTGACAGTTCTTTTGGCAACTGTATTGCTTCAAGCAATTTTCCCACCACTTCTGCATTCTTTATTGGAGTTCCACTTGAGGTCAGGAAACCTCTCTGCAGCCAAAGTTGGCCAAAATTGTGAACAACTCCAAAGCCGTACTGGCTGTCTGTTATCACAGTCACTCTCACATTCTTCCCAATTTTGCATGCCCTAGTCAATGCCACTAGTTCTGCTACTTGGGCGGATTTAACTCCTTTCAAGTGTGATGCTTCTATGACTGCAGCAACTGTGCATATAGCATAGGCCGCACTCAACAATCCTTCATCTGTCCTCAAACATAACCCATCCACAAACAACACATAATCACTTTCTGGCAAGGGTAAATCTTTTATGTCAGGTCGAGGTTTCGTGCAATAGTCAGGCACATCCAGACAATCATGTTCAACATCATCTCTTACCTCCACTCTCTCTGCATCAGGCAGAAGTGTAGCTGGATTCACATTCACACATCTTTCCAGACTCACATTGGTTGCTCCTAGAATGACCTTCTCATACTTAGTCAGCCGACTATGTGACATGAACTGTGTTCGGCTCCTTGTTAAAAGGATCGCCACATTATGAGGTACAAACACTCTTACTGGATACCCCATCACAATTCCCTCACTCTGCTCTAGGCTTCGGCATGTAGCAGCTACTGCTTTCAGACATCCTGGCAGACCTACCGCCACTGGATCTAACATTGGCGAGAAATATGCCACTGGTCTCCTTTGCCTTCCATGTTTCTGTATTAACACTGAGAGTGCACATCCGTTTCTCTCACTGCAGTATAACTCAAATTCTTTCTCATAGTCTGGCATTCCCAGAGCTGGAGCTTCACAAAGACTGTTCTTCAACTGTCTGAATGCTGCCAATTCTTCTTTGTTCAGTTCAAGGGGGTCTTTAACCTCACTTTTTGTCAATTTTACCAATGGTTTGGCAATCAGGGAAAAGTTACTTATCCACTGACGACAGTAACCAACCATCCCTAGGAACATTCTCACCTCTCTTTGGGTCATTGGAGCTCTCATTCCTCTAATAATTCTGATTCTGTCTATGGTTACTTTCCTCAGCCCTTTTTCAATGGTATGACCCAAATATTGTACTTCTTTTTTACAGTATTGCAATTTTGTCGGAGATTCCTTTAGTCCTCCATCTGCCAAATGATTCAGCAAAGCTATTGTGTCTGTTTCACAGGCTTCGCGTGTCTTTGACGCCACCAATAGGTCGTCAATATATTGAACCAAAGCTGAATTTTCAGGCATGGTAAGACTTTCCAGAGATTTCTTTAGCAACTGATTGAAAATTGAGGGGCTCTCTGTGTACCCCTGTGGGATTCGGCACCATGCAAAAATACGCTCTCCAAACCGAAATGCAAAAATCGGCTGGCTGTCATGATGCAACGGAATGGAAAAGAAAGCATGACACAAATCGATTACTGTATACCATTCTGCATCATGGGGAATCTGATACAAAATCACTGATGGATTTGGAACAATGGGGCAACATGACACAACAATCTTGTTAATCTTTCTCAAATCTTGCACAATCCTGAACTTCCCATTGGGCTTCTTCAGTCCCATTATAGGTGAGTTACATGGACTGCTCATTATTTCTCTCAACACTCCCTGTTGAATCATTTTCTCAATTAAAGGTGTCACCCCTTCAATTATCTCTGGTGTCAGTCTATATTGGGGAATGTTGGGATAAAATACTCCTTCTATTAGTGTTATCCTTACTGGATCTATATTTCTCATAAGGCCAACATCTTCTCCAGTAAAATCCCAGACTCCTGCCTTCACTGACTGCTTCAATTCTTTGGGTAACTCATCTGGGTTGAATACTGCATAAGTTCCTGTAATTTCACGTTCGTGGTTGGCTATTGTCATCTTATACAGTACATCCTCAGCTGGTGTCTCAAATGCTTTTCCATCTGGAGTACAGAATATGGTACAATTCATTTTGCACAGAAGGTCCCTTCCTAACAGATTTACAGGACTAGTATCACACACCACAAATCGGTGCATGTCTGTAAATTTCCCTATTGTAACCTTTACCGGTTCAGTAAGGTAGGTTCTAATCTGGGTGTTTGACACACCAACTACTTGGATTGTTTCATCCGAAAGAGGAAGATTTTTCACGTCTGCTGATCTGACAGTAGATCGCGTAGCTCCAGTGTCTACAAGAAAAGTAATGTTTTCATCATTAACTTTCCCATCCACAAATGGTCCTGTCTGATCTATTTCTAGAGTTGCGCCAAGTATGCACCCTTCTTCCTCTTTTCGGCACCGTCAATAAATCTCTTCTGACTCACTCTCGTCATTTTGCAGCCAATATTGTGACACAGCGCTCGCGCGTTGCGGTTTGTTTACCTGTTCTTCATTGTAGAATCCCGTTTCTCTGCTATATCTTTGGGTGTTCCGGCTTTGCGGTAATGGTGGTTTTGGTACCTGATTCTGTGGATTAACAGCCTTCTGCTGTTGCGGTGGTGGGCCACTCCCCTCACATTGCACCTGTGGATTCAATGATGGATTTTCATTATTAGTACTTGGTGGATATTTACACTCAGATTTCCAGTGCCCTAACCTTCCTCAATTGTGGCATGGAAACTTCTTTTTAGCTTCTTCTATATTACCCTTTCCATTTCCTGGGACAAATCTCGGTTTATTACCTGGGTTATTAGCTTTTTCAACCAGCTGAGCTTCCTGTCTCTCTGCGACTTTCACTTGAGCCCACATTGCCTTTTCTTTTAGTTTTCGCTGCTTTGCCTCAATCTCATCACTAAAGTATTTAGCATGCCTTAGGATCTCATCTATTTTCTTGCTCTGCCAGTCCACGGTATGCTGCTTAATCATTTCCCCAATCTCGGGACGCAGACCATACACAAATCTGCACACAAAATTACTTAGGTCCTTTTCTCCCAGATTGTCATCTCTACTGAACTGTTTGAAAGCTAATATTAGCCTTTCATAGTAAGCGTGAACTGACTCTTTCGCTTCTTGATGTGTTCGATCTATCTTAACCCAGTCTGTTTCTTTGGGAGGCACTTTGTTTTTCAAAAACACCATGACCTGTTCATATTTCTTCATTACCTCTAGATCTGATGCTCCTGTTTTGGGATCTCTCGGGTATTCTGTAGTGGGCCAATCTATGACTATCTTGCATTCTGCCCATAAGTCTGCTGGCACTATTATATCAAACAGACTATTCAGATCAATCCACAGCACTTTTGACAATTTAACAAATCTGTCTACCTGTCTGTACCACTCGACCGGTTTTTCTCGTAATCGAGGGAAGTCATTTGTAAATGACAAAATGTCCTGTCTTGTCCATGGGACATGCAAGTATCCTCCTCCTGGAATCTCTCTCATGGGGAATTCTGTCACAACTTTTTCCTTTTCTCTCACAGGAAACGCTGGAAAAGTTCTGTCTGAGGTATCATCCCGCTTCCTATACCACCTGCTTTTCCATTTGTCCACATCTCCCCATTTCCTCAACACTGTGATTATGTCCCTAATCTGCCCTATTCGTCCTGCAGTGTTCAAATTCTCAATATCCTTTTCCGTGAAATCCACTCGGTAAGGCTTCTGTAAAGCTTTTACCTTGTCCATGTCAATTCCCATTTCACTTGCTATTTCTGCTAGACTGTCATGTAAATTCTTCGCTCTCCAAGTGACACTTTTACATAAAAACAATAATTCCTCATCTTGGTAATTTTTCAGCTTTTCTGTGGGGATGGTTCCTACTATTAATTCTTCTAACACCATCCGTAATTTTGCCACATCAATGGTATGGGATTCTTTCTCTTTACCTTGCAAGCCCTTCAGCCATTCGCTCAATTCATCTGTAGTTATACCCACTGATTTTTCTACATTCCCTGGTTCTGTCAGTCTCTGTGGTTCTAATATTGGTCCTCCTACCATTCTGCTTCTCTCTACAGTATCAGGACTATAAAATGGGTTATTTGACACATGTAATTCACCTTCACTGATAGTGTGTCTCCGGGAATTTTCTTTTGCTCTCATCAGGGGCTGTTCTTTCTGTCTATTGTTCACATACGGGACTGTTAGACCATGCTCGCTTTCTTTCTGCTTCTCAAAAATAGGCATAATGGGACCTATGGTCACAGGGACTGTAACTGCTTCTAGATTTTTTGTCAATTCTCCTATTTTCTCTGTCAGTTCTAACGTGGTTTTGGCTAATTCCCTCGAATTTTCACTCTCTACTTTATTTTCCATCTCCCGTTCGCTAAGAGAATTCCTTCTCTTTACCTCTGGTGTCACAGCTTCTGTCTTAATGATTCTTAGAGTTTCCCTCACTGGTGTTCCTGCGTTTGGCATTTCTGATTCCTGCCTGTGTGGAGGTGGGCTTTTGTAAAACATATCATCTAGGATATCGTCTTCTGTTTCGTTTGCTCCGTACCTTCTGGTTTCTACATTGTTTTTCTTTTCTATGCATTTCCTTCTCTCACTTTCCCCTGCGGTTCTTACTGGAAACAATCCTTCAGTCATACTTTCGTCTCGCCACCTTCTCATTCGATCACAATGAGTTTCCCGATCGTTCGGCCGTCCGAACATATATCTGTATCTACTGCCATTTCTCTGTTTTTCTCTTTCATGCATCTCGTCTTCCCACTCTGTCAACGCTTCAAACTGCGTAGGCCTAGGTCGCGGATCTAAGCTCATCATCCTCTCCCGTAAATTCCTTAATATTGCCAAATTAAAGTAACCATTTTCTGGAAACATTAAAACTCCGTCTTCCTTTGTATACTTTGCCCAATTGTCTAACCAGATGCAAGTATGGTACCCATATTTCGCAACCATGAAGGATGCGGGTGTTTTCGTCGGAGGATGTAACTGTCCTTCCCTTGTCACAATCTCCTTGTCCTTCACGAACCAATTTTTTATTTTACTAAACAAGGATTTTTTCTTTTTCTCAGGTGAATGATAATACATTTTCCTTTCTTTCGTAAACCCTTTAGTCCTGTCTACAATTGTTCGATCCTTAGTCCAATAGCAACGCGACTCACACTCGCACCAATCCTGGCGCGTCTACGTCACTGTCACGACCTCCAATCCCTGCGCGACTCACTCTAACGCACCAATCCTGGGCGTCTACGTCACTGTCACAATCTCCAATCCTAGCGCGGGTTTACACCGACGCACCAATCCAGAGCGTTTTACCCCTCTAACTAGCCGTCCAATCCCAGCGCGGTCTTTCTGACGTCAGCAGTCGCCGCAGCAGCTCCTGCTCCTGACTCCTGTCTTCAGTCTACCCCTCCTTTACAAAACTACTCGGTAGACTTTGTTTCAATTTTACAATACTTGTTAGTTACAACATACAAACATCTCCATCGTCTGCTTCGCTAACCACAGAATAGCAAAAGACCTTTCCCACGAGAATCCTGTTTGTCTGAGAGCAGCGCTTACCTCTGCCCTACTACAGAATCATTACGTCCGTTGGCAAAGTAGCGCATCCCTCTACTTCACCCTTCTACCAAGCATCAATTAACTGTTTTCTCCAGAATTAAGACACATAGTTGGAAACGCAATGCTCCTGAGAAATAAATCCATAGTTTCGCAATTAACCCGAATGCTATTTCATTCATGCACTTTCACACAAGAAAATGTAGTTCATTCACACAGAATCCTGTCTTCCTCGAGAACAGCGAACAGTCTGTCCTACTACAGAATTATAACATACGTTAACAAAGCAGCGCTTACCTCTACTTTGTCCTTCTAACAAGCTTAGAGAATACCTGCTACCTTTTCAGTGATAAGCGTTATCAGTATGCCAATTGGTTTCCTGGTACCTAAGACCAAAATTTCACAGGTAACCCTTTGCCATCATTCACACCTTTCTCACACAGAAAATATCACTAAGGGTAACACTCGGCAATGCTACCGAATCGAACCCAGACAATGCGCCGTGCAACTTCTATTGTCACACGTTTCTCCCGTGTACCTACGGGCAACCACAATCCCGTCTTTCCCGAGAGCAGCCCTTACCTCTGCTCTACTACGGAACTATCATCAATTCCCGACTTCCTACCTCCCAGAAGCCGTACAGACAACATAAAACTCAATACGACTTCAACATATAGTGTTAGTACATATATCAATACCAATCAATAATCGATAAGCTATATACATGCCAAAATCATCAAACCAAAACAATAAAAACCATCTCTAGCTACCAGAAATACTGGTGCAGTTCGGATTACTAAATTTCACCCTTCTTCCACGGACAGAATGATTTCTCAGTCACACGCACATACACACATCATACGCTGGTGGGGCCCATAACACCAACATTCATTCTCTCAAACTATCCGTGCCTACAAAGGGACATCAAATCCTAACCACAGCTGTTCGCTTTGATAGAGGAAACTGCTTCTACTGAATCACCCTAACCATTCTTCCATCAAGAGGTCGATAAAATCATTTAGTTGTTATTTAGTTTAATGATGCTTTAACTCTCAAACCAATCAATAAACATTTCAATGAAATAATCACCCGACACAGTAATTCAAATAATGATTTTTCTTTTATCTAATTAAAATGCAGGTTAAATCTTAATAATGCAATATTATCTTTTTTCATATTTACCTAGTCTGGCTAATTGTCGTTTCCTAAGTCAGAACTGGTCCTCAGTAAATTCATCAAAGTTATAAAGTCTCCGTCCTCTTCCGTCAGCATAAAGATCTCTGATCATCAATTCTCCGTCAATAGCTTCGACACCAAGTGACGTCTAGCGAAGAGCAGCCCCATCCCTCTCTAGTCTACTAATATTTATACCAAAATTTACATATTAAAGTTACATTTTCTCATTTCCCAAGCCAACGATTGGCTGAATTCAAATACATCTCAATGCATTAAGAAACTTTTTCAAATTTTCCCATGTGGAAGAAGTTTTACCGTAAATGTATGGGAAAGACTAAGTCATAGTCCCAAATGTATCAGTTCGTTGATAACAGGTTGAGTTTGACAGTTCATTCTTCCATTAGCAACATTTGCTTCACGTTCAGGGACATTGGCACCTCGCCCAGGGTAGTCTTCGTGGGCATGGTCTGACAGGTCACACAAGGGACACGGACGAAGTCAGTGCAGGCGCCTTTCTCCATTGTTCAAATGATGAAGTAATGTACTTTAGTTAGGTTTCAGTCGGCGGCCATCTTTTGGTAGGCCAGAATAGTCAACTTTAAGCAAAGAAACACAAAATCGTAATTAATACATAGAAATGATTAATACAGTGTTATTCCCTTGCTAATACCATTATGTGTATGCATTTATTTAGCCATCTGCAACATCCAAAGCCGTTAATGCTGGTTTATTTAAGCACAAATCACAATAACATTACTCAAGCAACATTTATCGTTTTAATATGCATACAAACTTTGTTCACTTATTATTTTAGCCATGCAAATGCATTCCCATGTGTATTCTTTCTGTTAATAAGGTTGATTTAGTACCTTCACATCAACTATTAATTATTAGAATTAATTATGAATCATTTTAACATAAACTTATATAAATGGATTGGGTATATAAAAAGAAAACATTTTACCCGCTCCATCACTTTAGCGGCAGTTTTCTGCCGCTAAAGCGGCGATAATTGTAACGCCGTTTCTTGATAATATGCCCCTATATGTCTCCATCCAGTTTTCATAAGTGGAGCAGTTACTGCAGCATTTTTCCTTATTGCAGGCATTGGTCATTTTGGGTCCAAATTGTCAAACATATCATGGTGAATCAGCATAGACGGTTACATCGCACACACCTCCACTTGGATTGGCCATATCCAGAACCAAATGGCTAGACACATGGTTAGAGTGGACTCCAGAAAGATGATGTTCTGTGAGCAATGCACAACAGATCACATCATGGCACCTGTAGTGGACGAGTGTCTGGTAGCTGGATTAATACATGAGAACTGGAGGAACAGATTCATTTGCAGGAAAGTGGGTGGGACTTCCTGGATGCAAAGGGCAAACTCACCAGTGTCTTGTCAGGCAACGTCTATGTTGTTACATGGGTTCCCACTACTACTACAGTTTGTTCACCCTGCCTTTCTGTCCTGTATCGTGCTTTATCCCTCTACGGACCTTTGGACAGCCTTTGGAGCTTTTCACAGCCTTCGCTTATTTCTTGTCTTTGCCATCTCTGAAGTGTTCCAGTTTCCTTAATCCATTGTTCTGTTCTTAAAATGGGCTGTTAGATTCCCAGACCTTCTGCATTGTTGGTTTAGTAATGCTATTCTCTGATCAGATGTGTCCATAATACCAGCACTCTGTTATTGGTAACTCTTTTTGAAGATGTAAATGTTTTATTCTGTGCTTTTATGGTGCTACAATGACCAAATAAAGACGATTTTCTTTATTTTAACTCTTTTGTAATAGCCGGTGGTTTCTCGTTTATTTCATTTAAGCACGTAAACCGATCACAGGGCAAAAGCAGAGTCCATCTTAGTTGACTCATCATTTCTTTCCACAACTTGTTGTCTTGACATCCTCATGGAAGTTTCCCATAAATAGGGGAATTTGACCGTGCCTTCAACAGCACTGAGACCATGTTTGTGGGTGTGTAGATTTATTGTCTGATTGCTATTCTCTATTTACATCAAGCTTCTTGGAAACAAATATATATATATTCTAGAGGGTTCCTATATTCCTTAAGGTTCATTATTGTTACAATTGACCAGATGTCCAGTGAAGACGACATTTCAGGAACTTGTGTAGTTTGAGGTGGCTACAGTGGGAAGACACCAGCTTAATTTGTTGTTTTCATCGGAGGCATAGCAGGAGTGGGTCTGTTTTTATGTTTTTGTAAACATATACAGCTTTCTGCAGATTGATCTGTTCCTGCATACTACCGATGGCCAAGGGCTTTACTGTACAAAACAAACATTTTACTCTCTGAACACAAATGCAGAACCATCAGCAATTATGAGGTACCATCATCAATTACTTCATGCCAGTCACGCCGGGAATCAATGGGATGGGCAGCACCAGAAAAAACACTGTGACACACAATCATGGACAGAAATTGTACACTGCTCTCCATTTCAGCATTGAAAGAACTGGTTTTTGAAATAGAATAGGATGGTCACATAGCTCACTCAGTACATTGCTAAATTCCAAAGACATGCCATCGCTTACCACCGGGAAAGTTCGCCTGTATACCAGCTAGCTCACAGTGCCGCTATAAGCTCTTCTTACCAAAAAGGAATAGTTCTTGGCAACTATCAAACATGACAACTGTGTCCCATCAGGGATTGTGGAAACAGTACAGTACTTTTCACTCAGTCACTCTTGCTCACTTTGTCTCAGATAGATACACAGAATAAACTATGGTGGCATTTTTCAATAAGTATTTATTGACTCAGCGTCATTCTAATATAAAATAGGTGTGCTGGAACAACTATTAGACAGAAACAGATAGAAATGATTATAAGCACCAACAGAGTAAAAGGATGGTAGATTCGTACCGTAGTACTAAAACAATGAATATCTATGAGCATATAAATACATGACAATAATGATAATGCATACTCCTAAGATGCTTGGTGGATCCCAGGGGACCTGCTTTGAGCCCTTATTTCTCTGCACAAGAACACATAGGTGCAAGTGAAAACAGGTAATTTCCACCACAGATGGTCTGAAGCAAGGTTGCGTTCTCTCGCCCTTCCTGTTTAATATCTACACTGCTGACCTTGGGAGATTCTTCGAGCACAGCAGCCTGCATTGTCCAAAATTGGGTTAACCTAAATCGAAACTGCACATCTTACAATATGCTAACGATAACGTCATAATGGACCATGCCCAAGCTGGCCTCCGATGCTCCCTTAGTAAGCTTGATAAATATAACAAAGCAAACGCCCTGAAATATAATCAGGATAAGACCAAGCTCCTGAATTTTGGTTGCTGTAAACAAAGAAAATTTTAACCTGGAGCATTGGGTCTGCGAAGATCAAATAAATAATAACCATTACACTTAATTTTTGTTTTTTTAAACAGTAATTCATGGTGCACCCAGGGTTCATGAAACCTATCCAAAATTATGGACTGCACTATGCGTACAGCTCCAATAAAACCTTACAAATAGGTTTGCTGTAAAAGTATTATAGATATTTCTATGAACCCAAAGAAATAGCAGTTAAATATAAACATAACCAAAAAATAGCCTCACCATTCATTAATGTTGTCAGTATAAGAGGGAGGGGTGTTTTCATCAAGTAGTCGTTTTGAACAATTTATAACCTACAACACATTATTTGTCACATAATGTCCTGAAAGAAAAAAAAAGTTGGAATCAGCTTGACATAACACTTCCTAAAACTGTCCACAAAATAAACAGAAAGGGGTAGTTGGTCACTAGGTCAGTATGATGCAGTAGTTTTGTCCATTTTGTGCTAGTTTGTGATGGCCAAGAACACACTGGAAGGGATTGGTTGTGGCGTTGTTAGGCAGGCAAAAAAAAACAATGCATGAAAGGAAAGGGATAAGACTGCCTCTTGGTGGAACTGAGAAAATCATTATTAAGTCCCCAAGGAAAGAGTTAAAAAGAATGGGAAGATTTTTCAACCCAAATAAGACAGACCTCCGTGATCTCAAACACAAGCACCCCAAGACCATTTTCTCTCTGATTGGGGCTCTTTAGATGGGTGTCACTTGGTTCCAGTGGCACAGTAAGCACAAGAACCACCTCATGGTAAACCCTCCCCAGGAGCCAACACGCACCTGACGGAAGAACCTCAATAAGGGCAAAACCGGTCTACGGTTCCTTGTGTCTTGGGTTGCTTGTGTTCCAGTTCAGGGAGTACCTAAACCGGCAGTTTGGGCTGGACTGTTCATATTGGAGCAGGATCAAAACAGATTTGCACATGGCTGGGTTCAAACAGAAGTGAGATAATGAGCAAAAGAACAATGGATTCTAATGCTACTCCAGTGATTTCCAGTGGTTAGACTTATTGCAAGCATTCTTCCTATCATCTTTTGAGTGTTTTAGTCTGGTTGAGCTTCAGTTCATGACACTAGGCTAACTCATGGCATATATGGTATTAAATATGCCTCATGAATGCTGTCTGTGAAGATCGTTTTCTGAGGTGAAACAGCTCCAAGCAGGGGAATGATTAGCCATAGGCCTGCATATGAAGCAAGGCACTTGGTTCTCCACTGAGAACCCCTCAGTCTTGGTTACTGTTAAGGATTCTTCAAGACAATTTTCTAAAGAGCACCTACTTATCTTAAATAGGTTCATAGTAGACCAAATATTGTTGAATTGATTTGATTGGATTTGTGCTCCTGAAAGTGTTTCCTAATTTGATGTTGCACCAAGTAGTGAGGTTGTGTTTAGGTATGATTATGTTCCTACATGTGATATCACAATCCCACTTACTTTGCACCAGGCAGGGTATTGTGTTTTCTCCTAAACCTGATAATGAACATATATGTGGTTTCTGTCCCATATTTATGAGTAAAAGGAATGACTCTACGGAAACCACATTTCAGTTCTGGATGCATTAAAAAAAATCATTGTAGTAAAGCATGACAGAAGAAACCTTTAAGTCATATAGAAAATAATAATTGTACATATTAGGTAAGTCATACTAGGTTTAGTCACAGGATCAGGTGATTGATGTATGAAAGTGGGGCATGGTTCAAATTAAAGAGAACAGTATGATTTTAGTGACTATGTACCAAAGCTCTTTGCCACTGTATTTTCAAAGTTGCACGTTCCAGCGAATTGGTCTGATTGTGAATAAAAGTCCATTGTTGTAAATTCTGATGTAACAATGATAGAAACTTAATTTTTCTGCCTTTCCCTTATTCAAATAATACACTTTAGAATAGGTGCAAAGTGTTTTGCTCACAGCAAAAATTACACTAACTTCTGAAGGCAGGAAGACTTTTGTGGGGCAATTTCCAAACACTTAGCTGGGATGGGCGATTTTGCAGGAGACAAGAACGAATGACATCATAAAGACACAGAGCATTAGTCTTCAAGGCCACATACAGATGCTACATAGAAAGCCATGTGCACGAGGAGGCCTTTTATCCAGAGCAGTCTCTCATAAAGTTATCTATGTCCATAGCAAGTGGTAGCCTGATCAAGAAGAGGGGGTGGGTGCTTATTTATCTAGGGCTGAAACTAAGAGGGGACAAAGATCTCTGGAGTTTGATGCCTTTATATCCGCAGTGTTAAACTGAGGACCAGCCAAATAAGACCGAAAGTACTGAAAAAGAAGGCTGGATGTTAGCGAGAATTCCGCATTGAGAGGGCAAACAGAAATCACCAATCACTGGCTAATGCGCTAAATAACAAACACCTCCCAGCTGCCTCCTCAGACCATTTCTGGACCTGAAAAAATGCCTGAAGGAAAATAATTCTGCAGAAAGAAACCTGAAGAACTCCTGCCTGTCACTTAAAACAAGGGACTGCCTGGCCTCTGTTGTCTGTCTCACCAACACAAAGGTGGAAAAAGTGCGCCAGCCTGTGTGGAAAGCAAAAACTGTCCATGGGGTAGTAGACTGCATTGGCATGTTTGGGTTTCTGGCTGGAAAGTGACATGGACTATTAAAGCCTACCCTGAGTACCCCAGTACTTTTAGAAGAGACATAGAGTGAGTTTTGCACCATCAGGAAATTTTGAGAATTAGGAATTTGTCAAACTTATGAAAGAGTAAAACAAGGCTACAATTGTCCCTGAAAGAGGTGCAGCATAGTCAAATACAAAATGGCGGATTGCCCTGCTTGCATATTTTTGGCTTGTAGACTAAACCAGGACCACTGTAAAGATGGATCCTAACTCTTAGTTCCCTCTTTGGCTACAGTATTCTGCCTTGCCCTGCTGCAATGAAGAAGTCTAAGAAAAACTGAAATAGGACTTAGGGCATATTCAGAATTTAGTGGACAGGATACTCTATCACAAAAGTGACAGAGTATCCCATTTACTGACGAAACACCATTGCAAAATATTGGAGTGCAAATAGAGAATGAACCAGGAAAATACAGATGCATTATGTTCAAGTCTGCCCTGAGAAGCTACCAGCAAATGATCCGGACCTCCAAATGTGCTGCTATGCGGACCACATCCACCACTCAAATTACTTTCATATTTCACTATACTAATTCAACACTAATCCTTTATGGGTTCCGGAGTAGCGTGCTACTCGCCTAAAATGCAATACAATACAATACATTGAAGCCAGCACCAATGGAAGCAAATAAATCTTTACTATCATGAAGAATTTGACCTCACCAGCAGCGGCCTCCAATTCGATCACCCACTTGCAGGATTTCTGAAACAATTTCTCTCAATTATTTAGCAACAAAATTACCTCCATTTACAGCAACTTCAATCTGCAACGGAACCCGACAGACCTCACCAAATACCTCCTGATCGTATCTAAAGAACCAATGCTAACCAAATGGACCATAAGCCCTACAAGCACAATGAAGTTCATCCACTCAGAGGGCCCATAGGACCCCTGCCCCCATCACACCGACTCCAGAGGACTACAACCCATCAGAACAATGATAACACCCATTCTGAATGCCTCCACCCCTTCAACAACCTTCCTAGATGCTTGGAAACATGCAAATGTCCTCCCATTCCTGAAGAAACCTTTGGGGTTTCCTTCAACTGTTTGATCTCTCTTCTACCATTCCCAGCCATGGTCTTAGTTAAAATCATCAATGGATGACTCACCAAATACCTCAATGACCACCAACTCAAGACTACTCAGTCTGGATTCAGACCCAATCACAGCACAGAAACTGCCCTCATTACCACCATGGAGGAGATCTGAATGACTTTGGACAAAGGAGACATGGTAGCCCTCTCCTCCTCCTTTATCTCTCTGCAGCATTTGACACGGTCTCCCAGCAAAACTTCATCCAATGCCTACACAACATTGGAATCGAAGGACATGTACTCTAATTAATCTGCTCCTTCCTGACAGGAAGGACTCAGTCAGTCAGCCTTATGCCATAAACCTCGGACTCCGTGACCTCCTTTGCAGAGTTCCACAAAGATCCTCACTGAGCCCGACCCGCATCAACGCACTCATGATTCTTCTAGCCAGCATCATCACTCTCATGACATAAACATCCTCTACTACGCTAGTGATTGAAAATGATCAATGGATGAAGACGAACCTTCTGAAGACTGACAAGACTGACATTGTGAGCATCCAGAAGAGAACTTCACTGTGGGACTCCATATGCTCGTTGACTGGGGGTGAGTGTCTGAAAAGTTTCAGTGCTCTGTCCGTCATCTCCTTGTGTTTGCTTTGTTTGGCCTATTTTTACAGGGTATGCCCAGACCCACTGCTCACTTTGCCACTGGATTCATGCTAGTGTGGCTGATGAGGAGTGTTACACCAAAACCGGTCTCAGGATGCGTGTTTCTAGTCCAGAGAAGACTTGGCTTTACAGTTCAGGCTGGACTGTTCCCATGAGTTAAGTATCAATGGGTTAACCCGTAATGCTAAATGGACCCGGGTAATTACAGCAGTACAGCAGAGAATTGGTCACAACAGCAATCAAAACTGCGAGGTAAACATAAAAAGAAGGAAAGCATTCACAAGGACCTAGTCATAAGTATGCAATAAATGCCATTTATTCTCATAAAGTCAAAACCAATTGTTAAAGACATCACAATTGTCTACTGGACTGTCCCCACAAGGCACAGTGTCAGACTGATTTGCATATGGCTGGGTCTGAACTGGGATGACAAAGTGAGCTAAAGAGCGAAGATGGATTTAACTCAGATCTGTTGAAAGCCTGGTGAAACCTAGTGAAAGCCACTTAAGTCCTCATGTATCTAGTTTACAAAAATGTGCAAGTTTGTCAAGTTTCCCTGGATGCTTGCTGAGCTAGGGCCTAAAATCCACAGCTAACCAATTTGCAAAATGTGGTGTGTCCATTTTACATTTTAGTCCATATCCTGTTGCAAGCACAAAGCCCACCCTCACAAGTGAGGTACCATTTTTACTGGGAGACTTGGGGGAACACTGGGTGGGAGGAAGTTTGCGGCTCCCCACACATTCCAGAACTTTCCATCACAGAAATGTGCCAAAAGTGGGGTTTTTTGGTCAAGGTTTACGATTTCCAAGCACTTCTAGATAAAAGAAAAACCATGGTGAGAGCCATGCAGTCACCCCAGCCTGAATTTCCTCAAGTGACTAGTTCTCAAAATTGTGCAAATTTTCTAGGTTGCCTTATGTGCCAGATGAGCTAGGGCCCAAAATCCCCAGCTACCTACTTTGCAAAAAAACGGGTTGGTTATGAGTGTAAAGATGTGATGCATTTATGTTGTGTTATGGCCCATTTCCTGTCATGGGCACTAGGCCTACCCATACAGGTTCAAGTACCATCTTTATCAGGAGACTTGGGGTAATGGTGGGTGGAAGGAAGTTTGTGACTTCATGCAGATACCAGAACTTTCCACTCTAAAAATGTTAGGAATTTGTTTTTTAACTCAAGGTTGAGCTTTGCAAGGGATTCTGGGTAAAAAACCTTGTGAGAGCCATGATATTCACCCCACCCTGGATTCCCCCATGTGTCTAGTTTTGAAAAATCTGCACGTTTGCTTGGTTTCCCTAGGTACCAACTTAGTTAGGTCTAAAATCCACATCTACCCCCATTGCCAAAAAAGGTTCAATTTTAAGTAGAAAAATTTGATGTGTCCATATTGCGTTGTGACCCTTTTCTCCTGCAGGCACTAGGTCTACCCACACAAGTGAGGTACTATTTTTATCAGAAGACATGTGGAAGCAGAAAATAGTAGAACATTTGTTATTACCAATTGGATTTTGCTGCATTTGTGTCCTCCAAATGTAAGTCAGTGTGTAAGAAAGAAGACATTTAAAAAATACCCTCTAAATCCTATGCTACTATGGGTACCCAAAAATTCATAGATGGACAAATAACCATTTGTAAGGTGCAAGCCAACAAACGTATCCTAGCCACCAAGCAACCTTGGCAGCTACAGAATCCAACATTTTTTAAATCTATAGGGCTCAACTGGAACTGGAACTCCTTAATTTACCCACAGGAAGAAACTGAGAACCAAAATAAGAAGTCCCATGAAAACACTTTTGATTTTGCATGACGTGCAAAGCTTTTCCGATTTCTGCTCCATCACACTTCACCAGATATCTCACTGAGGTCCTGGTCCTGGTTTTGAAATTCATATCTCTTACTTCCTTAATCCCATTTTAACAATGTTGTTCCCTTTTGCTTAATACATTGACCATGAATTGGCTTGAAACAGTTATTAAGTTAGTTTCTTAACTTCGTAATTCCAAAGATGTTTAGTACTCCTTCAACCTATCACGTATTTCTTAAGTGCATTGCCTGCTGCTTGTACCAGGGAATGAGCAGAGTTTCTCAGTGAAGTGCTGGGAACTAACTGGTTATTTTGTTTTACGTTGTTAGGACCGCTTGCTCCCAAATCAATAATTTGCTCTCTGACACTTCTCATTAGGTTTAGGGTCCATTTTAGATGTGTGAATTATTTATGCATGAGTTTCTTGTGTTGCCATCACTGAGAATAATTTATTGTAACTGTTAGACTAAAATCTGTGTATTAATGTTTAGAAGTAAGTCAATATTTATTGTATCACAATATTGAAACAGTTCTAAAACAATCCTTAAAATATTTATGAATAATTCACAAATTTAACACATTATTCTAAGATGATAACAACGCATTTGCATAGTATTCTCACTTATTTATCTAATTCACAAAGTGTGCAACATAGGTTTTCATTAAAATTGTTCTTTGAAAGGAACCAAAATAATCATCCTTTAGGTGGTTTTACCCAAGAAAGCTTTGCCTATGACCCTATGCCTCATACAGAATCTAAAATAAATTGTTATTCACTAGATAAAGGACAGTCAACTATACTTCACAACTATCAAACAATCTCAACAGACCATAAAATATATCTGTATCCTTGTCAGACAGTAAAAACAGGCATACGTCATATCCAATCGAATCCAAAAAGCTTTATTCGATATATGAATGTCATGAAAGCAAATTACATCTAATAAAAAACGCATTTTTGATCACAAAATTTCAGTACAGTGATTATAAAAATACTTTAAAAGTATTGATAAATATACAACAAACATACACTCAATTAAAATCTAATTAAACAGCTATAGTGATACATTGGACAAAATGTTGGATTGTCCTAGTTAATACGAGAAGAACTAATCTCTGATTGAAAATACTATAAGTAGTTAGACATACACTTTTATTAGAAAAGAAAGATTTCAGACGTAAATACCAGATCAATTGGTGGGGAAAGATCTTGATCTTATATCTCACATCCAGCTGAGATACATAACTACAGCTATTGCAATACAAGGAAGAGTATAAATTCTCAATATCCTCATTGGGCTACTACATGTTCTGATGGACAGCAATCTACAGACTGGGGCCAGCCACACTTTATGCGAAGCTGTATATGCTGGGCACACAAAAATAACATGGGAGTAGGACTCTTCACACGCCTCGCAAAAAGGGCATTTGCTAACACCCTCCCTTGTCCATTTAGCTGTAAAAGATTGCAAGGGCAGAGTCCCCACTCTAAACTGGAAGTACAACTTACGATCAGGAGGTTTGGATATGATGTCCCAGTACTTCTCCAACTTAGGCCGGGGTTTCACTGTCAAGAAAATCCCTGTATGGGATGAGCTATCACATTTGTTGTAGCTATTGTGATAGACCACATTCCAGTATCTTTCTTTTACACTCTCCTTTGATGGGATAGGGTTATTAGTAGGATTATCCCATACATTTAGCATACCCATGTCAGTCAACATTGCTCTTATATCACTTAGCCATTGGATCTTATGAGAAGAGTCTGCTTTGATTATATACCTAAGGCCTTCAGCGTATGGTAAAAGTTGTGATGTGGTCCAAATTTTGCGCCAAAACAGAATAGGATGCAATCTGGAAAGATCAACCAGAGCTTTGCGGCCACGGTCAAGAAGCAAAGGCACTGTAGGGGTGCCTTGTGCAAGAGCAGTATTATTACAGAAAAACGGTTTTCAGCAACAATGAGCTGGGGCATATTCTCAAGACCCCAGAGTTCTGCCCCATATAACACCGTGCTCACAACCTTCATTTCGTATATTTGTAAAACAGGGCTAGTTGGCTTAGTCGGAGAGGCATTAAACTCATTTTGCAGGATACCTGACAGCTGTCAATGCTTCAGTGTGGCAGCATGTATCTGGCAGTTCCATCACATGTCTTTCTGCAACATCACACCCAAATATGTGACAGCACCGACTTGTTCCAGTGGTCGGTTATCTAAGAGTATACCTCCTTTAAAGTCTCTATGTGGATTGAACGTTAGGAACTTGGTTCTAGTTACGTTAATTTCCAAGCCCTGAATTGTGCATAACTTTTCAAAGAGGTGTAAAGCTTGCTGCAAACCACTCGGGGTTTTGGAAATTATTAACGTATCATCGGGGAACATCAAAATGGGTATTTTGTTACCTACAAGGATCCGGGCATCAGTGGGGATGGATGTTAGATGCTTTGCAACGCCATTAATAAAGAGGGCGAATAATGTAAGGGCTAGCACACAACCTTGTAGCACACCCTTCACAACAGGGAAGGGAGTGGTAACATTTCCCTGCAGAACCCAGGGTATTTGGGCAAAATTGTCCTCGTGAAGTCGAGCTATGAGGGATAGCAGATCAGGCGGCATCCCTAGCTCTTGGAGGACTGCCCAAAGTTTACTCCGAGAGACCAGATCAAAAGCTGACTTGAGGTCGACAAAGGCAGCATGTTACTGCCCTTGCCTAAGAACACAGTCCGCCAATATATTAGTCTAAACCTAAATACCTGGTCTATTGTGCTGACATGCTCTCGAAAGTCAGCTTGTAGGGGAGTGAGAATGTCCTGATCCTTAATCCATTCCATGTACTTTGCCTAACACCAGCCGTGCGATCACTTTCTGTATGGATTCAATTAAACTTATAGGCCTATAATTCCCTGGAAAGGTTTTGTCGCCTTTTTTGTACACAGAAATGATCTCCGCCCCCTTCCAGGAATCAGGTATAGGCACTCCACAAGCAATAGCATTTGCAAGTAACAGAATATATCTATTCCATTTTATCTTATCATGGAGGAAAATGTTGTCTGGAACGCCATCTAATGCTGGTGCCTTCCCCTTCAGTATTGCCAAAAATCTACATTAACATCAGCAGCAGTGAAGGGATTGGTAGTATAATAGGTGTGGGGCAGCGCTGGAGTGCTTTACTCTGCAGGATTAACAGCATATTGTGATTCAAAGTGGCTCACCCATTTGTCTTGTGCTACATGATTTTGTGGCTGTGGTCGGGGACTGTCCCTGCCCCATGTCACCAATGACCAAAACCTACGGGTATTGTTGTTAGCAGATGCCATTCTTAGATCCTACCACCTATTCTCATCCCATTTCTTTTTGGCTTTAACTTGAACGTTCCTCTACTTTGCCCTTGCTATCCGGACACTACAAGGCTCTTTAGATGAGATTGCATCCACAAGATTAACCCTAGCCTCGTTACACTCATTATTAAACCAGTGGCATGAGTTTAATAGAGATGTACTTTTAGCCCTACTCTCTTTGCTAAAAAGTGGTTCCCATTTTGAGAAAATTTATTGTGAGATGTGGTCATTTCCACAAGGAGAGCAGGGTGGGAAAGGAGTGTCTCTAGGTCAGAAATTGCATCTTTAGTTCCCGTGGAAATGGCATCCAAGATATGAGGTTTTTCCAAGACCAATTCCCACTTGAGTCGCCTCATATCATTGGTGGGCATCAGGTTGCGGGTGGGAGCTATCTGCCTGTGGGGTCAGTGATTTAAAAGTTGAGCACAGTGGGTTGTGGTCACTCCCCGGGCGTTCGCACACCTCCATATCCAAGAGTGTATACCAAATCTTTAGGCTAATCAACATGTAATCAGTGCAACTCATATGCCGACCATTGTTAAAGGTATTAGCCCCATGCCTATCAGAAGGAGTTCTCCCATTTGCTGCCCTTAGACCTCTTCCCAAACAAATGGATTTAATTTGATTTGCCACATCTCTCCGCCTCTTTACTGGTGTCAGCGTAAGGCTTGGAATTTCTCATTGTACGTCCTCCTCCTTTGTCAGGTCATGGTCCTCAATACCTAATGGCTCAAAAGTTAAGTTAAAGTCCCCCGCCACTATCATCTAGGAGTCTTGAGAGAGATGATCTAAAAGCTCACCAAGAAGAGTTATAGTTTCAAATCTCTTTCCCCCATTACGCCCTCTGGCATTGATATTATAGATGCCAATAATCCCATGGGAACCCGCTACCAATCTGATAGCTAGAATATCATTACACATAGTTGGCAGCTCAGTTATCTTTAAATGTAATGTCTGCCTAACATTGATTGTTAGTCCCCCTGAGGGCCTTCCTTTGTCCCCACATCTCGCCTTGCTATGATAGTTTAGGTACCCTAGCTGGAAGAGGGGCTCCACTCACCATGTCTCTTGAAAAAGACATATATTATATTGGTCTATAAATGTACGCTACTCTGGGGATACACCCTTAGACTTTAATCCAGCTATGTTCCATGATAGCAGTCCTATGCTGGCAGTGGTGTAGGATGTCTCAATGTTCTTATTATGCACTAGGGCTCGTACTACTACATCCTCCTTTTTTCACTCTAGAACAAAATCTTTAGGGATGAATTTGTTATTATGCACTAGGGCTCATACTACTACACCCTGCTTTTTTCCCTCAAGACCATAATCTTTAGGGATAAATTTGTTCAAGGCTAGGTTTGATTGGGCTAATGTAGGAGAGATGATGGTAGTCTCGCTGACAGATAGTGGGCTAGCATGTATAAGTGGAACATCAGCGGGAGGAAGATACCTTCAATCTATCTCCCTTATTGGAGACGAACCCCTGTATGTGACTGATTCTGGGGGACTGAGCTTAATACAAATACCAGATCTAGTAAGGTTGGGGCCGATTCACAGAACTAATCTGAGATAAAATCCTAAACTTACTACTTTTGGTATTCACAGAAAGCATTTAGTAGTAGTAAAGTTAGGACTCCTAACTTTACTACTACTAAACTGAGACAAAATCCTAACTTTACGACTTTTGGTATTCACAAACGACATTTAGTAGTAGTAAAGTTTGGAGTCCTAACTTTACTACTACTAAATGCCTTCTGTAAATACCTAAAGTAGTAAGTTTAGGATTTTATCCCAGTTTAGTAGTAGTAAAGTTAGGAGTCCTAACGTTACTACTACTAAATGCCTTCTGTGAATATCAAAAATAGTAAGTTTAGGATTTTATCTCAGATTAGTTCTGTGAATCGGCCCGTTGTGTGTACGAATATCAAAATCAACAAAGTTTTCTACCAAGTACCGATGGGGGAGTGTAAATTCAATATAGTCTAATGGAAAATCGGGTAAAGAGTGTCGTTCAGCCATAATGATATGTTCCCTGAATACTGAACGACAGCCCTGACATGCCTTATCCACTGTATACATTGATTACGTAGGGAATCCACATATACCCTGTAGGAATTGCCAGTGTATTTAGGGACATTAGTCATGTACACTATGTTTTTCTTTCCAGTTTTCGTAGGGGTCTCATTAGGCAGCCATGATTTTGTAAGTCCTAGGTGGTCATGGTTTAGCAGAGGCGATGGTGTTGGATATTGGGGTCTAAGGTTTTGATTTGTAAATTTTACATTGGATCCCCTATCTAGATGAATACGTCCCGTGTTTGTGGAACTTGCTGAGGGCTTTTTTCCATAGTTGTTAATACCAGTTGAGGCTTTAGCGTGACAAAGATTTGCTGGCTGACTCTTGCTGCTCATATCCCTCACTGTGCTTGGGATATTTCGGGGTTTTTCTCTTAGCATGGTTTTATCCTGCTGAATAGCTGAATGGACCTTGCTTAGGGAGTCCACTAATTTACAGACGAAGGCCTTAAGACACTGGATCTCATTCATAATCGCAGTTAGCTTTATGGCAATGGAACCTTGTAATTGCTCCATTGGGCCAGTTGCCTCACCTTATTCTTCTATATTCTCAGTGGTATGGGTCAAAAAACTCATTGCGGCCTCACAGCCATCTTGTGGGAGAGCAATTTGGGGAGTGGTCTCTGTCTCTTGTTGCTCTTTCAGGATTTCAAATCTGTTTGAGTAAGGGAAGGCAGCCATAACACTCGATACAGGGTGGGTAGGTGATATATCTACAACGGGACTCGCAGCTAGTGGGCTAAGGGGGTCCTGGGTATCAATACTTTTACGTGTCTTTTTAAACATATCCGGGATTTGCCTATTTGGAAGCCCACTTTCTCCTTTTTCTCCACTCTGCTTGATGTTACCATCGGTTGTGGGACTATATTGAGTTGGGTCTAATACGACCTCATATTTTGTCAAAAGATTATTTATTCTATCCATCACCCCCTCCCCTCCCCTTCCCCTTGGGCTCCAACCAAGCTTTTCTTTTTACCCCTTTTCACCTTTTTTCCTTCTTCCCTCACCTATGTCGCCCTCACAAGATTTCCTTTTGCCGATAATAACAATGGATGACAAATAATCAGAAAAAAATAACACAGTGATGAAGCCAATATATCCAAGCTTCCAGATACAGATAATCCCATGTATGTAAATAACAATTGCAATAGGCAATAGGTGTTGAGAAATCTACTGCTCGCATTGAGGAAGCTGCTGCTCGATTAGAATGTCTTGCAGGTAGCACACAGCAGCACCTTTTGGTGCAATGTGCAGTGCCATTTGCACTTATTTTACAGTGTGGGACTAACTCCTGGTGCTAAAAATCAATCCATTCAGCGCAACTTAACAGATTCCACAACTGGCGGAACTCAACGGAGCGTAACAGTTTTTCCGACTCTTCACTGTGTTCAGTGGAGTAAAACTCTGCACACTCCTCCCAGACCTAATTTGCCTACTGTCCAAGTAGGGGCCACAATCCTAGTCAGGGTAAGCTAGATACACACTTTAAATTAACCTGTGTTCACCATCTTGAAGCTAGCTACAGAGCATGCAGAATAAACGTAAGAGGCAATGTGTAAAGTGTGTGTGCAACAAACATACACATTAACACAATAAAAACACCAGAAAAAGACTCCACACATGCTTAGAGAAACAGAGAATATTTATCTGAGTAAAACAAGACCAACAAGTTGATAATTGAGATATGAATTTTCAAATAATAAATAAAAAAAAAATACCTAGAAGTCAATAGCTCCAAATGGTTACTTGAGGTCACACTGGACAGGAAGAAATTCAAAATTCAGGCCGACAGCGATGGAGGGCAGGCCGGCTACGAGACACAAGCAGGCACTGCTGAAACAGTACCTTGGATGGAGCAAATCATCAACCCTGAGAGCACAATGCATAGATTTTTTCTACACAGTCTGATCACTGCATCATCGTCAAGTTCCGTTGAAATACAGGCAATGCGTATTTGTTGAGCCTCGCACAGCATCATCATTGGACCACAGAAGCTGTACAATCTGCGTTGGTATCGAAGGGCGATGCGTCGGTTCCAACTAATGCAGTTGTGACGATGAGTCAGTTTTGTAGAAAATCAGCTGCAGAACCCACTCCTGAGGCCAGGAGTAGAGGGAGCATGTCAGGTGAGTAGGACACAGAGAAGGCAGAGTCCAGCAGCACAAGCAGGATTGTAGGAAGAATTTTGTGTCCCCGAGAATTCAGAAAACAGGAAGCAAGTCAGCAAGCCCTTGGTAATCACTCTGGGTTCAAGTGAGATTGTTCCAGTCCATGTCCTCAGCAGGACAGAAATAAGCAGGCAGCATGGCACCTCAGCAAAACAGAGGTGCATTTCCTTACAAAAGTCAGTCCAGGCAAAGTGGCAATCCTTACAGCACAGCAGTTTTTACTTCAGCAAAAGTCTTGCAAGGGCCAGTACTGTACTGATTTGGTAGGGTTAGAGCCCCAGTACGTATACCTAAATGTGCCTATGAAGTGGGGAGTGACTTCAAAGCAGCTCCTAAAAGTGCACCGGTCCCCTTTCATCCCAGCCCTGGTTGCCAGGCAGTCTGTAGGGGGTAATCAGTGTTTTGTGTGGAAAGAGGACACAGCCTATTCAGATGTAAGTGTGAGCTCCCTCCCCCCTTCCTGCCAGGAAGGCTGTCAGAATGCAAGTGAATGCAGATGAGTCCTCTGTCACACCCACCCTTCCTCTGTTTGTGGCTGTCGAGCAGGAATGTTCAAAGTGTAGCCATCACACAGCCTGGATGAGTATTGGAGACAGGCTACAGGCACAAAGAGCAAAGTTAATAGTAGAGAAATGGACACTTTCTAAAAGTGCCATTTCTAAAATAGTAATGTTAAATCCAACGTTGCTACTACAGAGAATTTATCATAACCCTTCCAAAGATATGAAAAATGATTTAGCTACTCCTTTCTAATCTGGATTTCAGCTTCAAAGTGATTTAAGGAATTCCCAATGCTAGTCTATTACAGAAGCAGGCCTCACAGTAGTGAAAAACGAATTCAGCTGCTTTTCACTACCAGGACATGTAAAACCTAAAAGTATATGTTCCACCTTTTACTTAAACAGCACCTTGCCCTTAGGGCTACCTAGGGATAACATTATGGGTGACCTATGTGTAATAAAAGGGAAGATTAAGGCTTGGCAAGTGGTTTTCAATGCCAAGTCAAAGTGGCAGTAAACTGCACACACGGGTCCCGATTCACAGAACTAACTTAAGCCAAAGTCCTAAACTTACTACTTTTGGTATTCACAGAAGTTAGGATTTTGTCTTAAGTTTGTCTTAAAACAAACTTAAGACAGACTTAAGACAGACTTACGACAGACTTAAGACAAACTTAAGACAGACTTAAGACAGACTTAAGACAGACTTAAAACTGACTTAAGTTAGGATTTTGTCTTAAGTTTGTCTTAAGTCTATCTTAAGTCTGTCTTAAGACAAACTTAAGACAAAATCCTAACTTCTGTGAATACCAAATGTAGTAAGTTTAGGATTTTGTTTTAAGTTAGTTCTGTGATTTGGCCCCAGAAGCTTTACAATGGCAGTACTGAGAAAGTTTTGAAAGGCTACTTGAGTGGGTGGCACAATCAGTGCTACAGGCCCACTAGAAACATTTACATTACAGGCCCTGGGTATATGGTATATCACTGTACAAGGGACGCACATGTAAGCTAAATATGGCAATCAGGTATATACCAATGTCACCGGGCCGATTCACAAAGGTAATCTGAGACAAAAGTCTAACATTACATGTTTTGGTATTCACAGGGGTCATTGACGAGTCATATCTATACGTCCGCAGTCTGGCCGTAATCTCCGGCTTTGGACGTAGATGAAGTGTAATCAAGAAAATGAACCTCAAGGCTCACCTATATTGCTTTACGATGTGACCTCAAAGGGTTCACACTAAGCAACCAGCTCAAAGTAGAATCACTTGGAATAATTTATATACAAATGATCTAAGCATCTTTATTCATTATTATCTTTAAAACATGAATTAATCATAAGTTGTATTTCATACACAGTTGTCCTAATAATCAGATAACACAAGGATGTATTGATACATTTGAATATCTGACATTGTTGATATAAGGTAATGTTATTGGACAATCAGTAAATGTTAGGACACAGCTAACAAGTGCATAATCTCACATTATGATAGGTTCTTCCTCTATGGCTATGTGATAAGAAGAAAGACAACACATAAGATCTAAAAAACAACAGTTGTTTGTCAACAAATAAATAGAATGGACAGAAGCAGAACTCAGCCCCACCGAAGAGAGAGCTAGCGGCGGGATTAGCTCCTATTTGTGAATGCCAATTCAAAGGACCTAAGGCCACCTCCAATCATACCAAGAAGTTCGTTTTAAAATAAAGGAACAATATTCCAACTATGAACAATATTTGCTGTGGATTTGAATACATCACAGCTGGATAGTATTGTGGAAATTAAAATATTTAAATATTCAACGGTATAGATGTTGCCTCATCCTCTGTTAACTTCCGTAGACACCCCTCGCTCGTCCTTAATGGGATGCCTATGAGTGTTGTTTTGTTCCTGAGGAAGGTGGTGAAATTGTGAATCCCACTGAAACGCGCGTAGACCATCACTATATGGACGGAGAGTCCCCGCAGAGACGGACACAACAATTATGTTGAGCGTGGAATAAATCCGCTAATATCTGTCCCTGCTAAATTGTTTGGGATCTCCTTAGGGGAATGTTTTGAGTCTCTGTATGAATGCCAGTTTGTATGTGTTCATTTGAGGAGAGAATGCAGTAGAGAGGTGTAGCATGGGGTGTGTCCATTGTATTTATTCATTGACGAACAACTGTTGTTTTTTAGATCGCATGTGTTGTCCTTCTTCTTATCACGTAGTCATAGAGGAAGAACCGATTATAATGTGAGATTATGCTGTGTCCTAACATTTACTGATTGTCCAATAACATTACCTTATATCAACAATTTCAGATATTCAAATGTATCAATACATCCTTGTGTTATGTGATTATTAGGACAACTGTGTATGAAATACAACTTACGATAAATTCATGTTTTAAAGATACTAATGAATAAAGATGCTTAGATCATTTGTATATAAATTATTCCAAGTGATTCTACTTTGAGCTGGCTGATAGTTTGAATCCTTTGAGGTTGCATCGTGAAGCAATATAGGTCAGTCTAGAGGTTCATTTTCTTGAATGCTATTTTCCCCCTCCTCTTGGACCTAAAAGCACTTGGGGGGCGCCTTTTCCCTTACGTAGATGAAGTGTAAGCAAGGGGCCGGATTGCAATTTTTACAAAAAGGAACATTGGAAATGTGATTAATGGTGAGGAGGTCATGAAAATCAGTTTGGGCAGGGAAAGGGGTGTGGCTGGACACTACATCAAATCCCTGAAACGTTTCTTCCTCTGCATTATGGTACATGCAGTCCACAATTTGCGCTCCCCTCAGTGTTGAATGTAGTGTCAACACTACAGTCAACACTAAGGGGAGCGTTGTGTGTTGCGCTAAGTAACAAAAGGAGAGTAACAGCTCCCATCTAAAGCCGGTTGGAAACAGGGTGAGAGTGTTGGAAATGGAAGCGAGGGTAAAAAAATGGGCAGAGAAGAGCATTGGCGAATGCCACATGTCTGGCTTTAGTGTGCAAACAGATGTAAACACAAACATTCACATACGCTTTTAACGTGAGTTGCATGCACGAATGCTGTTTATCACTTTAAAGCCAGCATTGACTTAGCCAACAGTGAAAGAATCATAAAAAATATGATTGTTTTTGCACTCACTGTGTGTAGGAGACAGGAATTCCAATCAAGCATTTCCTGGAAGGTGGAATGATACACAAAATAAAAATTAGCATGAAGTAAGAGAGGCTGCTCTTCTGGTAGGAGCTTAAGCCCACTTTGGGATATTTTAAAGTATTACTAACATTATGTCTTGCAGAGAACTGTTTAGTCAATGAAAATGTAAAAAGGCAATGCATAGAGATCTGCTGCTAACCTGCTGATTTCTACTATTGTTCTGTGGTCTTTTCATCAACTTCCATTGATGTCTTTGTTGTTAATAATAGCTCCTAGTCCCTTCACCATCAATTAGAAAGCTATCTGTGAATTTCAAAGGTAATGAATGAAATATCAGCAGGGAGCGTGCTTGCTAATGAAGCCAAGACGCTTTGAAAAAGTAGATTGATTATGTCCATTGACCCTGGGGATATTAGATTCCCTTTTTCCGGACGTTTTCCCTTTCCTGGACAAATTTAAATTGGAATTGGACATGTTGTAAGGGCTTTGGTCTCCTCTTCAAATCTTATCCTGTGGGTGTGACTGCTTGGGCCGTACTGGAACGTGCCCAAGATCACACTGCTTGATCGCAGCCACTACAACATGTGCACCTATATCTCACCTTCCTTTGCTTCAACCCATGCAAAAGAGTAGTTACATATTTGAAAAGACATGCTACTTGCAGACTCTGTATTACATGCTCAACACCATGTAGGCCACACTGCATTCATACTTCCATTTATCCATGTGCAAGCACCTTATAAATCTAAACGTCCTGTGTCTCTCTTTCCTTTCGATTCACTATACACTACAGGTTCAGAGACAGAAGCAGAATTCTGGTCATCACACATAATACTGAAATACAAGCCATAACAGAAACCCACAGTGCTCCATCCAAACATGCCTAAAGGAAACCATGCTACTTCTCTCCAAAGCAACTTCTCCACCTCATCAGGGGTAGGAAGAGAAATATAAATACAATGCAATGCAATAAATTCACCCGGTCAGCCTCATTTATAGTTGAAGAAAATCCTGGTTTTATAAGGTAAACTTGAGGAAAAATAGTTGTTGGGTTTTACACCTTTTCCTGATATTTAAACCATGATTGCACTGGAGGCTAAAGAGCGGTGAAAACACCCTTGAAACCACGGTCTTTCTATATGTAAATTGCTGAAAATATGTATAGACACAACGTTATTTTAGTCAGCTGTAATTGTGCACACTTTCCTCATCCTAGTAATTTATAGTTTCAGGACATTGTACCTAGATTGCAAGGAAAGCCGCTGTAATTCTACCTGTGCCGAGGTGGAGGGCACATATTTCTGCAACAACAGAAATCAAACCCTTGACTAGCCGAAAGCCACATTCTTCACGAATTGACTACAAATAATAGCATGCATACTACGTGTGACTCGCTTCCCTTAAAAACACTCAATCCCCATATCTGTCACATATTGACTAAACAGCCACTGTGATTGGTCCATGAACATTAATACTGTATAAAGATATAATCACTTGACTAGACCTTCAAACAATTACATGATGTAGCAAGCTATGCAGAAAGTTAGGAGGGCGGAAACTGGCTTTACATTCACATAATCTTTGCATTAACCATGAAAAACATGTTTATTGTGTAGAACACCCATTGCTCGTGTGCCAACAGGCCCCAACTTCCACAGACCCCTGGGTACTCCCCCCACGGGCTTCCGACAGCATAGTAGTGTCACATTGACCAGGAGACATTCGTAGCAACGATACCAACCTCTATCCCAGAGGCCACTACCACACCAGGGCGCTGCATAATGCATTGGCCCCACGGGGTTCGTGATCACAGGTACTCCCCCAAAGTCCTTTTAAAACACACAGGCGTCTCGGGTAGGGCAGGAGAGTCCAGGACCACCAGCAGGTCAGTCCTCCCTCCCGCCAGCCCGAAGCCCCCACTAAATGCTCTCCCTGCCCAAGGGTTAGTCATTCCATACCAAAAAGTCCACATCTTAATGTCTCCTGCTACTTTTCTGCCAGAGAACCTCGCCATGATTTAGAGATGGGTGGGTGGGCAACTGGCTGCCGATCCGTCTTCGGAAGACTCTGGAGGGGACTAAGAGGAAGGTTCTGGTCCTGCTTTTACTTTTATCCCCGTCTGGAAGGGCATGCGCGCCCTGATGACTTCAGCGACAGCCCCCTTTCTGAGAACTGCTTCCGGGGCACCCAGCGGAGAACGTCGCTCATGCCTGAGATGCAACTAAGGGCGCCACCCCCCAAGGTGCAGGTGGCGCCAACTCATTTTGAGCTACCCCTAGCGATACCAGAGGGAACAAAAATATATCTGATAGGCTTGCTTGCCCTTGGCTGTAATTATGAATGATGCAGAAACATTTTAAGGCGTGGGTAAAATGGGAAATGGACTAGTGCCCCCACCTTTCCATGCACCCCCTTGGAAAGCAAACATTCTCTTTATCTATATCACCTCTTTCTAGTTTCATATCTCAGCCTTTCTCACTACTTCCACCTCTGAGTCTGTCTTACTTTACTCAGTGCTATATTAAAGAATTTTGGCGGCCTGGGAAAAACATAGTTCAACATTTTTTGTGTGAACCCCGATTTTTGAAAGCTTTTTTGGCATCATGCAGACTTCAGTTAGCAGAAAATGGGCTATAAAATTACAACAGGGGCCCCCAAATTATGTATTGTCCAGGGCCCCAGAAAAACTTTTAGAGTGTCCTCGATTTGCATGGGCTGTCCGGACAGCTGTGTTTTAAAATGGGCAGGTAGAGGCTCACAGCTGCTGACTGAGTACCCTCATTTCTTTAATTTAAAAAGGAGAGTACTTGCACTTCTCAGTACTTGTTCAATACTTTTCATAGAAGAGTACTTCTCAATAGCACACCGGTACTGTGGGAGCGTAAGTACCTGCACTTCTACAATTCCATTTCAACCACTGCAGGGCAGAGTTTGTCAAATTTGGCTCATGTCCGGTTTTTTATAGATAGTCGACTGCAAACAGTGTGAGGCAAATTTTATGTGTTCTAATGCAGGGTTGGTTTGCAAATGTTATAAGGAAGCAATTTAATTTTACAGGTATAGTTCTAGGTTTAAAAAAAGCATTTTATGTATTTTCTATGGGGCATATTATCAAGACAGGCAATAAAATGATCGCCGCTTTAGCGGCAGAAAACTGCCGCTAAAGCGGCGATAATGGGCTTGATAATATGCTCTATGGAATTCCAATTGAAGCTCAGGTTAGATGTGAAGGACATCCAACCTGAGCTTCAATTGGAATTCCATAGAGCATATTATCAGGCCCATTATCGCCGTTTTAGCGGCAGTTTTCTGCCACTAAAGCGGCGATAATTGTATTGCCTGTCTTGATAATATGCCCCTCAATACCTACTCTGTGGTTCTATTCTGTGCCGTGGAGTGCTGTCATTCTGTGGTGCACAATTGTTGTAAAATTGTAGTACTTCCTCTGTTTTTGCGAAATATCCCTTTTTTTTTTATTTTTTATCCGGTCACTCTATTTAAGATGGCAATGGAATTATGGCGTATCTAAGGCAGAATCCTGAGCTTTAATAAGTGGAGCTGTTGATTTGGTGCACATCGCGAACAAAGATAGTGAAGCAAGTTTCTATCTTTACGGTGAACGCAAAAAAAACAGCAAAAAAAAAAAACAGGAGCACGTGCACTCACAAGCTTCCTGATTTAGCACTGGCGGCTGAAATGGTCCACAACTTTGGGCAGATTTACAAGCCCCATGCGCCACATTTACGCCACCGTTGCGTCACTTCTACGCAGCAGCAGTGTAAACCATGCGCCACGTTGCACCTTATCTACAACATGGCGCATCTAGGGAGATGCGTCATGTTGTAAAGCCCTGCGCCACATAAAACCTGCGTTAGGTTTCATGTGGGCGTTCCGGCGTAGGGTGGGCGTTCCGGCTCAGGAAGGCCTCGTAAAAGTGACGCAGTGAAATCTACAAGATTGTTTGAAGCAGGCGTAAGGAGTGATGCAGCATGTTAGGCATAGGGCACCCCTGAGCATTGCTGGAGCCGCGTTGCGCTTGCGACACGACTCCAGCATTGCGCCGCCCTTATGCCACAGGATGTGACACGCATCGCCCTATCCTCGCGCCACGGTGCGCCGCATTATAAATGCGACGCATTTGTGGTGGCGTAGGGAGGGAAATGCGTGGCACATCTTTTCTGGCGCATCCCTGCTGATTTGCAGAGATGTAACAGAACTCGTAAATCCGCCTCACTTGTGCGCATTCAGGTGGGGCAACTGAAACACAAAAAGCAACGTTTATGAAAAGATGCTGGGGCTTATTTACAAGACCCTTGTGCCACCGCTACGTCACTTTTCCCCATATTAAAAGTGACGCACTGGTGGCACAAGGGGCTTGTAAATAAGCCTTGCGTTTTTTAATAAATAGTGTAGCCTTTCATTAATCACTCATTCGGGCTAAGGAATGGAATTGTGCAGAAAGTATAAATGAGTCCGATATTATTTGGACTCCCAGCAGGTTTTAATCAATGGGGATGATCGAAAGGCCAGTAGATACCATTGCTTCACTGAAAGTGTGCGCAAAGCACTTTCATCCATTCTTCCCAGAGAGCAAGGTGGACATTCCAATCCTTGCCGTTCCCTCGGGTGCAGAAGCCCTCTTTCAACTACAACAAATATCCACGGCCACACTAAAATTAATGTAAAGAAATAAAGGCTATTGTGTTTGATTATAGACCATCAACGTTCAAAATATTTTATTCAAAACTAAAACCTGCTTCCCCCAGATGCACGCTTTTTATCTTCGACCGAGTGTATCATTATACTCTAGCGTTCAACATCTGTTAAGACAGCAAACCAAATGAGGAAACATCAGGAGTCTGCTACACCTAAGAAAATACGACTGCTGGTAGTGGTATTTTACAAGATTCTATGTGTATTCCTTGAAAAAACCCTGAAGAAGCCAGTTCTGAAGAAAAATTAACTGTATCAGACGAATTTTTCATCAGGCTGTCGCAAACCTGCTGAACACCTTTTTTAGCAATCCATTTTTTGGGTTGCTCCCCCTCCCAACTACTTTTTTTTTTAAGGGAGGACGTTCCTCTCCTTGATGCCCCTCCCTCTTTTCTGTCACCTCCTCTTTATATGTTTACTAAGGGGAGGTAACCCTCTTAACTACCCGTACGCTTCATACTCCCATACGTATTACCGTTTCTGTGGTGATTGCGACACAATCTTGCCACCACATTCATCAGTCACAATTCTTCATCTAAAATAAGTCTGTTCAGGTTCTTGGGTGCGAAGACCTCTTTGTCTTCGAGTGGGCAATGAAGAAACAAATGTAGGACTAAGAGACCTGTTCACAACATACCTTTTAATAGATATTTTGTGTCTATTTTAAAATATTCAAAATGTTTTCTTTTTTAAAGAAAAGTGTGTTTAATATTAACTTTGTAATTCAAATATTCATTGTAATAGTAGTAGTAATTTATTTGACCAGTTAATGATCATTTACAATATAAAACATACTCAAGAAAGTACATTCTTAAAAACAATTGTATAAAACAACCATAAAAAGTAAGGATAAAAATATCATACTTCATTATTAGTATAAATACAACAATAAAAAGACAATCACGTTAATTCCATATTTGCTTCTAATTCTAATATGCCAGGCACAGAGCAAATATCTTGATATAGAGAACACTGTGGTATCAGATCTTGGCACGAGTATACGTTCTACAGGTCGTGTGATAGAAAACAACTGACATACCAGGACTATTCACCTTCTCCTAGTCTTTACATATGTGGGGCAGAAAAACATATAGTATTCAATGCATTCTGGACAGAGGCTACATACAGGACAAGTTGGAGTTACAATGGAGTACTTCCATTTGCTTTTAATGAGTTTCATGGGCAGAGTCCCATATCTAAATTTTAAATAAAGTCACATGCAAATGGTCGTTCTATCTGATCAATAAATATCACAAGGAAAAAAGAACATTTAATATCCAGGAACCTTTCAGTTAAAGTGCCAAGTGCTAAAGAGTTAAAACGAGAACCCTTAATGTAATCCCAAAACCTTACTTTTAAAAGGGGTACCACATCCTTGGTCATGGACTTTGGATCCTCCCATAAATCCCTCAAACCTAATCTATACAGCCATTGTTTAACCTCCTTAAACCACTCAATTTGCCCGGTCGCTTCATGTAATACTTATACTTTGGCTACAGCTTCTTTAACAGGAATCTGGGTTTTTGCTAGTCAATAGCCCCACCCAAAACACTAGAACTTTCAATACAGCAATATGGGTGATACTCTTTAGCCCAAGATCAAGGCATACGGGCACCAATGGTGTGTTTATGGGAAGGTTTAGTATAGATCTTAAAAATGTATTCTCAACAAACTCCAAACTCCGCGTCTGTTCCAAACTCCACAATTCAGCCCCAGAAATAGCCGCACCCAACCTTCTATCTCGATTGGTTTAAAGTGCGTAGGAAATCGGTACAAACACAGATCAATGTCGCTTTATAACTTTTGCTGCCTCTACATGCTGTAATGGAAAACAAGTCTTTTTGATCTTGGCAGACCATGACAGATTGCTAGAAAGTCTAACTCCCAAATAATCGAAAACTTTGACCTACTCAAGAATATTTGATCCCAGCCTCAGCTTTCCTTTAAATGATTGGTGGGGCTGAAAAGTCATACATTTGGTCTTCAAACAATCTCTAGGTCCAAATCATCACAGACATTAGCAAACCTGTTCAATACATTCAGCATGCCCATTGGTGTATTCAAAATTAACAATGGGCTGCCAGCAAAAGGAGCGATGGAATTACTCTAACCGCTAATTTAGGGGTCACCACTAAAATCAAAAAGTGCATTCATTAACCCATTCATATATAACGTAAATAATGTGGTGGTTAAGATGCAACCTTAGGTAACTTCTTTTGAGATATTAATGTTCCTAGTAGGATCACCACCTTTGCTCCACCTGACTTGTGCAAAATTATCTTGATGCAGACGCACTATAATTTGTAACAAGCCTTTGGGCATCCCTAAATCCCTCAGCGCTTCACACAATTTGTCTCATGGGATAGAATCAAAAGTGGACCTGAGATTCAAATCAAATTCAAAGCTTTATTCGACAGCATTGTCATAAAAGCATATTTGCATCCTAACAATAAATATAAATACTATATTTAAAAACAATGTACAATCTTTAAAAATACATTAAACCATAATGCTGGCGAATAGTTCCGATGAATTGATACCATCAATTAAAAACAAGCCTTTATGATAAAAAATAGAACAATGTCCTTGGTGTCAGATGTTCATTATCCATCTTCTAGCGTTTTTAGGGTGCTTGAACGTATTACCCAGGCCCACCCCAAGAATTTTGCTACGGCAATAACCAAGTATGGAGTGCAATCAGATTCGAGTATCCTCAGGGCATCCTTGTATCTACGTGTTCCCAAATTTAAACATACTGGTTTTATCCATCTACGACGTGGAATAACATACAATGGACAAACAAATAATAAATGACCAGCATCTTCAATCAAATCTCGACAGTGAGGACAACAATTGTCATGGTTGGGTGACCAATTTTGAGTAAATGCTTTAACAGGGAGAGACCCAATTCGAAACTGAAAATACAGTTTTCTATCAAAAGGCCTCTCTATGTAATCCCAAAAAGCCTCACAAGATGGAATACATTTAATGTCGAGGTATCGTCCTGTTAGATTGGTATTCTGGCCAGTGATAAAAGCAGATGTTATAATCATGTCCCAGTACATTTTTTTGAGTGCAGACTTAGGAGGAAATTTTAACCCATTTGAATCATTCCATAGATGCCCCAGGTCTAATTTTATTAATAAGTCTCTGATTTCTTTAAGCCATGCTATAGAATGAAATTGGTCAGCCCTAATAATGTCTTTTAGGGCGGTAGCATAGTGGGCCAGTTCCGGTGTGACCATGATACGTCGCCAATAAAGGAGTGGGCGCAATCGTGCCAAATCCTCGACTCTTTTCCTACCAAGATCATAGGCTAATGGAATCATTGGGGTACTTCGCGGAAGTCCCGTTAAGCAACGTAAAAACTTATTTTCAGCTAGACTTAGTTGTTTCAGGTTGCCAAAGCCCCATAATTCTGAACCATATAATACAGCACTAATAGCCTTCATATTATAAATCTCTAAGGCTGGAGTGATAGGTTTAGTCAGGGATGATTTATATTTTGAAACAATTGCTCCCGCTAACTGATGAAATTTTAGGGCAGCCATATCAATATGGTTTGTCCACTTCATATTGTTCTGGAGGGATATCCCTAAATATGTGAATGCCTCTACTTGTTCCAACGGGGTGTCGTTGAATTTAATAACACCTCTAAAATTTTTCCTCTTATTTAAGCACATAAACTTTGTTTTGGAGGTGTTTATTTCAAGACCACGTTCTCGACAAAATTTACCGAATGCATTTAGCGCCTTCTGCAGGCCACTAGGTGTCCGTGAGACTATCAGTGTATCGTCCGCGAACATGAGGACAGGCACGCGGGTTCCAGCCAATACGGGAGCATCTGTGGGCGAACGGCTCAGATATTCTACAATGCCATTAATAAACAGGGAGAACAACGTGGGTGCCAGGACACATCCCTGCCGAACGCCACGCTCTACAGGGAATGTGTCAGTAACCTCCCCCTGCGTTCCCCACCTAATTCGTGCATAATTGTTCTCATGCAAGCGGACGAGTAATGTTAGCAATTCTGGAGCTATACCTGCTTCGTCGAGAACCCTCCATAATTTGGAGCGAGGCACCAAATCAAATGCGGATTTTAAATCTATAAAAACCGCATAAAGGGTCCCATTAGTTAGCTTTACATTCCTCCAATAGAGTGCTAGAAAATAAAATACCTGATCAACCGAACTAGTACATGGTCTAAACCCAGCCTGAAAAGGGGACAGAATGTTATATTCTTCAATCCAGGTATGTAATCTATTTTGTACTAGTCGACCTATCAGTTTCTGGGCAGAATCTATGAGACTGATAGGTCTATAGTTACTGGGTAATGATTTGTCCCCTTTCTTAAAAACTGGGATTATTTCAGCCCCTTTCCATGAGGGGGGTACGGGCGCCCCCATAGCTATGGAATTTGCTAGGTATTGGAAATACTGACACCAGGACGATCTATCAGTTAAAAATACGTCCGCGGGTATTCCGTCCATCCCGGGGGCATGGCCCCTGGTTATACAATCTAATGCTAGATTTACATCTTTGATCGTGAACACCTGCGTTTGAAAATAAATGGCCGGAGGGGGTGAGTGCTCACCTTCTTGCGAGACTGAAGCATATTGTGGTTTGAAAAAATCAACCCATTGGTTTATTGCCCCATTATTTTGGGGAGATGGTGCAACCCCGCCTCTGTCCCACTTTACTATCGCCCAAAACTTCTTTTGGTCCTTGGACAGGCAAGCTGTTTTCAGATCCTGCCAATGATCCTCGTCCCATTCCTTCTTTGCCGTTAGCTGTGTATACTTATATAGCTTTCTAGCAGATCTCACACTATCCATATTTTTTGATCTAAGGGCCAAACTTAAACTCTGGCGAGCTGCTCTGCAAGATTTGTTGAACCATCCCGCCATGAGTTGTTTGTCCTTATTGGATTTCTCACCCACTAGGGGCTTTTTAAAATTTTTTGGGAGATTTAGAAAAAAAGTGGTGTGGACCTCATCCATTGATGATAAAAATTTATTTCCAATCGCTTGTGTATTCAATTTATCCACTTCATTAGTTACCACTTTTTTAAGAGCATCTAATTCTTCAGGCTTCTCTATGAATCTGTCCCATTTAACATGCCTCATGTTGTTTGATACAACAACATCCAGGCTAATTTTCCCATCATTAATTTCAGGTTCCATGGGCTCATTGAAGGTTTGTAGTTCCAAGCACGGGGCGTTATGATCACTGTCTTCTCGTTTGATTATGGTCATATCGTTCAATCTAGGCAAAATCCTTATATCCACTAGAAAATAATCAATACGGCTAGTGGATCTGCCATTGTCGAACGTATTTGCCCCCTGGCGATCTGACCGAGTACGTCCATTAGCAGCCCTAAGCCCTCTCTCTAGGCAAAGTGCTTTCAATTGAATGGCCATGGCGGTCCACCTCTTGACCGGAGGTAGTTCCAGCTGGGGAACCCCCCACCTACTATCTTCTTCTTCTGCTAGGAACTGATCCTCCGAGCCAAGAGGTTCGAACGTCGTGTTAAAATCTCCACCCACTATAATAGGCTTCTCCGATGGTAATACAGAAAGATGATGATCTAGGGCAGATATTACATCTGATGAGGAGCCTCCAACCGTCCCTCTAGCATAAATATTTGCTATGGCCAATCCCTGGTCATTAGGCCAGGTGATATTTAATGACAAGATGTCGCTAGATTGAAGGCTAAATTGGTCAATCTTACAGCGTAGGGATTGGCGGATCCAAATTATCAAGCCTCCTGAGGGACGACCTTTAGTTTTTTTAGTAGCAGGTACGTAGAAGTTAAGAAAACCCAAGCGATGAACCGGGTCCATTGACCATGACTCTTGAAATAATATTATGTCGAACTGGTCGACAAAGATGTACCACTCAGGACAATGCATTTTGTTGCCAATTCCTGCAAGATTCCAGGATAAAACGGACAGATGAGGCATGGGTTTAATAGGACTAGTAAACTCACTTAACGTTAGTGAGCTTTGGATATCATCTCTAATCCTATTCATATAATCAACCCTACTACTTGGATTACCTAATGATTCATTTATTGGCGCCTGTAGTTCAATATCTCCAAATCCTAAATGGATAGGTGATGCTGATCTACAAAGTTCTTTTGCAGCGAACTGGGTAGAGCTGGGGTTGCCTTTTTCAATACTGTCTTTGCAACTAGCTGATCCTATAGGGATAGATAAAGTATCGTGCAGAGTAGATGCAACAACCTCAAATCTAGCATTCCCATCAAGTCAATCACAGTCATTCAGATTTGACAGGACCTCAAATCTGTTTTCTATGTTGATATTCCACATCCTATTAAGGTCACTCCCACCCCCTATACTAGGCAATAGGGTCCGCCCTTTCCTCACCATCGCTTGATTTACCACCCCTTTATTTGTACAATAGAAAAATTTGAGTGTTAGGGGAATGATAGTGCCATATCTCTGTTGTGGGGGAAATATATTATGCAGGATATTAGGGAGGACTGCCAGGTTGGAAAAATTAATAACCACACAATCCCCGGCATACTTTTTAGGATCATGGCCTAACCATGAGACCCTTCTTGCCATGATGATTTCGCCAGCTAGTTGTCTCTCTCCCCAAGGAGTCATTCTCATATTTTTTGTTAACCAGTGTAATGATTTGCTAATGAGGGAAGATGTAGTTTCTATTTTATCAGAAGATAAAATGGGTACATTGGCAAGAACCAATGTAGTAGGGAGGGCCTCAACAATACATTGGAACTGATCATTCGCTGGGCGTTGAGCAAGTCGGTCATTAGGAAGGCCTGGTTTAGATGTTTTCTGGGAATTCTCCTCAGTTGTAAGTTGCAAGAGTGGGGGATTCACAATCTCTTTTTGTGTAGCCCTTCCCTCCCCTCTATCAGATGGTGCTGTCAGAGTACGGCGACTTGGTGCTGGAGGCTCAGCTCTAGGTGCTTCTTCCACAGGTCTATTTAGCAGGGAATTTAATCTGACTACCTCTGTCATTAATTCATCAATTCTGGCTACCAGAGGAGTAATAACACTCTCACTTTTAATATCAATCATGTTTGCTATTTTCTTGGACAATTCATTCTCAGAATATTTAGCAAAGTGGGACTCTGATGCCTCAGCTTTCCTCGCGATTTTGGGTGCAGAGGTAGCCTTTTTTTTCCCTGGACGGGAACCATTACTTTTAGCCTGAATTTTCCTACAGGCTCTAACTTGCCTGGTTCTGGGGGGAGGGATGGAAGAATCGGTATCAGCTAATTCGGTGGCCGTGTGCAAATCTACATCAAGAATAGGTTGTGAGGTGACTGTTGGATGGATACTTAGTTCAATAATGTCACTCTCTGACTCATCAATTTCAGTTGGGGTACTAGTGTTAACCAATAAAGGGGAAGCCAAAAGTGAATCAGACAAAGGTGCTGGCAAAGGAGAATTTTCAGGAGGATCTTGAGAACAATTTAACCCCAGTGAAGCCCTCCTGTCATTATACATTTTACTTACGATCTGCACCATATAATTGTCCATAATGTTCACACTTGTTGCTTTTTTCGATTTAGGCATTTCACCACACAGCTATAACAGATATACTAGTAGTTCACTGCCGCTTGATATCAACTGTAGTAGATCAATTGACAATGGTGCCCAATAAGACGAAGTTCGATGAAACACTCACTCAGACACTTTCATGGTAGAGAAGGTCCGTCCCGTCCTCTGTCGTCCTCGGACGGCCTCAGACGGCCCGCCCTTTGCCCGGGCTTAGCCCGGCGCCGACCCGCGCGCGATCCCGCGTCGCGGGGGCTCTCGCTGGCTTTATGCGCCTTCAAGCGCGCTATGATTACGTGGGCGGGTTCGTCCCGCAAGGGTTGCTGGGAGCAGTAGTCTCCCTGCGCACAGCGGCCGTGTAGGTGGAAGATACGGCAGCGGCAGGGAGACGCTGTGGTGTGCAGGTGTGGGCGTCCTCCGTTGGTGCAGGGACAGCGTGGCAATGAGAACAGGTAGGCTGTGTGGCAGGTTCAGCAACAGACTCAAAAAGTCGCCCCCGCTCTGCCGGGGCTCCCGCTGGCTTTATGCGCCTTCAAGCGCGCTATGATTACGTGGGCGGGTTCATCCCGCAAGGGTTGCTGGGAGCAGTAGTCTCCCTGCGCACAGCGGCCGTGTAGGTGGAAGATACGGCAGCGGCAGGGAGACGCTGTGGTGTGCAGGTGTGGGCGTCCTCCGTTGGTGCAGGGACAGCGTGGCAATGAGAACAGGTAGGCTGTGTGGCAGGTTCAGCAACAGACTCAAAAAGTCGCCCCCGCTCTGCCGGGGCTCCCGCTGGCTTTATGCGCCTTCAAGCGCGCTATGATTACGTGGGCGGGTTCGTCCCGCAAGGGTTGCTGGGAGCAGTAGTCTCCCTGCGCACAGCGGCCGTGTAGGTGGAAGATACGGCAGCGGCAGGGAGACGCTGTGGTGTGCAGGTGTGGGCGTCCTCCGTTGGTGCAGAGACAGCGTGGCAATGAGAACAGGTAGGCTGTGTGGCAGGTTCAGCAACAGACTCAGAAAGATTCACAAACACAACTTAAAGGTGCCCCTTCTCAATAATAACAATATTCCAATAATCAATAAGAAGCAGAACACCTGTTCTAGAGCGCTTGTGGATGCCCTGAAAAAAAAGCTTGCAAATGTAACAGTATCTTATTTTCCTCAATCCATGATTGAGTCTGTGTCAGGATCAGTCTGGGCAGTATCTATCAGGCTGATTGGCCTGAAATTTGAGGGGTCCCCTTTATCCCCATTTCTAAATATTGGGATAATTTTGGCACCCTTCCATGTGCTTGGGATATTTCCCCCACGAGCAATAGCGTTAAAGTCTAAATTGAGTATGTAGCCCCTTATAGATGGCTCTGAATTCTAAAGATTGACAAGAATTCTATCCAGCCCTGGTAGTTTGCCCATATTCATACTACCAATTGCGGCCACAGTTTCCTTCAATGTAAAACTAACTATATCCCCTGACTCTCTTTCGGGGGTGAATGCTGACCATCCTTCAAAATCCCATATCCTACCCCCGCCCCCATAATATAATTTGGTAAAATGCTCTACCCATACATGTGCTTGTATAAAAAAATCTTCTTCCTTAACTGTATGAACTGCACCTTTAGCCAACAAGTGCCAGAATAGCTGGCCCTCTTTAATTGTTTTTGATGCCCTAACTAATTTGCGTCAATTCCCTTCCTCCCAGCATTTCTTAGCATTTGACTGTATTCTATTATAAGCCCTTCTGCCCTCTGCTATAGCAATACTATTACTGTTCTTCACATCTGTAGTCAAAGCTGATCTAGCCAGTTTACAGTTTGCATTGTACCTAGGAGCATCTTTCTACCAGGGCAGGACATTTTGGCACTGCCTACAAAGAAAACACTTAATAGACTCAAGTAAATGGGAGAGGCTACTAATAGTAATTAGAGCATCATGATTTAGGTTCCCCAAAGTAGGTAGGCTCAAGATTACCTCCTCATAGATGCTAGCTAAAGAATTCCTATAAGATAGTACAAAAGGCCATTTTATACACCTGGCATTGTTTGAGGTAACTAGAGGCAGACCAGGTGCATCAGTACAGTTAACCAAGTAGGGGATATCAACTAGCACCAAAACCAGTGCTTTATGATCACTGTCATGTCTGTCTATGAATACTTTATCTTGCACCTTTGGCCACAGATCTAGATCGACCATTATTTAATCTATCTTTATTTGCGTGTTCGCCCTTTTGAAAGTGAGGGATGCATCTGTATCGGAGAGTGTCCGCCCATTACAAGCACGAATACCTTTGGTTAAAGTAAGAGACAGCACTTGCTGCCCAACCTTCAAACATCTTTTATGGGGGGGGGGATCTGCAATGGTTTTTTATACCCCTTAATGACTCTTCTTTTTGGACAAGATCCTGTATAAAATCATCAACTGGCTCATAGGACACATTGAAGTATCCAACTACAATAAGATAATACCCCCTATTTGAGTTCTATAAAAAGATTGTCAAGGTTGAGATTGTAGGAGACTCCTGATCCTGGCTACTAAAGCATTTATAATTATTAATCAGCCTTATTACACACTTTCCTTTAAAAGATGCAAAATCAAGACCCAATATATCGGCTCATCCAATATTTAGCCTGCGAATGTTACAAGCCAAACTTGTCTTTAGCCAGATAAGTAAGCAACCTGCTGGATGTCCTGCAGGTGATGGTCTAGCCTGAACCATGAATTCGGTGAAGCTCACCCTGTGGATTGGTTTGATTGCCCAGGTTTCTTAGAGTAACCTAATATGGCACCGTCTATAAACTCACCCAAATGAGGATCACTCGATTTAGACCTTAAACCCCAAAAATTCCACGGGATCACTTTGAGGTGTTCATCTTCAATTGCTGGAGCAGGGTTTTCTATTTAAACCCAAATATCCGCTTATATTTTTGTATGTCATAATTAAATTTACTAATAATTAATTATTAAGTACTAAAGTTTTGTCGAGTTTTTTTATTAATCAATCTTGCTAATGAAAGAATTACACATGGGAGTGCATTTGCATGGCTTAATTAATAAGTGAACTAAGTTGGTGAGCAAATTAATTAAATAAGTGTGGTTAATGCGCTATTTGTTATGTGTTTGCGCTTTAAAATAATATGCTTTAATGCTTCTTTATGTTGCAAATGGCTAGATAAATACATACACATAAGGGTATTAGTGGGAATTAACACTGTATAATCAATACAATGTAGTAACGTTGTTTTGTGTTTCTTTTTAATTAAATTGTCCATTTTGGCCTGTTAAGAAAATGGCCGACATCTACAGCCTGCATTTGAGTAGATGAAATATGAAGAGAGGCCTCGCTGTATGTGACCTCGACCTCTGTCTGAGCTAAAAGTTATGAAAAGACGACAACTCTGGGATGGACGCCAAATATCCTTGGTAGAGAACATTTGTCACAAATGAACATTTTTGATAAACTTGCGGTGGCTTCACTGCGAGTGAAACAATTCCGGAGAAGAGCATCCATAGATGTTGCAAACTGGATTTGGATTTCCTATTTCCGTGTTTTTATTTTTGAGATATCCGAGAGCAGAGATTTTTCTAAATGTTGCAAGCTAACATCCCTTCCTGCTCGCTCTGCTCAACGGACAACGGATGTTTTAGAGTTTGTTTGTAACTTTTAGTATGTAAATTTTAGTATAAATATTTCTAGACTAGAGAGGGTCTAAGTCCACTTCTTCCTGAACTTATGCTGAAGAGGATCGATGCTGACTGAGAGGACGGCGACTCGAGAGACTTTAATTCTTTACTGAGAGATCTGTCCTGATTTAGAAAACGATATTTAGCCAGAATAGGTAAATATGAGAATAATGATTTTGCAAATTGAATGGCTTTTCATATGAATTAATTTAGATAAATCATTCTTGTTTGAATTCCAGTGTCGGGTGGTTATTTCTTTGTCATATTATTGAGATCTCAAATGTGTTTAACTGTTTAAATCATGACTCGAGACAATTCAATTTGGTTGCATTGACCTCAAATTAGATGCAGATTGATTAAGGAGTTCTCTCTTATATTCAGTGTGGATAGAGTAATAGAATGAATGTTGGTGTAATGGGCCCACCAGCGTATGATGAGTGTATGTGCGTATGACTGTGAAATTACTCTGTCCGTGGAAGTAGGGGGAATTTATAAGCTCTGATCTGCAGCAGTTTCCTGGTAGCAGTATGATGGTTTTAATTATTGTCTTGATCTGATAGATTGCTTGTACATAGGCTTTTGGATTTATTGATTGATGTTGATACATGTACTAACACTAAATGTTGAAGTCGTTGTATTGAGTTATATGTAGTGTGTACGGCTTCTGGGACATAGGGAGTCGGTGACAGTTCCGTAGTAGGGCAGAGGGAAGTGAGTGCTGCTCTCGGGAAAGACGGGATTGTTGGCCCTGTACGGATGCAGGGAAAAGCGTGTGACAATTGAAGTTGCGCGTCGCATTGTCTGGGTTTGATTCAGTGACATCGTTGTGTGTTACTACTAGAAATATATTTTCTGTATAAGAGAAGTGTGTATGGTTGCGAAGGTTATCTGTGAAACTCTGGTCTTAAGTCCCAGGGATCCGTAAGGTTTGCCGTTAAAGCTTACCACTGGAGAAGTAATAGGTATTCTCTGAGCTTGTTTGAAGGACAAAGCAGAGGTAAGCGCTGCTTGGTTAACGTATGTTATAATTCTGTAGTAGGACAGATTGTTTGCTGTTCTCGGGAAAGACAGGATTCTGTGTAAATGTACTACATTTTCTAGTGTGAAAGTGCGTGAATGTATGGGCATTTAGTTGATTGTGAAACTCTTAGGAGCATTCCGGGAGGAAACAGTTAATGGATTCATGTTAGAAGGGCAGAGTAGAGGGTTGTGCTACTGTGTCAATGAAAGTAACAATTCCTTAGTAGAGCAGAGGTAAGCGCTGTTCTAGAGAGAAGCAGGATTCTCGTGGGAAAGGTCTTTACTATTCTGTGGTTAGCGGAGCAGACAATGGAGATGTTTATATGTTGTAACTAATAGATTTGTAGAATTTGAAACAGAGTCTACTGAGAAGGTTTTGTAAAGGAGGGGTAGACAAGTGACAGGAGACAGGAGTAGAAGCGACTGCAGCGACTGCTGACGTCAGAAAAGACCGCACTGTGATTGGACAGTGGGTTAGAACAGTGCTTTCATTGTGATTGGTGCGTTGGTGTGAGCCGCGCAGGGATTGGAAGAAGTACAGGGTGACGTAGACGCTCCGGGATTGGTGCGTTAGTGTGAGTTGCGCTGCTATTGGACAAAAGATCGTACAGTTGTAGAAAGGACTAGAGGGTTGTGGTAAACGCAAAAATGTATTACCAAACAGAAGAAAAGAAAAAGAAATCCTTGTTCAGTAAAATAAAAAAATGGTTTGACAAGGATAAGGACATAATAACTAGAGAAGGTGAGTTACTACCTCCGACAAGAAACCCTGCATCCTTCATGGTTGCGAAATATGGGTATCATACCTGTATTTGGTTAGACAATTGGGCTAAGTGCACTAGAGAAGATGGTGTTCTAGCATTCCCGGAACATGGTTCATTTAATCTGGCTGTGTTGAGAAATTTACGGGAGAAGATGATGAGTCTAGAGCCAAGACCAAGGCCGACATAGTTCGAGGCATTGGTAGAATGGGAAGATGAGGTGCATGAGCGAGAAAAGCAGAGGAGTGGAGGTAACTATAGGTACATATTTGGAAGAAAATATGATCGTGAAACTCATCATGATCGAATGAGGAGATGGCGAGATGCTAGTATGACAGAGGGACCATATCCTGTGAGAACTGTTGAGGAAGCAGAAGGGAGGAAAGGTACGGAAAAGGTACATGATGCAGAATTGAGAAGGTATGGGGCTAATGAATATGAGGGTGAAGTCTTGGATGATATGATCTATAAGAGACCACCTCCATATAGACCAGAACCAGAAGTGAGAACATCAGTTGCTACACCAATGAGAGATACTTTGCAAACAATTAAAACAGAAGTTGTGACCCCTGATTTGAAAAGTGGTAGCTCTTTCGCGGAAAGGGAAAGAGGGAGAGAGCGAGAGAGAGAGAAAGAGAATGCAATCGGGGATGAAAAAACAAGAGGATTAGCAAGAACCACATCTGAGTTGACAGAGAAAATCAGGGAATTAACCAAGAATCTAGAAGCTGTTACAGTGCCTGTAACTATAGGTCCGGTTATGCCTATTTTTGATAAGCAAAGAATGGGTGAAAGTGGTTTAACAGTTCCATATGTAGGAAATGGACTGGTTAGTTCTCCAGAACAGTCAGAAGTGAGGACAGGAGAAAATAAGTTGAGTCATATCATATGTGGTGGAGAGTTAAATGTACAGCCTAATTCAGGATTGAATACTGGTTGTGTAGAAAGAAATGTTATGATGGAATGATCAATTTTGGAACCACAGAGGATGGCAGAACAAGTGAGTACAGGGAAAAAGTCTACAGAAATAACGGCTGAAGATTTGAATGATTGGTTGAAAGTTCTCCAAAAGAAGGATAAAGATTCTCAGGCAATTGATGTAGCTAGATTGCGCATAGAACTGGAGGAGCTTATAGCGGGGACAATTCCTACAGAGATGTTAAAAAATCATCATGATGGAGAGTTGTTATTCATGTGCAAGAGCATCACATGGAGGGCTAAGAATACACATGACAGGTTAAAAGGAATAGCGAGTGAAATGGGAATTGACATGGATAAGGTGAAAGCTTTGCAGAAGCCTTACAGAGTGGATTTTTCTGATAAGGACATTGAGAATTTAAATGATGTTGGCAGAACAGGGCAGATTAAGGAAATGATTTCCTTATTGCGAAAATGGGGTGATGTGGAAAAGTGGAAGGATAGATGGTACAAGAAAAGAGAAGATACAGTGGACAGGACATACTCAGCATTTCCCATGAGAGAAAAGGAAAAAACAGTGGATGCCTATCCTATGAGAGAGATTCCTGGAGGAGGATATGTACATGTCCCATGGACTAGGCAGGATATTTTGTCATTTACGAATGATTTCCCTCGACTGAGAGAAAAGCCTGTCGAGTGGTATAGGCAGGTAGATAGGTTCGTGAAATTGTCAAAAGTGCTGTGGATTGACCTGAATAGTCTGTTTGATATAATTGTTCCAGCAGATTTGTGGGCAGAATGTAAAATAGTTGTAGATTGGCCTGCTAAAGAATACCCGAGAGATCAGAGAACAGGAGCTCCAGACCCGGAGGTTATGAAAAAATACGAACAGGTCATAGTGTTCTTGAAGAATAAGGTACCACCTAAAGAGACAGATTGGGTTAAGATAGATCGAACACATCAGGAAGCAAAATAATCAGTTCATGCCTTTTATGAAAGGTTAATGCTGGCTTTTAAACAGTTTAGTGGAGATGAACATCTGGGTGATAAGGATTTGAGTCATTTTGTATACAGATTTGTACATGGCTTGAGACCTAAAATCAGTGAAATGATACGTGAGCACACAGCTGATTGGCAGAGTAAGAAGATTGATGAGATCTTGAGACATGCGAAGTACTTCAGTGATGAAATTGAGGCGAAACAAAGAAAGCTGAAGGAAAAAGCGATGTGGGCACAGGTGAAGGTTGCAGAAAGACAAGAAGCACAGCTGGTTGAACAAGCATATAATCCAGGAAATAGGCCCAGATATGGTACAGGAAAAGGAAAGGGGAACATTGAAGAGGCGAAGAAAAAATTTCCGTGCCACAACTGCAGAAAATTAGGGCACTGGAGATCCGAGTGTACAAATCCACCATTAGTGAGTAATGAAAATCAATCCTTGAATCAACAGGTGCAGAACGAGGGGTGCAATCATCAGCAGCAACAGCAGAAGGTTGTCAAGCAGCAGAATCAAGAGCCAAAACCGATCTTGCCACAGAACAAAGGATCCCAGAAATACCATCAAGACTAGGGATTCTACAATGAAGAACAGGTAAACAAACCGAGACGTACGAATCCAGTACAACAATACTGGCTAAAGAATGAGGGGAGTGAGTCTGAAGGGGACTTTTGACGGTGCCGAAGAGAGGAGGAAGAGTGCATACTTGGAGCAACTCTAGAAATAGACCAGGCAGGACCATTTGTAGATGGGAAAAAAAGGGGAAAGTGTTACTTTTTTAGTAGACACAGGAGCAACGAGATCAACTGTCAGGTCAGCAGATATAAGAAATCTTCCTCTCTCGGACGAAGCAATCCAAGTGGTTGGTGTGTCTAATACACAGATTAAGACTCGTAAGGGTAAGGATAGGGAAATTTTCAGATATGCACAGGTTTGTAGTGTGCGATACTAGTCCAGGGAACTTGTTAGGTAGGGACTTATTGTGTAAAATGAATTGCACAATTTTTTGTACACCGGATGGAATAGCCTTTGAGACACCGGATGAGGATGTCTTATACAGAGTAACTCTAGATAATAGAGAAAATGAGATTGTTGGAACATATGCTGTATTTAATCCGGATGACTTGCCTCAAGAATTGAGACAAACAGTAAAAGCAGCAGTTTGGGATTTTACTGGAGAGGATGTGGGATTGATGAATAATGTAGATCCAGTAAAGATTACAGTGAAAGAGGGAATCACTTATCCTAATATCCCACAATACAGACTGACACCAGAGATAATTGAAGGAATAACACCTATAATTGACAAAATGATTCAGCAAGGTGTCTTGAGAGAGTTACTGAGTAGCCCATGTAATTCACCTATAATGGGATTGAAGAAACCTAATGGGAAGTTCAGGATAGTGCAAGATTTGAGAAAGGTTAACAAAATTGTGGTATCATGCTGTCCCATTGTGCCAAATCCATCAGTGATTTTGTATCAGATTCCTCATGATGCTGAATGGTACACAGTAATTGATTTGTGCCATGATTTCTTTTCAATTCCATTGCATCATGACAGCCAGCCGATTTTTGCATTCCGGTTTGGACAGCGTATTTTGGCATGGTGCCGAATCCCACAGTGGTATACAGAGAGTCCTTCAATATTCAATCAGTTGCTGAAGAAATCTTTGGAAAGTCTGACTATGCCAGAAAGCTCAGTACTAGTACAGTATATCGATGACCTACTTGAGGCATCGAAGACACGTGAAGCCTGTGAAGTAGATGCCATAGCTTTACTGAATCATCTGGCTGATGGAGGATTAAAGGTATCTCCAGCCAAATTGCAATTTTGCAAGAAAGAAGTACATTATCTTGGACACAATATTGAAAAAGGTCTAGGAAAAGTGACCATTGACAGGATCAAAATTATCAGAGGAATGAGAGCCCCAATGACCCAGAGAGAAGTGAGAATGTTTCTGGGAATGGTAGCTTATTGTCGTCAGTGGATAAGTAATTTTTCCCTGATAGCAAAGCCACTGATTAAATTGACTAAAAGTGAAGTAAAAGACCCATTGGAATTGAATGCAGAACAAATGGCAGCATTTGAAGAATTAAAGAGCCGATTATGTGAAGCTCCTGCTCTAGGAATGCCAGACTATGAGAAGGAGTTTGAGCTGTACTGTAGTGAGAGGAATGGATGTGCACTTTCAGTGTTAATCCAGAAACATGGACGTCTGAGGAGGCCAATTGCGTACTTCTCATCAACACTTGACCCAGTAGCTGTGGGTTTACCAGGTTGCCTGAAAGCAGTAGCTGCTACATGCAGAAGCTTGGAACAGAGTGAGGGTATAATAATGGGATATCCTGTACGGGTGTTCGTACCTCATGATGTGGCAATTCTTTTGACAAGAAGCAGAACTCAATATATGTCACATAGTCGGCTGACTAAATATGAGAAAATCATTCTAGGAGCATCAAATGTGACTCTTGAAAGATGTGTAAATGTGAATCCAGCAACACTGTTGCCAGATGCTGAAAATGTGAGTGTGAGAGATGATGTTGATCATGATTGCTTGGATGTGCTTGATTACTGTACAAAACCGAGACCAGACATAAGAGATCTGCCACTGCCTGAGAGTGATCATGTGTTGTTTGTGGATGGATCATGTCTGAGAAAAGAAGAAGGTGTGCTGAGTGCTGCATATGCGGTGTGTAAAGTTTCAGAAGTTATGGAAGCTTCACCTTTGAAAGGAGTTAAGTCTGCTCAAGTAGCGGAATTGGTGGCATTGACAAAAGCTTGCAAGATTGGGAGAAATGTGAGAGTGACTGTAATGACTGATAGTCAGTACGGATTTGGAGTAGTTCATGATTTCGGCCAGCTTTGGCTACAGAGAGGTTTCCTGACCTCAAGTGGAACTCCTATAAAGAATGCTGAAGTGATTGGGAAATTGCTTGAGGCGATACAGCTGCCTAAAGAACTAGCAGTTGTAAAATGTGCTGCTCATGGACAGGGAAATGATTTTGTTACTCTTGGTAATCGGTTTGCAAATGACATAGCACAGTATTGTGCAAAGAACAATCATTCCATTAACAGGGGAAGAGAGAAAGAAATGTCTTTTTGTTCTGTGATGTTTACTAATGTACTGGAAACATGGGATGAGGTGAGGCATTTGCAGGATGAAGCAGGAGATGAGGAAATGAGAGATTGGATCAAAGCAGGTTGTGCACCAAGAGAAAAGGATCATGTTTGGATCTATAGAGATGGAAGACCAGTCATGCCAAATTCTATGTTGTCAACAATGGCAAGAATGTATCATGGCCAGGGATGCTATGATTAGATCCTTTAAACAGACCTGGTACAATGCAAAGTTCAGGCTGATAGCAGAGAGCATCTGTCAAAGATGCTTGATTTGTCAGCAATTCAATACTGGAAAGAAAACAGTGGTGAGCCTAGGAACAATAGGCAGAGAAGGAGGTCATTTTACCAGAATGCAAATAGATTTCATTGAAATGCCCCAAGTCAATAGATTGAGGTATGTTCTAGTCATAGTCTGTTTGTTCTCAAGGTGGGTGGAAGCATATCCAACTAGGAGAAATGATGGAATAACAGTGGCCAAGTTGCTGTTAAGAGAGTTGATTCCTAGGTACGGGTTCCCAGTGACGATTGAGTCAGACAGAGGAGGACATTTCTATAATGAACTCATGAGTTTAATCTGTGAAGCATTGAGTATACAGCAGAAGCTACATTGTGCATACAGGCCAGAGGCTTCTGGCGTTGTTGAGCAGATGAATGGCACAATCAAAAACAGAATTGGCAAGATGTGCTTAGCCACTGGAATGAAATGGCCTGATGTCTTGCCTCTAGTGCTGATGAGTATTAGATCTACTCCAGACAGAACTACGGGGTTGAGTCCACATGAAATATTAATGGGACGTGCAATGAGACATGCATTCGTGCCTGTCAACAAGCTGATGACTATAACTGATGACATGATTTTGGATTACTGTAAAGGCCTGGATGACGCAGTTCATTCTGTGTTTCACCAGGTTGGAGAAGATGCCACTACACTTGAAAGGAAGGCAGCCCATGATCTGAGCCCAGGGGACTGGGTGAGAATAAAAGTGCATAGAAGAAGAAATTGCTTGGTTCCGAGGTGGGGAAGGCCAAGACAAGTCATTCTGACTACGACGACTGCTGTAAAGTGTGCTGGAGTGAAGAACTGGATCCATGCAAGCCATACTCTGAGAGTTCCAAATCCAAAGGATGGGACTGGGAAAGAGTACTTTGAAGAGTCAGATTCCAGTGATGATGCAGACACTGAAACAGTGACAAGAAAAAAGAATCCTGAAAGGGGGGAAAGAGAGTCAGAAAGAGAGTCAGGTGATTCTTTTTTCTTGCCGGAAGAGGCTTCAAGAGGAACATTGCGAACCTCAGAAGAGAGTTCAGATTCTGGAAAAGTGCCTGAAGTTCTAACAAGCAGTGAAAAAGATAAAGAGAAAGAAAGAAAGGAAAAGGGTGATTCCACAGAGATTATACCTGAGTCAAATGAAGAAGTTGAGAGGAATTCAGAAGTAGGGTCAGAAGAAGATAGAGAGGGACAGATTGCGGAAAACCCCCGAGGAGGTGTAGGGAACATCCATGATAAGCTAGGTGAAGGGACAAGTAGACAGCAAGAAGATTGCGTGTCGGAGACCCGAGGAGGGACAGTAGTAGGGAAATCTCAATCGGTGGAGAAGAAGACTGTGGAAAAAGAGAGAATTGTTGATGAACAAGAGGCAAATGAGACGGAATCGGATGAGAGTGAGAGTGAGATACCAGAGGGTCGAGTTCTGAGAAAGAGAACTTGGATCGGAGAAAGGAACAATAAAGAAGTAAAACAGAAAATAAATGTAAAAGGAGATCTTTGGCCTAACAAGATAAAGAGGCTGAGATATCGACTGACACGAGTGAATTCATCAAAAGCTGAACAGGTGAACGAGGTGTCAAGTCAAAATCAAGCAAAAGAAGAAGAACGAAAAGAACCAAAGGAACCAGAGGAGATCAAAAGAATCAGAAAACCCAACCAGAAGTATAGGTCTCCAGAATGGATGTATGTGGCCCTGTCTGAAGAAGAAGAAGAGGCAGAGAGTCAAGGAAATCCAGAGGGGACCTTACAGAGAGTGGTTGAGGAAGAGAAAACTGTTGGAATCCTGAAAGTTATCTTGTCTGGCATTGGAGAAGAGACAGATGTTCAGGATCTGATACAATTTGATGTTGCTGAAGAAGAAGTAAAAAGTGATGAAAATCCAAATTGAGTGAACTAAATAAGTCACTTGGAGAAGAGTGAAGAAGAAGAAATCTAAAAATTAACAGATTGTAATAATCTAGTGTTCTAGAGATTCAGTAGTGGAGTAGTAGAGGCTAAGTCAAAAGACACGGTCAAAGTAATAAAATGGCTAACACAGAAAATAATCAAAGTAGATGTACCTTCCTGAAAAGATGGTGCAGAATGTGCTGCTGTTGTACAGGATTATTAATGCTACTATGGAGTGTGCTTGCTTTATTAGTTACTTTTAGAGTTACAATAGACACTTTGGGAATACATATCGAGAATATGACTAACATAGAGAAAAGTTCACAGAAAGTAGTACCAACTAGAATTAGTAATATATACATACACAAGGATAGGTCAATTAATGATTTTTCTAGTAATGTTTTTTCAAAATTATTGTATGAATATGTAAAGACAATGGAAGTAAGGGATTGCTACGTCTGTATGCAATTGCCTGCATCCGTTTCAGAGGGAGTTACTTATCATCATCTCCCAGCTACGTATGGAATTTCATGTAGTGTGTTGATTAGTATTTTTTATTTATTAGGGAAAATAGATTATGATATGTCTAATAAGGAAAACATTTTTGGGCAATTGCCTATGAATAAAAAACTGAATCCTGCTAAAGAAGCTAACATTTTAGGTGAGATTTTTATTGAAACAGAAGAATTAACATTAGATTACATTTTTAGAAACAATTTAACTTGTAGTTTGAAGGTAGAAGAAAAAGCTTTCCTAGACATGGTAGAGAAAAGGAGAATGAGCATGGATGAAAAGGCAGGAGGATATGAAATGAGTGAGACAGTGTGGGACATTGAGATGGGAAAGGAGTTGAAGAATGGGGCCAGTCCAACTTTGACTTTAGATGCACCACAGAAGGGTAAACTATGCATTACCAGAAGGAAATCCCAATATGATAATTATTTTGTTGGGACTAGTGAGTGCCATGATACATATTTTATTGCAACGGGATGGGGATTTAAAGGAGGAGAAGATCCAGTTTTCCCGGGAGTATATTATATTTGTGGGAATAAGGCTTATTACAGGTTGCCTGACCATTGGTATGGCACATGTTATGTTGGCCTGGTCTTTCCAAAGATTTTTCATATGGATAGAATAGAAGATACAGAACAAATTAATTTACAAACGCGCTTTAAAAGAGAAACTTGGTCAGAAATTATAGGAGATATTTTTGGAGCTTTGATACCAGCAGTGGGAATTTCACTAAATGCATATGGAATTCGGAAACTGTCAACAGTGGTGGATCGCTTATCGACAAGTACCGCTGGAGGGTCTCTGTTGGTAAATACAGAGATGGTTGCTCTACGCGCCATGTCTATGCAAAATCGACTTGCCCTGGATATTCTATTGGCAAAAGAGGGTGGAGTCTGCGGAATGCTGAAAGTTCAACATTGTTGCACTTACATTCCCGATGAAAGCAAAGATCTAAAAGTCTATATCAAAAATATTACTGATTTGCGTGAAGAATTAGTACCACTGGAAGCTGAAAGCATCTGAAAGCCAACTAAAATGGCTAATAAGATGATTGCTGTTAAGAATTTTATAGCTAGGATAGGTAGTACCATTTTTGGTAAGATATTATTTCCATTGACATGTGTGATTGTTGCTTTATTGATTCTTAGATTAGGGTGTTTATGTTGTAGATACAGGAGGAATAAAAAGAAAATAATGAAAGAAAATGTTGAAAAGAGACAAACGAGATCAAAAAGAGACCTACAAGAAATAGAATTAGAAGAATTTAGGGAGAGCATGTACTTAGAAACAAAAAGAGATGATGAAAGAGAAACAGGAGTTTAATGAATAAACAAAAAGACATTTGAATTTTTCCTAAAATGGGGAACTAAATTTTTGGGTTGGATTTTTGTGGTGATGATATATCACCAAAGGGGGGATTGCTGGAGCAGGGTTTTCTATTTAAACCCAAATATCCGCTTATATTTTTGTATGTCATAATTAAATTTACTAATAATTAATTATTAAGTACTAAAGTTTTGTCGAGTTTTTTTATTAATCAACCTTACTAATGAAAGAATTACACGTGGGAGTGCATTTGCATGGCTTAATTAATAAGTGAACTACGTTGGTGAGCAAATGAATTAAATAAGTGTGGTTAATGCGCTCTTTGTTATGTGTTTGCGCTTTAAAATAATATGCTTTAATGCTTCTTTATGTTGCAAATGGCTAGATAAATACATACACATAAGGGTATTAGTGGGAATTAACACTGTATAATCAATACAATGTAGTAACGTTGTTTTGTGTTTCTTTTTAATTAAATTGTCCATTTTGGCCTGTTAAGAAAATGGCCGACATCTACAGCCTGCATTTGAGTAGATGAAATATGAAGAGAGGCCTCGCCGTATGTGACCTCGGCCTCTGTCTGAGCTAAAAGTTATGAAAAGACGACAACTCTGGGATGGACGCCAAATATCCTTGGTAGAGAACATTTGTCACAAATGAACATTTTTGATAAAATTGCGGTGGCTTCACTGCAAGTGAAACAATTCCGGAGAAGAGCATCCATAGATGTTGAAAACTGGATTTGGATTTCCTATTTCCGTGTTTTTATTTTTGAGATATCCGAGAGCAGAGATTTTTCTAAATGTTGCAAGCTAACATCCCTTCCTGCTCGCTCTGCTCAACGGACATCGGACGTTTTAGAGTTTGTTTGTAACTTTTAGTATGTCAATTTTAGTATAAATATTTCTAGACTAGAGAGGGTCTAAGGCCACTTCTTCCTGAACTTATGCTCAAGAGGATCGATGCTGACTGAGAGGACGGCGACTCGAGAGACTTTAATTCCCTTGCTGAGAGATCTGTCCTGATTTAGAAAACGACATTTAGCCAGAATAGGTAAATATGAGAATAATGATTTTGCAAATTGAATGGCTTTTCATATGAATTAATTCAGATAAATCATTCTTGTTTGAATTCCAGTGTCGGGTGGTTATTTCTTTGCCATATTATTGAGATCTCAAATGTGTTTAACTGTTTAAATCATGACTCGAGACAATTCAATTTGGTTGCATTGACCTCAAATTAGATGCAGATTGATTAAGGAGTTCTCTTTTATATTCAGTATGGATAGAGTAATAGAATGAATGTTGGTGTAAGGGGCCCCACCAGCGTATGATGAGTGTATGTGCGTATGACTGTGAAATTACTCTGTCCGTGGAAGTAGGGGGGATTTATAAGCTCTGATCTGCAGCACAATCGTGATGCCCTGAGTTAGGGGAATCCCCAGTGCATTGTTTCCATCTGAACTACATTCAGACACTTGCTTTAATTGAAGCCGGGGCAAGTTCTCTTGTGGGGTGGTTAAGCCATTATTTCTACAAGCACTATCTCTCTGTGTGTAGCGAAATAACCCTTTTTCGAAATTCACCTTACACTCACTAATACCCATCAGGCGTCAATCTCGACTATTAAGGTCAGTAAGCGGTTGGAACCCATTACGAGTTACAATTGCAAGTTTCTGTTGATCCCTAAACATGTTCTGAGGTAAACAACATCTAGGAGATACTATTACATGGGGAGGGATGAGGTGTCTTTGAAAGTACCCCATGGGGACAATACCTATACCGTGATCTGCACCCTCCCAACGGAGCTTGGCACCGCAATTAATCAATCATTAAGCAAGAACAGGATATTTACAATTTAGCACTTTATAATCACCATTTATATGTTTGCGCAATGGACCAAACCACCCCACTCTTCTAAAATGTAAAATGTCTTGCATACTAGAATTCCCAAAATCAGTATTATGTTATAGCCAGTGACAGACTTTATTCTTCAGCTGTCCTGTAGTCCCTCAACTGATATCAGGCAATTGGAGAGCATTCATTAAAACTGGCACATAAGGACAACACTCTGGACGCAGTTCCAGCGTGACCTGCTTATGATAAATTTGTGATCGTTCAGCGATTATGGTGGATTCTCCTTATTCAGATCTAGACCCTCTCTCAGTACCTCTTTTTTGGCACTAACCTTCCATACCCCTGGTTCGTTTTTGTTAGTTTTACCTGATGTGTTGATATTGCCTTTCGATACACCCTTAACCCAAAGTTCTCAAATCCTGTTTGCTAGACCCCTTTTATGAATAAAAGAAGAGGAGGAAGAGGAGGAGGGAGGAATGGCATTACAGGTGATTGTAAATGGTCAACCTGTCCTGGGGTTTTCCTCATTGGGACTATCACCCCTTGCCAAGACCTGCTCTGACACTCCTTGCACTTTCAAGCTATCAAATGTAGTCTGAAGCATTAGAACAGAATCCTCTAATTTACTAAGTCTAGCCAATAAAGGGGACAGATGTGCTGTCAATACGGACTCAGATTTACAAATGATGTAGTCCAAGTCCATGTCAGATTTCAATGAAGAACCAAGGGTAGAGGTTGAGCTCTTATCCGTCTTAGAAAACAAGTATAGAGAGGCCATATCTGCCCTAGTACCTTGGACAATTCAGATCTTATTTGATTTTGTTCTTGACACTTGAGTTATGCCCATATGTTTCGTTTTTTTTGGGCTTGCCCACATTACATGTAGATAGGTGAAGCGAAATTTGAGCATCTTGCAAATTCCCAGAAGTTATCTGAACCTCATCCCTTTGGCTTCTGTCACTAAAGAGGATCTCAAGGTTACTGCGAGGATCTGGTTCTGTGTGGAGTATGATGGTATCACCTATTTCCAATGATAGATGGCATTTAGCCAATGTGATTTCATTGTCAAGGACCCTTGCAACGTGCACCAAAAAGGAGTCCAGATCAGTACCTTGTGGCCTCTTGGCGCAAACGTCTTTGTCCCCCATATTTTCCCTTTCCCCATTTTCAATGCATCTATAAATTGAAACCTAAATGATAAGCACTCGCCGGACACTTCTACAAGACACTGAAACCAAGGGGATGGCCCAACCCGACCACAACTGGCAATGGGCAGGCGCAGATGGGCCTGCTCTTGGCCCGGTCTTCAATTGGTGCCGGGTGCATCCCATGCTGTGTGAGGTTGGAGGCTGTAAAGTAGCATCACAAGACCCCTCCAGATCACCCATCACGATGTGGACGAAGTCCCACCCCAGCGCATGCAGGAAAACAACTGGTGCGGGCACAGTATTGCCGATGAAGGGTCCCTTGTGATAAGTTTATGAAGCAAAATATAAACATGTGCCGAGCTTGACTTTGCAACTGGTGTCTTTTCATTTATTGTTTTTTTCCATTATTTAGTTTTCTATAAAATTATATGTATTTATACCACGCTATTTATTTTTACAATTATAGTAATTTATTTTGCTGCATGATATCCAATTTTATTTTCTTCTTTATATGTGGATTTTGATCATATTGGCAATAACATTTGCTTGAATCAGTTTTTCGTCTGGATATTTTTGTCATTGAAGTATTCTTCAAATAGTTTTTAGTTAGATTAAGGTAGATCCATTTAATATGCACTCAATGTGTAGGAAGGTCCCTTCTGAACGAACTGCCCCAGTGCTCAGGGTCAGGAAAAACTTGGAAATTAATAAATCAAAGAAGTAAAATTAGTTGCCAAAATTACAAATTAATGAAAATGAACCTTAAGCACATAACATGCAATTGAAGTAGAAGAATTGACATTTTCAAAGTCTAAATAAAGTAAGTGACGAGTTGCTCAAAATTTAACACTGGTAACCATTAGCAAAATGGTTTTCAAGAAGCACTTCTTACATGAGCACATGGAAGGTTCAAGAATTGTCTCAGTCCGCCTACTAAGATATTGTTACTATCTGAGCGCCATTTCCATCCTTTGGAGCTGGTATGTTCTAGGATAATTGAAGAATGTGAACTTCTCAAGGGAGTTCCTGAATTTCAGACATTAACTCTTCAGCACCCATGATCCTGATGCACCCTTTCTCTTTTCTAAACGTACAAAAATATTCGTGCAGTAGTTACCTCTTGGTGGGATTTTAGAGTAGGTTTTAGGTGAGCACATAAAAGGGAGAAAAATGACTTTCTTTAATATTAATGATGGTAACATCACCCTAAACCAGTTTTCATTGTTTTATTCAAGCTAATATCCAGTCTGAGACCCTGTGCACAAATGCCATATCTAATAAATATGAATAATCCTTGGTGCAGAATTTACAGGGTGTATTATTACTACATCATTCGGAGTCCAACTGGTCCAAATCAGCATAACATCTAGTTTCAGTGTTTTCACACCCAATGACCATATGTTTTGGCAATTTGTGACCATCAGAATTATTTTGCAAGGTTATTCTTGGGAAAATGTGCCTGTAGTGATGTAAAACCTCTGGGTCATATTTACAAAAAGGTCATGCAGTGCAGCAAGTCACCTTGCTGCACTGTGTGACAGGGAAAGAGCAGGGATGCACTGTATTTAAAAGAATGCAATGCTCTTGTGCTGGCACCGGATTTGGCTGACTAGGGCCAATGCAGACAGTATTGTTTTTCACAAAAACAATCCCAGGAGGCACGTTTCTCTTTCCAAGTGTGCTGCAAAATGCAGTACACATAGAAAGAGGAAGTAACAAGGAGAAATAAAGCTATTTCTCCTTCACACGCCTCTCCTGGGAAGGTGAAAGATTGTGGTGCATTTCCAGGTTTAAAAGTTCTTGTAAATCTGGGAATGCGTTGAAATCCATAGGAGTTGTGTGGGGACACCAATGCCATGCTCATGGAACTCCTTCCCAGGGCAACACAGCTATTTGCACTGGGTTGCGCTACTCCAGAATTATGAAGCCACTCAGAGCCCCACAAAGTGGCTTTGCATGGCTTCATAAATCTGTCGTAGGGGTGTTTGTCGCACATGTACCACTTTGAGTGGTGCAAATGTGGTGCAAGTCTTTTGTAAATATGTCGCTCCGAAACAATATTCTAATGCAAAGTCTCATTTGTACTAGATTCATGATTTCTGCAGGACTTGAACAAGGCAATTAAGGTAGCAAAGTATCTGAATACCAAGAGTAGAAATAAAAACTGAAAATGCCGGAATCATCTGTAGGTTTTCTGGAATAACACATGGCATCTCATCACACCTTCCCTATTCAGAACCTCCTACAGTAATTACAGCCATCTGAGGATAACAGCTATCTGTTAACAGTGAAATCATGACTAGCAGGTATTAATTTATTTGATTTTTATTCAAGAAGTTTTATGTAGTGAATGCAGTGTCTGAAAGCTGCAGAGTACTCTGCGTAGAGCAGTAGCATTACACATATTGAACCATTGGAGCAAGCTGCCGGAACTAGGATTGCTATATCCTATATGTACTTAGGCTGAAGCTGCCAGAGTGCTGTGCTCCGAGACAAGCGTGTGAGGCCGGCGTGTGCTGAGCTCCTAGAGCACTAAAGGAGAGCCGGGGAATTGACAGAAAACAGGCAGGCAGATCATTGTATCACTGCTCTACCACTGCTATACTGTTTTACTGGTTAACGGTCGGAGCGGGACCATGTTGCGGCGGCGATAGCAGTCTATGTGGAGGCGAAGTACCTGTATCAGCTCCAAGGAGTGTCCGGGTCCTGCCCGGTTTGAGTCACTTGATTAACTGAGCGGAGAGGGCAGACAAGTGAGAGCGCGGTTGCCTTTAGCGGCGGCTGCAGAGTGTAGAGCCCAGGAAGCCAGCGGAAGTTGCCAAACTAGGTTGGGTGTGGCTTGCAGTGCTCTTTGTGTGCCCTGCTCTCGGGTTACCCTCCGCTCCAGTCCCTGGACTTTTGTCAACCCCTCTCCTCCTGCGTGGTAGCAGTCCTAACTTCCGCACCTAGCCGTTGCCACTGCTGCCTCATCCACCTTCTCCTCCCGCTGCTCCCTGCTGCCTTCTGTCGCCCTCCCTCTTCCCTGTCCTCCCTGGGGTGGCACCAGGGTTAAGCACCAGGGCTGGGTGTGATTAAAGACTTCTGCCTCCAAGCAGCCCACCTGCCCAGCAACTTACAAGCCTCATTGCCTCCCTGTTTAACAGTTGTAGAGGGTGCACAGGGAGAAGGCGTAGTCTTAAGAAGTCTCTTCTGTGCAATACTGTGTAATATCGCGAATAATGAGGTCAGGGAGAGAAAGGCAGTCAGTCACCACAGTACTCACGAATCGGAAAAGAAAGAGTAAAATACTGGGTGAATCTCCCAAAGGACTAGCTATGGCAGGACTCTACACCCCCGTGGTAAACAACACTTTGGTGGCAATTGAAGGAGTCTCACCGGGAAAAGTATTGGGAAAGACATCTAAAACTGCCCATTAGCCTAAAATATATACAAAATTCTCCTTTTCGAAAGACGTAGGGGGCTTCTTAAATGCCAGCAATCCCAAATCAAAAGGGCTTCCTTCCCCATTGTACCCGGAGGTCCTATCCCTGCCAGATATAGCAGTACCATCAACTATACTGCTAGATAAGGCTAAAAAAACTAAGCAAGACGAGGCACAAATAGCCCAAAATGTAGAGAGTTCTACTGCTGTTGAACAACAAGAAAATGATAAAGGAGCTGAATGGCAAAAGGAGGAAAGGCAAGAGAGGGACAAGCAAGGGCCGGCTATAGGTGCTGGTGCAGGAGGCAACTGCACGAAAACATGGAGCCCAGGGGCCCGTATGTTGACGCTGAGTACAGATCACGAAGGTGCAACATCCTCACATAGGCTTGACCACCCAAAAAATAAACTCTTTGAGGATTTGGGCAAGTGGAAGATCCCATTGGAGCCAAACATTATGATTGTTCCTAATTTGAATCTGAAGCCACACCTGCCAGAGGAATCACAGGATCCACAGAAACCCCCCACACCCCCATGGAATATCAATGCACAGACATCATTTCGCTTGCGAAACAGGATAGTAGGAAGGGCGGTCCTTATCCACCCACCGAACTGTGCAAGAGCTTTCCCAAAGGTACAATCAAATCACAGAGCGCCAGCAAGAGAACGCAGAGGAAGGGAAGGCTGAAAATGTTTTCAAAGCCATTTGGCCATTTGAAACGGACGCTCAGTTATTAAATACATGAGATGAAATGGTTAATGACCTGGAGAACAAAATCAATAAGCAACGAGAAAGCTCTAAGGATGAAGAAACTGACGTGCCATACCTCACTATTGAGGAATGGGCAAAGTTGGTAGCCTCTTATCTACCTGATGCACCCCAGGCCAAAGGAAATAAAACACTGCAAGACCTACCAACTGAGGAACCCCCAATGGACTTAAAAGATTTATGGGGATCACTCCTTAATATTATGTAGCTTTCGCTCAAGGCAATGCAATACCATTCAGATAAAATGGACATTCAATTATCTCTCCTCAATTTCTTGGCGGTCCATGTCTCAAATATAGACAACAGGCTGACAGAGATGAGTGATCTTATCAAGAGAGTACAAAACGACACCTAAATTGTCCATCTGAGTTGTTTCTGCTTCACCATCATAGACAAACTTCCAACCTTACCGACACTCATGGGGGAGCTCCTCATCAACTTAAAAAATACAAAAAATGCTGCGGGATCGACAAATACCATTATTCAAGACAACTCTATGAGCAAATGCGACCTAGCGGCAATGTCACAGCAGCATTCGGTGCAAGAAGCCCCCAGCTCCCCTTATAAAATCCAAGGGCCCCTGACTCAAACCAACTTGGCGGAGGTTATGGGTGGCACTCAAGGAGAAACGGGGGCAGAGTATCCCCCGCAAAAGGGGTTAAAATTACTCAAGAGGTGAGTCCGGGACTGGAGCCTGCCCACAAGGAATTTACTAATTTGGAACAAGAAGCGATCGCTGACCATGATACATAAGGACAAGCCCAAGATAAGAAGGCGTTGGATAACATAAGGTCTGGGCTGACAAAACCGTCAGAAACAGAAGAGAAAGGGGAAAAATTAGCTAATTACCAACAAGAATGCTCTTATTAAGTCATTTTTTCTGGCATCGGCCACAACCCAAATAAGAGACCAATCTGTTCCAAGTGCAAACAGGGTATCGACACCCCCACAGCCCTTGCAAAGCTTGGAGATTCCCCCCAACCTAGCAGATGGTTCCACCCTGAAGATTTCCTCAACCCGAGGAAGCGGCAAGAATGCAGAGCACATAATGATATCAAGTATGGAGGAAACTCAGTTACCTCAGTCAATGATTACTTTAGCTATTCAAACAAGCTATATGAGTAACGTTAACCCAGGGGAGCCTAAACTCAAACATCAGGATGGATAACCAGCCTAGTGTTACTAGAGAAAACCCTAGGATGAGCCATACAGCAAATGCCCCAGTTAGGGCACGGCCGACGAATCAACACTAATGGCTCGGCAAACTCCCGGATTAATGAGGAGCTGCAAGCTTCAGGGGCCCGTTACAGCAGCTCTCGAAAGGAGGAAGCAAAGATCATTCTGTTTATCATGGAATATAAATCAAAAGGGAGAGGGGACATCTTGAACAGAAGCAACATTTTGCGATTACTAACGAGCATCAGTAACCTGGCAGAAGTGGCCTCACGTGATCTGGAGTCCGTAGAATTTGAATCACACAAACATCTATCACAAAAAGAGATATCAAAAACATAATGGGCCAGACAGGAAATAACAGAGAAAATAATGAGGGAGGAAGAACAACTAAACGCCTGGGGGATCAGATTAAAATGCCAGAAATAAATAGGCTATCCAGAACCTTTGCTACACGAGTTGCAATCACATGATGGATGTAAGCAAGGTCATATGGGTGCTAGAAAGGAAAACTTATTCGGTACTCAAAGAAGCACGCAGCGCAGAATCCAACATCTGGAATCTCATGCTAGCAGGTGATAATAATGTTAAACAACTGGTCCTGGATATCTTGAACCATCAACTCCTGGTCCAGGAACACATGACAGGGTAGGAAATTAGTCAATAAAGGCTGTCAATTAAAGCTCTGTTCATGGAACATCAATGGACTAGGGTCCAACGCTCTGGATAAAGAACTCCTGCTTTATTTCCAAGATTTCGACCTCATCCTACTGCAAGAAACCTGGCTGGTTGAGCCGCTGCATCTGCAAGGATATAAGTCTTATCATCTTCCGGCCTGCAGGGAAGCCAAATTTGGATATCCAAAGGGAGGTCTCTCAATTAATTCTTCCATCAAGAGTATAAATACAGCTAAGGAACTACTCAACACGGCAACAACAACCAACGGCATACAAGCAATTAAGTTGGAGTTAACAGGTCTTGCCGATAGTCGGCAGTTAATACTTGTTAATATTTATCTCCATCCGCGAGATAAAAAGGCCGGTGACAAATTGTTGGTTTCTAAGCTGTCAGGATTACTTGAAGAAGAGGCCTCTCCGGACCTTATAGCCTATGGGAAGACTTTAACATGCTTCTAACAGGGCCTTATGAAAGAGACAAAGTAGTGGAAGAGCAATTCCGGGCCTGGGGGATCCCACATCAGGAAGCTAGTAAGTGGGGTAAGCAGACCAGCTCAGCAAAGGACCTCCTCAAGGATCTGGAAAACTTGAGCTTGGTCACGCTGAATGGGTGCTTCTTGGGTGATTGCCCACCGGCAGCTATGTTTCACAGCGCATTGTCAAATACAACACGTGACCACACTTTTACGTCATTCTCCCTGTTTAACAAAATAGTAGACTTCAGGATAGGCAGTTCAGACTATAGTGATCATCTACCACAAGTGCTTATTGTGGATGCTTATGGAACTGCATCTACCGAGAAACCTGCCTGCTTAGGCTCGGTGTTCACAGACAACTTAAGAAGCATTAAATGTAAAATACTTAATTTGGAGAACTTCCTGATCGAAACTTGAGGGAGGAAAATAAGAAGGAGAATAAATAGAGCAATTCGAACTCTTCGCCGGGTAGGGCCAGATGTCAACCTCCGAGATGTTAAGATCACTAAAAACAAGCAAGAAAAAACGGTCAGCACGCCGCAAAGGTGCAGAAACAGCATGGGCCAAAATTCTACATGATGTGAAAGCCAAAAACAGCGCCAGGTTCTGGCACACAGTGAAGAGATTACAGAATCCAAGTGCTCTTGGAATACATTCTCATATCACTGAAGAGGATTGGTTTAAGTATCTGTGGGACCACTTTAATAGTGAGTAAATAAACAATATACAGGAAGCTCTGGAGCACAGGAAAGCTGGCTTAGATCAATTAAAGCAAGACGATGAAACTAGCCATGGCTTCACGATAAAACAGATTATGAGCAGAATTTCCAAGGGCAGAGCTGAGGGTGCACCAGGCCCCAATGGTATACCACTGATTTTATATAAGCGAGACCCGGATTATTGGGCAGCCGATCTCCTGCCACTCTTTACTCACATTATGGAGACAGAGAGAATACCAGACTCTTGGAAGGGATCCATTATCTCCCTGATATATAAGAAAGACAGTAAAAACAACGCGGAAACTTATAGATTGGTTGCATTAATAGATAATGATGCCAAATATTATGCGGGATTGCTGTTGGAAGAACTTACAGAATGGGCATCTGAAATGGCATCTATTCCAATCAACCAATCAGGCTTCCAGAAAAGTAGGGGCACTTCAACAAACATCTTGGCTCTATCACTTCTAATGGATGCTACTAAAAATATTAATAAACCGCTATATGTCTGTTTCATAGACTATTCGGCTGCCTTCGACAGCATCGATAGGAATAAACTCTGGTTAAAACTCTCAACAATGAAAATTAATACCATACTTTTGAACCAGCTGATCTTACTTCATAGTGACACATGGATACAAATCAAGCTAGGCGCCGGAGAAAATATATCACGGAGAATCCCGACAACCAAGGGGCTGAAGCAGGGGTGCGTGCTGGCGCCGATTTTGTTTAACCTGTTTATGGCAGATCTCTTGCCAGAATTTGGGAAATGCAACCATCACGCCCCCAACCTCGGAGGTCTCTCCCTCTCGCATTTGCTCTATGCAGATGATTTGGTTCTGATTAGCCGTACTTCAATTGGCTTACAACTTCTGATAAACACCACAAGTCATTTCTCTAGCAAGAAAGGATTATGTATACATTTGGGCAAAACTAAAGTGATGATTATCAACCAGAAAAATAAATCACACTGTTTTCAATGGGAGTTGGAAGGTCAGAAACTGGATATCGAAGGAGAATTTAAATATTTGGGCGTTATTTTAGACAATAAAGGTACGTTCCTTCCGCAAAAAGCAACTATAAAAGGCAAAGGAACTCTAATAGCAGTCACATTAAAAAATATTAAACAAAAAATAAGCGGCCCGAGCTTCACCCCCTTACTACAGGTAATTTGAGCAAAACTCCTCCCAACCTTCACCTATCGAAGTGAGTGTCTCAGAGGGAGAGATGCCGACATCCTGGATAGGACGGTAACAAAGGCTATGCAAATCATTTGTAATCTCCCACGGTATACATCACCAGACCAAACAAGACTAGAGTTTGGCTTACCGAAACAACAGATAACACGTAAGGGGGCATATTTAAAATGCTGGCACAAAATAAAGGTAGCAGAACCAGAGACATTAAATGAATATTTATGGAATGAGCTTAACAGGAAAATAGAAAGTGCAGCTATGACCTATCTAAAAGACTCAATTGACAGCTTGGCCTTAAAAGTCCCCTGGGGCGCCATCAGGGTCCATAAAAGCTTTAAGGAGCTTGTTACCAAAACAGTAAAGATCTTGTCACGTGTCAAGGATAAAGCTACCCTTTCAGAAAGGGCACATGGATGGTTTGTCATCCAGAGCTATAACAGCTGCACTGCCCAACCTTATCTTGGCGCTGGGTTTACCAGGGTCAAAAAAGAAAAACTTCTGCACCTGAGGATGGGCATTTTACCAAAATAGTCGCATTTACCCCCATGGAAACGGATACAATTATTAACCCCTTCCATGCTGCGCAAATTCCGCCGCTGTGCTGACGGAATCTTGCGCGGGCGTGGTCATGACGGAACGGTTCCGTCATGAGCACAGCTCAACCGTGGCTCATGACGGAACCGTTCCGTCATGAGCACCGAAGGGGTTAACATTGTGCAGATTGTGTGCTGAGGCAAAGGAAGATATCCTACACCTTTTGTGTATATGTAAGGGTTTAGACAGGGAACGAAGATCCATGCTAAAGCCTGCCCTGAAAAGATTACAGATAAGAACATGCAGACAGGCAGTGAAGGCTTGCTTTGAGGGAGAGGACATACGGCTGGCCTGCTACCTGGTTCGTTTCTTGGAAGTGGCAGGAATGAAACTAAGGATGGCGGAGCAGGAACAAAAGCTAATGAATACCCTCTAGCCACATTTTTCCCTGACAAGCAACCAGCCTATTTTAATCCTGCTTATAATATAATTTTACTGGACAGCGATCTGCAATCCTTGGAGCATCTTTAAAGACTACAGACATTTCACGATTATTGCTTTGAAACGGCAGGGATTCTCTTTCCTTTTTTAAAATTAAAACAAGGTTTTTAAGATTTATAGAGCCATATTATTGGTGATAGTACTAACTAGTTTTGAATATTTTATGCCAATGACCACAAGTGCTTAATCATCTTACTTATAAGAACTAGATTCATAATATTTTATGCTTATGAAAAGAATAATATAGAAGTGCTGAATGATTATGTAATGGCGGACTCAGTATCTTATGTGAATGAGATAGTAATGAGTTAATTTAATCATATGTATTTTAATCAGTTGCATTTTAAATGAGTAATTTTATGCAATGGTTTTTATTAACTAAGCATATAATAAACATTACCTTACCTTACCTGACCATTACCTTACTTAAGTGATTCACAAATGCTCTGGAAATTAAATAATAATAACAGATCATCAAGGTGTGTATAAATAAACAAGCAAAATGAAAAATGGAAACATTTTTAACGTTCTGTAAACGTGAAGCAAGCAGTCAGACGGGGTTGCATACTAGCCACTTTTTTATCTATATTAATTTTCTTGATAAAGGGCTTTATTACGAGTATAGTGGCCCCCGGACTGCCGTACTTGCAGTGGCTGTCTGACCGCCACTACCCGATGGTCCAGCCGCTGTATTACGATGGTGGCAGTGAGATGGCCACATGACCGATGGTACTGCTAGGATCCAAGATCCCACGGCGGCAAGGGTGGGGAGAGGGGAAGGAAATCGTGGTGTTGCTCTTACAACCTACCTCCCAGCCTAACCTTTCAGAGTGGGGACACCGCCATTTAAAGGTTGACAGTAAGGAAGGGAAGGGGCCCCACACACAGCCCCTGGGCATTTTCTTTATGTGGCGGGTGTTCTGGGGGACAAATGTTGTGCCCCCCCAAAAAAGCACAACATGGTGCATACCACAAAGTGCACGGGAGTACTGGAGGCGCTCTCACAGTGGCGGTGTGCGATTTCAGCTATTTAAGCTCTTCAACGGGCAAAATAGTGCCACCACCATGAGACTGCTGCCACTTCCGCACCAGCCCTTATTCACATTGTACTCTGGCGGGCGGGTATGCCACGAGCTTGACGGTCCTTCTGGGACAGACGCAGCAGAAGTCCTAGAGGAAGGCCATCCTAAACCACCAGGCCCAAAGTGCTGATGGTTTAGGAAAGGATTCCCCCATGTTGGGTAGACGACCCATGCCCATTCTTCTTTATGCAGTTGATGGGTGCTAATTCCTCGCACTGCCAATGTGTTACAGCTGTTATTTGATTACTTTAGTGAATTTGTGGGAGAACTCAAATTAAAGGGGAAGGATCAGAAATCACACATCATGACTTTTGGGCCAAAGAAGACACACTCACGTTGGTTCAATATAGGGGAGACCTTTTTTTACTAATGCCCAGAATTGAAATTATCTTGGCACCATGTTGGATGAAAATTTAAAGTGGAGCAAGCTTTTAACAAAGATGGCTCATACATTTGCAGGGGCTTTGGGCACTATTTTTACATTTGCCAGGAAGCCTACCAAAGATCTAATTTTATTTGATAAAGCCAAATGTCTTTCTCTTGGTACTTGTGGGGCAGGTGTTTGGGGCTACATTGATCCAGGCTGTTTGAAAAACATAGAAAATATACTCTTAAGCAGGTTGTTAGTGACCCCAAAGAGCACTGCAAATGTTACTGCTCATACCGAAGTTGGCCTCCCTAATATGGATGACACTATAAAGATTGCACCTCTCTCAATATGGCTGCAGATTTGGAACTGCCCTCAGACCAAATTTTCTCGACGAGTTCTTAAAGACTATGTCAAGTTCAATCATATGGTTTCTATCCCCTGGTTAGTCTATATCAGGGTTTTCCAAAGTCGGTCCTTGAGGGCTGGATTAATGCAAGATTTTTAAGATTACTACATTTATCTAAATGTGGCTATACAAAAAAATCACGCATGGATCTGGCCCTCCAGGACCGACTTTGGAGAACCCTGGTCTATATGAAAAGAACCTTTACAGAGCTTGGAGTTCATAATTGTTTTTATCCTCCAAATAAAATCAATAAGAATTCTAGAACTAAAGTAAAAACCTTCATCCATAACCATAGAAAACCAATTGGAACGACCAAAACTCAGGCCATGGACTCTGTCCATCACTACATAGAGATCATGACCGCCTGAGGGGATTGAATGTTATTTTCTATGGATATCTAGCCCCAAGCATAGATTTTACTTAACTCACTTTAGATAGTGCACAGTTCATTTCCTGGTAGATTTCGCCCAGCAGGGTGCTTGGTTTTCAACCTTGCTGTGCTGTCCATGCAATGGCGGCTGCTATTTACCGGGGGTGGCAGGGTGGGGGGTAGGAGGGGTGTAAATTAAATTAATTTAAAAAAAAAAACACTTACCTTCAGTCAAGCCACCTGGCCATACGCCGCCTATCAGTCCGCTCGCCGCCGCAGCTGCCTCTCGCTTCTGGGAGCAGGAAGCAGAAAGCAGGAAGCAGGAAGCACCCAGGCTCCTGATTCCCTAAGCCAATCACAATGCTGCAATTGCGTTGTGATTGGTCTGAGCACCGTGGTTCGGTACTCAGATGGGGAATGGGGGCCTGGTCATGTTCTGCACCCAGGCTGTAATGAAGCCTGGGTACGGAACATGCAAAGTGTGCATGACTGGGAGGGCCGGTCAAACTGTTATATGTACTTTAGAGTAGAGTTACCACTTGTCCTCCCATCCCTTGTCCTGGCAGTCCAGCCCTGCCCATACCAGGAAACGGAAAACTAAAATGATAATAATGCTGGTTATTATCATTTTAGTTTTCCTACTAGGTCGCAGAGCAGTGGGGCGAAGCTCCTCCGCCTCACCGGAGGATCCACCTCTGTGTACATGCAATATTATTACTCAGCAATCTCTTTCCATTTGATCTACAGCTGAATTTTTACACTCCATTCTGCATGCCTATAATCCTAGATCTTTTAGGTAAACTCTCTAAAATTAGTGTTTTAATTCACAGTTTATATTCTATGCAATCAGCAGTTATGTTCGGCAAGAATTGAGGAAAAGGAGAGATATGAAAAATCTGGCTGTCAGTTTTTTAGCATTTTTAATATAGGTTTTTCTGATATGTTTTATGGACGATTTTAAGCTGACTTTTATAGCTATTGTGGATTGTTATCTATGAACTGATATTATATGTTATCGTCATAATTTGTAATTTTCATTTAAATGCCCTATTTATATGAAAAAATACTCTAGGCTTCTTTGCACACTCTTTTGCATTCTTTCATATTGCTTTGACTAGTGATGCGTTTGTCTTTTTATGGCTATACTGACAAATAAAAGTGTTTTGACTGAATGACTGTGAAGGAATTTGAAATTGGAGGCTATAAATTGAGTTGGCATGCTCATATTCATTTGTGAGAGCAGTCCAGGTGCATCAAACAGAATGTAATATGGATGATGGGTGTCCTTCATTAAATTTAGAACAGTTCCAACCTTCTATTAAAGTTGTCATTTTTCGTTTTGTTTTGTCAAATCATCGAAATTGCTTGGGCTTGGTTCCCCAAATTCTGATGGTGACTCAGAGTGTGTACCCGGATTCCAATGATGATTCAGCGGTGGTGCTTGGATTTCAGAAATAATTAAGTGGGGTGCTACGGATGTCAACCACTGTGTTAAGGAATTGTCTGAGTAGCCATAGTATCCCACTGTCACATTCCACCTCTGATTCTTGTGATTCTGGTTTCTGGACATGGGATTACTTTGTGTCTTTTAGAATTTGAATGAACACTCGATGCTGAAAAAGATTAATATTACACTCATTATAACACTCAACACGTCAAAATACACAATGATATGTCTGCAACGCCTACAGTACTATGGCTGCTTGTGCCTTAGGCGTGGTAAAAAATGGCATATAAACACATCTACTGTAATGATTGAGGACTCACAAACCTAAATCACTTTTATTATTGTATCATAGTACTGTGGCATGTTGCAGTATGCACAACCCCAGTTTGAAGACCTGGGCCATATCATGAACGTGTGCACTTGTACATACATTTAACTCCGAATTTCTCCGAATTAATGTGGGTGCTGCACACAGCACAGTTCAGGAACAAAGAAGAAACCTATTTTTCCATTGGTGGTGTCTGCTTCTCATGCAGCACACCCATTCATGACAAAGGCCCTCACCCACCATCTATAATGTTATATTAATTAAACCCACAATTCTTTTATACTCCGCTCTCACCATGTTTGAAACAATCACATTCCAAATGTGGAAAAATACACCCAAAATCAAATGAGCAGTGAGTGCTTAACTCATGGCTTTGTATTAAACTGCAGAAGTCTTTTTTCTTAAAATTGAAACCAGATTTAAGTTTTAAGAAAAACACTTTTAGAAACTCCAAGAGAGTGGTTAACACATCTTTTGCACATTTACGCATTAGGGGGCGTATTTACGAGCGGAGTTGCTTTGCTCTTACACCACGCAAGGTGGTGCAAGAGTGGCGCAAGTCCTAAATGAGATTTATGCAGCCACGCAAGGCCACTCTGCATGGCCCACAGTGGTGCCATAAATCTGTAGTAAAGCAATGCAGGGCAAATCGCTACGTTGTCTTACTCTGCGCTGGGGAGGCATTCCATGGGCATTGTAGGGGTGTATACTCCCATAGGGGCATATTATCAAGACAGGCGATAAAATGATCGCCGCTTTAGCGGCAGAAAACTGCTGCTAAAACGGTGATAATGGGCTTGATAATATGCTCTATGGAATTCCAATTGAAGCTCAGGTTAGATGTCCTTCACGTCTAACATGGGCTTCAATTGGAATTCCATAGAGCATATTATCAAGCCCATTATCGCCGTTTTAGCAGCAGTTTTCTGCCGCTAAAGCCGCGATAATTTTATTGCCTGTCTTGATAATATGCCCCATAGTTTTTGAGGCATTCCCAGATTTATCAGAACTGGTAAACCTGTGAATGCGCCAAAAAGTTACGCCTTCCCAGAGAGGCTTTAACAAGGAGAAATATCATTATTTCTCCTCGTTTCTTCTTCTTTCTATGTAGAAAGATACATTTGCCTCTCAGGATTGTTTTTTTCCTGCACAAAAACAATCTTGCATGCAACACAGGTACCCTGGTGGAAGGGGGCCTGCTATGGCACCAAGCAGCTAAAAGGGCGCCAGCCCAAGAGAAAAGGCAGGAATGTATGTATTCCCTTAAATACGGTGCATTCCTTCCCTTTCTTTCTCACGCAGTGCAGTGCAGCAACATGACTTGCTGCACTGCCTGACTTTTTCATAAATCTGCCCCCAGGCTCTTGTTATTAGTAATGAAAGTTCATCAATATTGAAACGATGTTATCAATTTGTCCACAAAACCCTGAAAAATCTGAAGGTGCAGCCTATTTTTGTTAATACAATTAATATTGACTTTCTTGTCGTGATCACTGTAGAGAAATGTGACATCAATGCGTTCATGCCTCCATAATGTTGAGTCGAATTTCATATTTAAATAATACATACTTTTCAGAGTTACAACTAATATTGTATTCACAATTTATTTCCTTATGGAGCTCGATTATGACATCAAAACCAGTACACGGCTGTCATGCCAGTATGTAATTTCTTTGATCAGTTGTCTAGCAGCATAAAGAATGTCATTCATCAAGTTTTCCCTGCAGCTCTTGTACAGTACAATTCTGCCCACTTTGTATATTCATAGCCATCTAATGCGGCCATGCATCATCAGGCTGGCTGAACATCAGTTATTGTTGAAGTGAAGTTGTTGTCTAGATTTGGGAATAAATATCCTCAATCTACTTTCATTAAGCCATCTATGAAAGCCCATACGAGTCCTATGATGTAATGACATTATCATACTTATAGGAAAGCAATATCTGTGCAAACCAGTCTTATTACAATCGAGTTATGACGTCAAGACTATCTGGTAACTATAAATATTGTCACTAGTTGAATGTTGTGATTTGTTTCAAGCAAACAAAGATTTACACTTGTTTCCTTGAACAGAAACACACAATTTGAAAACACACAAAAAATGGATGTCTGCAGCTGTTTTCAGTTGAGGAACTAGGAGAACAGGAGTCTGGAGCCCTTGTAGGCCTTCTAATTTCAGTTGCTTAACAAGCATTGGCAAATCCAGCAGTGTTGTCTATTCTACAATTGAAAATTATTTTTTATTGAAGGCGAGTTTGTGTTTGTGGTTGCGTGGATGGATGACTCGTTGAATGTGAGAGTGAGACAGTGAGTGCATGGACAATAAAAGAAAGAATGCACGGATATCTGTAAGAATGGGTGAATACATAGAATATTGGCTAAATAAATGAGTATATGAATGATGAATGGGTAGCTGCTGGAATGGGAGAGTGCTTGAGTGGATGAATGGTCAAATGAGTGCCTGGATTTACGTAGACAGGTTATATCACTCTTGCAGACTGAGACCTCAAGCAGCAGTTGTGAGAATGTTATAAACAAAGCAACTTTTGCCGTACGAGGTAAGTACCATCAGTATACCAAAAATTTGGTACCACTATGACTAGAATGCCCACAACAAATAATTACTTACCATCATAAAGCCAATGCAAACATTGCATTTTAGGTGGGCAGAATCATTACAAAAGAATTCTTTATAATTCTAGAATTTCCACCATTTAATTATACCAGGGCAAGCATTACGGATAAACGGGCACCATTGTCACAATAAAGCCATTAACGTGTTAGGAATTACCACCAATATGCGTTAATCTTCAACTCATGTTCAGATTGCACTTAAAATCTTATGTCATCCTAGAGATGCTTCATTACTTATATGTCTTAGCTGAATGCCTGCATTTTGCAACACTACCAGTCATTAATTCTTAGTGCATGATTATGTTTGCAATATCACTCAGCAATCCAAGTGTGTGTTTAGATTTGCCTCATCATTCAGTAATCATCAGTGCTTGTCCAGATTTGCACCATCACCCATTAATAGTCAGTGCAAGCTTATAATTACATTGATGCTCCTAAATAAGGACATTTTGCCTGGATTTTCACCGTTACTCAGAATTCTTAACTATATACTGGGATTTACACCATAAATCCATTGAGCATGATCAAATTGCCTTATTTCTCAGTTATACTTGGTCCCTATTCATATTTTCCAAATCACTCTTTGATTCTTGGTACCTGCCTAAGTTTGTACCATCACCCATGAATCCTAAATACATGTTCAGATTTGCACTATTAGTCACTGATTACATACCTAGATGTGTGCTATGTACAAGTAATACTCAGCGCATGTTGATAGTCGCATTATTGCTCAGAAATCTTGTCTGAAGGGCTGATTTTTGCAACATCATCATTTTTACTTAAGCCAGTCAACCAGTGCGCCCTTGGTTTGCTTTAGCATTTCAGCTCAGGGCACATACTTCAAAATTACCAATGCCTGCCACATCAGCCTCTTGTGAGTTCTAGATGATATGTAGGAGCCCTACAATAGATGCCAACTGTTTGCAAGGCAAGCTCCCTTAGTATCCAAAAGGAGCATTAGGGACCGTATTATGCATATTGCCTTTGGGGTGCAACGGGTGTGTGTGCCCTCTTTTGCGCCTCCGGGGCATGATAGTACTACAGAAACTGATACCGCTGGTGCATATGTAGTGCCAGGGCTATCTTGAGAGGACATTCCCTCATTTGCATGGAGGTGTGGCTCCATGTAAATGAGAGACTCACTTTACCTTTGAACTTTACACTTTGCACTTTACCTTTGCCTCTGTGCCTGCATAACAGATGCAGGCACAGAGGCAAATAGGCTCTTAGGAGACACACTGACATTGCACCACAAAAAGGTGGAACACTGTTTGTGCGCTCCCTGAGGGCAGACCACTAGAGGGGGAAAAGGAGGTCTAATGAACCCTCCAGGCATCACCCAGCAGGTAGGTACTATCACTAATTGCACCCTCCTGCAGAGGGATCTCTGTCCTCTCTTTAAATTGCAGGCAGGTGCCACCTTCACAGAGAAAGAAACAGTTGCTGCATCAGTCAGATGTTTTATATTTCACTGAGTGCATTGTCCTGATGTAGCACAAGTTTTCAGCTGCCCAGAGGGCAATGTATTATTTGTAATAGGGCACATTAGCTATGTTTGCACCCGGTGCATCTATTTACAGGTGAGCCATGGTGCAAAATGGCCATGTCTAAAATACAGGTCCAGAAGAGTGAGCTTGCTCTGGTCTCTGGCTGTGGATGTACTCTTTTCAGGTGTACCCCAACCTTGCTTTGCCAGAGTGCTGTACACACAGATGCTGCCCTTCTCTTCCTATAACGTAACATAGGTTTGATCGCTGGTCCTTGCAGGAACATGGGTGAACTGTATACTTAAAAACACAATGCTTCTCAAAGAATTTCTCTCAGTGAATGTTCAGGGGCAGATTTACTAGCATTGTGTGTAAGTGCAGCATTGCAATTTGCTGAGGTGCATTGCATCAAAGTGACATATCAGAAATGCACCATATTTGCAAAGATATGTCACTTTTCTCATGTCTCCTGCTGTTGCACTGTGCGCTGCCTAGTGTCAATGCAGGCACACTTGTGCCATGGTGCAAGGGTGTCTGCATTACAGGCATGATAATTTTCGCTCCGGAAAGGACACTTTCCTTATAAAACAATCCTCAAATGCATTTCCTATTACTATTGGTGACGAGGAATGAATCACATACAGAACTAGGAAATACAAATATTTCTCCTCGTTACGGCTGGATCTGAGAGGTGTTTTGACACATTCCCAGGTTTGCAGTTCTTTGTAAATCTGGGAATGCACCAAAATACATGGATGGATGCATGGGAACACTCATACTCCACCCATGGAGAACCTCCCTGCCACAAGGTAATGCAAGGCAGTGGAATGCTCTGGCTTATCTTACTTTGGATTTTACATTTACTAAATAACGCAGAGCCATGCAAGGTAGCATTGTGTGTCTCAGTAAATCCCTTGCTTTGTTCTTACATTACATTGCATGATGCAGGTACAATACATGCCCTTTCTAAATGTGCTTTTTAAGTGTGTATATAAGATAAGACGTCCAACTATACCAACACTGATATAAGTAGCTCAGTTGATTACTATCACAAAATGCTAATAGTAATAGATTCTAAATCTGGCACAGATGATGATCAATTATAAGTATATTTAGTTAAATGTGCATTATTAATTATAAACAATTCCATAGAATTTGAATTTACAAAGGTAACATATTACATTTTCTTATATACATTAGTACCCCTGGTGGTTCATACTTTTAAGAGTATAGTTCTGATGATGCGGTGCAGAACATGTGATGAGGTGAATGTGTACACCAGTGCAGGAAAGTCTCCAGGCCGAATGAGTCCATAAAAGAAAGTCTCTGTATTCCTGACAGAGTGTAGGATAAGTAGACATGCATGGGTTCTGAGGTCTTTTGACATGTGGTAAAGAGCGTCTCTGTAATGCAAGAGCAGTTGAACTGCAGATCAGAGGAAAAGGCAGAGATAGTTGCCATCCTTCATTAAATTGGAGCCAGGCACGAAACACCCACACTAGTAAGGACTTTATTGATTCTATTAAAAGGTGCCATGCCCAAGACTTCAACCGATCCTGCATGTGGTGGACAATGGGAATGCACTCGGATATCTTGTTACAGTAAAATTCCAAGATGGCTTGCATGTTTACTCTAGGGAAAAGCCGGAATCAGAGGCAGTTCTCTCCTGATGGCTGAACAAACCTTATGAGGACACAGTGACTGAGGTGGCGATCACGATCCGGTAAAAACCGGGTACGAACCGTCGGACGGAGCATATTCTCCGTCCGACACGTACCCGGTCTTAAAAATATACAAACATGGAATTACGATTCGCACGGAAACACCATTTCCGTACGAATCGTACAAAAGCCCGACCAACGAAAATAAACATACAAATGTGATCCGGGAAAGCGCCGACGTGACGTCGGGACGCACGCAGCCTGCCATTCACGAACCAGGAATCACGATTCGCACCGACATCATCCCGCACAGTGAATATTTTCCGGCAGCCAAAAACTGCCGGGAAATCAGGACGACGCGAACAAGGAGTACCTGTACGCTACGGACAGACATGGACCCGAACCTACGTGTCATCCCGGCCCTCATAGCAGTCGACCTCCTCCACAGGTTACGACGCAGACGCCGCAGAAGGTCAGAACAACAAAGGGAGGGGGGAAAGGGGGGGGGCAGGACCAGGGGCAGGCCACAAATCCCCCACCAAAGTCACACAGCACACATGCCCTGGACATACCTGACCCCCAGGCCCTGGTCACTATGAGGGGGTGGGGGCGTGTCCAGCAAAGCCAGCATCCGCCACAACGGAAGTGCTTGACGACGCGAACCGGCAACACAACAATACAGGTACGTCCCGTACCCACGCCTTAAGAGCGTGGGTATGAGTCGTACCACGCCCACACCTACGTCATCCCAACAATGGCGGGACGGCTGTACCCACGTGGCAAAGGCCTTGGTACGGACCGCACAAGCATCACATAGCGTGGGGACGCATATGTACGGACCGTACCCCCACCCCCGTATGCATGGAGTGTACCCCCAACCGCAACAGTGTAAGTACGACCCATACCCCCACCCCAACAGTGTATGTACGACCCGTACCCTCACCGCATACGTATGGAGCGTACCCCCACCCCAACAGAGTAAGTACGACCCGTACCCTCACCCGCGGACGTATGGAGCGTACCCCCACCCCAATAGTGGAAGTACGGACCCTACCCCCACCCCAACCGTGGCCCGTACCACACCCGCGTATGTATGGAGCGTACCCCAACCCCAACAGTGTAAGTACGACCCGTACCCTCACCCGCGTACGTATGGAGCGTACCCCCACCCCAACAGTGTAAGTACGACCTGTACCCTCACCCGCATACGTATGGAGCGTACCCCCACCCCAACAGTGTAAGTATGACCCGTACCCTCACCCGCGGACGTATGGAGCGTACCCCCACCCCAACAGTGTAAGTACGACCCGTCCCTCACCCGCGGACGTATGGAGCGTACCCCCACCCCAACAGTGTAAGTACGACCCGTACCCTCACCTGCGGACGTATGGAGTGTACCCCCACCCCAACAGTGTAAGTACAGACCCTACCCCCACCCCAACCGTGTATGTACTGCCCGTACCCACACCCGGGTATATGTATGGAGCGTACCCCCACCCCAACAGTGTATGTACGGACCCTACCCCCACCTCGTATGCATGGAGCGAACCCACACCCGTGTATGTTCTAAGCGTACATATCCTGAAATAGGAGGGGTGGGTGCAGAGTCCTCCCAGCAGTGCCCAGAGACAGGAGGGGTGGGTGCCTATCACTCCCAGCAGTGCCCAGAGACAGGAGGGGTGTGTGCCTATCACTCCCAGCAGTGCCCAGAGACAGGAGGGGTGGGTGCCTATCACTTCCAGCAGTGCCCAGACACAGGAGGGGTGGGTGCAGAGTCCTCCCAGCAGTGCCCAGAGACAGGAGGGGTGGGTGCAGAGTCCTCCCAGCAGTGCCCAGAGACAGGAGGGGTGGGTGCAGAGTCCTCCCAGCAGTGCCCAGACACAGGAGGGGTGGGTGCAGAGTCCCCCCAGCAGTGCCCAGACACAGAAGGGGTGTGTGCCTATCACTCCCAGCAGTGCCCAGAGACAGGAGGGGTGTGTGCCTATCACTCCCAGCAGAGACAGGAGGGGTGGGTGCCTATCACTCCCAGCAGTGCCCAGACACAGGAGGGGTGGGTGCAGAGTCCTCCCAGCAGTGCCCAGACACAGGAGGGGTGTGTGCAGAGTCCTCCCAGCAGTGCCCAGACACAGGAGGGGTGGGTGCAGAGTCCTCCCAGCAGTGCCCAGACACAGGAGGGGTGGGTGCAGAGTCCTCCCAGCAGTGCCCAGACACAGGAGGGGTGGGTGCAGAGTCCTCCCAGCAGTGCCCAGACACAGGAGGGGTGTGTGCCTATCACTCCCAGCAGTGCCCAGAGACAGGAGGGGTGGGCGCAGAGTCCTCCCAGCAGTGCCCAGACACAGGAGGGGTGGGTGCAGAGTCCTCCCAGCAGTGCCCAGACACAGGAGGGGTGTGTGCAGAGTCCTCCCAGCAGTGCCCAGACACAGGAGGGGTGTGTGCAGAGCCCTCCCAGCAGTGCCCAGACACAGGAGGGGTGTGTGCAGAGTCCTCCCAGCAGTGCCCAGACACAGGAGGGGTGGTTGCAGAGTCCTCCCAGCAGTGCCCAGACACAGGAGGGGTGTGTGCAGAGTCCTCCCAGCAGTGCCCAGACACAGGAGGGGTGGGTGCAGAGTCCTCCCAGCAGTGCCCAGACACAGGAGGGATGGGTGCAGAGTCCTCCCAGCAGTGCCCAGACACAGTAGGGGTGTGTGCCTATCACTGCCAGCAGTGCCCAGAGACAAGAGGGGTGTGTGCAGAGTCCTCCCAGCAGTGCCAAGAGACACAGGAGGGGTAGGTGCAGAGTCCTCCGAGCAGTGCCCAGACACAGGAGGGGTGGGTGCAGAGTCCTCCCAGCAGTGCCCAGACACAGGAGGGGTGTGTGCCTATCACTCCCAGCAGTGCCCAGAGACAGGAGGGGTGGATGCAGAGTCCTCCCAGCAGTGCCCAGACACAGGAGGGGTGGGTGCAGAGTCCTCCCAGCAGTGCCCAGACACAGGAGGGGTGTGTGCAGAGTCCTCCCAGCAGTGCCCAGACACAGGAGGGGTGGGTGCAGAGTCCTCCCAGCAGTGCCCAGACACAGGAGGGGTGGGTGCAGAGTCCTCCCAGCAGTGCCCAGACACAGGAGGGGTGTGTGCAGAGTCCTCCCAGCAGTGCCCAGACACAGGAGGGGTGGGTGCAGAGTCCTCCCAGCAGTGCCCAGACACAGGAGGGGTGGGTGCAGAGTCCTCCCAGCAGTGCCCAGACACAGGAGGGGTGTGTGCCTATCACTCCCATCAGTGCCCAGAGACAGGAGGGGTGGGTGCAGAGTCCTCCCAGCAGTGCCCAGACACAGGAGGGGTGGGTGCAGAGTCCTCCCAGCAGTGCCCAGACACAGGAGGCGTGTGTGCAGAGTCCTCCCAGCAGTGCCCAGAGACAGGAGGGGTGGGTGCAGAGTCCTCCCAGCAGTGCCCAGACACAGGAGGGGTGTGTGCAGAGTCCTCCCAGCAGTGCCCAGACACAGGAGGGGTGGGTGCAGAGTCCTCCCAGCAGTGCCCAGACACAGGAGGGGTGGGTGCAGAGTCCTCCCAGCAGTGCCCAGACACAGGAGGTGTGTGTGCCTATCACTCCCAGCAGTGCCCAGAGACAGGAGGGGTGGGTGCAGAGTCCTCCCAGCAGTGCCCAGACACACGAGGGGTGGGTGCAGAGTCCTCCCAGCAGTGCCCAGACACAGGAGGGGTGTGTGCAGAGTCCTCCCAGCAGTGCCCAGAGACAGGAGGGGTGGGTGCAGAGTCCTCCCAGCAGTGCCCAGACACAGGAGGGGTGTGTGCAGAGTCCTCCCAGCAGTGCCCAGACACAGGAGGGGTGGGTGCAGAGTCCTCCCAGCAGTGCCCAGACACAGGAGGGGTCGGTGCAGAGTCCTCCCAGCAGTGCCCAGACACAGGAGGGGTGTGTGCCTATCACTCCCAGCAGTGCCCAGACACAGGAGGGGTGGGTGCAGAGTCCTCCCAGCAGTGCCCAGACACAGGAGGGGTGGGTGCAGAGTCCTCCCAGCAGTGCCCAGACACAGGAGGGGTGGGTGCAGAGTCCTCCCAGCAGTGCCCAGACACAGGAGGGGTGTGTGCAGAGTCCTCCCAGCAGTGCCCAGAGACAGGAGGGGTGGGTGCAGAGTCCTCCCAGCAGTGCCCAGACACAGGAGGGTTGTGTGCCTATCACTCCCAGCAGTGCCCAGAGACAGGAGGGGTGGGTGCAGAGTCCTCCCAGCAGTGCCCAGACACAGGAGGGGTGGGTGCAGAGGCCCCCAGCAGTGCCCATGGAAAAAAAGGGTGGAGTACCCACAGATCCAATTGCCACAATTGTCAGTCAGGTGCACAAAGACCCTGCAGTACATGTAACACATGTGTGCTTGGCTGGGAGTACACACATGCCTACAGCCTAAAAGGGAACATGTCCACATGAAGTCATGACAACAGACTACATACACAAGTACAGTGATCACCAAGGATGCCACGAATGATGCAGGTGGAGACATCGCTCTGCATGCATGGCCAAAGTTGAAGGGGTCCGTCACACACCCAGCTAATGTAGACACAGCTCAGCGCTAAATATTGGGAACACCCTGCAGGAAAGATGTCAGGGTACACAGAGGAAGGAACACACCTTGGGACAATTTCACCATGCAGGAACTGCTTACATGAACAGAGAAACCTAGCTAACACCTTGTGATGGCACACAGATACCAGGGTACCCCCTATGACCAGCACACTACTACATTTCTCACACACCCAACACATGATCACCACACAAAATCATGTAGCAGCCCCACCAAAAGCAATACCACAAAAGCAGTAGTGTTCTAAGGAGAAAAAAAAGGCTTTATTCAGCATTTCCAAATAAAGTGTGTGTGGATAAAGTTCAATATTTACAAAGCCCATAGGGCAGTCCATGAGTCACAGCTGGATGGGGGACACAGTGGGACGTGTGTCCCCTAGCTTGCCTGCACAGTCAGACCCCTTCGTCTTCCACAGCGGGGAGGGCATCATGTGGGGGGGAAGGACCAGGCACCGCAGGGACATGAGGGCGAAGGGTAGGCGTCGTGGGTGCAGGGATGGAGGACTCCACCACAGGGGGTGGGGCAGGGCCAAAGGCGGAGGCCAGGATGTCGCTGCACACCTTAGCAAGGTCCTCCAGTGTCTCCCCTGCACCCGAAGGAACCACAGGCCCCAAGGAGGGGGGGGCTCAGAGGGATGGGTCGCAGCACCACTGGGGGAGGGTGTGGACAGGGGGGGGACTCAACCACCCTGACCGGGGACTCCCTTGACCGCTTGCGGGGTGGTGTCACAGTGGGGCTCAGGGACAGAGCGGCCATGAAGGAGTCCTTGCCGGATATGTGGCCAGGAGAGCTGAGGGGAGGGGATTTGGAGGGAGTGGATTTGGTGGAATGCGGACTCCCACTCTGGCTGTGTGACTTATGTTTGCCCCCCGACCCAGTGGGTGTGCCTACTTCACCCTGTGTGTGCGTGCCAGGAGGTGTGCGTATGACCTTCCCTGCTGGTGTGGTGCCTGTGTCTGTTGTGGTGGGTGCATGCTGACGTCTGGGTGTACGTGGGACAGGCATGGGAGTGGGAAGTGTGGATGGGTCAGGGGTAGGGGGTTGGACGTAGCGCTGCAGGAGACCCACTGCTGCAGTCAGTGTCGAGTCAATGGACCTCAGCAAGTTGCGTTGGTCAGCCTGCGATGAAAAAATGCCCTCCAAGTATGTCTCCATGTTGTTCAGCACTTGGCTGTGGCCATGGAGGACATTAAGCATCGCAGCCTGACCAACCTGCAACTGCCGCTGGATGTCCACAGACTCGGCATTGGCGGCAGCAGTGGAGACAGGGGCAGGGGGTGCGGTGCCTGGCAGGAAGGAGACATGTGGTGACCGGGCACGCTGGGAAGGGACACGAGCAAGTGGGAGGCGGCTGGTGGCAATGGAGGGGGCGGGGTGAGATGTTGTGCCGCTGTCAGCTGCTGGTGCAGCCTCCGCCCACTCGGAGAGATCATCCTCGGACCCGTCAGCTTCATATTCTGTCGTGCCAGTGGACAGGTCCTCGGCCTCACTCTCCTCCACCTCAGTTCCACTCAATGTGCCAGCCACGATGTCAACGCTGGCACTGGTGCTCGGTCCCTCCGCTCCGTCTGTGCTCATGTCTCCCTCCGTGTCCCCCGACGATGCCGTGGGCAAGGTGAAGAGACAGCAATTAATCACACACCTGTATACATATGTCACATGAGTCCAATCGACATAGGTTACAGTGCATAGCCTGAAAAGAAAGATCAGTAACATCTACAAAACAAGGTACAGATGTAGGGCATGCAACACACAATTGGTTGACCCACCATGCCACTGAAAATCCATGGAGAGCATGACACAATAGCAAATGACATGAAATGGAGTTTGACATAGGAGCCAGGCCCTGGGGACAGTCCAGCACTGCATATGCACCACACAGCGTTCCCGAAAATAGGGATGAGCAGGGACCATATCCATGAACTTGAGGCACATGCTGCATAGGTAATACTGAAAACATGCCCACCATGACTGGCTCACTGCACCTTGAGTGTATGTCCAGACAAACATCACACACTGGCCAGACCTAGAAAGGAGAATTCTGGTTTTGACATGTAGGCTTTGCCCGCACCAACCACCCCCTACATGAGACAATTTGTTGAGACACAGGTGGCACTTACATGTCTTAGTCTGGGTGAAATACACAGGGGCTGCATAAATGCAAGATTGGACGCCAAATACCCAAGGTGCGCCTGTCCAAATAATCATGTACAAATGGCCATCATCAGATGATTGTAACAAGACACACAGGCACTGGCCACCGTGAGTATGAACAAGGAGAATCAGGTCAGGCTGTACAGTGGACACTTGTACTACATTTTACGTCAATATACTTGGTGCCAGGGGACAATGGCACAGAGCACAACCTATGCTGTAGACACTGAGAGTGTCCACGTTTTGTGATGACGCACATGACACCTATGAAAATATGCCCCAGGGGACAGTAGTGGCCACACAACTCCATGGTCCAGAATGGGAATGACTGCAACACACGCCACCATCCCTGCACTATGCGTATTGCACACTCATGCACATCATGTCACAGGCCACAACATAGGACATGCATGCTGTGAAGCATGACACTTGAGAGACTAACTCCCATGTCTGGACTCAGCATCAGTGCCAACTGACATGGAACCCACATGTACTGAACTGGACAGGGCAAAGGCAAGGTCCCAAAACCTGTTACACACCACCCCCACACATGATGCTACAGGCATAGTTCACGTGGAGAAAGCGCCAGCCTACATTACCTTGTGAAGGAGTGACTACACACAGACCTGGGAACACATTGCAAGGAGGGGAAGGGAGGCAGGAGAGCACCGCTATACTGTGGGTAACTGGATCTGCACAGCACCTTTAAACCCTGGCAGTGTATCCATGCAACTGTGCACTTACAAATGCTGGTGACACACAACAAACACACATGTACCTACCCCCTTCCTGCTGCTGATTCTTCTGTAAGCGCCTGTCCAAGTCTGGAAATACCACCGCCAGCACACGCTTGTGGATGTGGGTCAGACGGCGGCACCCGCGGTTCTTATGGGTCTCAGGTGACTCCCCCAGCAGGACCCGTGCGATCCTCCGCGTCCAGCACCGGATATCCTGCCAGCGTTTTCTCATCTGGGCCAGGCGCCGCTTGCGACCATCCGCACTCCTCACAGCACTGACGGCGGTCAACCATATCTGCTTCTTGGCAGAGGCGCCTACCTGTGAGGATGAACAAGTGACACTACATCAATACACCAGGCACATGTCACAGAGAGACATATTAGAACAAATTTGCTGTTTACAACAAGGCATAGTATGCATCCAACGCATTGCACCTTTGTCATAGGGACATGATCCTCTGGGGAAGGGCAAAAGCTGTACGTGCCATTGAAAGTACACAGGTGGAATGAGGGCAACGACACAATCAATGATCCAGGCTCACACTGTGCATCAGAAGGTACACCAGGATAATGTGCAGCATCTCTAAGCAGTCACATGCCACAGGCCACTGACGCTACCGCAGCAGAGTGCACAGACACACACAGGCACAGGACATTCACCTGCCATTGCCAAATGCAGCGACAAACCTCACTCTGCACATGTGCCACTAGACGGGGGGGGGGGCTCACAGGTGTGGGGCTGGCCCTGCACATCTTACACACAGCACTGCTCCCTGCTCACATCACATGGGCAGGGTATATCCATCCCTCATGCAGCCCGGGTGCCACACTCCACATATGCACCCACCCACATGACAGGGGACTTACAAACACACCGATGTCCAGGGTACGAACACATCATGTGGACACTCTCAGCACAGGTACACAGAACTAACACACATCTGTGGGTACAGTCACCTGTCACACTGGGCTGACCACATAATAAAATGAGGACTGCAGAGGCTATATTCCCAGGAGGACAAGACAGGCAGAATGTGGCATGCACCATGCAGTGATTGTCACAGTAAACACAATGCAAGTGAGGACGGCAGACATGCACCACAGCATGCACTGCCTGGGAGACATCTCACTATGGGTGTTCTCGCGTATGCGTACTCATAGTGGTACTGACCGTACACACGCCTGTACGCTCACTATCACTATGAGTACGCATACGCGAGAACACCCATAGTGATAGTGAGCGTACAGGCGTGTGTACGGTCCGTACCACTATGAGTACGCATACGCGAGAACACCCATAGTGATAGTGAGCGTACAGGCGTGTGTACGGTCCATACCACTATGAGTACGCATACGCGAGAACACCCATAGTGATAGTGAGCGTACAGGCGTGTGTACGGTCCGTACCACTATGAGTACGCATACGCGAGAACACCCATAGTGAGACACACGCCTGTACGCTCACCATCACTATGGGTACACATACGGCAGCACTCCCACAGTGATAGGGAACGTACACAGGCCCTCTGAGCGAAAGTACGGTGCCTTTCACACATCACAGTGGTGACAGGCAGCACACAGGAAGGAATAGCGCTGACATACTTGTCCATGGATGGACATCGAGGCATTGTCTGGGCAGTACTACATGTGTGGGGCACAGGTGTGAAAGGCTGTGATGTGGCACATTACTCCTGAGTGGAGAAGGCACCAGATGTAAGATGAGATGTGTACAGATGTTATGTGTGACGGTGCAATGTGTGCCAGGCATGCCCTTAACTCCTTTGACATGTGTGCATGTCGTACTGCACACTTTGGATGAGCGTCACTGGCATGGCACAGTCAACAACACACGCAAGTGTCCCCTGATGCCCGCTACTGGGGTTACCACACCAGAAATGTGACTACCCACGGTGCACGATGTGACTATGTCATGTATGTGTGGGGGGTGGCCATTTGCTTGATGTTGGAGCTCCCTCAAAAGCATCAGCTGTTGCAGCAACCAACATGTGTCTGTGTGTAGATGGACATGGCACACTGTTGCGCACACCAGGCCACATGTGGTATCGGATGTGAGGTGCGTATGTATGCATGGGACACGGAGTAGCGTAACAAGGACATGTCTGCATCCTCTCTATGAATGTGTGGTGAGTCATGACAAGTACACCTTATTGGCAAGGTGTGTGGGCTGTCCTAGTGTAATGTCATGTGACCTGTGGCTCCAGTGTTCCGCTACCAGTCTCTGCAATCGACATCCTACCTCTGCTGATGTGTTGATGTATGTCACTCCCGTGTTGCGTCTGGCTGTTCACTTACACTGGGACACAGCTAATCCCATGCCATGGCATGTGGAGGTTCACAATCTCCGTGTGTAGCTGGGTCTTGGTAGGAGTGTCACCTGGCAGCCATACGTGTCCAGGGCATGTGGCACATACCTCACTCCATATGTCGCATATGTGTATTGACAGATTAACATGTGCTCAGCACCCAAAAATTGTTGTAGTAGTGCACTCACTCTTCCTTGTCACTTCCAAATTACTGCAGAGCGCCGCCTCTTCCCCGAGCAATTCCGGACTTGGCTGACATGCGGGAGAATGACTGTATCCGGTGCTACCGCTTCCCCCAACCGTTGATTGAGGAGTTGACGGCAAGGCTGGCACCACACCTGCAACCGCTGCACAGGTATCCTACGGCACTGACACCCAAGCTGAAGGTAATGGCAGCCCTACATTTTCTTGCCACGGGTACCTTTCAAAATACCATTGCTCATGTTGGTGGCATGTCCCAGAGCATGTTCTGCCGTGTGCTGCATGATTTCTTAGAGGCCATGTTGCTTCACCTGGATGAGTTCATCCATTTCCCAACCCCTGAAATGTTGACTGGTGTCAAGCGTGGATTCTATGCCCTGGGAGGGATGCCCCATGTCATTGGGTCCATAGATGGGACACATGTGGCTTTGGTACCACCACAGGCACAGGAGGTAGCGTACAGGAATCGCAAGCACTACCACTCCATCAATGCCCTTGTGGTGTGTCTGTCCAACATGGTGATTTCACATGTCTGTGCTCGTTTTCCAGGATCAGCACACGATGCCTACATCATGAGGCGTAGCAGGGTGCCTGAAATGATGACGCAGCTGCGCAACGAACGAGCATGTGTTGTTGGTGGGTACACTCTGTCTGTCCTGTATTTTGCGTAGACTTCCAGCACGACCGCTTCTCCTGTCCTACTTATGTCCATGTGCTTTCCATGTAGGGGACGCTGGCTATCCCAACATGCCATGGCTGATCACACCTCTCCGCAACCCCATCACGCCGGCCCAGCTCCACTACAACACCGCCCATGGCCGGACAAGGCGAGTGATAGAGAGGACATTTGGCCTCCTGAAGAGCCGATTCCGATGCCTCCACAAGACCGGCGGCGCCCGGCCATATGCCCCGGCGAAGGTCTGCAAAATCTTCATGGTCTGCTGCATACTGCACAACATGGCAGTTGAGAAAGCTGTGCCACTCATCCTGGATCAAGATGATCAGGACCATCCACCCGTGGAGGAGGAAGGTCTTGGCAATGGGGCTAGTGATGTGGAGGATGTGGTTCCGCAAGAGGACATCCGGACTCAGCTCATACGCGACTTCTTTGCTTAGTGGTGAGTACCAGTGTCTGTGTGTGCACGCATTGGTCCCCGTGTGGCATGTGTTGCGATGTGTGTGTCCATCTGCATGTATGGCACGTGAGTCAGAGGTGTGTGTGGATGTGTCACTGGAGTGATGGTGCCAGTGATGTGTATTTCCCCAGTCATAATTGTGACCTAGCATGTTGTCATCCTTACATGTGTCGAGTACATGCACATGCAAGTGGCTGTGCTTTTTGTGGCTGACTTCTTGTGTGTCTCTCTTCCCCAGGTACTTGCGCATGCCGTCTGCTGCTTGCATTGTTGTGGCACTGCTATTCCTCATGGACACGTCATCGTGTGCTGACTCAGCGTTACACGCACGGACAAGTTTGGAAGTCTCCTTAGGGTAAGGGATGCATCAGGGGTGTATTGGGTGTGGCAGTTGTTTACGATGTATGTACACTGCCCCTGTCGATGTTTGGTTCCTCTGCAGACATGTCGCATCACCATGGTACACATGACATGCAGCTGGGTACATCTGAATAGATGGTCAGACTTGTTGACAGTCATCAGTGATGGGATTGTGGAATGTGATGATGGCATCAATGTGTGTTACACTGCCCTCGGACACATACGGTTTGCATTGGCTTGACATGGTGTGGGACTTCCATATCAGCGGATCAATGGTGTATGGCAGTCTCTCCGTGAGCAGCAGGGGGTGTTTAGCTGTTAGCCGACACTTGTGTGCCAGTTCCATGGCTATCACGCATTTGTGCTGCAGAAGGGGGGTTCCAGTGTTGGACCCACATGTTACTCCACATGACCCGTTCATGTGTACTCCGAGTTGCCTCTGCAATCCCGAATACATGACTAATAAAGGTGTCCCTATGCCTCCAAGGTGCCTCTTCTCAGTCAATGCTGGTGTGTTGCCATGGTGCATCCGGCATGTCTGGCATGGTTTTCCGTGATAGTGTCTATGTGTAGAGTAGCAAGATGCAAGCTGTTTGTGTGGGATTAGACTGTGTATTGTGCATGATGTCCATGACTGTGTGGGTATTGTGACATGACTCCCAGCAGTGGACAGAGACATGGGGGGGTGTACATCATTATCAGATGACCACAGCTCCATGAGTGAATGTACGTATCCCTAACTTAGGACAATGATGATAGTGCCATAACAACACATCCCTGACAGCAGTGTCCCACTCCCAGGAGGATGGATGTCTTTCCCCCACTGCATGACACACCACATGTGGGTGTGAGGACAAATAACACATGCATACCCACCCCTGGCAGATGCAGCACAATACACACACTGAGATCATGCCACAAGACTGTATAGTCATGTCACTGCCTAATAAACTAAGAGAGCCAAAGAGAACACACACTGTCACACACATCCCAGGACTGATAGGAATGTTCAGGTGCTGGGCTAGCCACCAAGATGTTGTCTGTCATGGAAGGAATAGGGTGGAGTTCCCACAGATACAATGGCCACAATTGTGAGTCAGGTGTTCAAATACCCAGCAGAACAAGTACCATATGTGTACTAGGCTGGGATTACACACATGCATTGTGCGGAAAAGGGACAATTTATCCATGAAGGTATGGCAAAATACTCTATACACAAGTACAGTGAGTACCAAGGATGGCACAGACGATGCAGCCGGACACATTGCTGAGCAGGCATGGCCAGAGTTGAAGGGATCCATCACCAACAAAGAATATGTAGACACAGGGCAACAGAACAAATTGTGCAACTCTCTGCCTCTCTGCAGGGGAGATGTCAGGTGCCACAGAGGAAGGAACACTCCTTGGGACAATGTCTCCAAACACAAAGAGCATACACGACAAAGAATCTTTGCAGAGACCTTGTGATGGCACGCAGATACCAGGTTCCACCCCATGAGCAGCAGACTACAACATTTCCCTTAAACATAACACATGCCCACAACCCCAACTCCTGTAGCATCAGCATCATCATCAATACCTGAAATGCAAGACTTTTCAAACACAAAAGAAAATGCTTTATTCAGCATGAAAAGAATAATGTGTAAACAAGACTATTCACAAAGGCCAATGGCCAGTCCATATCATCAGTCCTTGGGGGGGGACACATGGCCATGCGTCTCCCCTAGCTTGCCTGCACATCACAAGACTGTGTCGTCGACTGGGGGGGGGCATCATGTGGGGAAGGACCAGGCACCGCAGGGACAGGAGGGGGAAGGGTAGGTGTGGTGTGTGCAGGGACAGACGACTCCACCAAAGGGGGTGGGGCAGCGCCAAAGGTGGAGGCGAGCTCGGCGCTGCACACTTCTGCCAGTTCTTCAAGCGTCTCCCCTGCAGCCGGAGAAACAACAGGCCCCAAGGAGGGGGGGGGGTCGGAGGGATGGGTTGCAGCGCTACTGGGGGAGGTGGTGGACGGGCTGGGGGACTTAACTCCCCTACACGTGGAGTGCCTTGACCGTTTGCGTCCAGGTGAACTAGTGGGGCTGAGGCCCAGCCAGCAAAGTAGGCCTCCTTCTCCGAATCTGGGGCAGGGTAGCCAAGGGGAGTGACATTGGAGGGACTGGGGAGTGAGTCATGTGGACGAGGACTGTGGCTGCGTACCTGCCTGTGTGCCCCAGACCCAGTGGGTGTGCCTGCTTCCCCCTGAGTGTGCGTGTCAGGAGGTGTGCGCTCGCCCTTACGTGGTGGTGTGCTGCTTCTGTCTGGTGGGGTGCGTGTGTGTGGATGTCTTGGTGTGCTTGGGACAGGCATGGGTGTGGGATTTGTGGATAGGGCAGGGGTAGGGGGGGGACGCAGCGCTGCAGGTGACTCGCTACTGCCGTCAGTGACGAGTCCAGGGACCTCAGCAACATCCGTTGGTCAGACATCGCTGATGACATGCCCTCCATGTACGACACCATCTGGGTCAGCAGTCTGGTGTGGCCATGGAGGACAGTCAGGATTGATGTCTGCCCAACTTGCAACTGCCGCTGAATGTCCACAGACTCGGCAGTGAGGGCAGCAGGGAGGACAGGGGCAGGGGGTACGGTACCTGGCACGAAGGAGACACGGTGTGGCCTAGCACGGACAGAAGGGACCCGAGCAAGTGGGAGGGCGGTGATGGGAATGGAGGGGGCAGCAAGAGATGTACTGCTGCTTTCAGCTGTGGGAGCAGCCTCCGCCCCCTCTGGGAGCTCAGCCTCGGACCCGTCTGCCTCGTAGTCAGTGTTGGTACTGGGCAGGTCCTCCGCCTCACTCCCCTCGCCCTCCGTGCCACTAGATTCCACCGACTCCTCAGCAGTGGTGGCACCACTGCTCGATCCCTCCTCCACGTCCGTGCCGGTGTCTCCCTCGGTGTCCTCCGATGATGCTGTGGGCAAGGTGAAGAGACAGGAAAAAATCAGTCACCTGTGTACATCTGACACATGAGTCCAAACAAAAAAGGCAACAGTGCATATCAGGAAAGGCATCATGAGTAACATCTAGGATACTCCCCACATATGTAAGCCCTGCACTCCCCAGTTGGTTGAGCCACCATGCCACTTGGAAACAATGAAAATTAGGACACAACAGCAAATAACTTGAAATCACAAAATCATGAGAAGCTAGTGTCTGGGATCAGTTGAGCACAGCAAGACTATGAAGGCATGCCACCTCTTGTTCACTGTGAAACAAACAGTATTGTCGCACCCAAGGCCAAATACCACATGCCAATGCAGAAGGTGTCCCCACACTCAGAGACCTGTGAGTACTTTTGACACCCCAAAGAAATACATTGTGACTCCTGGAGAATCACAACCCTTTACACAATGGACATGTCTAGCATGTGTGAATGTGGCACTCTGTGAACACAACACACATGTGTCTGTATAGCAGAAGTCACACAAGGAGGTGCACACCAAACTACATGTACACAGTCATTGTCTGAGCTGCCAGACTCATTCAAATCAGCCACTGTTAGGCAGAAATGGCGTATCAGTAAGTACATATACATGGCACCAGGGTGGTCTGGATGACTTGACACTCGTAAGTTGGTATCAGCAACAACCAAGGACTGACCCAAATGCTAGCACACTGTGGGAACATGTATATGTATGAACTCCAAACATGTTTTGTTCAAACTGTGCTTTACTTTAAAATGTGCCAGCGTGTCCCTGGAAAGTGTAAAGGTGGTGTCTTGTGCTCTTCCTTGGGAGACATCTGTCATGCAGGCACATCATTGTCCTTCACAACCAAACAACAAGGTCAAGCATATGAAACATTGAGACATGTTGACAGGTGTAGTGAGTGCCAATGGACCTTTTCTCTGAGTAACAACTTGAATAATGTCATTTGTCACATGGCTATCTGTCACCCGATCACACAGTTGGCTACACATATGACCTACTGACTGTCATCTGGAGTGGCACACATGTCCACACCCAGGACAATGCATAAGCTAATGGGCCTGCAATTGTTTAGCAAAAAAGCCTAGCTGTACTGTGGGTTCCCCCTCATGGCAAGCCAGAATGTACCCACAGATGTCAGCACACAAAGTCACAACTGTGTAGCATCTGAACCACACACAGGTGCCAAAAATGTACAAGCAGGATACATGATTGTCAAAAACTGACACAGGCAATGAAACACGAACATTAAGCACTGGCCAACATCACGGGGGCACTGCATGATGACTTTCTGTACTGCGAATCATCACACACAAGTCAGAACTGGCAATGAAACATCAGGGTTGAACATGTACGCCCCTCCCGCACACACCCACCCATACCTGAGCCAATGTGACTGATACCGATCAAGAAGTGAAACCTCTTATTCAGGGTTACAATAACTGTGCTTGAAAACTAGCTTCATTAACACGGCATCACCTTGTAGGGCTGCCAAAACATATTGGTCACAAACAAACATCAACAGATTGTTGTGAATAACCACACAGGCACTGCCCAGTGTGAGTATGCACAAGCAAACTGGTGTATCCCTGTCCAGTGGGCAAATGTATCACACTTGTGAAAACTACTACCTAGGCCAGGGAACAATGCCACAGAGGCAGAGCCATGATGAACCCACAGTGAATGTGCAGAGTGTTGGATGACACACATGAGTAGGAGGGCAGGCTGTGTCAGGGGACTGTAGTGTGCACACTGCTTCATGGTCCTGGAATGAGCTGACTGTTACAGGAGCAACCGTCCCGGCACTATGCATATATCCCACTCATGCACATCATGTCTGAGGCCACAACATTGGTAATGCATGCAGCAAGTCTGTTCATTTGAACCCTCACACTCCTATGTTGGGACTCAGCATCAATGCCAACAATTATGCACCCCCAAATGACTGAACAGGACAGGGCACAGGCAGACCACCCCCACACATGATGCTGAAAGCAGTGTGCACCTTGATAAACGGGCAGCCTAGATGACCATGTGCAATAGTGATAACACACAGACCAGGTAACACATGTCCAGGAGGGGAAGGGAGGAAGAACAGCACAGGTTGACTTTGGGGTACAGGATATGCACTGCACATATATAGCCTGGCAGTGTATCCAGGCGACTGAGCAGCTCCAAAAGCTGGCGACACACAACAAACACACATGTACCTACCCCCTTCCTGCTGCTGTAACTCCTGTATCCGCCTATCCAGGTCAGGGAAGACCACCGCCACGACACGCCGCATCTGGTGGGTCAGGCGCCGGCGCCCGCCATGCTTGCGAGGAGGTGAGTCCTTCAGCATGACCCAGGCGATCCTCCGGGTCCAGCACCAGATGTCCTGCCATCTCTTCCTCACTTGTGGCAGGCGCCGACTGTGACCCTCCGCCGATTGCACGGCCTTGACGGCATCCTTCCAGATCTTCCCCTTGTGGTAGGGGGATACCTGTGTGGATGACAAAGTGGGACAACATCACTACACCTGCACCATGTCACAGAGACATCTTAGATTTGTTGAACAGGCCATAGTATGCTGGCAAGTAATAGCACCTTAGTCATAGGGACTTTTAACACTGGGGACGCACCAATGCACTACATGGCATAGTAAGTACACAGGTGGCATGAGGGGTGCGAAACAATCCCTTATCATGGCACACACTGTGCATCCCAAGCAGCACAAGGCTGATGGACAGCACCGCAAAGCAGTCACAAGCCCCAGGCCACTGACGAAAGCTCAGCAGAATACACAGGCACACATCAATCACCTGCCATTGGCAACAGCGGATGCAAACCTCACTCTGCACATGTGCCATTTGCCAGGGGGGGTCACAGGTGTGGGGCTAGCTCAGCAAGTCAGACACACAGCACGGCTTACTTCACACATCAGATGGATTGAGCAGTTGCCTCCTCCATGCAGCTGTGGTGCAACACTCCACATAGACACACACCCACATGACAAGAAACATTCACACACATCAATGTCCAGGGGGCGTACACATCATTTGGACACTCTCATCACTCTCACCACAGCTCCACTCAACTCTCACACACATCTGTGGGTGCAGTCACCTGTCACACCAGGGTGACCACTGAATCACCGCAGGACAATAGAACAAGAATGCCCAAGAGTATTAGGCTGGCGGAATGTGCCATGCACTATGCAGTGAATGTCACAGTAAGCACAATGCAAGTGAGGAGCGCACACATGAACTACATCAAGCCCTGCATGAGAGACATAAGCCATCCCCCCCTGGGACCCACTCCACCCAACATTGCTTGTCTGTCACACCTGGCCATAATGCCAGAAGTGACAGACATAATAAAGGTGCACAGGCAAAGGTAGTGGAGTCAGCACTCACCTGCTCCCCTGGTCGACCATACAGCATGGGGTACCGTGGGAGGATCACATCCAGCAGGGCCTCGTATTCCTCCTGGGTGAAAGGCTGGGCCCTCTCCACAGTCCTTGACATGGTGCCAGAGGGAGACAATACAGCAGCAGTGGTATCGACTGACATGTTGTGCAGGCAAGTGCCCTCTCATGGGTTATGCCTGCCTTATATCTGCCTTGCTGGCCTATTTCATTTACAGGAGTACAGAGTGATTGGTCAGACTCATTTGCATCCTACGTTTCCTCCAATCCCTTTAAACATACACCAGTGACAGCCTTTGCATCTTTCGATTTTGCAGCATCATGTCAAGTCAACAACCACTTTGCAACAATGTAAAATGTGGCCAACTGCTTTTTCCAGACCACATGATGTAAAATTTTGAACTTGAAACTTGGTATCCATGACAACCAGCATGCATTTAGGCCCTAATACTTGTCCCTCATGTGTCCCCATTGTAATTCTTAAATCCCCACACAGGTACGGCGCGTTTCACACGTACTCCTAGGGCACCATCACTACAGTGATACGGGCTGTACTCACGCGTGTACGGGCCGTACTCGCGTGAGTACGTGCCTATCACAATAGTTGGGGATACCGTAGGTCCAAGTGATACGGCACGTACTCACGCGTGTACAGGCCGTACACGCGTGAGTACGTGCCTATCACTATAGTTGGGGGTACCGTAGGGCCTAGTGTTACAGCACGTACTCACGCGTGTACGGGCCGTACATGCGTGAGTACGTGCCTATCACTATAGTTGGGGGTACCGTAGGTCCGAGTGATACGGCCCGTACTCACGCGTGTACAGGCCGTACACGCATGAGTACGTGCCTATCACTATAGTTGGGGGTACCGTAGGGCCTAGTGATACGGCACGTACTCACGCATGTACGGGCCGTACACCCGTGAGTACGTGCCTATCACTATAGTTGGGGGTACCGTAGGGCCTAGTGATACGGCACGTACTCACACGTGTATGGGCCGTACACGTGTGAGTATGTGCCTATCACTATAGTTGGGGGTACCGTAGGGCCTAGTGGTACGGCAAGTACTCACGCGTGTACGGGCCGTACACGCGTGAGTACGTGCCTATCACTATAGTTGGGGGTACCGTAGGGCCTAGTGATACGGCACGTACTCATGCATGTACGGGCCGTACACGTGTGAGTACGTGCCTATCACTATAGTTGGGGGTACTGTAGGTCCTAGTGATACGGCACGTACTCACATGTGTATGGGCCGTACACGTGTGAGGTGTGAGTATGTGCCTATCACTATAGTTGGGGGTACCGTAGGGCCTAGTGATACATGTCCCAGACAATGTTCAGCCGTGTCCTGCATGATGTTATAGAAGCCATGTTGGTGCACCTGGATGAATTCATCCATTTTCCCACTCGAGAGCAGTTGACAGGTGTCAAGGGTGAGTTCTATGCCCTGGGAGGGATGCCTCATGTAATTGGGGCCATTGAAGGGACACATGTGGCTTTGGTACCACCACAGGCACAGGAGGTAGCCTATAGAAACAGAAAACATTACCACTCCATTAATGCCCTTGTGGTGTGTCTTGCTAACATGCTGATTTTCCATGTCTGCTCCCGTTTTCCAGGGTCCGCACACGATGCATACATCATGAGGCGTAGCAGGGTGCCAGAAATGATGCTGCAGCTGCACGCGGAACGAGCATGTCTTGTTGGTGGATATACTCTGTTAGTCCTGTGTTCAGCGCTATCTTTGTATCTTACGGCATCTCCTGACCCACTTCTTCACATGATGTTTCCATGTAGGGGACTCTGGCTATCCCAACATGCCATGGCTGATGACGCCTCTCCGCAACCCCAGAACAGCCGCAGAACACCGGTACAACAACACCCTTGGGCAGACGAGGCAAGTGAATGAGAGGACGTTTTGACTCCTGAAGAGCAGATTCCGGTGCCTCCACAAGACCGGCGGCGCCCTCCCATATGCCTCGGTGAAGGTCTGCAAAATCTTCATTGTGTGCTGCATGCTGCACAACATGGCAGTGGAGAAGGCCGTGCCACTCATCCTTGATCAGGAACAGGATCATCCACCCATGGAGGATGAAGGGCTCGGGCACGGGGCAAGTGAGGATGAGGATGAGGACATCCGGAGTCAGCTTATCCGCAACTTCTTCTCATGATGGTGAGTCCCTGTGTCTGAGTGTGCACGCTTTGAGCCTTGTGTGGCATGTGTTGCAATGTGTGTGTCGAGCTGACTGTGTGCTAAGTGACTTGGAGTTGTGTTCTGATGTGTCATTCAAGTGATGATGTCATTCCACACATATTAGCTGGGACACTAAATTTAATAAGGGCATGGTGACAACATCATTCCTGTAGAGTATATGTACATGTCTGAGGATTACTAGCTCTTTGCGGACTTGTTGTGTGTCTGGCCTCCACAGGTTCTTGCGGCTGTCGTCTGCTCATGTCATCATTGCCCTCCTGCTATTCCTCATGAGTAGTGCAACCTGTGCTGGTTCAGAGTTACATGCACAGACATGGTGAAAAGTCATTTGGGGTAAGGAGTGCAGCAAGGCATTTTGTGGGTGGTACGTGTTTGTGATATGTGGGGACTGCTCCTGTGCATGTTGTGTTACCATGCATACATGTCGACTCACCATGGGCCACATGACGTGTTGCATGGCTCCCATGAATTGATGGTCACCCTTCCTGACAGTCATCTGTAATGGTTTGTGGATTCTGATGAAGGCATCAATGTGTGTATAACGTCCCTCAGGAACATACGGAATACTAATGGTGGACATAGTGTGGGACATCCCCATATGAGGCTCAATGGTGAATTGTAGACTCTCCGTGTGCAGCAAGGGGTGTTAGGCTCAACCCCTTCACTTGTGTGCCAGCTCAGTAGGATTTACACATCTGTGTGTTGAAGGGGGTGTCCAGTGTAGGTCACACATGGTCAGCCAAATGACCTGTGAGTCTGTTCCAATTGATGCATTTCCCTTAGTGTGAGGCTTAGTAATAAAGGTGTTCGTCACACTCCAAGGTGCCTCATCTCTGTCAATGCAGGTCTCTTGCCACTTTGCATGCGGAATATCTGGCATAGTTGTGGAAGATTATGCATAGGAGTCCATGTGTAGTTTAGCAACATGCATGCAGTTGCTCATGGGTTAGGCTCCCTATTGGGCAAGAAGTACATGGCCGTGTATGTTTTATGGCATGTTGGTCCACACAAAGGGCCATCAACAGCTGCTGAGGGTGTGTCTCCTGTGCGCAGGTCGGCCTTCAGTTTCCTGATCCGGTGTCACGCTTCTTTGGTGATTGTGCATGCATTGTGTCTAGGTGTGCCATGTGACACTGGACACTCCTTACTTTACACACGCGCCTGTTGCAGTTGTGCTTCTGACATCCTAGTCTATGTGTGCAAATTCTGTCATTTTGCAAGGAGATGCCGCCTGCTGCTGCGGCCCCTGCAGCAAGGGCCCACAGAGTATCCAGATTTGGCAACACACACGCCTCCAAGATGCTCCTCACTTCCTCCCTCCACCCATTCATTTGGCTGTCCTCAGCTTGTCTATGCCACTGTTGCCGCCACGCGGTGCCAAAGGCTGGACCATCAGCACATGCAAGGTGCACATTGCACCACCATCCTGTCCTTGCATAACCCACATCACACTACAGTCTGATGTATCAGCCACACTCCGAGCTATGTCCATCCGCACATCTAACGCCTGCTGTCAGACACACCCTGGGCACACACACAACACCTTTGCATGCTGAGTGTGCAACTCCAACTGCCTACACTGCGCTGCCCCGCCTTCCAGGCCCTGTCACATCAACCAGGTCACGTCCCTAATTCTCCCCACAGGCTCTGTAGCCCAGCAAGGGCATGGGAGTGGGACTCAAGGCTTCAGCATGTAGTATGGTGTCATCGTCTGGGACATGGCACAAGTATCATCTCTCAGCATGTCAATCTACAGAGTGTCCAGGACCCCCCTCTCCACCATCACATGCGCACAGCACCTCATCATCAGCTCGTATGCCATTGACAGCCAGGTGCTCCTCCCCCTCAACAAAGACACAAACATTGGCAGTTCCATCATTCAAGTATGCATGAGATCCATTGATGAATGGCTGCACACGAGCCACCTGAGGCTGGACTTGTACAGGACTGAGGTGATCATTTGAGGATTGTCCCCTTCCAGCTGGGTCAAGTGCCTGTGTCCCACCCGCAAGAGCCCTGCACAAGCACCCAGTGGCCACACACACAAGATGGTGTGCATCATGTTTGGCTCGCTCACATATGCCATGCTAGTCCACACCATCTGTACCTCATGCTGCAACGCCCTCTGCATTATGCACATGATCCACAGATAGATCCACTCCAAGAAAAGACAGACCATCCCCCAGGTCCATTACAACATCCGTGTCAAATACTGCCCTGCCCTCTATGGAGCAAGTACATCCAAACTCCCAGGAAACTGGTCCACTTCCAGGGTGCATCTGCACACCTCAGATTGAACACCCTGCGCCCCAGCCACCTCACCGTCCACCATAGATAGCTGCAATGGATCACTGTCTGCTGCAGGATGACCTCCACACTCCCCACCCACACTCAGGAGGCAGTCCACAACCCCGACCCCAACCAACCTTGTACGTCTGTCATCCTAGATCCCGTTGGGCCATCTCCGTGCATCCAACCTTGCCCTGGCCACCGTTCTTCACATCCACCATACTCCAGCATACAGGACATTGTTCTCCCACCTGTCCACACATACCTGGGACTCCCTCCTCGGGAAGTCCCAGGTATGTGTGGACATACCTGGGACTTCCCGAGGAGGGAGTCCCAGGCGTAGAGGTCATGAGCCATGACCTCTACGCCTTGATGATGATCTCCCAAATAGGTCTCTCCGCACAGTTTAGCAAGCACCCCCTCAGCAGCCAGAGGCCATCACAGGTGAGTGTTGTGCTCCATGCCTACATTGAATGATACCTTGTGACCCATGTGTGTCCTGTACCAGACTCTGATCCCAGGGTATGGATGGCTGGAGTTAGTTCAACACTCAGAGATAGTTTGACATTTCCACACACATATGTCGTTGAATAATGCAAAATGACAGGAACGTCTCATGTCCAAAGTGATATATTTATTTGCGGTGGGGTAAGTGGTTTGGTAGATGCAATTGGGTGCTCTACCGGGGGAATAGAATCCAAAGTTCACAGGGGGAGATGGTATCCTTGGCATTGGAAGTCATCAGAGTCCAGGGCACAGTGTTGGTCATCATTGGTCAGACTGTGACCAGCAAGTCCATGTGGCAGAGAATGTCATTGGATGAGGTGCTGCTGTTGCGCCAGAGGGCCAGGTGCCAGGCCAGGTGACCTGGGAGATGTGGATGGTCCGCTGACTCTCACGGTCTTTTCCGTGGACGACCCACCTTCCTCCGGGGACCCTCAGATGCAGGCCTTGACGATGCTGGGGACGCTCCGTCAGACGAATCCTTCTCCTCCTCCTCCCTCCCTGTGTCTTGTGCTGGTCTACGCCTGGTGGCACAGGGAGGGTTGCCGATGCTTTGGGCGATCTGACGGAGTGATTGGCTCACGTCCCTGTGCACCGCCAGGAGCTCAGCCAGTCTTGCCTGCATCCGTCCTTGGTGTTGTTGATGACTGGCATGATGCTCGACCTGCAGGTTCTTAATCTCATCGAGGGTCCCCTGCATCTCGGAGAGTCTGGACACAACCTGGTTGATGCCTCTGGTGTCATGCCGGTATGAGTCCAGGATGTTGCGTATGTGTGACATACCAGTGTCCTGAGCTGGCTGGTCAGGTTCGCGCCTCTGCCTGCCTCCACTCCCACCACCCCTGCCCACTTGAGCCTGGCCTGCCCTTGTGGGCACATCGGGTCTATGGGACCCCTGAGGGATGGCATTTCCAGGGTTGCCTGCCTCCTCCTGGGTTCCCGGAGAACCTTGTCCCTCCTGGTCAGACTGGCTCTGTTGTTCAGTGCGAGCAGGGCTCCTGGGTGTGTCCTGGGATGTGGCAGGAATGGGGGTGGTGGTTGGCACAGATGTACCTGATGCAGATGCTGCAGGGGCTTGGGCACCAGAGGGTCCAGGTTGGTCGGGGTCATCCACGGAGTGGTGAGAGTCGTCGCTGCCGGTGGTATCATCTTCACGCGGAGCCTGGGACTGTGATTCTTCCTCCCCAGTGTTGGGGGGAGATCGTCGACGTTGCCCTGTGTGTGAGAGAGAGACAATGTTAATGGTGTTTCATGCAACATCTATGTTTCATACATATTCATGTTGACACAGTTCCTCCAGGTAGTTGGATGTGCCTAGCATTCCTCTCAATGTCCACTTGGGGATGGGTATGTTGCGGGGGACAGATTGGGATGTTCTCCTGAGTGTTTGACCTGTAGATTGTTGGCTCTGATGCTTATTTGGCTCTGGATTGGTCTTGTTGTGCCACATGTCCATTGTGGCAGTGTGTAAATCCGTTGCCTGCCCTGGGGGTGTGTGCTTGTGTTAGGGGGGGGTTGTGACCGGGCGTGCTGTTGTGTGTAGTGTGAGTTGTCATTGGGTCTCCCAGGTGATGTGTCTGTCCCCTCATGGTGCATGCTGGCATGACAGTGAGTGTGAGTTCCTGTGCTAGATACCTGTGCTTGTGGAGTTGGTGTTTGAGTGTACAGTGGTCCCAGGAGGGCCTTGTGCTGCATACAGCAGGGCCAAGTGTCAGCTACCTTGTCAGTACTTTGCCAGTCCCTGTGCATTGTGCATGGGTATGTACCTATGCCATATGGGCTGAGGGCATTGGTGTCTGCGTCTATTTTCACAATGGGTTGTGTGGGGCCCACCCTCCCAGCCTCCCGGACATCCAGTCTTGTGTTTGTGGTTGTTGTAGCCTTGGACATGGCCTTGCCTTGATTTGTGAAGGGTGCATGGAGACATTAGTGGCATGAGCGTGGTTTTTGAGTGTGGTTGTGTGCGGTGAGTGCTTGGGGGAAGTTGCGTGCATTTGGTGTATATGTGGTGTGGACCCCATTGCCCCCATGTTACGTAAGTTGTTTGTGTACTCACCAGGCTCTGCGACTCCTTCCACTCCGTGTACTCCCACCGGCGGTAGCAGGGCCATCACCTTCTCCTCCCAGGGATGGTAGTGTACCGGTCTGCGGGGCGGCCCACCTCCAGTGATGTTACTCTGGGCATACTCTTCATTCATTTTCCTCTTGACCGCCCTGCGCAGATCGTACCACCTGGCTTGGCATTCATGCCCGGTCCTTCGGATGGGCGCAACAGCATTCACCTTATCTACAACCCTCTGCCACATGGCAGTTTTTTCAGCTATGCTGGTCTGTCTGACCAGTGTTCCAAACAGCTGTGGCTCGACTCTGATGACTTCGTTGACAAGGAGGTCCAGCTCCGCCGTTGTGAACTTTGAATTCTTGTCTGTGGGCATGGAGTGGTGTGTGGGTGTGGGTGTGGATGGTTGTGGGTGTGTGGGTGTGAATGTGACGGTGTGTGTGTGAATGTGAAGAGGGGGATGTTTGTGGAGGAGGTTGTGTGAAGGTGTGTGAGTGAAGGTGTAGTGGAGGTATGAGTAATGTGGAGTTGTTTCTCAGTGGAGTTGTTTCTCAGTGGGGTCTGGCAGCAGTGGGTCTGTTGCAAAGGCTCATGGGTTGTGTGTGTGGGCCCTTTTTATTGGTCCATTTTTGGGTGTGGCTGTGTTTGAATTTTGGTGGGTGTGTTATAAGAGGTGGTTGTGATTTGGGGCCTCTGTTTGCCTGTTTGGATGTGCCAGGTCAGTCATTGAGATGTATTTTGTCATGTAGATGTGTTTTGTGGTGTTGTGCGAGTCGAATTGACCTTCCTTGTGCTGTTTTACAGTGTCCTGGTTCTGTAAGAGTCTTTTTCGCGTAGGTACGATCCGTACATACACAATGCTGGGTGAGGGTGCTGGGGTACGGTGTTGGAGTGAGGCGCGTACATGCGGTGGGGGTTCGGTGCGTACACGTGCGGCCCTGGGGTATGGCGCGTACACGCGGAGGTACGGCGCGTACATAGGGGGGTAAGGTGCGTACATGGGGGGAGGGCGCGTACATGGGGGGAGGACGCGTACATGCGGTGGGGGTACGGTGCGTACAGGTGCGGCCCTGGGGTACGGCGCGTACATGTGGAGGTACGGCGTGTACATGGGGGGGTAAGGCGCATACATGTGGTGGGGGTACGATGCGTACACGTGCGGCTCTGGGGTACGGCACGTAAATGCGGAGGTACGGCGCGCATATGCGGGGGTGATGCGCCTACAGGGGGGGAAGGCACGTACATGGGGGGGTACAGGTGCGTACAGGTGCGGGGCTGGAGTACAGTGCGGACGGGGGGGTAAGGCACATACATGGGGGGTACGTCGCGTACATGGGGGGGTATGGCGCGTACAGTTGCGGGGCTGGGGTACAGTGCGGACAGGGTGGTGTACGGTGCTGACATATTTGGGGGTGGGGGGCTGTACGGCTCGTACACGGGCATAAGTTACCCATGTACATGTGTGCTACTGCGTTGGCTCCGGACGGGCCGTTTTTCGTGCGATTGTGTATTCGGAGGGACGGTCGGGATCGTACTTGCGCGCTCGGACTTGTGTTTTACGATTTGCACGTAAAATGTCCGGCTCACTCCCGTACACTTTTCCCGACGATATTCGGACGTGAAAACTTTCCGACGCACTCTCGTAGACTTTTCCCGACGCTATTCGTAGTTATTTTTCACGGACAAATCGGACTTTGCAGTTTGTACGGTACTTGTACGACTCGTACGTAAAACAATACTTATACGGGTCGTACGCAAATTATTTTTAACGGATCAGAAACGGCACCTAAATAGACAAGTACCTTGCTTTACTTCAAGGTGCAGATATTGTGATTAGTCTGGCAAGGAAACAGTAAACCTCAAAGCAGTAGTCCCAAATGAAGGAAGCTGGCTCTGCATATACTATACTGTGCACTTTTAATGTCTAAGAATAGACTTAGACACTATAGGGAAATATATGCTCATGCTGTTATGCTTTTACATGATGTATAGTGCACCCTGCATTAGGGCTGTAAGGCGTACTGTAGGGGTGACTTACCTATGCCTCTTGCAGTGCTGGTAGGCCTGGCACACAGGGATGTGCACTAGGTCGACTCTTCAATTCTATCTGCACCAAAACACGCAGGGGGCAGGGCAGTGTGCATGTGTTTGGTGAGGGGTCTTTTAGGGTGGCATAATACATGCTGCAGCCCTTAGAGACCCTTTTTGGTCACAATGGCCTTTGGTACCACTGGTACCTTTTACAAGGAACTTATAAGTGGGCCAGGGATGAGCCAATTGTGGAAACAAATGTACAGTTTTGGGCAAGAACACAGGCCCTGAGAACCTGAATACAGTGCCACTTCAGTTAAAGATGCATCAGTCACTCAAAATGTGGGGTGTAACCATGCCAAAATGAGTACTTTCCTACACACATTCCATAGAATCTACAAATCCTGATTTATTTATTTATTTATAAAGTTTTGTATAGCGCAAACATGACCCTCGAGGGTATCAGAGCACTTTACATGGAGATAACAAGATTAGCACTTGGTCTGATCAACATGCAAACATATGCATGAGAGACAAACAAATCAACGATTAAGAATAGGCTAACTGTGGTTGGAGTATAATAAAGCCAGTACTAGGCAGGATAGTCTACATAAGAATGTGCGATCTGAATCTGTTCAATGACATCGATATGTTGAATTAGGGTAAGAAATTAGTCAGTAGGTACGATTTGGCTTCTCTTTTGAAGGCGTAGGTGGAGGAAATTAGGCGAAGGTCCGGCGGTAAAGAGTTCCCAGTCTTGGGAGCAACAGTTGACAATGCTCTAGCCCCAGTTTTCTTTTTTTGGGTCAGTTGGGGTTTCAGCAACAAGGTGAGGGCACTTCGTGAGGACTTCCGTGTCCCCTGATTTTTCTAGCTTTTGGGCAAGGTAACTGGGGGTGTTGAAGTGTAACGCTTAGAGCGTAATGCAGGGAATTTTTAGTTGGATTCTTGCTTCATATGGTAGCCAATTTAAGGTTTTTAGGGCTGGTGAGATGTGTGCATTTCTTTTAGTTCCGATGACAAGTCTTGCTGCTGCAGTGAGAGAGGCTCTTAGTGGTGCTAGTTTATATTTAGCTAGGCCACATAGTGTGGCACTGCCGTAATCCAATCTGGGTAATACTAGGGCTTGGACCGCTAGTTTTAGTTCTTCATGAGGTAGGTATGGTTTCAGTGTCTGCAGAATGCTCAGTTGGTAGTTTGCTCCTTTGGTGGCAGCATTAATGCGACCCTGCATATTTAGGTGTTTGTCTAATGTAATACCTAAGGATCTGGCAGAGTCTATGATGTGGGGCGAGCATTTGAGGGCTGTAAGATGATTCGGCCACAGATCAATCTTGATGTTGTTATTTGGTGGAGAGTTGAGAAGAAATTCCGTTTTATCAGCGTTGAGTTTGAAGTGATTAACGGTGAGCCAGAGATGTGTATTTTGTAGGATGGAGTTGAGGGATATAATGTCATCTGGAGTGGCAATTTTGAGATATAGCTGGGTGTCATCCACATACATATGGTAGTGCATGTTAGCTGATTTTAGGAGGTTTGCTAGTGGTTCCGGATATTAGTTAAAGAGAATGGGGGAAAGAGCGGATCCTTGAGGAACACCAAGAGTTATGGCTTGTGACTTAGAAATTGATTCATTTTGACTCTTAAGGATCTGTTTTGGAGGAAAGAAGCGATCCATTGTAATATGGCCCCTGATAAGCCCATTCTTTGTTCCAGTAGTTTTAGTAGGGTGTCGAAATATCAGTTTTGCCTAATCAGGTGTTATAGCACATATATGCCTATAAGGACATCACCTATTCTCACTCTTCTTCTAATATCAGAACACAGATTACTAATAAGTATGACTTCTATACAATTATTTTCTTCCTACTGAGGCAGGAAGGATGCAACTTTCTGTGTGATTCAGCTTCATACTTTACACGTTACCTCTTGAACCACGAACAGTAAGGTTCTCTTTTATGATTTTCTTGTTATGTATGATTCATTTATTTTATGAAGCTGGAAGAAAGGTGACAATGGAGTGAGGGCACTGATAGCAGAAATAATCAAGGAGGCTATCTTGGAATGGAAAGAAACAAACCCGAAAATGTAAAAGCCAGAAACGAAATGACAGATAGTTAGACATTTAAAATCTCCCTCCATTTAGGATGTAAATTAGAAGAAACTGACTATCTTGGCTATAGAGATGTTTATTTGTAAATCTGTGTATTCCAGACTGCAAAGTTTGCATCAAAACAAGGAGTGAAATTTGGTTGTGGAAGATGTAGCTTGTGTCCTGTTCATGTGGGTGCTAATAACTCTGGATAATGCTCAAGTTTACCAAGCTGCTGCTTGCAAATGCAGATCAGCTGAAACATACTGCAGTGGAGTTTATAGCTATGTGCAAAGTGGTAAAAAATAGTCTGTGTAAAAATGGTATTTAGACACAAAAATGATAGACACTTTTGGCCAGATATGCAAACACTCCGATTTGGAGTTTACAAATGCAAATATTTTTTTCCTAAATTTCGAAAATCATTTAGTAAGTTGATGAAGTTTCAATGACTCACAAAAATAGTTTTAGAATTGCACACCAATTGGGTATATGGAAGGGGCGTGTTCCAGGTATTGAAATGGTACCAAATGCATTAATGGTTTGTGGCTGAAATTCTGGGCACTCACCATAGAGAAGGTATTGGCTCACAAGTTGAGATGGGAAGTTATGCGGAAGAAGAAAGGGATGAAGTTTCACTGCCAACTCCCACTGAAACCTTTTAAAAAAATAACATTGTTTTAGGGATCACTGTTTCCTTTAACGGAATTCGGGATACCTTTAAATATTGGTTTGCTTTTTCAAAAGCGATCTCAGGCATAACGGTATGCTGACATTTGCAGGCCACCTTCCAAGTGAGTTGTAATTTGTAACTTACATACTAAATATTAACTCGATAGCTCAGATGGTGGTATACTCTGACCCACTCTGATTCTGTATCTTGCAAACCAATCTATTAAATGAGTCACAACTTCTGCCCACTTTTTGTGACCAAAAAGTTAGTACATCTGGCCCTTTGTTATTTTCTATCTAAGGGGCATATCTACAAGGCGGCGTTAAAAAATTATCGCCGCTTTTGCGACCGTTTTCGGCCGAAAAGCGGCGGTAATTTTATCGCTATATCAGCAAGGTCACGCTAACGCGTGAATCCTTGCCTTAGCGCCTGTTTTCTGGACGCCCAGCTTTGCATCTCTAATGAGATGCAAAGTGGGCGTTCCTTCCTGAAATAACTGGAGAAATGTCGCTAACCGACATTTCTCCAATTCTCAAGGGAATGGCTAACAAGCATAGCGATAAGAAAAGTAGTGCTAACCATGGTTATCGCTACTTTCCTTACACCTGCTTTTCAACTGACTTAGCCATGATATCCTATAGAAGGTGGATATCATGGCTAAGTCTGCCTTGCCCTATCAGCATGCCCTGGCAGCTTGCGAGTTGAATTTTATCACTTTGGTGATAAAATTCAGCGTTGGCCGGCGATAATTATCCTCGCGCTAAGAGTGCTGAGCGATAATTATCGCCTGGCCTTGATGATATGCCCCTAAGTCTTTTCAGGGTATAAGATTTAACTATATACCTTGAGCAGAGTTGATAACAGAACTCTTCAAAGGAGTTGAGAAGATACACAATTGTCTTTGCATTGCTCAGTGTGAGCTCTTTTAAGAGAAAGTAGTGGTAGTAATATTAAGTTAATTTGGACCATAGTCGATTAAAACAAAGAATAAAAAATAGCAATGGTGTTAGATAACATTATACCAAGCCCAATGGAATTCGATACTCACATATGGCTCATAAAAGTTCATAAATAAAAACTTCTTGTAAAATGTAAGAATACAATTTATTTTTTGAATTTCCACTAAAATAGCCACAGCATAAATCAAATTATGTACTATTACACTTAAAAGGACAAAAATTCCACAAATGTTTTTTTAAGCTGCTTAAGGCTGCTAGAAACCTACCCGCTGCCCACGTTACGTCCAGAAATATCATGTACAGCTCTCATTGCTTCATACTTAATTAAAACTGGTTTCAAGAACCACCACCTGATTCCAAAAGGTGTAACCAATCCATTAAAATATCCACACTGGAGCCTTACATTTGTAACCCACAACTGCAGTTATGTTTTATATTGAACACTCACCAGCATTCTCCATCAAACAGAAGTGAGAACCCATGGTTTAGCCCTATCCAACCTTTCAGACTCTCTCCACTACACTGAAATGTCGAGCTCTGCCAAGAGTTTATTAGAAACAGCTTGGAGTGCTTTGAATTGAGATAACTGAAATCTCTGTCCATGGATTCTATCATACTTTTTCAATTAGCTCCTCTTTTGTACGAAGTGTAGGGAGATCCCTTTTGAAATGTTCTATATTTCTTTGTTGTCCTCATTGTGCAATAATCAGGTTAGGAGATATATCAGGGGTCCCTTTCTCTCTGTACCAACTTAGGTCTGGTACATCAAGGCCCTTCGTGCCAGCAGACCCCCTATCTTCCTGTCCCCTTAATTCCAAGGCAGAGGCTGCTTTCTGGGGCCACCAGCGCAGCTACCTTGTTTGTGGGTTATTGCCATAGTGCATAATCATTGGACATCTTTTGTATATTCTGTTCTTTTAATCCTCTGTATTGTATTTCTTCTCCCAGATATAACAAAATCTTGTTCTACCACTTTGGTTCCCCATACGATCCATTCTGTTGACTCTCTGGACCACTGCTACTCACCCCCCTTGTGTGAAGGGGCTATTAGATATCCACTTAATACAGATCTCTCATATAGCCAGTAAAATCAATATAAAGAGTAAATTCCTATACTTATTACTTAGTTTCCTTTTTCCTTCATTGCTGCTTAATACCCCAAACATTACTAATTCAGTGCTGACCTCAATATGTTGACCCATCACCTCCATGAGGCTCTTACCCACATTGTGCCAGAATTTCTGGAGTTGGGGGCACTGCCGAAACATATGTATGTCATTTGCCATTTCTTCTCCAAATTTAGGGCAGCACTTCACCTCCTGTTTGTTCAGCTTTGTCAGCTTTTTAGGCATCCAGTACGCTCTGTGCACTGTAAATAGATGAATCTTTCTGAGAGGTGCTGACTTAATAATATACCAAAATGTAGACATTGATACTTGCCATAAGTCTTGCATCTCTAGCGTCAGCAGATCTTTCCCCCAAATCTCCATTGGCAATGTAAAGTCCCCATCCTCTGTTAACATCAAACCCCAGTACCATCTTGATACTTCCTTTTTTTGCAACAAACTGTCTTGCATTCTTTCCTCTAGATCCCTATTTCCTGACCCATTGTTTCCCAGTGAGTTAGCCCAACTCTTTAGCTGACAGTACTCAAATTTTGATATGGTGCCCTTCGTCATTGTTCCCAGCCTATTAGGTTGATTTCCCCTAACAGCTGACCCCATTTTACTATACCTGCCTTCCTCAAGGGGATTGAGAGTTTATCTTTCAAACATTCCAGAGTCCATGGGGAGTCCCAGATTGCGGCATGGTTGCTATAATATGGTATTTTCTGATTTGGTACCATAGCTTACAAGCTGACCATAGCACCTTCAATTTCACTTTTTTAAAGAGCTTTGGGTGCCCAAATTTATGCAGTACTGATAGAAGTCTGGACTAGTGACCCCTCCATGTTCTTTTTTCCTTCTGAGTTTTTTCCATACTAGTCTGACCCCCTTTGAGGCCCATATAAAACTGCTCAACTCTCCTTGTAGTTTTTTAAGCCCCTCTCTCCTGAAGTCCAATAGTATAGTATTGAAGATATAGGTACATTTTGAAAGAACTGACATTTTTAAGATGTTGGATCTGCCTATAAATGTTAACAGGAGGTCCCCAGCATTTTAATAATTAGCTAGTTTGTTAAAGTTCATTCAAGCTATTTCATCAATATCTTTCCCTACTATGATTACTAGGTACTTTATCCTTTTTTACTACTCCATGATATCTGTTTTTTGTTGGTCAACTTGGTACCCTGAACATTTCCCAAATTGATTAGGACCTGTAATATTGTTGGGAGGGTACCCGAAAGGCTATTTGTGAAAACTATTAGGTCACCGGTGTAGAGAGTAACTTTCTTTTCCCAGCCCTGGTAACAGAAGGGGGTATTTTGTGATTGTGTCTAAGGACCTGGGCTCGTGGATCGATGTATAGGTTAAAAAACTGTGGGGAGAGTGAACATCCCTGCCTGGTGCCTCTTTTTATGGCTAGCTTCTCTATGAGACTACCATTAACCAAAACCTTAGCTGTTGGGTGTTTGTACAGAGATTTTATAGGAGAACCCTCCCTTTCTTTTAAGCAAAATGAGTTTTCCCCTTTCGAGACCCCTACCCTCCAGGCATCACATACTTTTCTTCATTCTTCCCTTTCTCTTTTTCAATCTTTTTGTGATTTGGTCAGATCGATTAACGCTTCCATTTCTTTAGAATCTCTTATGTTGCAAATCTGGTTTTTCCACATTGCTTTTGATGTGGCTGGTAGGCGCATTTGCACAGATGTCCTCAGAGACCTTGGCTACTGCGTACCCTGCCCTAGTTCCCACAGTCAATGATGTGTGGTTTTAGAGATATCTGATCGAATTCAGAAAGCCTAGCCACTTTTGGTATAGGAACAAGCTTTGAGAGCTTTATTCAAGATTCTTTCTTTCGTAACATAACATTTAAAGTTAATTAATACTCGTCTTGGATTTTTCCTCGGTTTTCCCTTCCTAAATTGGTCCCAGTGGACCCTCTGTATATCTTCTGCCAGGTCTTTTGGTTACATCCGGGGATAATTTCCTTCAGGAAATCGATAAAAAAGCTCTTAATATTTTTCCCCTCAACCCCCTCTGGTACATTCAGTATCCTCAGATTTTTTCTTCTAGCTGGTTTTCCAAATTTTAAAATTTTTTCTATGAGGTCTTTCTCATTAGCTTTCAGCATCTGTATCTCCTCCTGACTTGTGAATTGATTTTAGCCTCCAGGGATTCACATGTCCCTTGTATTTTCTCTTGGTTCCTTTCTGATGTGGCAACATTTGTTCTTATTGTTTACATTAAAGATTCAATCATTTTCCCCACACCTACATACTCCTTTTGGCCTTGGGGTCCTTGCTCTTCGTCTTGCCTTGCTGGTTCAGTTTGCACCTGGTGGTCCGGGTGCGGGAGGGGGCAGATCGAGCATGGCTGTCTCTTCTTCAGCTAAGACCTGAAATCTGTTACCACATAGGATTTTCTCCCCTGACATGCTCTCCCTGGTTGTAGTTGAGCCCCCTCTTTGTTTAATCTGTTTTACTATAGATAGCTCAGTCAGATCGGGAAGACCTTGTTTGGCCTAAACATTGAAAAAGTAGCGTAGGAAGGGGGTGATTTTAACTTTAGTGCCTGCCGGTCCACTCCTTGCTAATGAGGAGGGGGGGTTCCACAGATTGAGTCAAGGAGCCCTGCTTTCCCCTCTTGTTATTTATTGGGGTACCAAAACTGGGCCTCTCCTTACAGTGCCAGTAGTAGCATTAGCATCCAAACTCCTGTTTTTTAGACAGTAGCTTATCTCCCTTTTTTGATTGTAATCCTGGTCTTAAACTTGTGCCTTTATGGGTGAGTTCTTTTTACCCCTTTTTTTTCAACAGTCGATTTTGTCTTGCCCAAGCCATGTGGCTGCTCACATCCACCACCTTGCACACTTACCGACCTTATGCGTATTCTGTTCTGCTACCGATGGCTGGTGGAGTTGGTGAAGCGCTGCTCTGTTGCGCTGTGGGCTTTGCACCTTGCCCCAGAAGAATACACGAGCGGCAGCAATCCATCTTATGCGCAGGACAAAAGCCACGTCAGCCCACACGGTGTTTGCTGAGCTGGGAGAGGTTTGCGTTTCCTCGCACTGTTCCCCCAGTGTTTGAGAGGTCCAACTGGCAACTGGGGTATCAATCACCATGCCTCATGTTAACTAACTTAAAAGGTAGGTGGAGTGAAGAAAAAGGAACAAGTCTTTTAATACGGATTTTGCACTTATGCCTGGGAAGCTTGAGAACTTCGTCTGGGTTCTTCAACCGGCCACCATGTTCTCCTTCGACCCCGGGTCTTTTCTATATTTCATTAAAAATCCAGGCCATTTAGGTGGCCCCTAAAATCTCTTGCGTACCATGGCTTACTTGGTCGAATGTCCTTTGCACAGAGCTGTCATACTTTTACTTCCAAGCACAAATGCAATCTGTGCCCGAACTGCAAGAATGGAGGTTTGCTGCAATACAGTTCCAAGAAGTTAAACTGATTTCTTCTCAAATTGTTTTTACAATGACAGATGGAGGAAGACTGAATAGGATTTTAAGACCTCTGCACCATTTTAGTCAAGGGCCATTGCCTTATAGGCAGTGATCAACAGCATTAAAGATGGGACGCCAAAATCACTTTTAAATTTATTTAGATCTTCCACATATCTAAGTGTTCTGGTTGTTAAATTGCCTAAGTGCATTCTCCAATATAACATTTTGTTAAACAACATACCAAGACATTTGTAATACAGGGTTTCCTCTATACCTATATCCCAGATAGACCACAAAAAGGGCTTGATTTGTCCCTATAACCAATATATTTGTTTTACTTCTATTCATTAATAAATCATTTGTCTTACAATAGATGATAAAAGCATACAATGGTCTTTGAAGCCTCCCTTGAGTCACATCTAGATTGACAAGATCATCTGCATATAATAAACATATGTGACAATCCCCCATCATAAGAGAGAAAGAATGCATGTTATATAAAATTAATATGGCGCGTTACTACGCACGCGGTACATCGCATGCCATTGCAATGCAGTTGTTACAACGACTTGCTGTAGGTGGCGCTGGTTGTTGGAATCGTATACTTTACTATTCCAACTCCAGTCTGTACAACAGTAGGGAAGGTGCTGAATTTTAAATCCAACACCTTCTGCTCCCTCCAGCAAGTCGTTGTAACGACTTGCGTTGTAATGGTTGCGATGTAACAATGCGGTCGTTGTAACAACTGTGTTGTAATGGCATGCGATGTATCGCATGCGATGTAAAGGATGTTTCCCATATAGAATTCCTGGCAAGTCAGCTAGACACAGAGCAACGACAGTGAGGGCAAGGACACATCCTCTTCTGCAACTATTGTTAATTGGGAATTTATTTCACAAAACACCATTTATATCTAGCTTAACATTAACCCAGTTCTCTCAATGATGTTCCTTCAACACAGCCATTAAATGTATCAGGATATTCATCCAACATAACTTTTTCCATAATATCCTCCTGTTGACCAGATCAAATGCTGATTGGAAGTAAATCAAACAACAAAACAGGTTCCCTTGCATTTTGTTTTGTTTTCGATCCCATTTCCTAGATGCTGAATCAATGATCGATGGTTCAGTGTTCCTCTTTAAAACCCCATTGCTCAATGTGTATTTTCTCATCATTATCTATCCAATCTTTCAGATAAATGAAGATTTGTTCTGAGAATATTTTATCCCTGACACATCATTTAAACTAATTTGACAACAGTTTTTGGGTCAGAGGAATCTTTTTTAAAAAAATGGTTTGAATATTGCTTCTTTTCAGCTTTCAGGGAAACTACCAGAGTTCAGAAATGTATTAAAAGCCAGATGAGAGAAACAGGTCCATCAATCAATGTTGGTTTTAATAATAATTGTAGGTAGGTTGTCAGGCGCTTCTTCCCTGGTGACATTTATGAATGGTATAGTCTTTTTAATTGGTGGACTTGACATGTAGGATAGAAGTCCCTTATTGAGACTTGTCCATTCATAAGGGAAAAACACTTTTGTGGTCATATATAACTTTGAGAACCTTAACCCCATCTTATTCTGGGGCAATAGAGCTAGGGCACTCCTATCCTTATTTGAACCTTTCTGGACCAGTTTCACACATTTCTTGGAATCCTTTGGGGCTAGCACTGTTAACGTTTCATCCCAATTCACTTTAATATATAGATTATTTTTGGGGGTAATTAGATGACATTGGCCCTGCGCTGGCTACTACCTACTCGGGCAGTAACCCACCTGACTGATAAATGATGAGTTAATCAGTTTCATTTCATAGGGAGCTCCTCAATTATCAATTGTCAGACATTATTTGTGTATACTATTTAACATATTGGTCATTTAAAAAATTATATCATATACATATGTGGTTCACTAAGGCAATGTCGAGTGACCTCCTATGCGCAAGGCACATTGATTACAAGATTTTACACGGCGGCCGGCCGTGGGGAGGAGCACCATCGCAAGCTGGGGAGAAAACAAACCAGCTTGCGAGACTGCAGTTTGGGACTTCCTAAAACTTGAACAGTACAGCGCCATATGCTAATTAGGCCTGTTGTCCTGGTCTCATTACCTACGAAGGTCTTTTATGTTTTTCAGATGCAAGCAAGACTAATGACCTTACCAAAGGATATAATTTGATCGCACCACGGGACTCAATGTCCCAGAAGGCAACTGCACACGCCCACTGGGGGCGTTCATACCAATGATGAATAAAATTAAGGAAAGTGAAACGTGGTGCGCTTCATTACTTGCCTGCTGCCCATGAGGAAGGGATTTGATATCCCGAAACGCGTCGGCATGAAGTTAGTAAAGATGGACTAAGTAAGCAGGCTACATTTCACTAAGGCAATGTCGAGTGACCTCCTATGCGCAAGGCAAATTGACTACACAATTTTACACGGCGGCCGGCCGTGGGGAGGAGCACCATCGGAAGCTGGGGAGAAAACAAACCAGCTTGCGAGACTGCAGTTTGGGACTTCCTAAAACTTGAACAGTACAGCGCCATATGCTAATTAAGCCTGTTGTCCTGGTCTCATTACCTACGAAGGTCTTTTATGTTTTTCAGATGCAAGCAAGACTTATGACCTTACCAAAGGATATAATTTGATCGCACCACGGGACTCAATGTCCCAGAAGGCAACTGCACACGCCCACTGGGGGCGTTCATACCAATGATGAATAAAATTAAGGAAAGTGAAACGTGGTGCGCTTCATTACTTGCCTGCTGCCCATGAGGAAGGGATTTGATATCCCGAAACGCGTCGGCATGAAGTTAGTAAAGATGGACTAAGTAAGCAGGCTGCATTTCACTAAGGCAATGTCGAGTGACCTCCTATGCGCAAGGCACATTGATTACAAGATTTTACATGGCGGCCGGCCGGCCGTGTGGAGGAGCACCATCGCAAGCTGGGGAGAAAACAAACCAGCTTGTGAGACTGCAGTTTGGGGCTTCCTAAAACTTGAACAGTACAACGCCATATGCTAATTAAGCCTGTTGTCCTGGTCTCATTACCTACGAAGGTCTTTTATGTTTTTCTGATGCAAGCAAGACTAATGACCTTACCAAAGGATATAATTTGATCGCACCACAGGACTCAATGTCCCAGAAGGCAACTGCACACGCCCACTGGGGGCGTTCATACCAATGATGAATAAAATTAAGGAAAGTGAAACGTGGTGCGCTTCATTACTTGCCTGCTGCCCATGAGGAAGGGATTTGATATCCCGAAACGCGTCGGCATGAAGTTAGTAAAGATGGACTAAGTAAGCAGGCTGCATTTCACTAAGGCAATGTCGAGTGACCTCCTATGCGCAAGGCACATTGATTACAATACATATGTGGTCTCTACAAATTAGGTACTCCTCAATTATAAAAACTATTACAAACAAACAAATCTTAGTTGGGATCAAAAAGCTTTTCTGCTTTGTAATTTTCATAGTTTGCTTATAACCACAGGTCCAAAGAAGCCTCAGTCCACATGTCACATACACCCTCAGTCAATGTGTGTTTCGCTGCATACGCAGCTGATTCTTCAGGACTGAAAAACACTATATTCTATGACCAGTAAGTACTAGAATTAATAGTGCCCATCCTCATCCTACATCAAAACATGATTATATATTGGTATCATCCCTAGTTTCTATTACGTATTCCACAACTCTGAAGCTACTTCTTACTCATTATAGTTTTCAACACCATTGTAGCTAGTTTACATTGTATTGCTCAATTCCTAAATATGACTTCTGGTCAGAATCATTTATAGATAATTCCTCAATACATTATTACATTATAAGTCAATTCCAGTCTTTCTCATTTTTAACAAGTTCCTGTTTGCCCTTTTGCTATAGTCCACAACCAAATTTTCAACATGTTAAATATCTTATACACATATGCATTAAAATGCAAATTATAGCCATATGTACACCAAACTATGGGAAGAGAGAAATACATATCCAGAATCTATTCTTAATGATCAGTAATCACATATTTGAAGTTCTCATATTTTATCTTAGAAAGTGTCAAAGTTCTATTACACTGAAGCTTTTATTATCCTCATATTCACAATGTATGGGAAATTCCTATACTCTTAAATGAGTTGAAATACCAAGTAATTACATATTGATCATTCTCCACTGTGCATACCTTAATTAGATGTTAAGCTATTCTGTCATGTTGTCATTTGACACTAATCTTTCGCTCTTGACATATTAACTGTACGGGTGGCTATGTTAAACCCTGTCTTATATTTTCCTAGAATACATGTAACACCCTTAGAAAACCACGGTGCAAAAATTGCTTATATCCACCCAGTATCGCAATCTGCAGTTTAGGGACAAAACCATATTCATTTTAAATTTATCACACAGTTACATCCTCTAAACATCACTATGCCTGTAAAGCACAAATGCTCCTACAGTGTATCACACACACTATTCCAATTATCCAATAATAGTCTGCACTGTTTTTTTCTACAGTTGTCATTGGGTAATACATGTACATCTGAGGCCTCTGTTATACAAATCTAAAAACAAATGCACGTTACTAAACTTTTCTTAATCAGACCCCAACTAACAGAAAATGAACACCTCTCTTAATATTCATTCCATAATACATTTATGTATCCTTGTTCCTTTATCAACAAATCCCATCTAATATGATTCAAGAGCAAATCAACTCACTACATCAAATGATATTACTGCCTGCTATAATTCTTAATTTTTCTGATTAGAAAGAGGAAGACAGGACACATCTTTCAGTGAAAACTGATTATGAGATCTGTAAGGGGTTTTAATATAAGAAGGTTATAATAGAAGCTACTAAACTTCTCAGGAAATTGTATCACGTTGAAATGTTAGATCTTAAGGAATTCAGATATCAGGACATTAAAGAACCAGGTATAACAATTATCTATTTTCTACTTAAAATTCATAAAGGTGGTAGGATCCTGGCTTGTACACTCATAATATCAAGGATAAGATCTACTACGGAATGAATATCTAAATATGTTGACATTGTTTTGGCACCATTAGTCACAAACCTAGCCTCCTATAAAAAGGATAACAATTATTTGTAGAAGAAATTACAAGACATTCCTTGGAATAATTAGTTGTGGCTTGTAACAATGGATGTCATTGGTATGTACATGAGCATAAAACATGGCGATGTACTCAAAGCATTAGGGTATTTATTTGAAGCAAACTCAACACGTTTTTATAGGCATGTGAAAAAGATACTTAAATGTAGTAAATTTGTGCTTAACAACAACTATATTTTTGATCAAGAAACATTGTACCATCAGGTCTGTGGCACCGCTAAGGGAGCCAGATTTGCTCCCTCCTATGCCAACATTTTTATTGGTTTGTATGAAAGGAAAAATGACTTAAATGCAGTTATACATGAAGGATACACCTATCTGGTCCTATCGGTTTGTTTCATTGATGATATACTAACTATCTGGGATGTATTAGGGGATCAAATTATAGATTACAATGGGTATTTGGACATTAATGATGTAAATGTAGATTTAACCCTAGAATATCACAAAACATCAATTGCATTCCTTTACTTGGAACTGTATGTAAAGGATCATAAACATAACACTAGACCATATAAGAGAAAAAATTGCAAGTAGTAGCATTCTACACTTTAGCTCAGGACACCCTTATAATAGAAGAAAAGAACACCCTGTATGGTGAACTGATGAGACACAAGAAGAACTGTACACACTTTGAAGACTACAATGAAGAAGAACGTAAGACACTAAAGAGGTTAAGTGAATATGGTAATCTACAAAAAATACTGATGGATGCAGTTAAGAGAGTCCAGACACTACAAAGAATTACCTTGTAGACTGAGGGTAATAAAAGAAATGTACAGACAATCAACAGAAAGTTGGATTGATAATACAATGTTGTGCCTGAGAATGGAAGGATATAAAACATTTTGAATAAACACTGCGGCATCCTCAAAGTTGATAAGGATCTGAGACATTTCTTAGTCATGAAAAAAGTATACAATTCAAAATCAGGTAATTTATTAAATGTAACTCTAATTTCTCTGTGTATATGCTGAACAACTGAAGGAGAGAATAAAAGAACATAAAAATGCAATCAAAAGAGTTGATAATAAATCCCAATCGAGTAAATATTTTCAGTAAAATCATCACCACAATAGTATTTGGATGGTCTCTGTAATTGCCGTTGACCAAATTAAAGCTCATCACAGAGGGGAAGAGATAATTTATAGATTACGTTGGAGGAAATGTGGTGGATGGAAACCCTGCATAAGATGGACTGTGATTTAAATGTGGACAGAGAATGCCACACCACCTAGTAAGCATACTTTAATATACTGGTAATGATCTGGAATGATGATGCTTACGAGATCATTTAGCATTGATCCTGGCAACCTTGTTATCAAATACATTTCAGTCATATGTATCATGTACGGGTTGTGAGAAATGGAATAACACCAAACATATGAGGAACTGACTCATTAAATTTGTCTAAAATGCTCAAAGTGACTTTGAAAAAGTAGCTGGTTATAAGATACTATGTAATGTTGATTTTGAATTTGACTGCTTACAAAGAAATTGATATATGATGATTTTTTATGGCTAAAAGATAGACTAGGAATTAGTGTCCAAATGAATATCAGTTGGCTTAAAATTCATGAATTATATTATATTATATTATATTCCAGAAAATTTAGAAATGGAAGCTGTCAATAAAGATTTTATTGTGCAATGTACAGATTTGGTACTTAAAAATAATATTTTTATTTAAGGATCAGCTGTTCCGCCACAGGAAAGGTACCCGCATGGGCGCTACATGTGCTCCATGTCTAGCGTGTTTGTACGTAGGAGAGTTTGAGAAGCACCATATATACAATGAACTTGCCCCGTTCTATGAAAATTTTGAGGAATAGCATTGTTTTATTGACGATGTCTTCTTCATATGGAAAGGTCCGGTAGAGCTACTAGAGGAATTCTTGAGTTGGTTAAATTTGGGGGATGAGAACCTCAAATTTACGGCCCATTATAGCAAGGAGAGTGTGGACTATTTGGATATTACTATTGGATCTAAGGGTGGAAGACTGGAAGCTGAACTTTATACCAAACCTATGGATAAAAATTAGGCCTGGGCGGTAAATTCCGTTCCGTTCGCGGAATTTGCGGAATTTGGGTAATGTCGCGTTCCGCGGAGAACGCAAAATTGCCCAAATGCCGCTTTCTGCGACTTCGCGAAATGTTTGCTTGTTCGCGTTCTCAAAATGCGTGTTCACGAGATATTTCTCCCCGAGCATGCAAACAGCGATTGTGAACAGGAAAAAAGCATCGCGAACAAGCAATTCCGCGTGTTCGCAGAGATTTTTTACCGTTTCGCGGAGATTTGCGTAACGCGATTACGCAAATTCTGCCCACCCCTAATAAAAATACACTACTTCACTACTCCAGCTTCCACCCTAGATCCCAAAAGGATAATATACCATTTAGCCAATTTCTTCGCTTAAGAAGAAATTGTACGGAGTTAAAAACTTTCTATAAACATTCTGAAGTCTTGAAAACTAAATTAAAGGACAGGGGATACCCCAAGAAGCTGATAACACTCTCATTTAAAAGAGCACGATTTTATAATAGGGAAGCTATGTTTGAAGACTCCAAAAAGGAGAAAAAAATGTCTAAAATTGTTTTCGTCAGCCAGTTCTATGAGATCAGCAATACAATTAAGAATGTGATAAATAGACACTGGGGCATTTTAAATAATGAAGAAGGGGTTAAACTTGAGAAACCGTTGTTTGCCTACAAAAGAAATACCAACTTACGCAATGAATTGGTTCACACATACAGAGAGGAACCTGTTCAGAAAGAAAGAACTATGGATAACTCCACGGTTAAAGGCAATGTTAGATGCGGGCATTGTTCTTTGTGCCCCCAATGCATAGTAGCGAAGGAACTGAAATATAATGGCAGGACAATTGTTGTACATACTTTAAACAATTGTCGCAGTAAGAACATTATTTATTTGTTAAAATGTCCCTGTGGACTTGCCTATGTAGGTGAAACAAGTCGTGACCTCAGGATACGTCTCCTGGAACATAGGTCGGCCTACAAAACAAAAAAACTGAATGCTCCCTTGGTGGTACATTTCTTAGAGAAGGGACATAAAGAAATGGATTTTGATTGGTTCATACTAGAAAAAGTGACTATGAACAAGAGAGGGGGCAATATGGAGGAAAAAAGAAAAGCGCAGGAGCAATGGTATATCTCTATCTTTAATACAATTAGGCAGGGATTGAACTCTTGAGAAGAGTGGGAGAAACTTATTAAATAAAACACTATGTTCATATGAAGTTGTTTAGAATTCAACAATAGATACACTTTTTAGTGCCCAGTGATGTATGAAATATACATAGGTGTAGGATCAGGGTGGATATGAATTATAGAGTAACCAGCATATAGAGGTTTGGTTATGGGTTATTAATATAAATCATGTAAGGGCTTAAAACAGGGACATATGCATATAATCGCTTTTTCGAGTAACCTATGTGACTAACTTGTGCATTTTTCAGTACTTTGCCGTTTATATAAGTTTGGCTGTCAAAGGAGGAACCGGTTTGGTTCTATTGGTTAGACAATGAAGTACTACCTGGCTAAAATAGGCCTCTTGACTTTTTGATTTGAGAGTATACATACAAAAGAGAGAATAAGAAATACAATGTTTATGTATATAATTGGCTAACTCATCAAATGTATTGCCACTCTGAACCCACTCTAAACCCACTCTAACAGGGTGCACTTTGTATGTCATCTCTCTTCACCTTCGTATAAAATATTGAACAAAGTAAAGATGCATTGGCACTACTTTGAAGGGCCCTATGATGTTGCTACAATAGCGAACTGGTAGAAAGTAAGATCATTTTTATGCCCACCTCATCCACTCTTAGCTATAAAAAAAAATTTGGGGGGGAAAAGAACAGTTTACATATAGTCTTTTTCTCTTTCCATATTTTATTCATTCGAAGAAATTTGTTAGAAACCAAAATTCTCTATAATAGAAATAACAACTACATTGGCAATTATTTGCATTAGTTTTACATCCGTTATCAATTCTATCGACACTGGACATGGATATTTCGCAAGTCGACAGTTTATTGGTCTGTTTTGAGCCCATTCCAAGATGGCGCCCATGGACATTTTCGAAATACTAGTCCTCTTTCGTTGGCTATGAGCATGTGATTTCATGAGTAGGTGATGGACCATTTAGAAGCAGTGATCCTCTGCTCATGTGCATTTCTTGTATACCAGCAGACAAATGTGGAGTCGGTCTGGAGACTTTCTATGTCCCGGTAAGTGGTAATTTAGTTAAACCAACTGTGGCTTGACTGGATTATTGATTAATATTATGATTATTTTTATATTTTAAACATGGATGACAAGAAGGGGTTGATAGATACATGAACGGGCAGCATTAACATTTTTGGTCTAAGTGGTGTCCACAACTGCGATTATATAACAATGTGTTGATATACGGACACGACCGATAGAGTAAACGGTATGTGAACGTTTAGCCAACTAGGGAATGTACGCTCTTATTATTGTGTATTAACACGTGAAACGAGACAGTTAGATGTGGATTAAAATCAGGGGTTGATTTTACCCTTTTGGTATAATATTGACGGCGAAAGCAGCATTTCGTTTGATCAAAGGGGTTACCCATAAGTAACACGTGGGAACGTATTTATGCAGCGGTATACCCTACCTGAGACTCGGGGGGGGCTATATTGTTAGTTTTAGGATAAGAAGGACTCTCTTACTTATAATGACGGATAGTTTATTTTAATAAAATGTGACATTGCCAAAACGTTAGAGATTATGAAAGTGAATTCCCTGTGATGAGACGATAGGGATACAGTGCTGTTAATGAACCTGAGCAACACTGCGTTGGGTCTCTCTGATTAAATAATATACGAACGATTTAAATACGAATTACTTATATTTTATGATTGATATTTAGATATCGATTGGACTACTATTGAAGCTTTTTAGCCCACCAGTAGACATATACAGAATACAGGAAATCATTTGCCATAACTCCAGTGGCAGGGCACAAGTGATAGAGAAAAGGTAGGGATGCTTTATTTTCAAATAACATGATAGCATTGCCTATATGTGGGGTGAGTTGTTGCTCTTTATCTCCACTATTCCATGTATACATTATTTTTCATATCTACAGGAAACAAATAGAGGTTGCCCAATCCTGTGTACCATTTTTTAACAAATATGAATGGAAGGAAGAAAGATTAAGGTAGCTATCACTTTTTAGCATTTTAAGCATTCCCTGATGAGCATAATCATACAAATAAAACAATATGGCTCAAACTAGATTATTTAATAAAAAAAACACTGTTATTTCTTCGTTGGGTGGAAGCACATGTGACACCCTTATTGACCGTGTGCAGGTGGTGTGAAGGTGTCTCAACCACGTTGATATAGGAAGAAAAAAGAGAAAATATTATTTTTCACCCTCCCCTGATCATTGATAGCTATGACAACTGGTGGGTATATGCGTAGCTATGTGTATATGAGTGTGTATGTTATTGTCTGTGTAGAATGGGTTGCATAACTATGGAATCACCATGCTGGAAATCAATATTGTGATATAAAATGTCTATTGCAATGACAAATGTTTGTCTTAATATTTGGCTGTTTTAATAAGATACTATATGAATTAGATATCCTTCTAGAATTGTTTGAATGTATCTTTGTTCTTTTAATAATTAGAAATTCTTTTGTATATTGTTATTTTTAGATATTTGGGGAGATATTGATTTATCACATTAAGCCTGAAGAAGGTGGTGAATCGAATTGTGCCACCGAAACGCGTCGCTTGTTCTGCTTGTTCTGTGTTCATCTAGCACCCAAGTATTTTTCAAGGGTCAACAACAACAGAAAAAGAAAAAGTGTTGATCTTTATACATTATGGTGCCGATTCCGATCCTGTAAAACCCGGGAACGAATGGTCGGACGGAGCGTTTTTTCCGTCCGACTGGAACCCAGGAAAAACACCTTACAAACTCGCAAGTACGATTTGCACAGAAATACCATTACCACCCGAGTCGGAAAAAACACCGACCGGCAAAATTATTACATACAAATCTCGTTCGGGACGGCGCACATGTGACGTCCGGACGGAGTCAGGCAGCGTTTCACGGACCAGCAAGTACGATTCGTGCTGACGTCACTCCGCACGCAGCAGTTTTTACGGGAGCCAAAAACTGCAGGGAAAGTGAGGACGACACGAACAAGGAGCCCCGGCACGCCAGGGACAGCGATGGACCCCAACCTACGCGTCATCCCGACCCTCATAGCCTACCACCTCGTATACAGAAACCGACGCAGACGCCGCAGAAGGTCAGAACAACCCCCAGGGGCAAAGGGGGGTGTGTGTGTGTGCAAGGGTCAGGAAACATAACCCACACCCCACAAATAACTCCAACATCATGCACAGCAATTACCACCATGGACTGGTCACTTCGGGGGGCGTGTCCACCAATCCCACATCCCGCCACAACGGAACTGGACATGGACGCGTACCTGTCATGACCACAATGGTGGTACGGCACATACCACGCCCACCCCTACGTCACACCAACTACGCCGGTGCGGCCTGTACTCACGTCCCAAAGGCATGGATACGGGCTGCACCCCCACAGTTGAGGTGCCCTAGGGGTACGGGCCCCATCCAGCCCTTCAGCGCGTGGGTACGGCACATACCATGCCCACCCCTACGTCACACCAACTACACCGGTACGACCTATACCCATGTCCCAAAGGCATGGGTACGGGCCGCACCCCCACAGTTGGGGTGCCCTAGGGGTACGGGTCCCACCCAATCCATCAGCGAGTGGGTACGGCACAAACCACGCCCACCCCTACGTCACACCAACTACGCCGGTTCGGCCTGTACCCACGTCCCAAAGGCATGGGTACGGGCCGCACCCCCAAAGTTGGGGTGCCCTAGGGGTACGGGCCCCACCCAGGCCATCAGCATGTGGGTACGGCTCATACCACGACAGTGGACAGATACATAGGGGTGTGTGCCTATCACTCCCAGCAGTGCCCAGACATATGAGGGGTGGGTGCCCATCACTCCCAGCATTGCCCAGACATATGAGGGGTGGGTGTCTATCACTCCTAGCAGTGCCCAGACATATGAGGGGTGGGTGCCGAGGACCCCCAGCAGTGGACAGAGACATGGGGGGTGTACATCATTATCAGATGACCACAGCTCCATGGGTGAATGTACGTATCCCTAACTTCGGACAATGATGATAGTGCCATAACAACACATCACTGACAGCAGTGTCCCACTCCCATGAGGATGGACGTCCTACCCCCACTGCATGACACACCACATGTGGGTGTGAGGACAAATTACACATGCATACCCACCCCTGGCGGAGGCAGCACAATACACACTGAGATCATGTCACAAGACTGCACCCTCATGTCAAACACCACTAAACAAAGAGAGCCAAAGGGAAGACACACTGTTACCCACATTCCACGAATGATAGGACTGTACAGGTGCCGGGACAGCCAACAAGTCGTTGCCTCCAATGGAAGTGAAAGGGTGGAGTACACACAGATACAATGCCCACAATTGTCTTGTAGGCGCCCAAATACCATGTAGAACACGTAACACATGTGTGTGAGGCAGGGAGTACACACATGCAAAGTGCGGAAAAGGGAAAATGTCCACATGAAGTCATGTCAATATACGCCATACACAAGTACAGTGCCCACCAAGGATGCCACAAACGATGCAGGTGGAGACATTGCAGAGCATGCATGGCCAAAGTCGAAGGGATGTGTCACACACCGAGGAAATGTTGACACAGCTCAGCAGAACAATTGGGAAACACCCTGCAGGGAAGATGACAGGTGCCACAGAGGAAGGAACACACCTTGGGACAATGTCACCATGCAGTAAGAGCTAACATGACCTACGAATATATGCAGACACCTTGTGACGGCATGCAGATACCAGGGTCCACCCCATGAGCAGGACAAAACAACATTTACCAGACACCCAACACATCATCACCACCCCAACTCAGGGAGCAGCAGCACCAGCAGCAATACCAGAATAGAAATAGTGTGCAAACGATAAAATAACAACCACATTCAGCATCTCGAAGAAAAGTAGCCACAGTACACCATTCAACAAGCCCATAGGCCACACCAGATGCGAAGTCCCGGGGGGACACGTAGGGACGCGTCTCCCCAGGCTCGCCTGCACAGTACACTGTACCATATCATCCACAGAAGGGGGGGCATCATGTGGGGGGAAGAACCAGGCACCGCAGGGACAGGAGGGGCACGGGTAGGTGTTGTGGGTGCAGGGACGGACGACTCCACCACAGGGGGTGGGGCAGCGCCAAAGGAGGAGGGCAGTATGGCGCTGCACATGGCCGCAAGCTCTTCCAGTGTCTCCCCTGCACCCGAAGGCACCACAGGCCCCAAGGAGTGGGGGGTCGGAGGGATGGGTCGCAGCGCAACTGGGGGAGGGTGTGGACAGGGGGGGGACTCAACTACCCTGCCCGGGGAATCCCTCAAACGCTTGCGGGGCGGTGTCACACTGGGGCTGAGGGACGGACTGGCCATGAAGGAGAGTCTGTCCGACTGTTGGGCAAAAGAGCCAAGGGGAGTGGTATTGGAGGTAGTGGGTCGTGAGGAATGCGGACTCCTACTGTGACAGCGTGGCTGCTGTTTGCCCTCCGACCCAGTGCCTGTGCCTTCTCCCCCGTGTGTGCATGACAGGAGGTGTGCGCTTGGCCTTCCATGGTTGTGTGCTGCCTGTGTCCGGTGGGGTGCGTGCATGGGGATGTCTGGGTGTGCATGGGACAGGCATGGCAGTGGGAAGTGCAGATGGTGCCGGGGTGGGGGGGGACAGAGCGCTGCAGGATATCCACCGCTGCCGTCAGTGACGAGTCCATGGACCTCAGCAACATCCGGTGGTCAGACATCGTTGATGACATGCCCTCCATGTACGACACCATCCGTGTCAGCAGTCTGGTGTGGCCATGGAGGAAACGCCGCAGCGATGTCCGAGCACCCTGCAACTGGCGCTGAATGTCCACAGACTCTGCATTGACGGCAGCAGGGGAGACAGGGGCAGGGGGTGCGGTGCCTGGCACGAAGGAGACATTTTTGGCGTACCACATACTCCCCTCAGAACCCAGAACCCCTCATCCGACTAGCTGAGTGTCCCATTCGTTAGCCGAGGTTGAGCTCGGTGGTCCCAATGTATAGACAACCCAGAATAAGTGACTTACAACATTCTCAGGAATGGTGGGAATCAGACATACCTGTTCGTAATTATTCTCAGATCAGTCCACAACAGAATAGACACAGACAAGGTAAAGTTGAAAGAGTTAATTCAATGAACCTCGCGTCCTAAGATGCAGGACTGTGGCTAACATAACCAGACAAATGGTTAAGGTCAGGAGCATCAGCATAGTAGCAATATCATAGACGATGAAAGGAGCAATCATAAGAAACTGACAGTGGAAAAAGCAACCTTCCTGTCGCCAGGAAACTAATAGTAGTATCAGTTGACTAATAGAAGGTCTCTAGGCTTGAACGGTGGACCCCCAACCGTATAGATCAGCTCAGTGGAATCACATCACAGGATCATCTAGTCTCATCTCCTGCTAAAGTCCTCCATCACAATGAAACGAAAACGTGCTGCACTGCAATATGGCAAGCACTCGTCCATCAGGTATCTGCAGCTGCGTGCATGTCATGGCTGAATACTGGGACGATCAACCTGCACACAACAACATGCACCGTCTAGCCACCCAGACTGTGTGTGTACACAATGTACAGTACAAGGTCGCTGCTCACTGTGAAGGATGTCAATCAACAGACAGTCCTCATGTGAAGTAAACTTGAGTAGGCATTTCAAAAGTAATAACACGCAACTACAGTGTCACGTGCAAAAGCAGCAAAATTGGCAAGATGGCTTACCAACAACTAACGCGATGGTGCCAACTTTGCATTGTACATAGGGAGAGAGGAATCGTCACTACACTCCCCCCTTGTTCGTACCACTAACCACTTGGGGCACAAATTCGAAAACGCAGAGTTCATGTGTGATAGAACGGAACCAAGGGCATGAACTGGAATTCCATAGAAGGGAAGCGAAAAAGTCAGGAAAGAAATGTCAATTATGAACGATGTTGAAGGGCAATTACCCATGTAAAAGGGGAAAAATATCACATCGACGGATGCACCATGAAATGAGCAGGGCTGAAGTCATTCCATCCAGGTATAAGCACAATAAGTTGCAACAGCTTCCAAGAGGAAATCATCTGAACGTTCAGCAAAATTGTCTGCCATCCAGTTCAGCAGGGGGAAAGAACGTGTTCCTCAACAATCGGGGCATCCAGCACAATTTGTGGACAACAGGTGGGGACATCAAAATAACTTCTGGATAAGAATTCATTTGCAGCCGTTCCGATGTCCCAATTGCCTAGGACTCCATGTGCAGCAGCACAGGCAATGATGCTGACGCCGGTACAGTCTAACTCATGAGCCAATAAGGGGCCCATCAGTCGATCAAAATACGGGTCAGGAGCCACCGAGTTAGACAGGCACAAATCCAGAGCCCATTCGAATGGACAATCTAGGCAATGAAAGACAGATTGCACGCAGGTAAAGAACGGAAACCGGAAGGACAATCCATAGGCACTTCTTAAGTTCGCCAGCGGCAGAGTGCCGTAGCATTCAAGCATCTTGTTCCGAAGATGGAGCAGCCGGTGCATGCTGTCTTGTAACGCAAGTTGTGAAGCCACAGCGTAGTACGCAGATCAATTATGGCACCCCAGCTATGAGGTTGAGACGCAAAGGGACACCTCCGAAGACGCTAGACAAAATCGAATGATGAAATGCGTGGATCACATCAAACAGAGTTTGGAAGGAGGTCACGAGGCCGGAGACCACAATGTAGAAAAACCACAGCCAGGCCACCTGTTGATGAGGCATGAAAGATAGTTTGAATCTGAGTCCAAAATATGTAGTGGGAGATCAGTGTTAAAAAGCGCTTGCACCTCTTTGCACGTGTGAGCTACGTGAAGGACAAATGTTTCTCGGGATGAAGTCAACACGACTTGTTGTTGAGACAATGGAGGCCTTATTCTGCTCATCTTGTCGGACTCAGCTTTCAAGGTTGGAATGGAAGGCCAGATGGATACATCCAGCCGGCCATGCGGGGGTGGGAAAACGACGGAATGACAGAAAACCACTCGTAGTGATACAGTCACGATGTCAGGAATTCCCGGAAGCATCCCACAGCAAGCTTCATCATTGTATAGCACATAATTACCGTTAGCAAGCAGCGCACAAGACGGGGTCATGACTGGCACACAAATCCCTTACAGAATACAAGCTACATCATGAGCGTGCATGTAACAAGCACCATGCAATGGAATGTGCCTACACACCACAGAATGATCCGGAGTGGAAGTGCACCCTTCACTCTTAAATACACCTCCTTGCTGTCTCTCACGCACCTGTTGTCGCCTAGCACGGACACAAGGGACCGAGCAACTGGGAGGGTGGTGATGAGAATGGAGGGTGCGGCGAGAGATGGAGTGCTGCTTTCAGCTGTGGGAGCAGTCTCCGTCCCCTCTGGGAGCTCTGCCTCGGACCCGGCAGCGTCATAGTCGGTGTTGGGACTGGACAGGTCCTCCGCCTGACTCCCCTCGGCCTCCGTGTCACTTGCTGCGCCAGACTCCCCAGCACTGGTGGCCCCGGTGCTGGCTACCTCCCCCACGTCCGTGCCAGTGTCTCCCTCGGTTTCCCCCGACGATGCTGTGGCCAAGGTGAAGAGACAGGAAATGACCAGTCACCTGTATACATATGACACATGAGTCCAATCTACATAGGACACAGCGCATAGCATGCACGGCAACATGAGTGACATCTACAATACTACAAACATATGTAGGCCCTGCACCACACAGTTGGTTTACCCACCATGCCACTGGGAAACAATGGGGAGCATGACACAACAGAAAATTACTTGTTCTAAATCGATACAGAGGAGCACTGACCCCCAAGATGAAGGTGATGGCAGCCCTACATTTCTTTGCCACGGGTACGTTTCAATTGACCATAGCTGATGTAGGTGGCATGTCCCAGACCATGTTCAGCCGTGTCCTGCATGATGTGTTAGAGGCCATGTTGGTACACCTGGATGAATTCATAACGTTTCCAACTCGTGAGCAGTTGACAGGTGTCAAGGGTGAGTTATATGCCCTGGGTGGGATGCCCCATGTCATTGGGGCCATTGATGGGACACATGTGGCTTTGGTGCCACCACACGCACAGGAGGTAACCTTCCGTAACCGCAAGCATTACCACTCCATCAATGCCCTTGTGGTATGTCTTGCTAACATGATGATATCCCATGTCTGTTCCCGTTTTCCAGGATCAGCACACGATGCCTACATCATGAGGCGTAGCAGGGTGCCTGAAATGATGCTGCAGCTGCGCAACGAACGTGCATGTCTTGTTGGTGGGTATACTCTGTTAGTCCTGTATTTAGCCGTTTCTTCATATCTTACTGCTTCTCCTGACCCACTCCTGTCCATGATGTTTCCATGTAGGGGACGCTGGCTATCCCAACATGCCATGGCTGATGACGCCTCTCCGTAACCCCAGAACAGCTGCAGAACACCGGTACAACGACACCCATGGGCAGACGAGGCGCGTGATTGAGAGGACGTTTGGACTCCTGAAGAGCAGATTCCGGTGCCTCCACAAGACCGGCGGCGCCCTCCCATATGCCCCGGTGAAGGTCTGCAAAATCTTCCTTGTGTGCTGCATGCTGCACAACATGGCAGTGGAGAAGGCCGTGCCACTCATCCTGGATCCTGATGAGCAAGATCATCCACCCGTGGAGGATGAAGGGCTTGGGCACGGGGCAAGTGAGGATGAGGATGAGGATGAGGACATCCGGAGTCAGCTGATCTGCAACTTCTTCTTATGATGGTGAGTCCCTGTGTCTGAGTGTGCACGCTTAGTGCCTTGTGTGGCATGTGTAGCAATGTGTGTGTGAGCTGACTGTGTGCCAAGTGACTTGGAGGTGTGTTCTGATGTGTCATACAAGTGCTAATGTAATTCCCCATATTTGTGCAGGAACACAAAAATCATTATTTCCATGGTGACAACATCAATCCTGTAGAGTGCATGTACATGTCTGCGGATTACTAGTTCCTCGCTGACTTGTTGTGTGTCTGTCCTCACCAGGTTCCTGTGGCTATCGTCTGCTCATGTCATCATTGCACTCCTGCTATTCCTCATGAGTATTGCAACGTGTGCTGGATCAGAGTTACATGCACAGACATGGTGAAAAGTATTTTTGGGTAAGGAGTGCAGCAAGTCGTTTTGTGGGTGGTACGTGTTTGTGATATGTGGGGACTGCTCCTGTGCATGTTGTGTTACCATGCATACATGTCGACTCACCATGGGCATGGGCCACGTGACGTGTTGCATGGCTCCCATGAATTGATAGTCACCCTTCCTGACAGTCATCTGTCATGGATTGTGGATTCTGATGAAGGCATCAATGTGTGTCTAATGTCCCTCAGGAACATACGGGATGGTCATGCTGGACATGGTGTGGGACATCCCCATATGAGGCTCAATGTGGAATTGTAGACTCGCCGTGTGCAGCAAGGGGTGTGAGGCTCAACCCCTTCACTTGTGTGCCAGCTCAGTAGGATTTACCACATCTGTGGGTTGCAGGGGGTGTCCAGTGTGGGTCACACATATTCAGCCGAATGACCTGTGATTCTGTTCCAATGGATGCAATTCCATTAGTGTGAGGATGAGTAATAAAGGTGTTCGTCATACTCCAAGGTGCCTCGTCTCTGTGAATGCTGGTCTCTTGCCACTTGGCATGCGGCATCTCTGGCATACTTGCTGTAGATAATGCATAGGAGTCCATGTGTAGTTTAGCGACATGTTGTTCATGGATTAGGCTCCCTATTGGGCATGTAGTACATGGTCGTGTATGTTTTTTTGCGAGGTCAACCACACAATGGGCCATCACCAGTTGCTGAGGGTGTGTCTCCAGTGCGCAGGTCGGCCTTCAGTTTCCTCATCCGGTGTAATGGTTCTTTGGTGATTGTGCATACATTGTCTCTGGGTGTGCCATGTGACACTGGTCACTCCTCACTTTACACACGCACCTGTTGCAGTTGTCCTTCTGACATCCTAGTCTTTGTGTGCAAGATGGGCCATTTGGCAGGGAGATGGCGCCTGCTGCTGCAGGCCCTGCACAGGCACCCAGTGGCCACACACACAAGATGTTGTGCATCATGTTTGGCTCGCTCACATATGCCATGCGAGTCCACTGCATCTGTACCTCATGCTGCAATGCCCTCTGCATCATGCACATGATCCACAGATAGATCCACTCCAAGTTACGACAGACCATCCCCCAGGTCCATGACGACATCCATCTCATATACTGCCCTGCCCTCTACGGAGCAGGTAAATCCAAACTCCAAGGACACTGGTCCACTTCCAGGGGGCATCTGCACACCTCAGCTTCTACACCCTGCGCCCCAGCCACCTCACCGTCCACCATAGATAGCTGCAATGGATCACTGTCTGCTGCAGGATGTCCTCCACACACCCCACCCACACTCAGGAGGCAGTCCACAAACCCGACCCCACACCAATCTTGTACATCTGTCATCCTAGATTCCGTTGGTCCATCTCCATGCATCCAACCTTGCCCTGGCCACCGTTCTTCACATCCACCGTACTCCGACATACAGGACATAGTTCTCCCACCTGGCCACAAATACCTGGGACTCCCTCCCCGGGTACCTCCACATGGGCCATGGCCTCTACGCCATAATGATGATCTCCCAAATAGGTCTGTCCGCACAGTTTAGCAAGCCCCCCCTCAGCAGCCAGAGGCCATCACAGGTGAGTGTTGTGCTCCATGCCTACATTGAATGATACTTGTGACCCATGTGTGTCCTGTACCAGACTCTGTTCCCAGGGGATGGATGGCTGGAGTTGGTTCAACACTCAGGCATAGTTAGACAATTCCACACACATATGTCGTAGAATAATGCAACATGACAGCAACATCTCCTGTGCAGAACAATGTGAATTTATTTTTGTTGGGGTGAGTCTTTTGGTGCATGTGCTAAGGTGCTCTACCGGGGAATAGAATCCAAAGTTCACTGGGGGAGATGGCATCCTTGGCATTGGAAGTCATCAGAGTCCAGACCACAGTGTTGGTCATCATTGGTCAGACTGGGACCAGCAAGTCCATGTGGCAGAGAATGTCATTGGGTGAGGTGCTGCTGTTGCGCCAGAGGGCCAGGTGCCAGGCCAGGTGACCTGGGAGATGGGGATGGTCCGCTGACTCTCACGGTCTTTTACGTGGACGACCCACTTTCCTCCAGGGACCCTCAGATGCAGGCCTTGACGATGCTAGGGACGCTCCGTCAGATGAATCCTCCTCCTCCTCCTTCCTCCCTGTGTCTGGTGCTGGTCTACGCCTGGTGGCCCAGGGAGGGTTTGCCAGACTTTGGGCGATCTGATGGAGTGATTGGCTCACGTCCCTGTGCACCGCCAGGAGCTCAGCCAGTCTTGCCTCCATCCGTCCTTGGTGTTGTTGGTGACTGGCATGATGCTCGACCTGCAGGTTCTTTATCTCATCGAGGGTCCCCTGCATCCCGGAAAGTCTGCACACGACCTGGTCGATGCCTCTGGTGTCACGCCGGTATGAGTCCAGGATGTTGCGTATGTGTGACATACCGGGGTCCTGAGCTGGCTGGTCAGGTTCGCGCCTCCGCCTGCCTCCACTCCCACCACCCCTGTCCACACGAGCCTGGCCTGCCGTTGTGGGCACATCGGGTCTACGGGACCCCTGAGGGATGGCATTGGCAGGGTTGTCTGCCTCCTCCTGGGTGCCCGCAGAACCTTGTCCCTCCTGGTCAGACTGGCTGTGTTGTTCAGTGCGAGCAGGGATCCTGGGTGTGTCCTGGGATGTGGCGGGAATGGGGGTGGTGGTTGGCACAGATGTACCTGACGCAGGTGCTGCAGGTGCTTGTACACCAGAGGGGCCAGGTTGGTCGGGGTCATCCACGGAGTGGTGAGAGTCGTCGCTGCCGGTGGGATCGTCTTCATGCGGCGCCTGGGACTGTGATTCTTCCCCCCCAGTGTTGGGGGGAGATCGTCGATGTTGCCCTGTGTGTGAGAGAGAGACAATGTTAATGCTGTTTCATGCCACATCCATGTTTCATACATGTTCAAGTTGACACAGTTCCCCCAGGTAGTTGGATGTCCCTGGCATTCTTCTCAGTGTCCACTTGGGGATGGGTATGTTGCGGGGGACAGATTGGGATGTTCTCCTGAGTGTGTGGCCTGTAGATAGTTGGCTCTTATCAGGCGCGCAACACCCATTGGGCTCACCGGGCTTCTGCCCCCCCCCCGTCATGTGTGTCAGCCGGCTGAGACAGCCTCGCGGGCTGGCGTCCGTCTAATTGCAGCCGGACCCGAGTACTTCACAGGTGTATGGTAGACCATTTACTCGTAAATGAGGCTTCTGTTGTGTTTTCACCCCTTCCTACAGCCACTCTGCCTATGCCTGGTTGATTTAGCCCCCCCCAAAATCTTTTTCTGCCCCCCCCAGAAATTGGCTCTAGTTGCCCGCCTGGCTCTGATGCTTACTTGGCTCCGGATTGGTCTTGTTGTGTCACATGTCCATTGTGGAAGTGGGTGTATCCGTTGCCTGCCCCGGGGGTGTGTGCTTGTGTTGGGGGGGGGGTGTGACCGGGCGTGCTATTGTGTGTTGTGTGAGTTGTAATTGGGTTTCCCAGGTGATGTGTGTGTCCCCTCATGGTGTATGCTGGCATGACAGTGTGTATGAGTCCCTGTGCTAGATGCCTGTGCTTGTGGAGTTGGTGTTTGAGTGTACAGTGGTCCCAGGAGGGCCTTGTGCTGCATACAGCAGGGCCCAGTGTCAGCGACCTTGTTAGTAGTTTGCCAGTCCCTGTGCATTGTGCATGGGTATATCCCTATGCCATATGGGCTGAGGACATTGGTGTCTGCGTCTCATTTTCACGATGTGTTGTGTGGGGCCCACCCTCCCAGCCTCCCAGCCTCCCAGACATCCAGTCTTGTGTTTGTGGTTGTTGTAGCCTTGGACATGGCCTTGCCTTGATTGTGAAGGGTGAATGGTGACGTTCGTGGCATGGGCGTGGTTATTGAGTGTGGTTGTGTGCGGTGAGTGCATTTGTTGTTGTTGGGGTGTGGATGCCATTCCCCCCATGTTACGTGAGTTGTTTGTGTACTCACCAGGCTCGGCGACTCCTTCCACTCCATGTAGTCCCACCGGCGGTAGCATGGCCATGACCTTCTCCTCCCAGGGATGGTAGTGTACGGGGCTGCGGGGCGGCCCACCTCCAGTGATGTTGGTCTGGGCATGTTCTTCATTCATCTTCCTCTTGACCGCCCTGTGCAGATCGTACCACCTGGATTGGCATTCATGCCTGGTCCTTCGAACGGGCGCAACAGCATTCACCTTGTCGACGATCCTCTGCCACATGGCAGATTTTTCAGATATGCTGGTCTGTCTGACCATTGTTCCAAACAGCTGTGGCTCGACTCTGATGACTTCGTTGACGAGGAGCTCCAGCTCCGCCGTAGTGAACTTTGGATTCTTGTCTGTGGGCATGGTGTGGGGTGTGGGTGTGGGCGGTTGTGGGTGTGTGGGTGTGTGGGTGTGAATGTGTATGTGTGTGAATGTGAAGAGGGGGATGTTTGTGGGGGAGGTTGTGTGAAGGTGTGTGAGTGGCGGTGTAGCTAAGGTATGAGTTATGTGGGGTGGTTTGTGTGTGAGCTCTGTCCGCAGTGGGTCTGTTGCAAGGGCTCATGGTTTGTGTGTGTGGGCCGTTTTTATTGGTCAATTTGTGGGTGTGGCTGTGTTTGAATTTTGGTGGGTGTGTTATAAGAGGTGGTTGTGTTTGGGGCCTCTGTTGGCCAGTTTGGATGTGGCAGGTCAGTCATTAAGTTGTATTTTGTTGTGTAGACGTATTTTGTGTTTTTGTGCGAGTCGCTTTGGCCCTCCTTGTGCTGTTTTCCACTGTCCTGGTTCTGTATGTGTCTTTTTCGCGTAGGTACGATCCGTACATTCGCGATGCTGTGTGAGGGTGCTGGGGTACGGTGTTGGTGTGTGGCAAGTAAATGCGGTGGGGGGACTGGGGGTACAGTGTGGACAGGGTGGTGTACAGTGCAGACATATTGGGGGCTGTACGGCTCGTACCCGTGTACATGTGTGCTTCAGCGTTTGCTCCGTACGGGCCTTTTTATGTGCGATTGTGTATTCGGACGGGCGGTCGGGATCGTACTTGCGCGCTCGGACTTGTGTTTTACGATTTGTAAGTTAAACTGTCCGGATCACTTTCGTACACTTTTGCAGACGATATTCCGACGCATGCTCGTAGACTTTTCCCAACACTATTCGTACTTATTTTTAACGTCCCAATCGTACTTGCCAGTTTGTACGGTACTTGTGCAACTCGTGCGTAAAAAATACGGATGCGGGTCGTACGCAAATTATTTTTACCGGATCGGAATCGGCACCTCAATTGTCAAACTTGATGTGCTTCTTGGACAAGATTTATGTTTATGTCCCTAATCAACTGTTGTTTTTAAACATGTCTATATTTGTTTTTATTATTTGATGCATAATAATGATGTGAATTTGATGGTAATAGCATCTTTTTGTGAGATAATTGTAAATTTTAATAGATAACTTTTATATCACTTTTGTTGATTCCGATTGTATGCTGGTGATGTGGATAGTGTATGCGTAATGGTTGAGAATATTTGTATGCTTTATTAAAAGGTGCCCAAAGGGATCTTTGCTGTTGATAGAAATGGAATAACACCAAACATATGAGGAACTGACTCATTAAATTTGTCTAAAATGCTCAAAGTGACTTTGAAAAAGTAGCTGGTTATAAGATACTATGTAATGTTGATTTTGAATTTGACTGCTTACAAAGAAATTGATATATGATGATTTTTTATGGCTAAACGATGGACTAGGAATTAGTGTCCATATGAATATCAGTTGGCTTCAAATTCATGAATTATATTATATTCCAAGTGACTTTTTGTAACTTAATAATTGGAGGATAGAATGTGAAAGAGTGCATCTATTTAAATTGTACAGCAGAATTAGAATATATTCAGGCATGCTAAAATATACATAGACAGATCGATATGTGATGTCGAAGGTTTCAGAAATGATTAGATTCCTATAAACAGGGGTGTTCCCTGCCAGCTTGAAGTAAGTACAATGGTCAATGCAGATGATACAGGAAAAGTGAGAGTTGAAATGGTTAGGGGTTTGAGACTCATAAAGAATTTATATTTTAATGAAAATGGCTTTGGTTCATATATTTTTTTTTTTATTCATATTTTACTTTATTGGTCACAGACACAAATAGAAATAATACATGTCATTTTGTTTTCAAGTACACTAAAGACAATTGCAGTAAATACAGATGGATATAAGCACTAAACACAAAAACAAATATCATAACAACTAATAATACAGAGTTTCAACAGAAATATTATTATTAGCCCCACTGGAGGCTAGACCAAAGCCTTCCAAATTTAACCAAAGATCTCAATCCCCTTGCTTTTGCCAGTGCCAGTTCGATTTCATAAACCCCCCTTAATAACAACCAAAATTCAATAATCGTAGGACTAGATTTTTCATTCCATACCCTGGCAATAGTCAAACGGGCACAAGCCATAAAGATTGAAACTAAAGAGTTTGAAACGTTACCTGTGTCAGATACTAACCCTAATAACATTTCTTTCTCTGATAGTACCGTAGTTTTACCAATTAGTTTACTCAGCTCCTGAGCAACCTTATGCCAGAAATCAGAAAGCTTGGGGCATATAACAAACATATGTCTCAAATCTGTGGCAAATTCATTACACTTGGGGCAGTAGGACTTAATGGAATTATATGACACGGCCCATTTAGAAATAACTTTTGGGGTATAATACAACATAAATAAAATACGGTGCTGTTGCAGTTTTAAATTAATTGAAGTAACAGAGGAATTAATTCTGGCCAATGCTTCTGAAACCTCATCGGGAGTCACCCCTGTATCAAACATAATATTCAATTTGGCTGTGGCCTTTGGAACATCGTCATCAAATGCCTCAATAAAGCAACGATAAGCCCTCCCTATGAGACCTCGATAACCATTCTTCCAGATTACCCGAAGAACCTCTGTTGTAGGGGAAAGAGCCACCAAACCTTCCCCCTGCATAAAAAAATTCCTAATTTGTAAATATTTAAAAAATGAATTATGTGTAACCCCATACTCCGTTGACAATGCTTGAAAGGACTTAAAGCCGTGTTTGTCATAAAGATGCCCCAACAGTGTAATTCCCTGTTGTTGCCAAGCTCGTACAACTGAATCTGAAAAAATATCGGGAAGCCTCGGGTTACCCCAAAGATAAGTAAATTCGTACCAATCTGAAAGCTTAAACTTTTTGCATATATCTTGCCAAATATGAAAAATATGCTGAGTAGTCTTAAATCGGACTCTTTTGTAGTAATTTGGGTCTGACATGTGATGTAGTAAGAATCCGGTATTTAAGCCATATGCCAACTGATATGAAAGCCAGGGTTTCCTCACAGCGGGTCCTTTACTTAAAGACTGAATCCGACTAATAGAGGCGGCCCAAAAATAGGTTCTGAAATCCCGAAGTTTAAAACCACCTTGCCTAAAGGACAGCTTAATATATCTAAGCGCCCTTCTCGCCCTCCGAAAATTCCAAATAAAGCTTCCAACAACACTATCCAAACGTTTAAAAAAGGTCGCTGGAATTCTTAAAGGGATAGCACGGAAAAAATATAAAAATTTGGGTAGTATACTCATCTTAACTATATTGCTTCTCCCGATAATAGTCAGTGGAAGCCTATGCCACCTACGAAAATCATTAGTGACCTTTTTCAACAGCGGTGTATAGTTTAAATCAAATATATCATCAATATGAGCGCTAAGACACACCCCCAGATACATAGCTGAAGCCGTCATATCTAATGAAGATGGAGCTGTAGTCGGTGTAAAATTAAGAATAGACTGAGTCTTATTCAAATTAAGTTTATATCCGGAAAAAGACCCAAACCGCTGCGCCTCTTGAGTTATCACTGCAAAGGCTTCCACTAGCTTTATAGAAAAAACAGCAATATCGTCTGTAGGCTTTGGTTCATATTTTTTAAACATACTAATAGTTTTGCACCTCCACAGCTTTCCATTTTTCTCAAACTAAATATAAAAAATATCCAATAGCAATAAAATGTAAACTACTAAAATTGTTTTGAAAAAGATCACCAATATGAATTGATTGAAATGGCATGTGAAGTATCTTCAGAATTGTTAAAATTTAAATGGCACATGAAGTATCTTCAGAATTGTGAAATTCTTCAACTATTGTCTCTCTGCTTGGCACATCATCTTCGGAACTGACACATCGCTCGGCTGCTGGACCGACACCAACTCATTGCTCAGGTGCACCTTGCTGTTACGCCTAGGATCAAGATACTGTGTTCAGTGGGCATGCATGGCTCTTGTATCCAGCCGGGACTCCATCTTGGTCGGCCTTAATTCTTGACTTTGCCATGGTCCACCCGAACCAGATAACCCCCATAGGGGCTTATTGCTTCCAAATGCTATTTTTCAAAAATTAATATCTCAACTCCTACTCATTGGATTTTTTCCGGTTTGGTCTTGTTTATTTTTTTTTAAATCATATCTATTTTCCTAGTGTGGAGTCTTTTTGTGGTGTTTTCATTGTGTTACTGTGTGCTGCACAAATACTTTACTCATTGCCACCATACTAAGTCCTGCCTGCGCAGTGCCAAGCTAACAGAAGGTGAACACAGGATAATTTAGGGTGTGACTGACTTACCTTGATTATGATTGTGGTCCCTACTTGGACACAGTGCATACCTCTGCCAATTAAAGACCCACTTTCCATGGCTATGCATTTTAGGGAAAAGCTTCACATAACTATGCAAAATCTTTCTGATTAGAAAAAACATTTCAAATACTAGCTAAATTAACTTTTTCAATAAATGAAATAATGAAGAGTAATCGCACAAGAAAGCAATGTGCATGAGAAATGTTGAATTTGTAACATATTTTTCCTCATTTTATAGCAGAAGATGTGGAGCTAAATAATTTCTCGTTACAGCTGATGTTTCTATCTTACATAACTCAATGCTTAGCTACCATACAATTTGTTCTATTAGTAAGTTAAAAATGTAGTCATGTTTGTGGGAAAGAAGGCCTGAATCAAAAGGTCTCTTATGTTGTCACAATTACAAATATGGTTTAACAATTCACGGTGACTCGTTGTTTAGTACATAGGAAAGGAAGAGGAGAGCCTGTTCTCAAAAGAATTCTGGTAGCTGATTGGACAAGAGGAGAAAAAGAAGCAACAAGGACTGCAAAATGCATCTTTGACTGTTTATATTAGTGCATGTTCCTAGAGTAGGGAACTGTTTTTTTTCCAGATGCCTTTCAGATGATTTTCCAGGTGCTTTTTCCAGACACCTTTTTCTATTTTTCCATACCTACTCCCAAATGCTGAAGGCTTCGTGCTCAATGCAAAAGATGGTTTGCCACCTATTTGAACTTATTGTTGATTCTGAAATATTTTTGCTTTATTTACTTGAGACCCTACTGGGCTTCATGAACCCCTCTTTATGAGATGTATTGACGACACTGTTTGATTGGATTTGAGTTTTATGCTCTATCCCCCTCTGCCTCTCTTACTTGAACTCTTTAAGGGTCCTGACTAACATCACGATTGCCTCATTCTCAGAATATGGATTTTTTCTTCTATGGAACACGCTTGATGCTTTATTCTATGGAAATTATTTTGATCTAACCATACTTCTATTATAAATTCTGTTAACTGACTGAGAAATTGAACTAATTGAATAAATAAAAAGGGATTTAACTAAACCTTAAGTGAAAATAAAACCTTTAAATCTAATTAAAACTCTCATTATAACTTACGTCAAGATCCGTCGCACATGGTGGACTATGGTAAATCCTGCCCATGCATAGCCACAGGAGGCCACTTGCCCTTACCTCCTGCTATGGAGCCTGCAGACTCGAACTCCTGAAGCTCCAAAGCTCTCGTGGAGTGTACCGGCATCGCCGCTGCTTCTGTCGGCGGACTGCGGACAGTGGGGGAAGATTTTGGCTCACCAGCCGATACCTGCTTTCCTCTGCCCACGTGTGCTGTCCCCCCGCTCGCAGCTGCTGGATTGCAGAAGGTGGAGCAATCCGGATGAGCTGGCAGTGCGGCTGGTGGAAATGCTGTGAATGCCAGGAGCGTGCTGGACAGACGTCCAGGGGAAAAAGAAGAAGAAAAAAAAGCATGGTGAGGCTCTTGCAGGGGGAAATTGGCACGTCCAGTCTCCTGCCTGGAGCTTCTGCACTAGAAATCATGGCAAGAATTAGATGAAAAAAATGGGATATGCCAGCTGGCAAATCGACTGATTTGATTGCTGTTATGGATTCCTTGGAGTACAGGAACGGTGTTGACCTGCCTTGACTTACCCTGGAGAACAGGATCAGTGTTGCCTTGCCTTGACTTGTGCTGGCGTTGCCCCAGGATTCCCTGTGGGGCCGTGCCCATGGAGGTTCTCAAGCTGCTGACAAGGTGCTGCTCCGGGTTTTTGCTGCTGGAGTGCCGTGGTGCAGGAGACGCTGTGAGCATGCCTAGACTGGCCGAGTCGCAAGTTTCAATTCAGTTGGGAGGGGGTGCGGGCCCTTTTGAAGTGACTCAGACTTAGCTGCGGGATCCTGACGGTCCGACCCTGACAAAGTTCACAGGTGAGATCCGCCACTCCCATTATTACTGCTTGCGGATCGGGCGCCCATGCATGGAAGAACATGCGCTTTTTGTAAGGGCTGAAGGTGTAGCCCACGTAGGGACAGATATTTCAGGCAAATAAGCTACCAATGAGACATTTTTTGCTTACTAGTGAGGTCGTTTATCACAGCTGGGATATTCTTAGAACCCCCCAGGTCAGTTCCAGTGCGGACCCCCCAGGCGCTATAAAACAGTTTGCGGGACTGTAGGGAGCAGTAAACACTGCCAGCCACCGTTCAGCTCAGCATACTGCATCCAGGGGGATAGTTCTCCCCATTCTAACAGGCTGGAATAAACACTGTGGCTTGGTTTTCTGGTCCCAGGTTATGCTGAGGAAGCACTTAAAGATCGTCAACTTAATTGCCCATGTCGATTCAAGTGTGGGTCTTGAATCTAAAACTCGAACGACCCAGATGAAGACAGTCTCAGCAATTGCAAGAGCCAAATGCTTGCAGAACGCCCGTCAAGGCTCATCTACAATATCAAGCCCTCTGAGTTTGGAAGACAATCTGTTGGAGCTAGGGAAGGGTACTAAAGGTGATCAGATCCTGGAAATATACGAAACTCCTCACCTTGAAAAGCTGAATGTGGAACTAGGTGCTGAGGGGTTAGTTGCGGCTCAATCTGACCCAATCACTAAAGAGCTTATTACTCAAGAAGACAGCTGGGCTGCAGGAAATTTAAAGGAGAGCCTGAACCAAGAGGCCTCAAAGGAAAACTCCACCACTATGCCTCCAACTAAAACCAAGGAATACCCATTATTTCTGAAACCTAATATACCCTTACTGCCTGCACAACCTTCAAGTGTAGAGCAAGAGCCCATGGCGAAAATACAAGTGGACCAACGGAAGGGGGGATAGCCAGCCTCTAGTCTCTCTGGCTGATACAATCACAGCAGGAGAACAGCAAGATCTGGTTCAGCTAGCTCTGGAAGACTCTGCAGGAAACCAGCTCTCAGAGACCAGGGTCAGCTTCCAATACGACATCAAAACCATGTTGAATCTCATTCTGGATGAGATACATGAGCTGAAAGTAACACAAGCAAATGAGATTGCAGCATTCCACCTACGCTTGTCAAAAATTGAAGAAACAATCAGTAGTTATCCAGCAAGATTACAAGAAGCTAAATCCAGGATATCTCACCTCGAGGACCAGATGACCTTGATGCAACATGAGGCTACTTTGGCTAGAAAAGAAAAAAATCTGTTGGAACGCAAGCTGGAAGAGCTGAAGAATCATTCTCAATGATCCAATCTGTGGCTGGTTGGGGTCCCAGAAGGCTTTGAGGAGTCACAAATGCTACTGTGGGTTAAGTCATTTATTAACGATAATGTGCTGCCTCAGTTCTAAAGAGTTATTACCATCACAAGAGCACATAGGGTACAAGCCCAGCCATTTCCGAAATGAAAGTTCTCTCAAACAATCCTAATTACCTTTGCAGACTTTAGGGTCAAAGAACAGATATTGACCAGAGCTATTCAAAAGAAGCAATTTTCAACCTCTGAAGTTCCCAGCTGCTGCATTATTTCTGATATGTCAGCAGCAGCGGCTTGCCGCTGGAAAGAATTTGCCAAGCTCCTCTATCTGTTCAAGGCACAGTTGGCGCAGGCATCCATAGCCCCGCAATATAAGCTGCATGTCTTATTGCAAGGGAAATTCCATATATTTTCCAATCTCGATGAAGCACAGGAGCTCCTTCAGAATATCACTATGGATGAATAAAGACTTAGGACAGGTTGTTATGTTCTTTTTCCCTCCCTCCCTCCCTCCCTTTTTTTCTCTCTCTCTTCTTTTCTTTTCTAAAAAATGCTTGGGCCTTTTTTTTTGGTGCTTCTTTGTTCGATGAGACTGAGGGGGGCTGATAGGTCACTAAGGGTGCACCCAGCTTAGGGGTTAGTTAGTGGGCGAAGGCAGGGTGTATGGTGGGCTATTTCCCAACTGCCAGGGCTGGGGAGGGGTATGGAAAGGTGGCGGGGGTTAGGGAATGGGTAAGCAAGGGAAAACATGAATGGGAAAAGAGTGAATTACACAGGATGTGCTTTCAAGTTAGCAAGAGACCGCAGAGAGCGGCTTTGGTGGGAGATAATGGTAAAAGATGGGTTAAAATAGCAGAGAAAAATTTCAGAGTGGATAAAGTTGAGATAGGCCTTCCAAGATGGATCAAATGATGCAAAATATAAAAATGATTATGTGTTACGTCAATGGATTGCCGAATCCAGGTGAAAGTTGTGTTTTTTTAAATTGGCTAACATCCCTCTCTCCTGAAATTATATTTCTACAATAAACGCATTTCAGGACTGACACTTCCTAAGAAATATGCGCTGGCGTATTTCTCATCTGCTAATTTAGCGGTGAGAGGGGTTGGGATTTTACTATCTAACACCCAGGATTGACAGGTTAAGGAGGTCCAGTGGGTCCGGCAAGATGGAAAAGGTAGATGGTTATGGGTGAAGGTAAAACTCAAGGGAACAGTGCTAAATTTAGGTATTTACTGCGGCCCCATAATGGATGAAAGCACAGCACTTGAGCAAATGTATCAATTAGCAGCAAATATGGAAGGTATATTGATCTTGGGTGGCGTTTTAAATCATATTCAGAATCTGGCACTTGACACCTCAAATAAAGCAAAACGACAGTTGAAGCCTAAAACTGCAAAGTTAATAAAGAGTTTGTCAATAGATTTTGCCTTAACAGACCCTTGGAGACAGGGGCACCCCGTCTTCTCGCAATTTACCTGTTACTCTTCAAGATACAGAACAGCATCCCGATTGGACTTTGTTTTGGTGGATAAGTGTTAGCCAATGGTGAAACAGAAATATTTGCCAACCCTTTTTCTAATCATTCTGTAGGTTATTTTATGTTATTGTTAGGGATCACACCGAAAAAGAAATCAAGGTGGCAGTTTGATAAATCTTTACTAGAATAGTAGGATAAGTAGACAACGCAAGCAAAAGATTCTGGAATTACAGGCCGCTGTGAAGAAAGCCAGACAAGATGTAACTTTAACAGTGACAGCAGACCATATTATTAGAGCACAACAGCAAGAATTATCAAAAGCTAAGGAGCAATTGAAGGATTTTTTTTTGTTAGAGGTGATCTCTGGAAGCAAGGCTTACAACAAAAGCTTTATGAGGAAAACCAGCATATTGACAGATTTTTGGCCTGGTCCATGAAGAGTCTGGACACGGCCCAAATAATTAGTCATGTTAAAAATCCTTCTACTGGCCTGCTAGAAGAAGATGGGCAGGCAATATCTCAGGTGTTTCTCTCTCATTTTAAACAAATGTATACGGAAATATAGGTGGTAGAATAGTCAGAATTGATGTCCTATTTTGAATCACTGGAGCTACCGCAGATATTGCAGCAGCTCATTGAGATGCTCAGTGGCCCAATAAGAATCTCAGAAATTCTGAGTGTATTAAAAAGTATGTCCAACGCCAAGGCTAGTGGGGCGGATGGGATTCAGGCGGAACTATATAAGATATTTCATGAAGAACTACTTCCTTTTTGGAAAAACTGTTTAACCCCTTGTGTGCTTCGGACGCCCCCCGGCGATCTGACGTCACGGTGGGCGTGTCTGGAGGACAGCCGGGGGCCGTCCGAACCCCGGCCACCCATTAAAACAGACACACAGAGCAAAAACTCACACAGCGCGGAAGGAGTTAATCAATTAAATGACGGGATAGACACCCCCAAAAGCTTTAAGGAGTCAGTGCTGGTAGTCTTCCTTAAAAAGGATAAAGATCCCTGCGATCGTAATTCCTATTGCACCTATCAGTTTTTTAAATACAGACTACAAACTGTTTCTGAAGATTTGGGCAAGAAGGATTGTCCCATGTGCCCAACAGGTGGTTCATACAGATCAAAATGGCTTCCGTCCAAGACGGCTAATGGCCACTAACACATATTTTTTAATGGAAGCTATTGATTATTTTTCCGTTAACAAGATCAAAGCTGCCATTCTGATGATGGATGTCAAAAAGGCTTTTTGTTTTTTAGACTGGTGTGCCTTATTTTTTATCTTGGATATATTTGGTTTCCCGCCACAGTTGATACATATGCTAAAAGAATTATATAGTCATGCAGAAGCCAAAATTATCATCAATGGAACAGAAGCTGGCAGGGTAAATATTAAACGTGAAACGCATCAAGGCTCTCCATTGCCCCTCTTCTGTTTTCTCTGTTTATTGAACCCCTATCTGTTAAAATTCTTAACAATTTCCTGATTTTGCCCCTCATGGAGGGGATGGCAAAAGTTAGGCTATTTACAGACGATATAATCCTATATGTTAAAGTATGGGGGTCTAATATACGGAATGCATTGGATGAAATCCAGAAATTTATGCAATTTATAAAGTGAATAAAGCTAAAACAGAAATCCTCACATTTAATTCAGTGCCTTCTGATATCCCGGCTTCCCTACATCTATGATCATCACATGCAGTCAGGTACCTAGGTATCTTTGTCAGAAACTATTATGGCCAATTATTTCCAATGAATTATAGTAGTACGCTTGTGCAAGTGAAAAAATGATTAGATAAGTGGTCCTTGCTCCATTTATCATTGATAGGATGGATCTCAATGGTTAAAAGGTCGGTGCTCCCATTGTTTTTGTTTCTTTTTAGTAATCTTACCTTGAAAATCCCAAGTTCCTATTTTAAAGAAATGGACGAAATGAGCTGGATGTTTGTGTGAAATAATAAGCACCCTTAGGTTAAGCTAGCCACATTACAACTGGATGTAGCAGGATTAGCACTCCCACATTTTGCAACCTACTACTGGGCCTCCCTGATCAATATGCTATCACAATTAGGAGAGGAAAATTCAGTCTTTGATAACTTTTTTCTAATGCATATGCTGAAGGAAAGTGCCATAAAACTCCCCAGTTTTTTAACATTAGCGAAACTTCCTAATCATACCATATACAAGGTGATACTGGCCTTAGCAGCAAGAACTCAGCTTTTTTACTAATCACGAGATATTCCAGCATTTCATGCTTATACCCCTATCCAAGACTGTGCAGCAGGAGGTCTAATGCTGCCTAGAGGGCTTTACCAAGTATGGCAAGAACTTGGTTTTGGTCAGCTTGGGGATTTTTGTAATCAGGAGACATTAATTACTTGGGAAACGGTACGATTGCAATCTAAACACTGCTTTCTCTATGAGTTTTCTTCAGCTTGTGAACATCTCCAAAAACAATTATACCATGCTGAGTGAGGCTGCACATCAAATCACTAGGCAGATGTAAAATAAAATGGTGAGTGTAGGATTTTGGTGCCGGCTATTACATCAGAAGGCTCATAGTGAGTAGATTATTATGAAAGAACTCCAGAACATCAACTCAGATACTGGCTGCAAGTTTAATGCGAAAGAATGGCAGCAGCTCAATGAGTTATCGAATAAAGCATTGCGAGGTGCTAATTTTATGAGAATTAATTTTTTATGCAGATGGTTAGCATATTACACCCCTTTGAGATTGCATAAAATGTTTTCAACTAATCCGAACCAATGTTTCCGATGCAATGAACAGGTTGATGGGGCTGGGTAAACATATTTTAGGAGCGTAGCAATCTACAGCAATTTTGGAAGGATGTTTTTACCATGATTTCTCAATTTCTGTCTTTGACAATTGCCCCATCGTCTATGCTGGTTTTATTTGGTTCATCAGAAGAGGTAAAATGGTTAACAAAATATCAGCAGTATTTTACAGTAAATTCTATAGCAGTCGCTAGGGCACTTGCCCTGCAAAATTGGAAGACTGATAAACAACCTAGGATTGACCATGGGTTAATAAATTGCGCAGGAATCTTCAAGAAGAAGTGGGACTGTTCCCCACTACCCATTAAAGACATAGCAGGATATGAGATCCTGGGTTTTACCCTACAGGAGATCAAGGGGAGAATGCTGACTGGTATGGTCTGTTATAGGCCCCCGGGCATGGACTCTAATCATCAGGCCCTATTGGACACTATTGTCGCCTTGGCCTCTACACACTCTAGACTGCTGCTTCTGGGGGATTTTAATCTCTGGGAGACAGGGAGCCTAGGGAATCACTTAGAAACCCTGAGTCATACCTGTGAGAACTGTGGCCTCCACCAGCTTATTCAACAACCTACGCATAAAGGAGGCCATACGCTCGACTTGGTATTTGCCAAATCGTCTGAAACAGAGGTACTCAGCATTTCTCCACTAAACTGGACTGATCATTTCTTAATACAGTTCAGGATGACTGTACAAGGAGACAAACCGGTAGGGAAAAATCAAGCTAACTATAGGTGGGGGAGGGACTGGGCTAAGCTCTCCAAAAAGGGCACAGCCCCTCTTTTCTCAAGACGGAGCATATTTGATCCAGAGGAGGTGCCTGGAGAGAACTATAATAGATATTGTAACTCCATTAACCAAGTGTTGAAGGGATATATACCAAACAAAAAGCTCAGAATGCGTAGAACTCCGTCGGCCCCTTGGTTTAGCGAGGAGCTTAAAGTGCTGCATTCAGCTCGCCGACAGGCGGAAAGAAGCTGGCGCAGGTTGTACTTAGAAACAGACAAAAAAGCTCTAAAAATAATAGAAACTCAATATAAGATGGCTATTAGGGAGGCCAAGTCACAATTCTACGCTAGTTCCATTCTGCAGGCATCTAATGGAACTAAGGCCCTCTTCAACATCGTAAAAGACCTTAGTAATCCTGGGTGTCTGGCTAGCACAGTTCAGCCATCACAAAACCTGTGCAATAAAATTGCCACATTTTTTATTGATAAAGTCAATAATATTGTGGGTGGGTTTGATCAGAGTGTCATTAAGATCCTCCCGACTATCTTAGATATCAGGAGAGATAACTCTTTGAGCTATTTCCGACCCCCCACAGAGGACTCCTTCAACAGCATAGCGTGGGAGATATCATCTGGGTCACCCCTTGACCCCCTTCCTCATAAGATCTGGATGGAATTTGGCCCCGACCTATTCCCAGATCTGTGGCAAATCTGCTGTCAATCCCTGAATGAAGGAATTGTACCAAGTGGTTGGAAGCAGGCGATAGTCACCCCCCTATTGAAAAAAACCTTCCTTAGAACCATCGCTGCCAGCCAACTTCCGTCCCATATCCCTCCTACCATTTCCAGTTAAAATCTTGGAAAAATTGGTTAGCAAGTCCCTGTCTAATTTCCTGGAAGAAAACCTGCTCTTGGATAGGGACCAGTTTGGGTTTCGGCCAGGGCATGGGACGGAAACCGCGTTGACGACCGTCCTGGACAAACTTCGAATGTGAGCCGACAGTGGCAGCTCCTCAGTGTTGGTGCTGTTGGACATGTCGGCCGCTTTCGACACGGTTAGTCACGCGGTTTTGCTGAAAGATTGGAAGGTTTAGGGGTGACGGGCCGTGCCTTGGCATGGTTACAATTCTATTTGACTGATTGTCAAGAGGCAGTGACCTTGACACCATTTGACTCCCCCTGGTCCTCGGTATACCATGGAGTGCCTCAGGGCTCAGCAATTAGCCCAATCCTCTTTAATGTCTATTTAGGGCCCCTGATCCCTTTAATAAAACTCATGGGATCGAAGTGGTTAACTACGTGGACGACATTCAGCTGATGTTCTCCACGGAAGGAGAGCACACAGTCTCTCTGAGCTCTTTTCAGGCATGTATGAGGAAGGTCTCTGACTGGCTGAAGACCAATTCATTGCAGCTGAATGCTGGGAAAACAGAGCTACTGCACTGCTGTGCAGCCAAAATGTCTAAACATCTTCTGGGCGAGTTCCGGCTCAGACCGGAGGACGCCCCCATAGCTGCAGCAAAAACAGTCCGTAATTTGGGGGTCATGGTGGACGAAGACCTTCAGCTGCAATCTCAGGCTAACAAAACAATCGGTACCTGTATTGCCCTGATGAGAGCGCTTCGCCAAATTCACCCACTACTCCCTAACGAGGCCAGGTCCCTGGTGGTCCAGAGTGTGATCCTGAGCAGACTGGACTATTGTAATTCACTGTACCTGGGTGCTCCCCACTACATTGTACAGGGTTTACAAAGAATACAGTCTATGGCAGCCAAACTGGCCCTCAGGAGACAGCGTGATTCATCTGTACCGCTGGCACTAAGGGACCTCCATTGGCTGCCTGTTAAAGATAGAATCAATTTCAAGTCGCTGGTCACGGTTTACAAAGCCCTACACAACACTGGCACGTTACCATTGCGCAAACGTTTCTCCTGGTATGAACCAAAGAGACTCCTCTGGTCCACTAGCCAAAGCCTGGTATCTGTCGCCAGAGAAAAACTTGCCAGGATGGGTGGCAGGGCTTTTAGTACGGCGGCAGCCCGCCTCTGGAATAAGATTTCCCAAAAGCTGCGCCAGGCCAAAACGCTTCTGGCTTTTAGGAAAGAACTTAAGACATGGCTTTTTCGCCAGGAATAGGTGGCATCGATCCTGACCACTGGCTATTCGTTCTGCTTGCTTCATGTCATCACAGTCTCTTAGCGCCAGGATACCCGTAGGGTGGCAGACGCGCTATACAAAAACTTATACAATACAATACAATACAATTTACAGATTTGAGGAGGCCTATACAAAACGTGCAGGAGCTACTGTAAGATTTAGAGCTATCTGGCAAAATGTCTCGACTCATTGTATATCGGAGTAATGTAGATTTCAAGAACCTTGTCTTGTAAGGTGTTAATCTCTGCACTTCATTAAAATAGCTGCTGCTAGCCGTACATGCACTTTAAATAGTTTTTGATATCTGTATGCAAGTCTTATGTAGGTATTGTTTAGTTATTAGTTAATCTCTGCACTTTACTAAAATATCTGCAGTTAGCCGCATATGCACCTTAAATAGTTTTGGATATATGTACGCAAGTCTGATGTAGGTATTGCTTAGATATTAGTTAATCTCTGAACTTGACTTAAATATCTGCTGCAGGCCACACATGCACTTTAAATAGTTTTTGATATCTGTATGCAAGTCTGATGTAGGTATTGTTTAGATATTAGTTATTCTCTGCACTTGACTAAAATATCTGCTACTAGCCGCACATGCACTTTAAAAAGGTTTTGATAATTGTACACTAGTCTGATGTAGCCATTGTAGAGATGTTTTGCTAACTATGTAGTGATAGTCACTAACGAATATATGTATTGGTGTCTCTGGGGAATTACCAGGATGTATCAAAAGCCTGGCAGATTAATGGATAATGTGTTACTGTGAAATACATGCCATATTCACTTCCCTATTTTTATTCCTCTCGAACATTTATCAAGTACCACTATAGCTGATGTTAACCCTGCTTTTTCTATGCAATTTCATGTAATGTATTTTTGCAGCTAGCTATTTGATATCTGTCATTTTTTATCTCTCTTTATTTATCCTGTGATGTCATGTTTCTTCTGCTTTTATTCCTGCTCTAATAAAGAAATTAAAAAAAAGATCCGTCGCACACGTTTTTGGGGGTGGAAGAAGAGAAAAGAGGAACCTCCATTAGAGAAAGAAAAAGGGAGCGAGGATCGGCTCACGTGCTGTGCGTGAGATGATAAACCATATTATTTTAATAGATTCTTCCTCCAGCAATGTGAATTGGTTCTGGATAAATTGTCGAATAAGAAACCTGACTTCAGCATCTTTTTGATTTTGAGGGTTTTTTATCTTTATCCTCCCAGTTTGCTCCTTTATCTTTCCTAATGAATTGTTAGCATATTACCTTCTGCCTGAGAATGCACAATCTATTTTCTTTCAAGATTTGAATTATGCTTTTGTTCAAGTTTTCTTCCCCGTTGAGTTTGGTTTTCTCTTTCTTTCTTTCAGCCACTTTAGCCACTTTAATAACTTTTAGCAGCCAATTTACAAAAATGCAGGCATGGAACGTAGCTCGTGAATCAAAAGACGCAACATGCAAATGACACAATGTCCTACCTCTTGTAATTGGCAATAGATTAATTGCAACGTTTTGTTTTTAACGCAATCCGAGTATAACACAAAACAATTCTGGAAATGTGATTAAGGCATATGTTTAACAGCTCCTTCCTCACCATCCTCCTTTACACCTGCTTATGTTTCTAATAGGATTCACTGTCTTTGTGGAAACACTTTTTGCAATTCATTCTGCTTATTACAGGCTTCCAGGAAATTAATTGAAATTATATTGAACTATCCATCACATTTAATTTCAGCATTTAAAAAGAAAAGGGGCAAAATGAAAAAATATTATTCTTTTAAATGAAAGGATAATTCTCAAAGCGTCACTTATTTTCCTATCTTTTCCTAATGCTGTAATTATGTCTGCCAGTTCTAGAGCCCCGGTGCATTCTGGGGTCAAACTAATCAGAGCAAGAACTGCAAAAATAAACCGAGGTCACCCTAATTGGCTTGTGACGGCTAGAGAGTTTGGTACAATATTGTACATGCTCAACAATAGCCCGAAGTCACACTATTCCCAGGGAACTACTTGTCAGCATCGCTTTACCTTTGTAGTCTATGGAGAAGCTCTCCTGCAGCACTCTTACTCACTAATTAATTGCAAGCAACTGCAGGTTTATCAAAATAAGATTGCTAGCCATTCGAAGGACCTTTTCCAAAGTTGTGTCATTTGGGTGCTTTGATTTACTTGTTTTTGCGGTTTTGTGTTTATTTCTCACGTGAGACACTTTTTCTACATATTAATTTAACCATAAACAGCCATTTAACCATAAACAGCCACGAATTCAGGGCGTAGCTTTTTTCATTGGTGCAGAATCCGGAGGTCTTAGGGTCTCTGAACCCTGAATACTGATGTATTTTCAAATAGCAGCCAAGGGGCAAATTTCCTTCCGTGCACTAAGGCCCATGACACACTTGCTAAGCCAATGTTTGAATTACATTAATATCGAATTGATATATCATATTTAATGGAAGTGCTGCCACTGGAACTTCCCTTCTTTGTATGGCCTCAGAAGCCAAGGAGACAGCAGCCAAGGCGGAACAAGGGTGCCAAGGGCCCAAATATCAGCACTAAAAATGGAACCCACCTTCTTTTGGATATTAAAAGACAGACATAAATGTGCTGAAGCAGGGCCTACACAAACCCTATATATATTGTATTGCTGATAGCTACAGCCCTTGGCTGTAGCAGAATTAACAGTGTTTTAAAATCCTATTTACTTTTGGTAATTTTGCTGTTTGTCCTTTTTTCTTACTTTGTTTGCAAGTATGAGGCTTTTGAAAGGTTATAGCTAGGACAAGAGACTATACTATTGATGTCACTGTTAGTCAAATTGTGCATGATGTCACTTTTACTGCCGCAGGCATTTTGGTGGAATAATGTCCTTTCAACATCGTTCCCTGAAAGTAGTACATACTAACATCAAAAAAAGAAAACTTGGGGTATATTTACAAGGAAGTGGTGGAGCACAGCATTAGCCTCCTTGGCTTAACGCCGCGCTCTGCCACTTCTGAAACGCAGGCCTGCACAGTATTTACAAGAATACAGTGCAGCCTTGTGCAGCCTTGTGGTTCCCCCTTCTCTGGCACTATTTTAGCTGCCTATTTCCAACACAGGCACCCTTGCACCACAGTGCAAGGGGACCTGCGATGAGGGGAATGATTGTTTATGTGCAGGAAGTTGTCTCTTCCTGCACATAAACAATCTGAAATGGTGTTTTGAAACTTCTATGTGTGCTGCTTAATGCAGCCCACATAGAAGTTGCAAAACTTATTTTTTTAATGATTGTTTATGTGCAGGAAGGGACACCTTCCTGCACATAAAAAATCAATTGTGTTTTGCTGTTTCTATGTGTGCTGCACAACATAGCACACATGGAAACAGCAAAAACAAGGAGAAATTAATAATTTCTCCTTGTTGCGCCAGGGTAAGACTTGGTTTTCCAGGCAACCCTTGTAAATATGGGCAGCATCAAAATCAATGGGTGTTGTGGTGGAATGCCCACCACAACACCCATTGCCTGCCCCTTTCATGGTAAGTATAGCGTGAAAGGGTGCCTTATTCACAAGGCGACGTTAAGCCATGTTTAGTGGCTTAACGCCGCCTCGTGAATAAGGCCAAGCCCCTATCGCCGCCACAGCATCAAAAAAAAAAAGTGACAGTGTGGTGGCAATAGGGGCTTGTAAATATATGCCCCAAAAAGTCACTCTTCATAAGTAAATGGATGAAGCAGTGCCAGAATTAGTATATTTACAATTATTACCAGATAAATGTGTGGCAGAAATTTGCACGCCATCTTTACCTTTTAAGACACTAGGGGGCATAGTTATGAGAGGCTTGTGCCGGCGTTGTTGCACATTTTGTGAGGCAACAGCGACACAAGCAGTAAGTAATATTTCCAAAACAATGCATTTGCAAAAGCCTGTTATTTTCTAAGGGTTGCGGGGGCAAAAGCTGCACTGAAGGGAGCTGTGCCACCCAAATTTAATATACACATTGTAGGTGTTCCCCTACAAACAACGACGTAACTGCAATACAGTGCTATTTATGAGATAACCAACACATCACGCATCTTTGGGAAGCACAACGCAAACCCTGAAATACATCAGAATTGCTGCGCATTGGCAAACCAGGCAGAAGAAAGTCACATTGGCTAGGGTATAAAAACATCTACATCACAAAACACTTTGGAAAGCTCAAATATGCCATGGAGGTTGTCATACTGCAACTTGGAGTAGCTAGGAGACCACTACCAGTAGCGGTTGCTATCGAATGGGATTGGTGAGCTGGGGGGAAATGAAAAAAAATGAAAAAAGGACTTACCTGGGAATGGTGCCTGCTGCCTCTCCTCTGTCCTCTGCATCTTCCTTCTTCCTATCTTTAGTCCAGAAAGCAGCAGGAAGCCTCCAGCCAAACAGTCGTACGCACTTAAAGAGTTCCACCACTCTTCCCTCCTGCTCTGGCCAGCCCCACACTGCATGACACAGAGCCACTGACTGCAATAGGAAACATAAAATGATAATAATGATACGTTATTATCATTTTATGTTTCCTTTTGAGCAGTGGGGCGACGCTCGGATCTGCCTCTGACCACCACCATCACCACCAAGTAGGAAGCGTAGGAGGAGGGAGCCTGTTATCCAGATACGCATAGCCCTCTTTGACCCCAGGGAGGAGGAGGTCATAAAGTTTTACAGACTCAAAAGGGAGTCCATCATGGAATTGCTTGAGAAGATAGGGCCAGGTCTCCCGTCACTAACTGCAAGACCCACTAATATCCCACCACATAGAAAACCTATGGGGGTACTCCACATGCTGCATCAGGTTCCTTCCAAGTCACAGCAGCCAGATTGGCCGGTATCTCACTGGGAGCATTTTCTGCCTCCCTCCCCTCTGTTTTAGATGCATAAATAAACTCACACACCAGTATCTTCTCTTCTCCAAAATTCCACAATAACAACTGGCTACCAGCAAGAATTCTACGCCATAGTTGGATTTCCTCAAGTTCTTAGTGCAATTTATTGCACATATGTGCAATTGGTGCCCCCTGCTGCAACATCCCACCTGTGAAGAAACCTCAAGCACACATACTCCATCAATGTCCAGGCCAATGTGGATCATCAGGGAATGTTCATAAACGTGCTGACTAAATATCCTGGGAGTGCGCATGAGGCCTTTATCTTCCACCACAGTATCATCAATGAGCTGTTTCAGCATGGCACATTTGGGAATGGCTTACTCATTGGTAAGAAAACCACAAATATACCTAATACCAACTAAGAAGCTGTAATGTATGACATAATAGCCATCTCTATATTTGTGTATGGATCTCGTGTCATATGCACATAGTGGGAATAACTGACTTCAACATGCAGACAATTGTGTTCCATTGTGACATTCCCTCACTAATGCTGCAATGGAAGTAGGGACAAATCAACTATGAGAAGCATTACATCAACTCACTGTGTGAGTGGACAGAATGTCCTTTTCTGCATTGATAACCAAATCAACACTATGATCATATGGTTCACAAGTGAAGTCAATATGAGGAGAAAGGGTACAGTAGTTAAATGTGATATGTCTGTATGTTCAGTGGTGTATCTAGGCTCGATCCTTTGTGAAAGTTCCACTAAAAGAATGGATGTTGAACAAATCATGTGTTCCTGGGTAAATGTGTCACACATGGCAGTAAATATGTATGTTGACCGAAGTATCCGGACCAGTTATGGAATAAATAGCTGTAAGTTCCATTTATTTCATACACTTTAAGTGTATGTTCAATTCATGTGTAAATGTCAATTCTAGGTACATATCTCATACCAAAAGTACAAAGTACACACATGTCTCAGCCATTCTTACATTCTAGGTGCAAACATAAACAAAGTTATCAACCCACATTGACATACTTCAAAAATGTGATAGAGGACCAATTTGGTGGCTCAGGTTGCTTACACTTCCTGCATCTCAGTCCATCAATGTAAATCTAATGCAATCAATTAATATGCTGTCAACCATGTTACACACCAGTAAATAAAATGGAATTAAATGCTATCACGGTGTACTCGGGGTCCTAAATTCAACACTCTCTTGCCATATTAATGATGTCTTAATCAAGGCATATAAGTACTGAATCACCTACAAGGAAAATTCACATACATACATGTGAAATCTGAAAGTGCAACGGATTGGTCTGTATTATAAGGTCACCTTTATCTACATCAAAGGGTGTGCTAATGTCATGTAGGCAAGCAAAGACATCATAGGTGTCAAAAGGACAAATGTATGTGTGAATGTGAAACATATTGGCACTGTCACAACCTACATAGGGCTGAATATACACAGGAGAGTCTGATCATGAGTGTGTAATTTTAAATATATAGTGAGTGCAAATAACAAAGAGATATTAAAACATTCTAAGGTACTTCTCATAGTAACCTATTGCCTAAACTTGACAGCATGTAGAAGTGTCCTATGTCTCAGAACATGGACAATATGTGCAATGACGCATAGAAATTGAAGATACATGCGTAAAGCATTGGTCAACAGTATCTAACACATATCTTTTAAAAGTGTAAGAAATGTGTAATGGTTTGTCAGCATCCATAACACACATGATCAGTTATGTCTAAGTAACAATGTGTAAATTAATTTACTGTTGTCTTTTTGTCCTTTTCAGGTGGTCAAGTATATGGGTGACAGCCATAGGTCATGACCTTATTCAACAATCCTCAGATGGAGGCCGATAAACATTTTAACACTGCACTCACCAAGACAAGGAACGTTGTTGAGAGGAGCTTTGGAGTCCTAAAGTCCAGGTTTCAGTGCCTGGATATGTCAGGTGGAAGTCTATTGTACTCACCTCCTATGTTGTGTAAAATCATCCTTGTGTGTACAATATTGCACAATATCTGTTTAAAAACAAATGTCCCGTGGGACTATGAGCCACAAAACTCAGAGGAACTGAAAGAGGATGAAGGCAGTTATGGAGATTTCCAGCACACAATGGCAGGTTGGCGGAGATGTGACCAAATTGTAGCCAAAATTTTTAATCAAAATTTGACAGAAAGTATGTCAACTTATCATCCTGAAAATCATTTTTGGAACTCATGCATAGTGTTGTGTATATGTGAATGTCAATGTAAAAATCTAGTCACTCACATCCTCTCAACTAGATGTAGGCCTCAACATGAAAGAATCATGTTGTCTGAGCTGTTATTCAACGTGGGGCCATACCTTCAAATAAAGAGAAATCAATGAAGCAAGTCATTGGGATGCAGTGTACTGCATGAAAGGAACAGTGCAGGATTGTCACATATCTAGATTTTAATTGGCCATTCCTATCTTCACATACTGAAGAAGTGCAGTGCAGCACAGCTAGCTAACTTGATGTGTTCTGCCACTAGAAAAAACAGGCAACCAAGTACCCCAGGGAAATTGGCTGAACTGTTATGCAGTAATAAAGTGGTCCGCATAGGAGCAGTGTATCCATTGACTTACACAATAGTAATATAAAGGGATATAAAAAAACTCTCAGATGAGTAATTTCCAATTATGCGTTTAGTGCATTTATTTATACGGTGTGCTGACAAAATATTAAGGGGCCGATTCCGATCTCGGTCGGAAGGGCACCGAATCGGGCTCGGCCAGAAAAACAACGAGCCGTACGCGTGTTTTCCGGACGACTCGTACAGCTGTACGAGCGAGCAAGTACGATGCGAGCTACATTAAATTCACCGACCGAGTCGTTTCCGGGTCCGAACCGCTCCGTACGTCCCGGTCAGAAGCTAACCGTGGCATGCAATGGATGCGATTTACCACCGAGCCAGTACGATGCATGCATCGGACAGCCTGTGCGAGCCGGAGTGTCCGTCTCGCAAAAGCTCCCGGAGTCGGACTTTGGGGGTCCGCGTCGGACCCCCTGACACCCGCAGCCCTACCACTCGGACACAGAGGGAGACCAATGGGTCTCCCCAATACAGGCATGTACGGTCCGGGTGGCACCGACACATACCCACTGTAGGGGGCGCACTTGTTCAAGACGTACCCATTCAGTCAATGGGAGCCCATGTACGTGTCGTACGACCGGCTCCCATTAACTTCTATGGGAGTCCGACCGAACCGAGTCCGACAGCATACGTGCGCATCGTACTCGCTAGGTCGGACTGTAGGGGTCCGGCTCGTTCGGAAAACACTCCTGATCTGACTCGGTCGGAGTGCTTTTCGACCCCGATCGGAATCGGCCCCTGAGTTGGAAATTTTGAAATACAGAAATATTGAGTCCTAAATATCATCAGTTTGAAATATCGATAGCAAGAATATTGTGGTCAAGAATATCGATTTGAAGGTAGAAATATCCTTTTAAAAAATATAGAAGTCAAAATTGTCGTTTGCAAAAATTTTGGGGCCGATTCCTATCCTGGAAAAACCGGGTACGAATCGTCAGATGGAGCGTTTTCTCCGTCCGACTCGTACCCGGGAAAAATACATTCCAAACATGCAAGTACGATTCGCATGGAAACACCATTTCCGTACGAATCGTAAAAAACACCGACCGGCAAAAAAATACATACAAATCGGATCCGAGACACCGCGTACGCGACATTCGCACGGAGTCAGGCAGCGTTTTACGGATCAGCAAGTACGATTCGTAGCCACAGCACTTCGGACGGCAACATTTTTACAAGACCCAAAAAGTGCTGGAAAAGCTAAGCATGCCGCGATGCACGACGAAAAGGGAGCCCGGTACGCACCGTACCCCCATCCCTACATGTCCGCACCGTACCCACAGCCCCCCCATATACGCACAGTACCCCCAACCCATCCCCGTAGGTACGGTGCGGACCCCACCCCCCGTAGGTACGGTGCAGACCCCCACCCCCGTAGGTACGGTGCGGACCCCCAGCGCGTAGGTACGTTGCGGACCCCCACCCCTGTAGGTACGGTGCGGACCCAGCACGTAGGTACGGTGCGGACCCCCACCCCTGTAGGTACGGTGCGGACCCCCAGCCCCCGTAGGTACGGTGCGGACCCCCAGCGTGTAGGTACGGTACGGACCCCCACCACCATAGGTACGGTGCGGACCCCCACCCCCCGTAGGTACGGTGCGGACCCCCACCCCCCGTAGGTACGGTGCAGACCCCCACCTCCCGTAGGTACGGTGCGGACCCCCAGCGCGTAGGTATGGTGCGGACCCCCAGTGCGTAGGTACGGTGCAGACCCCCACCCCCGTAGGTACGGTGCGGATCCCCACCCCCGTAGGTACCTACGGGGGTGGGGGTCCGCACCGTTCCTACGGGGGTGGGGGTCCGCACCGTACCAACGGGGGTGGGGGTCCGCACCGTACCTACGGGGGTGGGTTGGGGGTACGGCGCGTACATGGGGGGCTGGGGGTATGGCGCGTTCTTGGGTGGGTGGGCTGGGGGGGTGTTCAGCACGTATACGGGCACATGTTTTGACGTCTCCATGGTTGACATGGGAGTTCGCTCCGTACGGTGTTTGTTCCATACGGTTGTGCATTCGGACGGACGGGACGGATCGTATTTGCGCGCTCGGACTTCAGTTTCCCGATTCGTACGTAAAACTGTCCAGGGACATGTCGGACACTTTTTCCGACCCGAGGACGTGTCGGGGAACTTTCCCAATGCGATTCGTATTGATTTTTTTACATACGAATCGTACTTGCCAGTTTGTACGGGACTTGCACGATTCGTACGTAAAACAATCCGGATACGATTCGTACGGGGAATATTTTTAACGGATCGGAATTGGCACCATAGTTGTTTAAAATATCGATTTTCTATTTATTGTTATCTATTTTAATATATATATTGTAAATATATGAGATGTATTTTTTGTATAAGTATTGTGTATGTTTTTTAATATATGTGTTACATTTTTTGTAGTTATCAATTTTTTTTAATTACATTTAGAGTTTTTTTAGTTCCATAACGGGGTGTGGGTTAATAGGGGAATAGAGTGGGAAGTAATTTAATGATAATAAATTAATGATATTTTTTTTATGTATTAATTTTTTATTTAGTAAAGTAATATATTTTTAATTAGTTATTAGTTCTGTTAATTAATATTAATTAATTACAAATTAAATATGGAAATTGTGTAATCAATTTTAGGTGTGGATTGTGGGGTTTATAGGGGTAAATGGTGGGAAGTAATTTATTTTTAATCAATTAATAATTAGTCGTTAATTAATATTAATTAATTAATTGGAAGGTAAATATGGAAACTGTGTAATTAGTTTTAGGTGCAAGTTGTGGGGCTTATGAGGGTAAAGGGTGGGAACTAATTTATTTTTTATTAATTATTTTTTTCTTTTCAGTTGTTAATTATCATTAATTGATTAATTAAAAATTAAATATGGAAAGTGTGTGATTAATTTTAGGTGTGGACTGTGAGGTTTATAGGGGTAAAGGGTGGGAAGTAATGTATTTTAAATTAATTAATAATTAGTTGTTAATTGTTATTAATTAATTGAAAATTAAATGTGGAAAACTGTTTAATTAATTTTAGGTGTGGGTTGTGGGGTTTATTGGGGTAAAGGGTGGGAAGCAATTTATTTTTAATGAATTATTAATTTGTTGTTAATTAACATTAATTATTCAATAGAAAAGTTAAAATGGGAATTGTGTAATTAATTTTAGGTACGTATTGTGGAGTTTATAGGGGTAAAGAGTGAGATATACAGCTGGGTCACCTTATTTTTCCTTGCACTTAAATAAACATTAAATATTATCATCCTATAGCAGTTCTACTGCAATAGAGCACGTTGTAATCATTCCAACTGCAAGTCAACTACTTCTACTGTTAGGTTTAGTTCAGTGGCAATATAACATGACAGTCTGCCCTTTGCAGAGCCTATCCTCAAATGGTGTTTTATTTTTGGATAACAATTCACAGGTAACACCTTTTAATGCATTTGTAATTAGCAGACCTGAATGTCAAAGTGATTTTTTCTGTGGGCAATCGCTCCAGAGTAATGGGATTGACTTTCAACCTTATTTCTTTCTTTTTCCAATTTTGGGGCTAATGCCTCTAAAATAGAAGGATATTTTAAAGGGGTAAAAATCTATAGTAACCTGTATTGTAATGTTCTTGTTACTTTCTCCCAAGCTGCTCAGCCAGTGTGAATGATGGTGTGGTGATGATGGACGGAATGTGTGGGTGCCTGGGAACTAAAGTGGGACAGTTGGAGTATGAGCTGAGCAACAGGCAGACTGCTCCTGGTGGGGCTGCTTCACATGAACTTACCAACTTGAAACCAAGACTTAATAAATCTACTTAAAGCAGCTCTTGGCTATTGGACTTCATTACTACATATTCTTAACCTCAATGCCCCATTCCATAAAATAGTAACCTCGAGTCTCGGATTTTATTTTCCATTTTATTGGTGGACCAAGTTGGTATAGAGGACTCACAAGATTAATTAAAGTGTATTTGTTTCAACTGTATGGAAATGAGATCAGTAGATTTAATAACTGATAGATCAGGGATGGTTGAGATAAGTTTTAAAATTGAGCACCTATTTATACTATCATGAACGCCCCTAGATTGGTATAAAGAATGAAAAGCTAATTTTACAATATTAGAAGTTTGGTTTTTCAGCATTACCCTTGAAGATATCGTTGGGCCTAGTTTACTATCATTGGCGAAAAAGTTGATTTGATATTCTCCAAAAGATGGTGATCACTGGGTGGCACTGGACCTATTCGCATCGGCTTGACAAGCTCCATGCATGTGAAATGCGTGGTCTTGAGACTAGAGCGTAACCTCATTCTTTACTATTGATTCAGTCTTTGTAGGTAAATAACAGACTATCTCTCTATTAATGTTACTGTGACTCTGCTTACTCTCTCGCTGATTCGGAGTACCGCTGTCATTTTGCTTAGAGCCTGGCCCATTGTTGGTACTCACTAGATCGGGGACCACAATATCGATGACGGTTGCAGACTCTTTTTTACTACCCTTTGAAAGGTTCTGTACCTCTGTCTTCGATTGGGAATTCAAATAATTTGACTGAGTAAAATCAAAGGGAGTATCTGCACCCTTGTGGGAATAATCCTCCCTTTCTAATTTCTGAACGGTGGATTTAAGAATAGGATAGCAGCCCCTGTGTTTGGCCAGTGAGGCCTTGTTTTTTGGCTTTGTTCTGGGCCTTCCGCAGCCTTTTCCTGGTGCTTTTTGTTAACGGTGAATCCCCACTAATACTATCAACTAAGACTGTAAAGTTTGTAACTTGACTTCTCTATATATCAGCATTTCTTAGTGAAGTAGGGCTTTCATCTGTTACAATATCAAGGCCCAAACCAACTTCTGGCTTCTCAACTTCCCCGGCTAATGCCCTATTTATATGAACAGGAACATCTCACTGAATGTGTTGGGGCTTTGTACTCACACTAGTTACACTTAACCATAGACCAATATGGGGAATTAAAGATAATTCTGAGTTTTGTTGCACAGCTAGTTACTTAACTTCTTCAATAAGGGACCCTACTATAGTTGCACGTTCAGACACATTATCTATAATATGTGAATATGTACATTTGATTAGATGATTATTGACACCAGACTGGGCTCTCACCAGCCAGTTGGTTAGGTTGTGTAACTTTTGATCTATACCCGCCACAAAAACCTTTAGATTATTTAATAGTTCCACCTGTATATCGAGCTTTTTAGAATGAAAATGTAATGAAATTATAATTGCATCCATTGTACCCAACACATTTGATCACACTCCATTATTTTCTGACCTTTCTGAACTTTGGTGTTTGGGGGAAAACACTAAAATGGGTACATCATATTTATCCAAAAACTAAAGATCAGAAGAGTTAAATGAGTTATCTACTTGATTAGACTTCTTAAGTCCGTGGTCAGAGCTTCCAAGTTTAAACCTTTTTTGAATTAAAGTTGGTTGGCAATCAGAAAATTGTTCATAATCACATATTCTCGGACTAAATGGACTTATAATTTCTTTTTTCGGTTGGTGACTGATTTATAGATTCTCCTGCACTCTTAAAGACTCTCAGATTCTTAGACATAGATATGGAAGATTTAGGAAAGCTATGATTAAATTGAATGTCACCCAGACAAATAACAGACATCACATTCGCGTGGATCCCTGTACGGTTGGTTACAGCCCTAGCTTTACCTTCTGCCTGTAAGGGACGGATCTTTTGAGCCGGCAGCATAATTTGTGCTGGTGACTTATTTAGTTGACAGACTTCGGGGACAGGCTTGAGATGGACTTGGGCTTTAGCAACTATTACATGAGAATGCCCTCTTTCAGATGGAATATTTTTTACAGCAGTTGCTTTTAAGCATGAAGTAGTAATATCGGCAGACTGTTGCGAGCAATTTCTCGTTTCATCACCCTGAAGTAGTGCACCATTGCATGCACCCTGAACTATTGGTGAGCATGTATTTACTAGGGCCTGTGTGGATAAAGACAACCCATCCTCACATTGAACTTCATCTGGTTGTTTAAAATAGTCCAAAATAGAGGACTGGGAAAGCTGGGTCCCAAAGTTGGTAGCAGTTTTAGATGCTTGGTCAGGGACCATTTTCACATGATGTGTACTTGATGTTGCCCTTAGTATGGGCATGTGTTTCGTCAAGTTCTGTCTCGTCACCATACGCTGTATCCTTTTGGGATCGTGTTTCGTTTCTCTTAGCAGTCTTCCGCCTTTTTTATGGCAGTGATTGTTACAGTAGCTGTAATGATCCCATGGGGCGATTCGACATCATGGAATGAAGATTTACCTTTTGAGAGCAACAGGAAGACACACCTCACAACAGCTGTACTCCTACTATGGTCCTGCGGGAGCTATAAATAGAGCTAAATAACACTAAGACGGGATAAAGAAAAAAAAAACGGGGCAGGGGCATATGAGTATGAGAGTGAAATACTGATGCCTGGCTGCTGGGTGGAACCGGCAACAGTGAAACTGCTCCAGTGAGATACGCAGATAATTAAGACAGTAAGTAAATCTAGAATGGCTGTAGTTGTTGCTGGGGCCGCAACCAAGATCCAAAACACAAATGCTGAAAGTTCAACAGCAGCTCAGCAGGTTCAACAGGCCAGAGCCAAGACCAAGACCTTCTTAACAACAGACCTGCACTTCTCCACTTTTTTATCTTCTTTCTGTTTTCATTCTGCTCCTTTCTGCTACCTTTCCTAGCCCCAGTCCTTCTGGACACCTTCTGGCTGCAGAAGGTATGGTAAATTACTTGAGACTGAGGGGGTTGATGGAGCTGGGGTAGCTAGCAGATAACCAAAGCTCCAAACTCCAAAACTCCAAGGCTCTGTTGGAAGTCAGGGGATACACTTCCTCCATGAGGGCCACTCTATTATTGCATTGCTGCGTTCTGCAGCAGCAAAGTATGTTTCATGTGGTACTCAGTGTATGACAGATCACAAATCTCCCGAAAAGTCAGTCTCTGAGGCAAACTCCTCATTTTAGTGTGTCTCACATATGGACTAGCATGCAGAATGCCAGCACTTTGCAGGAGCAAATGTTTCAGCAGATACCATCACAGATCATGAGTGACAGTTGTCCTGGGCAAAGGCCTTGTCTCAGGGTTAGATATTATTTGTGAAGAGTGCTTTCATGCATGTGTTGGGATTCACAAAACATCACACTTGATTTTTTCCTGGGCAGACTGATGTGGCCACAGGTGACAAAATACATATTTACCATGCTTTGCATTAAGTACCAATGTGTGGCATTAAACAGAGAAGTAAGAAAAGAAAGATGTTGAGCAACCATCGCATCACATCAGGAATGCAGGGATGGTAAATGTGTGAAACTTCCATGTCAAAAGTCAAACGCAAATGTATGTGTACGGACGCAGTCTCACTGAACATGGTGCAATAGGAGTGTTGGACATGACATTTCCTCTTTATGGCAGGAGTAGTGTACTCTTGCCCTGAGTGCTCAACAGCATAGTTGTGTGCCTCACTAAATCTGATATATGCCAAAAGTGGAACATGGACTATGCAAGTGTGCCATGACATATACCTATGTCATGGATTGAAGTTTGCCTGGATCAGGAGGGCCAAACAAACACCTGCCATCATAGTAGATGTATGCTACTGCCTTTGCCATGATTGAAACAAAGCTAAAGTAGTAGGGGTGGCAGCATACAGTGCAGTGAACAGTAGTAGTGTAAATAAGCATTGAACCTGTGTTCACTGTAGTGGAGTCAACTGGCTGACATACATCTGCAAAATTCTGTTGCTGTGTTTTAAATTTACCCCTGCCCAACATCCGGTTGATCAAGAAATGTGAGCCTGATAAAACCATGTTCTAGAATGGATGTGCCTGTGCAAGACATACAAAACACATAGGTTGAAATGTGGAACAGTGTGCAGATGGTTAATGTGTGTGTGCTGGTGTTGTGTGTTCAGCGTGACATACTTTAGTACAGTTCAAATGGAGTGTGGAACGAAACAGTGTGTTTAGACTGAGTGTGTGCTGCATGTCAGTATGCTGATGGTAGCATGATACATGTGGATCATAATACTGGTCACGGAGAGTCCTGTGACTGTACACCTAGGGCATATCTTTTTAGAATTGTTATGCAGCGCAGCCAGTCACCTTCCGGTGCTGCAATGTGTGACAGGGAAAGGGCAGGAATGTTGTGTATTTAAAAGAATATGGTGCATTCCTGCCTTTTTTCCCTACTAATGTGCCATGTTGCTTGCCTAGTGAGAATGCAAGCATACTTGCACAATGGTGCAAGGGGGCTTGTATTGCGTGCAGGATTGATGTTTTGCATGAAGGGTCACCTTTTTACAATTAAACAGTACTGAGAAGCACATTCCCCTATTTATGCATGCTTCAGAATGCAGCATACATTGAAAGATGAAGCAAGGAGGAGAAATAAAGATACTATACCTTGTTATCCCTCTCTTGGGAAGGTGTTTTATTTTTTTGCCCATACCCAGGTTTACCAGTTCTGCTAAATTTGGGAATGTGTCAACAAGCACTGGTGTTGCATGAGGACACCCATGCAACAGGCATGGAATGCCTCACTAGCTCAGAGTAAGGCAACATGGAAATGTGTGCTGCATTGCTTTCCAGGAGATTTATGAAGCCACTCACGGCTACTCAAGGTGGCCATGCATGGCTCCTTAAATCTCTAATGTATGTTGCATTGTACCAATTTTCATGGTGGAAACGCCACACAACTGGGGTAATACTTATACACCTGACCAGCTACGGCCCTTATAGGGTGTTACCGGGGCGGTGACGTAGGGCAGAGGAGGGGCAGGGTTGGGGGTTGCAAAATGCAGCATATGGCCGATTGCAGGTAAGTTACGAAAAAAATAAAGAAAACAAATTTTGTTGCGCGCGCTGCATCACATTTGGCGAAGCTGCGCGCGCAACGAAATTCGGGGGTTTTTTTCTCCGTAACTTACCTGCAATCGGCCGTATGCCGCATTTTGCAACCCCCCACCCTGCCCCTCCTCTGCCCCGCGTCACCGCCCCGGTAACACGCCCTATACGGGCCGTCGCTGCACCTGAGTGCAGAAGTTGCAGCTCTGCTAAGTTACATTGAGGACCTTGGCTTCTTTTGTGCGTAAGACACGGTTGACTGCTCATAATATGAGGATTATTGGAATTCCACCAGGTGGAGTTTGACATTCTAGTAAAGCTGCATGCTGGGTAGGACATACACTGGAGTATGGGGGAGCTAGTCTGTCTCTGTGCTTCTCTAAGTGTGTGTTGTATCCATGAAACATCACAAGGAAGGGGCATAGAAACATCACAGGAAGAGTGTGATTGGGCTGACTAGGGAATCAAAAAGAGTGCGGCATAGGCCCAATAATCAATACTAACATGCACATATGACTTTGTAGGACATCAAGGTTTGTACCCTGGTAACACATGTCACAATTTATATGTGAGCATTCAGCTCTTGATTCCTGTCTTGTGTTGCTACCATGCTGGCTGCTTTTCCCCTGGCTGGGTGATGACTGCACATGCATCCCTTGAACCCAGAGTGACTCCAAGGACAATCTGCCTGGCCTCCTGTCATGAAGTGTCAGGGACATAATAAACTACCAACCACCCTGCTTCAGCATCTGAATACTGCCATCTGTTACCCTGACCTGCCAAGTTGTGCAACCCTAGTCCTGAATTAATGCAAGTGGGCCTAATGTGCATGCTCCAGCAGAAGAAATGCTTCTACTGCAGATCATGCGCATGGGGCTATCCTGTTATGCGGGCCTGAACCCGTGCATCGCTCCTGTTGAGTGGGTCAGAACCTGTGCTTTGCACCAGTTGCACAGGTTGGAACTCATGCATAACCGCCATTCTGTGGCTGCAGAAGTGCTACTGCCTAGTGCATCCATCATGCAATGTATATTTGCATAGCAAAGCATCAGAAAAATTGACACAAATGTTGAAAACTTGCTGATTACAGCCAGGAAATTATGCAATGGTTGTGGCAGGCTGTAAACTAGGAAGTGTGAAAGTTAGTTTCACTGTCTCTTACAGTCTCCTAGTTTGAGCTGGTTGGTGGTGGTGTTTGTAGTGTGTCTGGTGTATTTTTACTGGTTTTGGTCTAGTCGGTGTCTGTCTGCCTTGTGTCACTTGTGTAACTTATGTGTGTTTTTGTAGTACATTGTAGAGGTATTTGTCTTTGTATTGTCGGTGTCTTTAAATTTAGGAGTTTAATACATTTTAGGTGTAGTTATTAGTTTAAAGGATTTTAGTTTGCGGTGTAGTAGATTAAGGACGGATAGGGTCATGTCAGGGAAGAGTAGGGGTACGAATTATACTAAGGGAGAAGTCGGAGGCCCTATATGGCTAATAATGCATTACCTGACCCACATGGTGGCCTATGTGTGTAGGGACAGCCAGGGCTACATTACCAAGGACAGGAAGGATTGCTGGGAGTGGATGCATTAGCACGTGTAAAAACCAAAGGAAATGATGGACGGAGTGTTGAACATTGCAAGCACTCACCCCCAGTCAACTGATCTGGGTTTAATCCATCACCGTTCTTTAGCCCACTCTGCCACCCCAGTTCAGACATGGCCATATGCAAAGCAGTCTGACCCTGTGCCTCATGGGAACAGTCCAGCCCGAACTGCCAAGCCATGTCTTCCCTGGACCGGAAACAAGCATCCTAGGACCGGTTTCTGGCATTTCAGCCGTCTTCAGACAGGCTTGCTTGAATCCAGTGGCAAAGTGAGCAAGGGACACACGTCTGAGCATACCCTGCCAACTTATGGCGAACAAAGCAAAAACCAAAGGAAAAGATGGACGGAGTGTTGAACATTGCAAGCACTCACCCCCAGTCAACTGATCTGGGTTTAATCCATCACTGTTCTTTAGCCCACTCTGCCACCCCAGTTCAGACATGGCCATATGCAAATCAGTCTGACCCTGTGTTCTGCATTCTGTCCATCAATTGTTGTTTTTGCATTTGTCACCCCGAGTGGGACGGGTATGCTCAGAGGTGAGTCCCGTGCTCTCCATGCCACTGGAATCAAGCTATCCTGGCTGAAGAAGGGTGAAACCCCGAAACCTGTCCTAGGATGCTTGTTTCCAGTCCAGGGAGGACCTGGCTTGGCAGTTCGGGCTGGACTGTTCCCATGAGGCACAGGGTCAAGACTGATTTGCATATGGCTGGGTTCAAACTGGAATGGCATGGTGAGCAAAAAAAACGATGGATTTAGGCCCAGATCTTTGTACTGGGGTGAATGTATGACATTGTTCTGCATTCTGTCCATCAATTGTTGTTTTTGCATTAGCACGTGTGCCAGGTCTTCGGAAGTGATTACACCGTCTCCCAGGTCAAACATCGGTGGGTTAATGTTGTGGCACATGAGACTGATCTGGTGGACCTGCTGGTATTGGAGAAAGTGCAACTATTTGAGCAACACAAGGCCACTTGGGGAGCCTCAGAGTGGCTACATAAAACCAGTGTAATGCAATGTAGGGCAAATTGCTGCATTGCTATACCCTGCCCCTGAGGGCTTTTCTATGGGTTGAGGGAGGTTGTTCACAATGAACATGCATAGATTTAGAAGCATTCCCTGGTTTAACATACATTATTGACCAGAGAATGCTCCAAACATTCTAGACCACCACAATTGATGGGTAAGGAGAAAACATATGTTCACTCTCCATTTATTTTAGATTTTGCATGCATGCTTCATTGTGCACCACATGCAGACAGATATAAATGCCTCAGGCTATTGCTTTGGTGCAGGAAGGTGCCCCTTCCATGAGAGAACCTTGTAAACCTGCTTACAAGACATGCACCCTTGTGCCTTGTTGCAAGGTAGCATGCATTGCCGCTAGTCATCACTTTGTGCACCAGCGCCATGAAAAGTCTGATATGGTCCTTACAATGTTACAAACAGTGTTTACCTGTCCTTACCCATCGCAGCACTGCTTTGGTCTGTCTAGGGCTAATGGTTTCACCCTTGTCATGGTGCAAGGGGGGTTGAAATGATGCTGCCCAAAAGTACTGAAAACATCACATGCCTGAGCATGCTTCAGGCATATGATGTTAGATACCTCTGACCTTCAACATCCAGCCAGCTGAGCCCTGCAAGGAGACTAGCTGCTCCCCATGTTATCCAATCTATACACGTGTGTCAAGAGTGTTGAATATTTTTAATACACCGGTATGTCAGAGTATTTATTAAGGAATTTAGACCACGTGTATCTGCACTATTTACAACGCAATGTTAAAATCTTTGTGTTATACGTGGACATGTCCCCTTCACTTAGGGAGAAGTTGACAATTTACAGCATCCTACTGTAACCAGTAAGTGTGTAATGAGTACATGGTTATAACCCTAAACGTCTGTGATATTTGTAACATTGTAATGCGTATGGGGAGTTATTAATCACCTGCAACCAAATTACAGTCAGTGTGCCAACATCATAGAGTAAATATGAACTGACATGAAGACATGCCATTGTGAATTTAGGGGCAGTAAATGCAGGCCCATAGGATTCATGCATTTTTGCAGCTGTGGTGATGTTTGCATATCCGTTTTGATGCATTTGCCACATGAACCATCATCTGGTGCTAAATTTTCAGATGCTCAACACAATCAAATTTGATCGTACCACAAATGGCACAAACGTAACAAGCAATGTTTCAACTTATGTAGCAGCAAAGTGGAATGAGCGTTGCTAAGCTTGTCTGTGCACGATTCTGTTGCATATGTACATATTTTAGTATGAAACTCATGCTGATGAGGTACAAATATTTGCCAAAACAGTGTTATCAGGTGAAAAAAAGGAAGGTATTATGAAATTGCATTTTTACAATATGTGTGTCATTATGCCACATACACTGCTCCACCTTCAGCACACTATTGTCATACATGCTGCATATGTTAACCCTCCGGATACATAAAACCAATGTGACTCACTTAAGTTGTGGGTAAAAATTCCTGCTGAACAACACTTAGAATGTTTGTTGACACATGCCTGTCCCTGCAGCTTTATGTAGGGGGTAGAGTGGTTGAGCGGACTTAGGCTTATCAGAGAGGAGTGTTAGACATCTGCATATACACATACCAGTCCCTATGGAGGGCAAACAAGTATGTCATTCAGGTAGAGTACTTCGACTTACGAGACCAATCTGCTGGACTTAGGGTAAGCATGGGACAAGGTCTAAGGCAGCACCAGCAGGTCACTTCCAGCTGCACTATGGTGAAAGGGTTCAGTGGTACAATATAGCGTCTGGTGCCTAATGTTGATCAATGTCGTTCAGTCTTCGCAAAAGGAGGCTGAAGGTTTGAACTGGGAGGTCAGTCGGGTTCAAGTCTTGCGATGTTAGGGTACTTGGGGACACTGGTGGTCCTTTTCACCTCTGGACGTGGTGGCCGGGTGCAAAGGGTATTTGAGGTGTTGGGTTTCTTCATCCAGAAGCACTCACAGTTGAGGGGGGCCTGCACACAGAGGCTTCAGCTGGTGTCAAGTAGTTTATCAGGGGTGAAACCAAACTGGCTCTGTCTCTTTAGAGCTCAGGGACTACACTGACATCATTGGCCCACTTCATCTCTGACTGGGGGTCTCGGTGAAGTGGTGCTTGGCGGCGGTGGGTTTTGGCATGTCTGAAGTCCTCACAGTTCTTCTTGAGGATTACTGCAGAATGTAGGAGAGAAGCTCCACGGACGTCCCTGGGCCTTTATTGAAATCAGACAGTCCTCCCAGGCTTCAGAGGCAGGAAAGCCTGCAGGAGAAGATGACTTTGTTGCAATTTCATGGGGAACAGCCGAAAGCAGGGTTGATGCCACATCAGTAGCTCTTCTTCAGTCTTTGCTTTCGCGGCTCTTCTTCGTAGGTCAGCAGGATCTGCTTTTCTGGTGCCTGGGGCTCCCCTAAGTACACACTTTTGGGGTGTTAAGGGAGTGTAGGGTAATAGCCAATGGGCTGCTTACCCCTGTGGTCACTTTTCCCCCTATATGATCACTTCCTGTGGGAAATGGGCATGACCCTGTCCCAAGGCTCCTAAGTTTGCTATTACTAAGATGGCTAATTTTTAAAAGTCGTCTTCTATTCAGGAAGCCCAACGTCGGGGTGGTACGAGCCTGAGGGGGAAAACGCCATCTGACTAGCTAATTTTCCTACCTGTCCACGTGCCAAAGGGCTCTGTAGAAATCAGGTTGGCTTCCTCTCCTGTGAGGGAAGCCATGTTCGCATACCAAATGCTGAGGGTCTTTGAAGCTCCCCTGGCTTCGAAAGCTAATCTGTAGGTCATCCTGTGGGAGGGGGTATACACCCACTGCCCAAGCAAGCTTTGTTTTTGGCATCCTGAGAGCAAAAACCCTCACTCTTGGTGGTCAGAAACTTGTCTCTGGTAACAGGCTGGTGAAAACCAGTCAGTCAGAACACCAGTAGGTGGTAGGTTTTCAGGGGGCACCTCTAAGGTGCTCTATGTGTGCATGTATTCATAGATCTTATACTGGAATCAGTGTGGGTTTATCAATGTGAGATGTTTGATACCAAATATCCCTATTTTCAGAGAGGCCATCATGTAGCTGAGGAACTCGTTTTCACCAGTGTCCAGCACATGTACTTAAAATGGCTTACCCATTCACTTGTACTGGCTGCAATGGGCTGACCAGCACAGGGTCATATCTGCTCATGCAGATATGTTCTCACATGAAGTATAGTGTGCCCTGCCTTAGGGCTTCAAGGCCTACTGCAGGGGTGACTTATCTATAGTGCATGCAGTGTACGTGGGCATAGCACACAGGAATGTGTGCCATGTCGCATTTTCACTTTGGTCTACACCAAGACATGCAGACTGCAGTGGCAGTCTGTATGTGTTTGGTGAGGGGTCCTTTAGGGTGACAAAATTTGGGCTGCATCCCTTAAGGACACTATTTAGCCTGCTGGCCCTAGGTACCAGATATATCTCTTACGTGGGACTTACAATGAGTGCTAATAGGTGTACAATTACACAGTTTTGGGAAGGAGATCTGGCATTGGGGACCTGCTTAGCAGGTCCAATCAAATCAAATACCAGGGAAAAAGTGGGGGTGACCATGTCAAAAAGGGCACTTTACTACAGCCATCTCAGTCAAACTATTTTTCCTATGATAGATGATGGGAATGTGGTAGTGACATGACAACATTATCCACATCATGAATTTGACCCATGACAGACAACAAATGGAATCTCACATGTGTTTTTGTGAGGGTTTTAGCACATTTTCATAAGTATTGAAAAATCGTCATTCTTAACTAGAGATATGGCTGCTTTAATCCAACCTCATGGGTGCCTGAGCCTCCCTCAGAGTAGTCCATGTCATACCTATGTAAAATGGAATGACCCAGTAACGATTACACTGATGCCTTGGAGGATGTAGGCATGTAGTCCTGCTACTCTCTTGAACCATGGTTTTGTTCAAATCATTACCAGACTGCTTGAGTGATGCACATTGTGAGTGTAGATGTCCAAATGGCAGGGTCCTGGTCTTATGGCTTTGCAATGTGTATATTTTAGAGCGCAGTGTGCAAATGTCAGTGCTGTTAAATCTTTAGAGCGGCAGTATCCCTCAATGTATGAATATAGTGTTGTTGGCATGGTGTGGCCAGCTGGATGAACGCACTAGTCTACAGTTGGACTGGCAGTGAAATACCAGACTCATGCCCTGTATATTCCCTATGTCCCATATCTGTGAGGCATTCATGCAATCCAAGGTATAAAGTGATGTTGCAGCCCTATGTAAAAAGTTCACATTCAGGAATACACAGAGCTAGCAGCATACGACACATTATACTGCTCACTTATTGGTAGGGTAAATTAGACTGGCTAGGACCAACAGGGGCAAACTTGCAACATGGTGGAAGGGGCCCTGCATTATACCCAACATAGTTCTTGTACAGATGAGTACTCCTCAATGCATGCACACACTCCTGAGAAACATATTCATATTTCAATTGTGCGCTAATCAATGTAGCCCTGGGAGAATGAGAGTACAGAAAAGTGTTTATGTACAGGTCATCATAGTTTTGGTACAACTGCCTACCAGAAGCTTTATGTCAGACTTCAGTGTATTTGCCCGAGGGTCAATTTGTGAAGTATTCTACATTAATGTATTGAAGGAGGGAGCCACCCACCCTCCATCTAGGGATTGGCTACCTGACACAGAGTAAGTAATGTCAGCAATGTATGCTGCCTTTTCTAACTCCAGAAGAGTTATACAATGCAGAAGCACACTTAATGAACATGCTTACCTTTTTAGTGCTCACAAATGTTTATGACTAGGGTCGGCCTGAGAAGCTAAAAACACCTTGGCAAGCTGCTCTGCTGGCACCCAGGAGGGGGGTGAGGAAGGTGCGGCCGAGCTGATTGTTTGACCCGGATTCGGCCACTTCTGTTCCGGGGGGGGGAGATATTGCTGGCCCCCGGTAACAAAAACCGGCCCCCACCCTAGCAGTTCACTGGGGAAATGCCCGGTGCCCACTACGGCCAGTATGTGCCTGCATGACCTTCTTTCACCTCACTTGCATGATGCAATACCAATTCCAAAAGTATATATACCTGAACAATGTGTCCAATTTCCTATTGACACATCATCATGAGTGTGACTCACAGTTATGAGTGATAGTGTTGTAAACATATTGTGACTATATTCCATATTGTACACCTACACTGACCTCACTTGGCTCAGTTTGCCTTGTTGTATTAAGAGAGGTTATTGTACTGAAGGTATATTGTCCATATCACTGTCTCAAATGTTAGTATAGGTCTGGACTGCCACTCATGACTGTATGACAATGGCAGTCTTTTTTAGGAAACATATGGACATATGGCATATTTACAAGGATTTATCAGCACTTTATCGCAGCCAAAGTGGCAATAAATTTACCTCCCCATTCACAAGCTGGTGCTAACAGCCCACAGCACCAGTTTACCCATGATAGCAGCCGCAAAAAACATCACCACAGAGGATCACCTCAACTATCTCTAATGAGTCACAGAGTGGGCGTTCCCGTGTCAAAAGCTGCGACAACATCACACCACAACATTCTCAATGACCAGCCACATCAGCGATAAAAACACAAGACCAGCAATAAGGCGTGTTAGCACCAGATAATCTACACCTGCTCTGACCTGGTGTAAAGTCGGACGGCAGCCAGCACCACAAAAGGGAGACCAGCCCAGAGCCACATCGGAAGTGCAACAGATGCCATGGAGCCACTCATCATGTGGCCCGGACACCCAAGAGGACAACAACACCCACCCACACCACCCCAGGACCCCAACCCACACCCAGTACACCCCCCCCAGACCACCACAGACGCAGCGCAGACAAAGACAGCGAACCCCAGGAAGCGTGCCAGCCGCACAGACCCAACATCTGACAATGTCACCGTCCACCACAGGCTGAAAGGGACAACAATCCTACACATCCTGACCATCATCGCCTAACAGGCCTATGGCACCAACACAGAGGACACCCAACATCCCACCCCACACCAAGCTGCTGGCTTGGCTGAACCTGCAGGCCCATGGCACTCCCCAAATAACACCAATCAGATTCGGAGGAGTCTCCCCTTCAGCCACATCCAAGTCTCCCACACCTGTCCCAGACATCACCATCACCTTGCACACATCACAAAATCACAACCAATATACACAACAACATGCCCACCGACCAGACACAACAGAACAACTTACAATGGTAACCTGGGCAAGCCCTGGACATGAGCCAACAATGGCATGGCACCTCAGCCACACAATAGCTGAATGTGGGGAGAGGTGGCAACCAGGCATGTGTGAAGGATGCAGTAGAACCATGATTGGGAAAGTACACAATGCCAAGAGTGGCAGAGATGTGCTGGACAGACCGCAGTATGCAGAACACACACATACACACGGCGACATACACCTCTGGTGTATGGAGTGTAGTGGACACAATCATGTCACCCCAGCCAGTGGGGGACCTCGCAGAAATGTTGCCTGTCACCCCCCCAAGCGTGACCAGAGTGGGACAGCCCGGCATAAGCCACGCCAGCATAGGGGTGTGAATAAAAAGCACATAGCCCTGGGCATGGTCCTCATCCAGAAAGCACAACGTCTCTGCCAGGGCGTCGCCTCTCACCCCGCCACAAGGCCGACGCCGTCCTCGTGAGTGGAGTTGCCTGCGATGCTGTGCGCCTGCCGGACCCAGGCACGCTGGACCACAAACCCATCAGGCCCGCCCCTGAACAGCCGGGCCACACTGATCACCTTCCGACACCGGCATGTGTCAAGGAGGGACCACCACATGCTGGCGCAAGCTCCAAGCCCGGGGGCCAATGGCCACAGCACCAGACCCCTCCCAATCAGTGAGACATAGTTCCATATGGCCATCTTGCGACACGTGGTGCCACTGAACCTGAACTACGCAGGTCGGTGGGGCCATCCAATGCCAGCCGGTGACACATGGTGCCACTAACCCTGTTCAACACCAGCCGGTGACATGTGGTGCTACTAACCCTGTTCAATGCCAGCCGGCGACACGTGGTGCCACTAACCCTGTTCAACGCCAGCCAGCGACACGTGGTGCCACTGAACCTGAACTATGCAGACCGGTGGGGCCATCCAACCTATGCCGGCGACATTCGGTGAATGGCCAATGCTGACCGCTGCCTCAGGCCTACTCCACGGTCAAGTAGGTCACAGATTTGGAACTGAACATCGATTATTCAAAGGCAGAATACATTTAATCGCACGCACAGAGAGGCATAAGAGGATGATGCGTAGCTGATACCGAATTGGTGTTGCCAACGAGGCTGTCGCATTCCACTCCTCCATTAGCTATTTTCTGATAAAATCAAACCTTTAGGCGTCATACCCTGGAGGACGTCTTCCACTGTCCCCCGAAACCCTCTGCAACATACACCTCAGACATTGATGGTGACCCGCTCAGGTTGCATGGGCCATCTGACTGTACCGCAAGTCACCGTCCCGTGGCTAGGTGCCTGTGCCGGCCGCAGTGCATCCGGGGTCACAAACTCTGTGCTGGTCAAGTCCGGGACCCCTTCTTCTGTGATATTGGATGGCCACTGAAGCAGTGGCCCTGCGCTGTATGCAGCCTCCGGCCCCGACTGCGTCCTACCAGGGCGCACACATCAAATCGAGTCTGGACCAGCCTGGATGTGGCATCACCGCAGGAGGCACACACCACCACCGCAAGGACCACCTCCAACCGCCATCTGCCAGAGTCTAAACAGTGGTCCTGACAGAATGACGGAGTTGCTCAGGCCTGTCGTGGATGCCATCATCTGCATGATACCCTGCTCAGCACTCCAGGGGACAGTGACTCAGTGCACCCCAAGTCATTGTCCGTTACTGATTGAGTTTTGTGCTGTGGAGAGGTTGCGCAGCAATGTCACCTCAAACAGTGTGGGAGGCCTCGGACATTGATGGGGATGATGATGCAGGTTGGACACACCCCACTGCATCTGCATCAGGAGTATATATCGAAGGGACACAATCCAAGGCCTTTTCTTCAGATAGGCGCGCTCAACTCTAGTGCCCCAACCCCAGTGCACAACAACTCACGGGCACTCCTGTTTGTATGCTGGCTGTCCTCTGGACTTTCTCCGGCTCCTTCCATGTTGCTCAGCAGTTGACTCTTTTATGCATGTGTTTTCTATTTCCGTTGCACTGCTGTCTAATGTTCAAGTGGTTGCCAGCGCCAGACATTCCGTGCGGAATGGCTTACACTCACCCCACACACATCCAGCAGAGGCGTCACTGTACATGTGGCCCTGCCAATAAAGGGGCTGGGCGCATGTGCCCGTAGCCAGTTCAACATGGTATCTGCTTGTGTCCCTGTGGTCTTGTTGTATGCATGAGGGCCCTGGGCCCGACGCCATTACATTGTGCTGTGTACATCGGATGCAGACGTGTCACCGCAAGCAGCGGGTTGCAGCTTGGACATGTAGTTTTTTCGTCACCCACTCAATTCGTAAGGGGAGTGGCCAGGTCTGTCGTATGCAGAGCCAACATGGGTGTGTGACTGGAATTTGAGCGCCCTTGCCCTTGGTTCTGTACTGTGAATGTGCAATTGCATGTGTCTCTATGGCAGTGTCGGTCTCCTTAGTGGGGTGTTGGTGGCCCCTGAAGTGTGATAGACACCTATGTATGTGTCCTGGTTTGCATTCCATGGGTTTGGCCCACACCTGTTGGGCCACCTCCTTTTGGTGTGCAGGAACATTGCATTGGGGTGCGATGTGTGGGTTGGTGAAGTGTCGTGGCCCAGCTGTGCTTGCGGGTGCTTCCTGCTGTGTGGTCTGTTGCAGGCTGGGTGTTCTCTTCTGAGTAGCTTGCTGTCCGGGTCCTGGTGGGGGTTGCATGGGATATCCATGTGCTGTTGTAGGGTGTCGACAGTTTGGTGGTCCTCTCCGGCATCACTGATGTGTTGTATTCTGTGCTCTGCTGAATGTGTTGTATGGCCCTCTGCAATGTGAAGGGGAGGTGGGTATTGACTTTGCGTTGACATAGATGTTGGCTTATTGTGCAGGTTTGCATGCAGACTGTATAGCAATGTACATTGTGACTGTTTGTGGGGTGCTGGATTCTTCTGTGGGACAGTGTCGATTTGGTCTACATGATGGATGTGATGTCATACGCGTACATTTCCATTTCACACTTTCCGACTCCGTCAGACATAGTAGGCATGATTCTGTGCATGTGCGGAGCAAGTTGTGTCCTCTGTTCTGCATTGTGGGCTATGCGCGTTGGTCCTCGTTGTCATCAATGTAGATGTGCTGTTGGTGCTATGTGTATGTGCTGCAGGGTGCCAAGGGGATCAGGCCCATGGGCCTGGGTGATTGTGGGTGTGCAGTGTGCTACACCTCGTTATGCATGTGTACCATTGTGCCCAATCCCCCCTTCACCCCAGTCCCTGTTGATGTTGTGTCAGGTCCTCTCGAGCTGTGTCCATACTCCCTACTCCTTGAGGCGTCTCCACACTCATGACTGTGGCCTGGGTCTCCTTCAGATCCTCCGGTGGCGCTGGACTGCCACCTCCTGTCGCCGTTGCTGCCTTCCTGTTGGCAACAGGTTTGTGCCTGGTTTAGGTAGTCGTGTCATGCCTGCACCTATTGGCCTACTGGGCACTCCAATTGCATTCCAGGTGGTCTGCTAGTGGGTCAGTTGCTTGTAGTGTTCTGTCTCCTCCATGACGCTGGTCTTGTTTTCCTGCGGTCTGCACCCCGTCTTCCTCTCCCTCTTCTTTTTGGCCTTCCCCAACCCTGTTGTTCCTTGCTGGTAGTCTGTGGGGGTTGTGGGGTTCGAGTTGGCCCCTGCGCTGTGTCAGTGTGCTTCCATGTTGCTACGCACTTTGGACTGTTTTTGGTGTATTTTTTCTCTATTTTTTAAAGTGCATTGTTTCGTCAGACGCCTGGGATTTGCAGGCCTGTGGCTTTTTTTTGCTTCTTTTTGTACCACGGTTGGCCTCATCGCATTTTTTTTAGCATTCACGTATCGTATGTATGTGGCGTGGCATTGATTTTCACCCGTACAGTTTGTGCATTATCTGCTGACTATCTCATAGAACCGCCTTGTTGTGAATCCCACGTTGTCTCAGGGTTATTTTCCCGCGATGGGCCACGATATTGAAAGTTGCGTTATGCTACTCTTGTGGTAGTTATCACACGTTCTTGTGAATATCCCCCATAATGTACATTTACAACTTGATGTAATGTGTGTTCCTTTAACTCCTTAGATAACACATGACAGCTGACGAAGCTGAAAACTTTGAGTTGAGACAGGTCTGCTATAGGCACATCCGACACATCGCCAAGGCCTACCCGAAGATAGGTGTCTTATATGAAAGAGTAAAGGCATCAGGAACATGGAAGAGTGGAAGGCGGACGGACCTTACACAATTAGCCGCTCCAACACATTCGAAGGGTGTCTGACAGCAACTGCAGGAGGTCTAAACACAGGCTACAGTGGAACCATCAACTGTATCACAGCAACAGTCACACAGGACAGGAGGCCCAGCCGTGCCAGAGGTTCAAATTTCAACTATGAAATGGTCAGACAGATGCAAAAACTGAACAGGAGGATTCATGTCGTTCAACAGGAGCAGGCCACCTCAGATACACTTTGTTGACATTGCAGAAGTCCATGGAAAGTATTGCCAGCCAAATGTGGCTCTCTTTCCCTTAGAACATTCCCTTTCCCAGTTGTTATTATGATAGATACCTATTTGTTGTTAGTAGGCATAGTATTAGTTAAAGTTCAATATGGGTGTAGGTTTACTGTAGGTAAGTGGTGAGGTAAATAGTATTTTTTGTAGGTAGTTGTTTTTAAGTGTGTTATTTAATGGTGTTATGTTTAAGTGGGTGGGGGGGTTGATCCAAAGAATGTACATTGAAAATAATACAAAAACTCTAAAATGCAAACAATATATAAATTTGGGATAAAGGTGCCTGTTGTAGGAAGGTGAGACACAGCGACGAGGTTAGGTGCTCTGCAGCACAACCCACTGTGGATTTTAATTGACACTGGGGGATTACAACATTGCTACCCACATGAGGAATGCGGGACACCACAAGCTCCATCAGGCCATGGGAGTGGCCGCGCCCACCATGGGCGGGGTTTGACTATCAAAAGTGGCGCCCAAAAATGTTATGCTGTTTTCCTGAGTCCGCTGCCTCTGATGAAATGCTGGTGCATGAAACGCGTCAGGCCAGGACATAGTATTAGTTAAAGTTCAATATGGGTGTAGGTTTACTGTAGGTAAGTGGTGAGGTAAATAGTATTTTTTGTAGGTAGTTGTTTTTAAGTGTGTTATTAAGTGTGTTATTTGCTGTTGTGGGACATCCTCCACCTTGCTGATTCCAATAAAGACAGTGGGCTGTTACTCACCTTGTTGTGGTCTTTTTCCATCACAGGCATGTATATATATGTATGTTTATATATGTTTAGGATTAAATGTGTAGATAGTATATGTATAGGATGTTGTTTATGTTTGTATTGTACCAAGTTATGGGGTGGAGGGTTGATGTTTAACATATCATATGTGTATAGTGATAGATTAAGGTAAGTAAAGATAGTATAGTCTAGTGTTAAGGTTAGTTAGAGTAGGCTAGGTAGGTGTAGGTAGTTGTAATAGTTTATGCATTAAAAATATGTCTATGTTCACTAATTCCTTATTATTTAATATTTGAATTGGTAGCATTGTGTACGTTGAGTTCAGTAAACAATGTAGCAATTGCCCTGCGGTCTTTGAAGGTATATGTAGCTTTGTCAGAGGCCTATGGAGAATTGTTAATCTTCCTTACATTTGATGACTGTAGGGGCCCTTCTTCATACTTTAGACACTGTATGTAGGGCTCAGTTGGTGATTTTACATGCAGCACGACACAGGTATATAACTTCTGTAGCAACCTGTGTGAAAGTGATAAGGCAGGTATAGGTTGTAACATATTTGTGCCCCCTTGCTGCGCTGGAACACACAAGGGTGAATTGCACCACTGTACACAACCTTCACCATTGTTTGGCTGGTTATTAATTGCAAATGTAGTCACACCTGCCTGGAGAACGTCTGTCATCATTGGCATTGAAAACTTGCTAAGTGTGGAACATAATGCAGCTCACTTTGGTCAACTACTTTCAAAGCCTCAGGGACATGTATGTCCCATTTGCTCGTCCCCTGGGGAGATATTGCATTGTTTCTGGTTCCGTGGTCTGGCACTTATGGAAAACGTTTATTTACAATGTGCAATAGATGTAATGTGTGGTTGCACTAATACTCAACACATATTAGGCCTCTCAGGGGCAGAGGGGCACATTTTCCTTAGTGATCACAGTTTAACATTATTCAAACTTTTTCTGTTAACGCAGGGCCCGACAAGAAGGACTTGATTTTTTTGTTTATTATAATTCAAGGTATTGGATTGACCTTGTGCATCCTTGTGTGGCACAGGTATGATTCTAATTCATGAGGAATATGGGCATGAGTATCTGGCTTTTATTAGCACAAGCATGCAGATTATGTACTACCGAATCGCTTGAGTGGGGGCAGTTAGTTTATCATTTTGGGATGATCAAGTTGTCATGTTTACTGAGCAACTACCTGTTGATGAGTGGAGCAGTGTTATGACCTCACATGCCTCACACATCCTATATATAGGTGGTAGGTATTTGTGTGATTAGAAGCAGATTCTCATTGTGTGTCAGTCAAGTAACAAGAGCTTGTTACACTGTGTTGTTCCATTGGGAGGCAATCCATTACTCATCAAACCATTGCAGTTGATGTACTTGGTATAGGTGCATGTCCAAGGACAGCATGTGCAATTGACTTTAGCTCACTCTTTTTGAGATGCAAACAAGTGGGTTAGGATGTTATACTTGCACCATGGTAGATGTACTCCTTTTTTAGCAGCAAACATATTATACTCCGTATGGTTTTTAAAAATTGGTATATATGAGTAATTTTTCGTCAGGATTAAAGGTCCTTCACAATGTTTTTAGTGAGTCTAATTGTAGATTTTTGGACAACAGTTATTGCGAGCTAATGATGACCAGACAGTGTTCATTTAGGGGACATGTCATACGAAATGTGGAGGTCAGGAGTATTTCAGTGAGGAGGTACAAATTGCCATTAGGGAAGATAGGCTTGTTTGATAGTCTACAAATAGATAGGATAAACAAGTGCACAAACCAACAGTACAGCACTGGATGACAAAGGAGGTGGCACACTGTCAAACACAGAACCACTAGGAAACTGGCCTGGAGGCACTGACAAATTATATCTGGCAGTCCACCAATGGAAACTCAGGAACTCTACAACTTCCTCCTCTAATGGGTGTTGTGCCTTCCCTGCAGTTGATAGTGTTTGTATGGGAGGCATCTGTGACACACACACACATCAGAGGCAGACAAGTTGGATGCCCTGTCCCCACCAGCAATTGTCTGTGCCAGTAACGCAGCCTGGAAATCCCTGGTAGGGTCTGGTGGCTTGCCAACAAAGAAACAACGTTTTGATTGAGGGCAACCATTTTTGTCGTTTAGGAGTCCAACTTGGGCTCCAGGGATTCAATTATGTTACGGATGGCACTAAGCTATGTGGCAACTTCACTGGTGTCAGATGTAGAGGGATGTTGTTGGTACCGCTGCATCATGACACCAGCAATGTCAGCTATGGACTTAATCAATCCCATGAAGCAGGATCATTGTTATGGAGGTGTGTGAACACTATCCACAACTTGCCTTGTGTCACTAACTCTGTGCCTCGCGAGCCAATGACACGTGGCTGTGGCCTACTGCTGACCGCTGCCTCCAGCCTACACTGCGGTCCAGTAGGTCAAAGAGTCTTGATTTAGCAATGGTGGAGTTCATATCAGTGTACCAGCATCTTTGCAGACTGCATCCCCTCTCAGCACCTGTGCAACTAAGTCTGTTCCCCGAAAATCATGGACACTCTCTGGTCGAATGTTGGTGGTGTCTGAGTCTATGAACTAGGGGGCAGTTTTCATCCTCATGTAGCTGATACCGAATTGGTGTTGCCAACGAGGCTGTCGCATTCCACTCCTCCATTAGCTATTTTCTGATAAAATCAAACCTTTAGGCGTCATACCCTGGAGGACGTCTTCCACTGTCCCCCGAAACCCTCTGCAACATACACCTCAGACATTGATGGTGACCCGCTCAGGTTGCATGGGCCATCTGACTGTACCGCAAGTCACCGTCCCGTGGCTAGGTGCCTGTGCCGGCCGCAGTGCATCCGGGGTCACAAACTCTGTGCTGGTCCAGTCCGGGACCCCTTCTTCTGTGATATTGGATGGCCACTGAAGCAGTGGCCCTGCGCTGTATGCAGCCTCCGGCCCCGACTGCGTCCTACCAGGGCACACACATCAAATCGAGTCTGGACCAGCCTGGATGTGGCATCACCGCAGGAGGCACACACCACCACCGCAAGGACCACCTCCAACCGCCATCTGCCAGAGTCTAAACAGTGGTCCTGACAGACTGACGGAGTAGCTCAGGCCTGTCGTGGATGCCATCATCTGCATGATACCCTGCTCAGCACTCCAGGGGACAGTGACTCAGTGCACCCCAAGTCATTGTCCGTTACTGATTGAGTTTTGTGCTGTGGAGAGGTTGCGCAGCAATGTCACCTCAAACAGTGTGGGAGGCCTGGGACGTTGATGGGGATGATGATGCAGGTTGGACACACCCCACTGCATCTGCATCAGGAGTATATATCGAAGGGACACAATCCAAGGCCTTTTCTTCAGATAGGCGCGCTCAACTCTAGTGCCCGAACCCCAGTGCACAACAACTCACGGGCACTCCTGTTTGTATGCTGGCTGTCCTCTGGACTTTCTCCGGCTCCTTCCATGTTGCTCAGCAGTTGACTCTTTTATGCATGTGTTTTCTATTTCCGTTGCACTGCTGTCTAATGTTCAAGTGGTTGCCAGCGCCAGACATTCCGTGCGGAATGGCTTACACTCACCCCACACACATCCAGCAGAGGCGTCACTGTACATGTGGCCCTGCCAATAAAGGGGCTGGGCGCATGTGCCCGTAGCCAGTTCAACATGGTATCTGCTTGTGTCCCTGTGGTCTTGTTGTATGCATGAGGGCCCTGGGCCCGACGCCATTACATTGTGCTGTGTACATCGGATGCAGACGTGTCACCGCAAGCAGCGGGTTGCAGCTTGGACATGTAGTTTTTTCGTCACCCACTCAATTCGTAAGGGGAGTGGCCAGGTCTGTCGTATGCAAAGCCAACATGGGTGTGTGACTGGAATTTGAGCGCCCTTGCCCTTGGTTCTGTACTGTGAATGTGCAATTGCATGTGTCTCTATGGCAGTGTCGGTCTCCTTAGTGGGGTGTTGGTGGCCCCTGAAGTGTGATAGACACCTATGTGTGTGTCCTGGTTTGCATTCCATGGGTTTGGCCCACACCTGTTGGGCCACCTCCTTTTGGCGTGCAGAAACATTGCATTGGGGTGCGATGTGTGGGTTGGTGAAGTGTCGTGGCCCAGCTGTGCTTGCGGGTGCTTCCTGCTGTGTGGTCTGTTGCAGGCTGGGTGTTCTCTTCTGAGTAGCTTGCTGTCCGGGTCCTGGTGGGGGTTGCATGGGATATCCATGTGCTGTTGTAGGGTGTCGACAGTTTGGTGGTCCTCTCCGGCATCACTGATGTGTTGTATTCTGTGCTCTGCTGAATGTGTTGTATGGCCCTCTGCAATGTGAAGGGGAGGTGGGTATTGACTTTGCGTTGACATAGATGTTGGCTTATTGTGCAGGTTTGCATGCAGACTGTATAGCAATGTACATTGAGACTGTTTGTGGGGTGCTGGATTCTTCTGTGGGACAGTGTAGATTTGGTCTACATGATGGATGTGATGTCATACGCGTACATTTCCATTTCACACTTTCCGACTCCGTCAGACATAGTAGGCATGATTCTGTGCATGTGCGGAGCAAGTTGTGTCCTCTGTTCTGCATTGTGGGCTATGCGCGTTGGTCCTCGTTGTCATCAATGTAGATGTGCTGTTGGTGCTATGTGTATGTGCTGCAGGGTGCCAAGGGGATCGGGCCCATGGACCTGGGTGATTGTGGGTGTGCAGTGTGCTACACCTCGTTATGCATGTGTACCATTGTGCCCAATCCCCCCTTCACCCCAGTCCCTGTTGATGTTGTGTCAGGTCCTCTCGAGCTGTGTCCATACTCCCTACTCATTGAGGCGTCTCCACACTCATGACTGTGGCCTGGGTCTCCTTCAGATCCTCCGGTGGCGCTGGACTGCCACCTCCTGTCGCCGTTGCTGCCTTCCTGTTGGCAACAGGTTTGTGCCTGGTTTAGGTAGTCGTGTCATGCCTGCACCTATTGGCCTACTGGGCACTCCAATTGCATTCCAGGTGGTCTGCTAGTGGGTCAGTTGCTTGTAGTGTTCTGTCTCCTCCATGACGCTGGTCTTGTTTTCCTGCGGTCTGCACCCCGTCTTCCTCTCCCTCTTCTTTTTGGCCTTCCCCAACCCTGTTGTTCCTTGCTGGTAGTCTGTGGGAGTTGTGGGGTTCGAGTTGGCCCCTGCGCTGTGTCAGTGTGCTTCCATGTTGCTACGCACTTTGGATTGTTTTTGGTGTATTTTTTCTCTATTTTTTAAAGTGCATTGTTTCGTCAGACGCCTGGGATTTGCAGGCCTGTGGCTGGTTTTTGCTTCTTTTTGTACCACGGTTGGCCTCATCGCATTTTTTTTAGCATTCACGTATCGTATGTATGTGGCGTGGCATTGATTTTCACCCGTACAGTTTGTGCATTATCTGCTGACTATCTCATAGAACCGCCTTGTTGTGAATCCCACGTTGTCTCAGGGTTATTTTCCCGCGATGGGCCACGATATTGAAAGTTGCGTTATGCTACTCTTGTGGTAGTTATCACACGTTCTTGTGAATATCCCCCATAATGTACATTTACAACTTGATGTAATGTGTGTTCCTTTAACTCCTTAGATAACACATGACAGCTGACGAAGCTGAAAACTTTGAGTTGAGACAGGTCTGCTATAGGCACATCCGACACATCGCCAAGGCCTACCCGAAGATAGGTGTCTTATATGAAAGAGTAAAGGCATCAGGAACATGGAAGAGTGGAAGGCGGACGGACCTTACACAATTAGCCGCTCCAACACATTCGAAGGGTGTCTGACAGCAACTGCAGGAGGTCTAAACACAGGCTACAGTGGAACCATCAACTGTATCACAGCAACAGTCACACAGGACAGGAGGCCCAGCCGTGCCAGAGGTTCAAATTTCAACTATGAAATGGTCAGACAGATGCAAAAACTGAACAGGAGGATTCATGTCGTTCAACAGGAGCAGGCCACCTCAGATACACTTTGTTGACATTGCAGAAGTCCATGGAAAGTATTGCCAGCCAAATGTGGCTCTCTTTCCCTTAGAACATTCCCTTTCCCAGTTGTTATTATGATAGATACCTATTTGTTGTTAGTAGGCATAGTATTAGTTAAAGTTCAATATGGGTGTAGGTTTACTGTAGGTAAGTGGTGAGGTAAATAGTATTTTTTGTAGGTAGTTGTTTTTAAGTGTGTTATTTAATGGTGTTATGTTTAAGTGGGTGGGGGGGTTGATCCAAAGAATGTACATTGAAAATAATACAAAAACTCTAAAATGCAAACAATATATAAATTTGGGATAAAGGTGCCTGTTGTAGGAAGGTGAGACACAGCGACGAGGTTAGGTGCTCTGCAGCACAACCCACTGTGGATTTTAATTGACACTGGGGGATTACAACATTGCTACCCACATGAGGAATGCGGGACACCACAAGCTCCATCAGGCCATGGGAGTGGCCGCGCCCACCATGGGCGGGGTTTGACTATCAAAAGTGGCGCCCAAAAATGTTATGCTGTTTTCCTGAGTCCGCTGCCTCTGATGAAATGCTGGTGCATGAAACGCGTCAGGCCAGGACATAGTATTAGTTAAAGTTCAATATGGGTGTAGGTTTACTGTAGGTAAGTGGTGAGGTAAATAGTATTTTTTGTAGGTAGTTGTTTTTAAGTGTGTTATTAAGTGTGTTATTTGCTGTTGTGGGACATCCTCCACCTTGCTGATTCCAATAAAGACAGTGGGCTGTTACTCACCTTGTTGTGGTCTTTTTCCATCACAGGCATATATATATATATGTATGTTTATATATGTTTAGGATTAAATGTGTAGATAGTATATGTATAGGATGTTGTTTATGTTTGTATTGTACCAAGTTATGGGGTGGAGGGTTGATGTTTAACATATCATATGTGTATAGTGATAGATTAAGGTAAGTAAAGATAGTATAGTCTAGTGTTAAGGTTAGTTAGAGTAGGCTAGGTAGGTGTAGGTAGTTGTAATAGTTTATGCATTAAAAATATGTCTATGTTCACTAATTCCTTATTATTTAATATTTGAATTGGTAGCATTGTGTACGTTGAGTTCAGTAAACAATGTAGCAATTGCCCTGCGGTCTTTGAAGGTATATGTAGCTTTGTCAGAGGCCTATGGAGAATTGTTAATCTTCCTTACATTTGATGACTGTAGGGGCCCTTCTCCATACTTTAGACACTGTATGTAGGGCTCAGTTGGTGATTTTACATGCAGCACGACACAGGTATATAACTTCTGTAGCAACCTGTGTGAAAGTGATAAGGCAGGTATAGGTTGTAACATATTTGTGCCCCCTTGCTGCGCTGGAACACACAAGGGTGAATTGCACCACTGTACACAACCTTCACCATTGTTTGGCTGGTTATTAATTGCAAATGTAGTCACACCTGCCTGGAGAACGTCTGTCATCATTGGCATTGAAAACTTGCTAAGTGTGGAACATAATGCAGCTCACTTTGGTCAACTACTTTCAAAGCCTCAGGGACATGTATGTCCCATTTGCTCGTCCCCTGGGGAGATATTGCATTGTTTCTGGTTCCGTGGTCTGGCACTTATGGAAAACATTTATTTACAATGTGCAATAGATGTAATGTGTGGTTGCACTAATACTCAACACATATTAGGCCTCTCAGGGGCAGAGGGGCACATTTTCCTTAGTGATCACAGTTTAACATTATTCAAACTTTTTCTGTTAACGCAGGGCCCGACAAGAAGGACTTGATTTTTTTGTTTATTATAATTCAAGGTATTGGATTGACCTTGTGCATCCTTGTGTGGCACAGGTATGATTCTAATTCATGAGGAATATGGGCATGAGTATCTGGCTTTTATTAGCACAAGCATGCAGATTATGTACTACCGAATCGCTTGAGTGGGGGCAGTTAGTTTATCATTTTGGGATGATCAAGTTGTCATGTTTACTGAGCAACTACCTGTAGATGAGTGGAGCAGTGTTATGACCTCACATGCCTCACACATCCTATATATAGGTGGTAGGTATTTGTGTGATTAGAAGCAGATTCTCATTGTGTGTCAGTCAAGTAACAAGAGCTTGTTACACTGTGTTGTTCCATTGGGAGGCAATCCATTACTCATCAAACCATTGCAGTTGATGTACTTGGTATAGGTGCATGTCCAAGGACAGCATGTGCAATTGACTTTAGCTCACTCTTTTTGAGATGCAAACAAGTGGGTTAGGATGTTATACTTGCACCATGGTAGATGTACTCCTTTTTTAGCAGCAAACATATTATACTCTGTATGGTTTTTAAAAATTGGTTTATATGAGTAATTGTTCGTCAGGATTAAAGGTCCTTCACAATGTTTTTAGTGAGTCTAATTGTAGATTTTTGGACAACAGTTATTGCGAGCTAATGATGACCAGACAGTGTTCATTTAGGGGACATGTCATACGAAATGTGGAGGTCAGGAGTATTTCAGTGAGGAGGTACAAATTGCCATTAGGGAAGATAGGCTTGTTTGATAGTCTACAAATAGATAGGATAAACAAGTGCACAAACCAACAGTACAGCACTGGATGACAAAGGAGGTGGCACAATGTCAAACACAGAACCACTAGGAAACTGGCCTGGAGGCACTGACAAATTATATCTGGCAGTCCACCAATGGAAACTCAGGAACTCTACAACTTCCTCCTCTAATGGGTGTTGTGCCTTCCCCGCAGTTGATAGTGTTTGTATGGGAGGCATCTGTGACACACACACACATCAGAGGCAGACAAGTTGGATGCCCTGTCCCCACCAGCAATTGTCTGTGCCAGTAACGCAGCCTGGAAATCCCTGGCAGGGTCTGGTGGCTTGCCAACAAAGAAACAACGTTTTGATTGAGGGCAACCATTTTTGTCGTTTAGGAGTCCAACTTGGGCTTCAGGAATTCAATTATGTTACGGATGGCACCAAGCTATGTGGCAACTTCACTGGTGTCAGATGTAGAGGGATGTTGTTGGTACCGCTGCATCATGACACCAGCAATGTCAGCTATGGACTTAATCAATCCCATGAAGCCACGAGTAGGTGTCTGTAATAATTTTTGTTATACCCCAATAAGGTCTCAGACACCTAAGGACTCCTAGGATGCCCGTTATGGACTTCATCCACGTCCAAACCTCATCAGTCATCTGCTGCTGGACTTCTACCACTAGCCATTAAAAATCAACTTGGGGGTCCTCTAAGTCCTCAGCTGGGATTGAACAGCTAGGTAGGGCATGTCCTGTGGTTGTTGGTTCCTCTGGAGACACTGCAACATTATCTTCCCTTGACAAGACCGGAGGAGAAGATTCAATATAGTGCAGGAGTTGTTGGAAGGTGTCATCATCCATCAGGGGCAGGATAGCATTACCAACAGGTTGTTCATCAAGGACAGGCTGCTCTACACGAGGTGTTGCTTGTCCCTTTGGAAAGAGATAGAAATATGTCAATAGGGATCCATGATAGATCTCAACATAAGGGATTTTGGTGACATTCAGACAGATTTTTTATAAACTTACAAGTACACTGGGATTGGTCGAACATATGTTACTAAAAGTAAATGAGGTCATGTTACACTATTGTTGACTTTCACATGGCAATAAGTTAACATTTTTCACACAACTTCTATATAAACAAGGGGTCTATCTGTGTAATGACACCCAATGCAACACAGCTAGGCAGCTTGCTGTCCTGCCCTGTCTGAAAAAGTGAGTTTAACTAAGGGCCTCATTTTGCCTACACTGATGTAACATTAGCTTCTTGACACCACTGCTGAGACCAGTGTACCTTGTCACCAGGGTGGCTGCATTGCCTCTAGCCATCAGTTAGCACCCGAGCACTGACCATGTAATGTTATTTTGGTATGTATTACAAATAATCTTGCACTATGCCTTTCACACAGTACAACACACCAATCTGGCTTGCTGTACTGTTTTGCATGCAATTTGTGCAATATTGTGGCCTAGAGGTCATATTGGACACACATCCACACAAATCTATAGAGCAAGATACCTTTCTACACTGTAGGAATGGGAAAGAACATGTGAATACCATACTTTACTTATTTGTGTGGAATCCAGTAGTTTTTTTTAGCACACACAGTCATCTCCACAGTCTACAACAGTAGACACTGAGCTCCATCTCCGAAGGGGATATGCAACAGCTCAAGCACATTCCAGTTCCTCAGAACCTAAGATGCTAATATCCCACTCACTTGTACATGATTACTCTGGCAATCACCATTCAGACCCAGGGACTCTACTTAATCTCACACACTGATGACACCCAGATCAAACATTGGCTCTCAGGAGACACAAACAACACCATTTGTTACGTTATGCAATGGACCAACATGTCTACATGTATTTGAGATTAATGGCTCATAATGAACCGATAGTAGTGAGAATATTCTGCAGCATGTACCTACCCTGGTTTCCCACATGACTAGGCCCAAATGCCTTACCCTCCAACTATCCCAGAAACCTGCCCCTCATCCTGGACCCCACCCTGGGACTTCACAATTCCCTGTTTCACCTCCTCCTGCTATCACATATTTTGCATTGTCAGACTTTTCTTCTTATGGCTTACTCCTGACACTTGTGAGACCACTCCTCAGGCCTTCCTCACATGCACTATGCAGTTCGCAAATGCCCTCTACCATGGCATCTCTTCTCAGCTGCTAAACAAGTGGCAAACTATCAAACACAGCAGCGCCAAACTATTACTCAACCTATATTGAGGCACACACATCCCACCTCACCTCCTTCAGATACAAAAGGCTTCCCATTTCAGAGACACTGCCAGTTCAATATGCTCAGCCACACCTACAAGGCACACTGCACTACCAAGGGTGCACCTATCTCATACACCATCTATGCTTCCAACAAACTAACACGGATCTCTGCTGTGCATCACTTGCATTCACCTCTAACACCAACATCCATTTGAGCAAGACCGAAAGAAGGGTGGTCTCTTACATGGCAGCCAATACCTGTAATAAACTCACCCAGCACACCAGAACAACTGCGTGCAATATATTTTATTGCTACTGATTGTACACCTGCTCTGATCTTCACACAATCTTACTTGGAGAGCCTGAATATACTCAGCACCAAGATACACTCTCGGGTGAGTAAGTAACCCTCCAATAAACCACATTACATTGCATAACATTTTTGGCTTCATAGCCCCAAGACAAGCAATCTTGTTTCATGGTGCAAGGGGGCCTACATTGGCAGTGCCATATCTGGAACGTTTCCAAGGTCCATGCACAGTGTGCTGCTCCAGTCTAGGTTTTTTTCTTTATATCCTGGGACTCGTAGCCCTAGTCCATCATGTTGTAGATTACACTACAAGTCCCAGGGTTCAAAGGACAACCTAGACTAGGGCAACACATCACACATGGACCAGAGAAATTTAGCTGGGCTGGACAGTAAAAATGTGACTGGGAAATAGAATCACAGTTATGTGATGGATGAGTTAATATGTGAGACAATCCTCCCCTTTCAAATGCCTCCAGTGCAGTGCAGCTAAGTGTCTTACTGTGCTGCAAGACAGTTCTAACCATATGGTCCCTTGTTTTTCCTTACCCTGTAATTCATTCTGGTCCTCGACCGAAGCACTGTCCTGTCTGGGAACTCCTTTTGATGAGTGATGCCACCTGCTCCTCCAATGGGCCAACTCCTCCTAGACATCAGGCCCTCTCCTGATCCTTGAGGCTGCCTTAAGGTTTTTGGCCAGTTTCTCTTTGGTCCTCTGCTTGTAGTCGTGCTACCTCTTCTTACACTTCAGGATTGTCCTTTTTGTTTGCCCTACCCTATTGATTTTATCCACTATGGTTTTCCAAATGGCTTCCTTCTTTATAGTTCGGTCTCCTCATCACTGAAATTGCTCCTCTCTTCCCCTGGACTGCTGTCTGATCATCTTGGCTGGGGTTGTGTTAATTGCCCTCATTGATTGTTGATCCTGCTTCCTCCATTTTCTTGCTCTTCTTGTGCAAATTGTAGGAGAGTAGGGTCTGCTTCACATGGATACCCCCACTTTTTGCTGGTGTTTCACTGTTTTTCAACCTTAGTCTGGCTATGGCCGTGCTAATCAGGACCACAGCCTAGCTGCTTCCTCTCTAAAATGGTTTGCATGTACATTAGGTACATATCTAAATGGATTCTGGAGTGCCTTATAAGCCCCTAGTATATGGTATACTATGTACCTAGGGCATAGGTACCTCAGAGGCCTACCAGGGGCTGAACCATGTATTATCCCGCCCCTGGGAAGCACTCCAAAATGGCACCACAGGTCTGCTACTGCAGCCTGGGTAAGGGTGTGCTTGCACCCCTTACAGTGGTATAGGCAACCTATATCTACCTATATATACAGACATATATAAACATATTAGTCACTCCTATGGCAGGTCTTGACAATCTTAAAGGCAGAGTGCTTGGTTTTGTGTGAGAGGGTGCCCAAGCATGAGCTGCACCCCTCTGCAGCTTTCAGAAATACTTTCTCATGGCTGTTCTGTGATACAGCCATACCATATACTCTTAAGTGCATTATAACCTCGCGATAAATGCTAACTTTAGAATGGCTGCCTCAAAACATGTCGTGTTTGGTGTCAAACGCTTTGGAATACTACCCCCCCGCCAGTTCTGGCTGCATGGGTAGCATTCCACCCTTCTAGAGGGAGAGACATGTTCACACTGGTCTATCCTGGTAGGAATTTCCTGAGCCCTGGCATCACAAAATGGATGCCTCTGCCACAGACACGGGTCTGGCCTCCTGCTGCTGACCGAAACTCCGGCAGGGGAGGCCTGGACAATAGATTTCCTGTCGAAGGGAGGTGTAACCACCTCCCCAGACAGGCAGATGTGTATTGGGGCTGGGCGGGAGCACTCTCTGGTGCTTTGAAGTCCTGCACTGGGGGCACACTTGGTGTCCCTGTGCATAGTCCAGTTTAAACCGCTTGCACGGGCTACCTGCCCCTGATCTGGCGTGAAACTGGACAAAGGAAATGGGTGTAACCACCCCTCTTTCCAAACCCTCCCATAGGTGGGTCCCTAGAGTATGTCCAACCCCAAACTTAGTATAAGTATGGGAACCCAGTCCTTGTGACTTTAGATTACCCTGGACGAAACTCTGCAACATATATCCTGGACTTTCGACTTTCTATCTTGACTAGAAGACTGAAGAAATATCCCTTAGGGTCAAGGAGTGACTCCCCTGCTTGGCAGACACCAAAGAAGCAACTGACCGGTCTGCAATTCTGAAGCTCCCGCCGGATGCCATAATCTCTGCATCCCCAGAGGTAGATTTCCGGACTTCTCCGAGTCTACCATGAGTCCACAGCAAAGCTGAGGCCAGTGGCTATCGTGGCTGACGTGGAACCGTGACCCCTGGACACCATGAACTTTTGCAGCAAAACTATCTTCTGGGACTTCCTCGAAGTTGTGCTTTGGGCTCCGAGTAGCTCCAGCCTTGAGCACCTCCTGCACTGAAGATTGATGGCCTCCACTCCACGAGTGACCCGTGGGCCAGTTTCAAGTGGGACCGCTCAAGGCTCCTTCGCGATTGCTAGCCCGTTGGCTAGTGGGTCCCCACAAAGGCAACTCCTCTTCTACTTGGGCTTTCCTGATTGCTCCAGATGTGCCCTGACTTACCTTTGCTGGGTGAGTCCCTCAGACCTTGCTGGTCTGCACTGCAGTCCTTTCTCTGAATTTCTGTGACTTGCCGTTGCCATGGTTTGTTGGATCCAATCTGGTCGCTGACACCGCAGCACTCGACAGACTTTGTGGAACAGCTCGGATCCGGCTCGTGGACTTCATCGACGCCTCCTAGACCTCATGGCTAAAGAGTCAAGACACCCATCAACTCACTTGAAGCACCTGACATCTGTGGGCATTGGTCCATCCTGCCCGCGGTCAATGGCTAGTGACCCAGACTCTGTCCCCTCTGCTGTCAGGTACCTTCCATCCTAGATCCAGGCTTGGATCTCTTCGGACACTTCTCCTCTTCATGGCAGCAGCAGTTCTTTGCCAGCTTCCATTGCAATCGACGACGCGATCCGACACCAAAAGACACCTATGCACCCGGCTTCCCTGTGTGAGGTAACTCGAGTACTCCGGTGCTCTCATGGTTCCTAGCCCTAGAACTTCTTAAGTCCAAAAGGGTTTGGTCCTGACTCGATTCTAAGTACCCCATATCTTTAAATTTCCAACCACAACACTGCCCATAGAAGCGAACGGGAACCTGTGGTTGTGTTTACACACTGCACACGGCTCCCGTGGGTCCCCTGTGTCACTACCTTGGGTGGTTCCTTGGGGTCCCAGCGATTCTACAGGCTCTAGGCCTTGTGTCTAGTTCAGTCGTGGTTCTTATACCACTTTTTTAGTATATGGTTTGGTACGCCCCTAGGGCCCAAACGTGTATTTGTGCTAATATTGTTGATAACTAACTTGTAACCTAAGTACTTCGAACTCCAGTTTCATAAAGAGCCTAGAGGGGTGTGTTTTATCTTAAATACATATATTTTAAATATATACCTGGTGTGGTTGTCTTTTCATTTGGTCATTCAAGAGATTATAGACTGGTAAAACAAGCTGCTTTACATTCCTTCAAGACTAAGCCTGAAGGCTGCTCTCCATAGCTACCACTAGGATAACTTTCAATAAAGGTTGTCTTTAACCAATCACCATAAGGGGTTGTTTGGACTGGTACAAGGTGCCCACTAGAACGAGTGGGCAGCATATATCAGGCCAACTTCTCACACAAATGTTCTGTGTTAAGAAATAGGTCACTTTTTTAAATGTTCCCACCACGCAACTCACTCTTGTGTGACACACTGCTGATTTAGGGCATGTAAAGGTGTTTTACACCACTCAAACCAGCTTTGTGTCACATAGTTAACAGTTGCATTGCAACGCTTTGCATCATCCTTCACATTGAAGCATCAGAAATGTTATTGCACTCTCAGACCTTGGGTCAAGCACACAATAAAACACATGTCAGTACTGATTTTAGTTTGATTATTACATTATCAGTACCACGCAAACAAACAATGGACGGAATGCTGAATAAATCATGCATTCACCCTTAGTCAAGAGATCTGGGTTAAATCCATCGATCTTTTGCTCACCATGCCACCCCGGTTTAGACCCAGCCACATGCAAATCAGTTTTGACACTGTGCCTCATGAGAACAGTCCAGACCGAACTGCCAAGCCAGGTCCTCCCTGGACCGGAAACAAGCATCTTGGGACTGGTTTCTGGATATTACCCTTCATCAGCCAGGCTAGCTTCAATCCAGTGGCACAGTGAGCAAGGTACCCACGTCTAGGCGTATACATCCCACTTAGGGTGAAAAATGCTAAGCAAACAAATGATGGACGGAATGCTGAATAAATCATACATTCACCCTCAGTCAGGAGATCTGGGTTAAATCCATTGTTCTTTTGCTCAACATGCCACCCCAGTTTAGACCCAGCCATATGCAATTCAGTCTTGACCCTGTGCATCATGGGAACAGTCCAGACCGAACTGCCAAGCCAGGTACTCCCTGGACCGGAAACAAGCATCCTGGGACCGGTTTATGGGTATTAACCTTCATCAGCCAGGCTAGCTTGAATCCAGTAAAATAGTGAGCAAGTGAACCACATCTGAGCATACCCATCCCACTTAGGGTGAAAAGTGTTACGAAAACAAATGATGGACAGAATGCTGAATAAATCATACATTCACCCCTAGTCAAGAGATCTGGGTGTAATGCATCGTTCTTTTGCTCACCATGCCACCCCAGTTTACACCCAGCCATATGCAAACCAGTCTTGATCCTCTGCATCATGGGAACAGTCCAGACCGAACTGCCAAGCCAGGTCCTCCATGGACCATAAACAAGCATCCTGGGACCGATTTCTGGGTATTACCCTTCATCAGCCAGGCTAGCTTGAATCCAGTGGCACAGTGAGCAAGGGACCCACGTCTGGGCATATCCATCCCACTTAGGGTGAAAAGTGCTACGCAAACAAATGATGGACAGAATGCTGAATAAATCCTACATTCACCCCCAGTCAAGAGATCTGGGTTAAATCCATTGTTCTTTTGCTTACCATGCCACCACAGTTTAGACCCAGCCCTATGCAAATCAGTCTTGACCCTGTGTCTCATGGGAACAGTCCAGTCCAAACTGCCAAGCCAGGTCCTCCCTTGTCCAGAAACAAACATTCTGGGACCGGTTTCTGGGTATTACCCTTCATCAGTCGACCGTCATGCGATCAAACATGTGTGATGAAACACACTATCAGGGTTGACCGCCTTCTGATTGAAATGTTGTAAAATATTTGCTAAGATGTTTTTAAATGTGTTTGGGATCCCTGAATAATGCACTGTTCCGTCTCTGCCCTATGTAAGGTTGTGAAAATCTAGTTAAATATTTCAACCTGTTTGGGCGTTGCTGCACTGTTATGTTTCACTTATTAATTTATTTATTTTTCCTTTTTCTGGTATTGAATGTGTTCACTCGATGTGTAGAAGTACTGAACTAAAACGTATTTGTTTGTCGAATTTGTTGTCCATGTCCAGGGCTTGTCCAATGACACAACTTGTAATGGTTTATTTTATGTTTTTTAAACTTTGCATCCCTGTGTTTAAGTTCAGTTTGTGGTTTGTTAACTAATTCCTATATATGTTGTTGTCGTGAAAACCAATTGAATTATTTAATCATTGGTGTTTTCAAAAAATGAATGCTTGTAAATGAAAGAAAAGAAATAAAAACTGATGTTTTTTTAGTCACACTAAGGGGCATATTCACAAGGAGCCATCGCCGAATTAACGGCACTTTATCACAGCGAATGTCGTGATAAATTTACCTCCCCATTCACAAGCTGGTGCTAACAGCCCACAGCACTAGTTTACCCGTGATAGCAGCTGCAAAAAACATCGCCACAGAGGACACGCGCAAACATCGTCAATGAGATGCAGAGTGGCCGTTCCCGTGCCAAAAGCCACAACCACACCACACCTCAACATTCTCAATGACCTGACAGATCTGCGATAAAAACACTGAACCCGCGATAAGGCACGTTAGCACCAGGAAATCTACACTTGCTCTGACCTGGTGTTAAGTTGGACGGCAGCCAGCACCACAAAAGGGAGACCAGCCCAGGGCCATATCGGAAGGGCAACAGATGCCATGGAGCCACACATCATGCGGCCCGGACAGCCAAGTTGGCCACAACACCCACCGACACCACACCCAGGCTTGCAACACCCCACGCACCCCCCTCCTCGGGACCACCCCCAACCCCACACAAAGAAACTGCTCACCAACACCACAAAGCCCAATACAAACATTTTGCCTGATGTCGCACAAGCAGGTAATTCAACCGACCTGCTTGGCCAGAAAAAGGAGCCTCAGTCAAACAGCAATGCAATCACTAGCACAAAACACCATACAGAAAAAAGTCGACTCAACCCTTAGGATGAGCCATAGCGGCTCCTCACTGGACAATCCGTAGCACACAGCCTGGAAGACCAAATCCAAGAGAAGAAGGTTTGCCATGCGCCTACCAAAGGGAAGAGAGGGAGAGAGCCAGGGAGAGAGACAGAGTGATATTGCACAAGCAGCGCAAGGCCTCTCGGCCACCTGGCTCCACATGCCAACATGTGTTTGTGTTTATCGCCATCTGTACACCATGAGCCCAAGGCCCAATCTCACACCACATCAATCCCACATCACATCCCTAAAACGCATGTAGTAGTCAGACAAACATCAGGGATGAATGCTATATTGTCCCAATGCAAAAGGCGGGAGGAAACCTGCACCTCTGACCTTGGTCCAGGACGCGTCTGGAACACCCTGAGCGAGATGCCGTGGCATAAGGGGACGACTCCCACACCAGGCATTCCGCAAATGAACTACCCGACTCATCCACACCCCACACACAGAAGCCCCTGCCTGTGGTACCCACACATGGGATACCCTTGACACACAAAGAATCAGAAAGCCACTCTCCCCAACGTTGCACACACACTTGATTCATTGCTCAGAGCTGTGGCATTTCCTCCACACAACTGCCGCAGTTCAGAAGAGTGCTGGTTCCACGAGCTGCACCAACTCAATGGCAGGCCACACCGGGCACGTGCACAACCCCTGTCACGTGGAACAGTACTGTGAACGTATGCGGCATTTACTGGGCGCAGTGCCACTGGCAGTGCTGCGGATCAGTTATCGGCTCAGCTTCCGCATTGCCTACATTACCTGCATCCAGCCCTGGTTCCACTGCCGAACATGCACATTTGAGCGTCCCGTGGATGTCTGCCTATCCAACAAAAATGTTGATGAATTGGACTATAACCTGTGTCTGCGCCCCCTGTTGGATCATGAACAGGAGTGTAACCGAGACAGCCGTGCATGCGATGCCCTGACATACTGCGTATGTATTGTTAGTTGTGCATGGGAGATTGCACAATTCCTCGTGTGCAGTGACCACATCGAGGCGCTCCACTATTGGGCTGTGTTGCGGATTGGTGAAACAATGTGGGCTGAGCACACCTGCCCGGACCACTGAATTGATTGGCTCACCCTTGTGTTCCTTGGACACGACAGCGACGTACTATTGGAACACATTGCACATGAAACTGCAAGGGCATTCATGGACGAGTAACTACGTTCCTGCAGCCACATCCAATTGGCACCCACAGCATATGTCCCAACAACTTGTTGCATCGTGGGGGATGCTCACATATCCTACCACCACATTGAAAACGTCTGCCCTTGTCCGGGCTCTGGATGCATGTGCGTGCTACTACGCCTGTGTACACACACCTGTGCAGGGTGATGCAGGTCCATGCTCGGTGCAACACAGCGTCATTTGGCAAAGTTGCCAATTCGGACACACTGCCAGGGGAGAGCACACATATGGCAATGTAGCACAACATGTGAACCTGTCAGACCCTCACACCTGATCACCGTCAGCAGAGCAGACAATCTGCGCTCTCCGGAGACAGACCAACATGCAGATCCCCTGGGCAGTGAGTCGTGCCCCTCACATGGGGCAATGGTCAGACGTCCAAACAAAATATGACTCATCCAGCAAGGCAAGGTGGACTGCGAGCGTTACCATCTGTGATGAATGTTGGCCATTTTAGCCCCGACATTTCCAGAACCTCGACATGTACCCATCCTGCATGTAAGTGTCTCAAGCATGACCCTGCCTGTTGTGGCCGTTGCCTCATCCGTACTGACACGCACATGCCAATAAAGTAAATGCAACTCCACTTGTGTCTAACTGTGAGGTGTGTTGTTGGGATTGTCCACTCGTGTGCCACAATGAGCACAGGGAGGCACAGGGAGGCACAGGGAGGCACTGACTGATGCATGTGCAATGGGGGTGTGTCCCTTTGGAAAGCACCACCTCTGTGAGCCGTACACTGTTTTTGGATTGGTGCTGGACGTCATGTGCACTTACGTGAACACAGCAATGTGAGTATGGTGTCCAACCTCTGACCATGTTGAGCAATGTCATATATCACAACAGGGTGTGTCCACACAGCTGTGTGTGAGTAGGTATGCAATGTGAACTTCTGGTGTCACATGTGGTGTAGGACACCACTCCTGGCCTGCTTTCATTTGGGTCAGTCCTACACACAGCCCAATTCAGTACATGGACGTGTGCCTACGTTGGGGGTTGTGAGATTGCTGGTAATGTGCAATGGGGACACAGCTAGTACTCACCTCCTCAGTCAGTCAATTGGCCATGTGTCTCAGGGACACACATGCGCATGGATGTCAGTCACCAGGGTGTACCTTCATGTGCAAACATTGTTCCTACATCCAGCCACAATTCCATACGTGAGTGAACATAGTATTGACACATCTGTATGATTTAGAATGTTTTATTCACATTCAGGTTATTGACATAGCTGGGGCTGTACATGGCCATCTAAGCCCACATCACAAGGAAGCCCAGTGGTGGGCCAACCAGAGTCCTTTGGAGATTGCACAGTTATTGGGAAGAGGGTGAGTGCAATCCTCAGCAGGATAGCTGTGTAATTGGCCTGCGGTGATGAAGTGGCAGTCCGTGTCGGGGTCCGGGTGAAAGCCGCAATGTTCCGGGGGTCACTAGGAAGTGTTTTCCAGGCCATGATGCATAGGTCATAACCTGGGGGTGGGGTGCAGAGGCTGTCCAGTATCCCTTTGAGTGTATTTTGACATATGTGCAGGTTGTCCTCTACATCATCAATGATGGGGTTTGTATTCTGCTCTGCAGTAGGTGTTGATTGTCCCTCTGAAATGTTAAGGGGAGATGCAGGTTAACAGAGTTTCACATGTATGTTGTTGATTTTCAGATTTTTACATTCAGACTGCATGCCAATGTACATTCTGACTATTTGGGAGGAGCTTGCTAGTTGGTGTTAGTCAGTGTGTCTTCCCAATACATGATGGATGTGTGGTAGTACCCGTTCATTATCATCACACTGTGTCAGGCAATGCCAGATGTGAGTGTACAGTTACTACACACGAGCGGAACATGTTGTGAGCTCTGTCCTGTGGTGCTGGTGTTGCACATTGTACCACATTGCTGTTGTTGCTGATGTCCTGTGATTGCTATGTGTGTGTGTGCTGCATTGTGGCGGAGTTGCCCCTGCAGCTCTGATTTCATGTGGCCTTCTCCCTTTAAGGCAGAGTGCCTTAGAATTGTGTGCTTATCGGGGCCCGATTTGCTTTTGACTCCCGGACAGATTTTGTGGACTGGTGGATTGTTCGTCTGCTGCATGTTTCGTAGGGCATGGGTTATGGGTGCACGTGGACATGTCGAAGTGTGACCTGCTCCTTTACGGATGTGATCCGCACTGGGCTACCTCCATGTCGATTCATGGGCCATGTCATTTTTTTGTCTGCTGCCATGTTATCGGACATGCAGTGTTACTTTCATAGTCAGTGTGGGTCACAGAGCTGCTGCTTTGCTGGATTCAGCAAATGTGCATGGGTCGGTTGTGATGTTGGTGATGAGGGGCCCTCTGTGCACATTGTGGGTGGGTGCCTACTTGGAATTTCTATGTGTACTGCAGTGTGACAAGCCAATCAGGGACATGTTCCACGGTCATAGTGGGTGTGCAGTGTGCTACGCATATTTGTGCATGTGTGCCATTGTGCCCATCTCCCCCCGTCCCCCCGTACCTGGTCATTACTCACTCTGTTGCTGTTATATCAGGTCGTATCGTGCTGTGTCCCGGCCCCCCAATCCTGCCACCGTCTCTTCACTGCTGACTGTGGCCACCATTTGCTCCAGCTCATCCAGTTCCTCCTGTGTTGCAGGAGGCCCACATCCAGTCGCCGTTGCTGCCTCCCTGTTGGCGGCGAGCTTATGTTTGGTCTGCCTTTTCAGATCATGCCAGCGCCTCTTGACGTCCTCCATTGACCTCCTCGACACTCCGACTGCATTGACATTGGTGATGATGGCCTGCCATATTTCTGTTTGGGTTGCCAGTGCCGCAGTGGAGGTGCCGAACAGTTGTCAATGGTGTTGGGTCACCTCCTTGACGATGATCCGGTCTTTCTGCGGACTGAACCGTGTCTTCCTCTTCGTCCTGTCCGTGCCCTCCCCCGGATGCGGGGTTCCTGGCTGGTTGTCTGTGGGCTTGTGGAGTTCGGCTTGTCCTCTGCACTCGGTCCGGGTGCATCCATGTTGCAACGCTGTTTGAATTGTTTATTTGCTTTTTTTTCTTGCTTTTATAGTGCATTGTTCCACCAGACGCATTGGATTTGCAGGCCTGTGGCTGGTCTTCGCTGATTTCTGTATCGCGATTGGCCTCATCGCATGTTTTTTCGAGTTTTGCATTTATGCGGCATGGCATTGGTTTTGACGCTGACATTGTCCGCGTTATCTGATTGCTATCACATGGTACCGCCTTGTAAATCCCACGTTGTCACGGGGTTATTTTCCCGCGATAGGCTGCGATATTGAAAGTTGCCTTACTCTACTCTTGCGGTAGTTATCACACGTTCTTGTGAATATGTATGCTCCAATAAAATAATAATCAAACTAAAATCTGTACTGGCATGTGTGTTGTTGTGTGCTTGTAGTAATTGGACTAGCCTTACTGATTAAGGGCCAAATCCCTCTTTAGCTGAACTGTAAAATAAATACAGCGCATTCAAGTCACAAGGAAATGCCACAACTCAGCACAATTTTTCGGGGGCGCAACACAGCGTTGCAGCAAAAGTCATAAATATGCCCCAAACTCAAGTATCACCCACTGCCAGATGGCCATGACATGCAGCAGTCCTTTTCCTGGGAGACAGATGTATGAAGACCAGTTTGCTTCTGGCCAGCCAGCTGCATCGCAATAGGGGTTTGTTGTCTGGTGTCTGCACATTGCCACCAGAAGGGTTCAAAATTGACTTATTGTATCCAGCTACTTTTTCCCTCTCCTCAAAACAGCATGGCACCAGTACCACCTAATATCCTAATATAGACATTATCTTATGGTAGAACAAGGGCAAGCCTCAGCCTACCACTGTGCCAGTGTTTCAATTGAATCACATGTGAGATTAAGTAAGCTGTAGGAGTTAGGATTTAGAAAGTGGGGTGGCATGAGAGAGGAGGTGAGTAGAGGAAGAGACATAAGAAAGTGGAATTAAGGAAAGCAAAGAATGAGGTACGGAGGAAGATGAACGAGTGACAGAAAGAGAGCAAATTAGAGCGAAAAAAGTGACTGAAAAGAGAACAAGAATAGAGAAGAGTAAAGATGGAAAGATGGAAAGGAAAGGGGTAGGGTAGGGTAGGGTAAGCAGGCAATAGAAAAAATGAAGAAAAGATCAGAGGCTGAAGCGAGGAGTTAGAGAAAAAGGTGAAAACATTATGTAAACAAAGAATGAAGGATAAGGAGAAAAAGAAGCAATGTGCAAAGCAAACAAGGATACATATTACTGTGTCATGATATCGAACTCCTTTCTGTTCGGACCTGCGAATGGTTGTCCCATTGCTGACTTGTTTTCGGATTGCCTATTTGTGACATTTCCCAGAACCATGTGACTTTTCAATTAGTTTTTGTGTCATTTGAAGTAACACTAACATGCACTACACTTTACAAGTTGTGGCATTTCTAATGTAGTAGAATGCATGAGTTTCCCCATATTGGGCGTGCAGAGAAACAAACTGTGAGATCCTAGCCATTTTGAAAATTAAAACGTTCTCCACTCTCATTTCCTATCTTGCATGCATTTTTTCCATGCACTTAACATGACCCACTTGTCTGTCACTATGCCTCATGCAGAGATGCTTCTAGAGTGCTCAATATGGTCAGGTATTCATCCGTTGATTATTACTCATGCGGACCAGAGTTCCAATCCCACCTTCAGCACTAAATTGTGCGATGATGGTTATTATTTTTATTATTATTATTATTACGGCTACATTCAGAGGGTGCTTACCGCAAAGTGCGCCTGTCATCAGTGATGATGCATGAGACGAAGCCTAGAAAAAGTCTATTTTAATTTTAGATTTAGAACTTCATCAAGTTTACTTCCCATTATTAATTGGGAGATGTTATCACCATCATTTTCACTTTTTTTATTTTTATTTTTTCATTTTTTGGCATTTTAAAACAATGCTACAAACAATACAAACAAGCCAGTTGCTGATCCATACATAGTTATATTTATATCCGCATACCATGTCAATTACAAATGTTATTCCAAGCGTGTATGATTCTCTGCTTAGTACATGAAGGAATTGAGATTCATCTTACTTCCGAAAGCATCTGCTTAAACCCAAATGACAGTTTAAAAAGAAATCCACAACATCTACCATCAGTTTAGCTTAATTGTAAAACTGTCAGGTAGCTCATCTCTATCTATACATACTTACCTTCATAAGAATGTGGTGGTCGATTCTAGACACAAAAGTTTGGTAAGAAGATATATTTTCCTCCAAATTTTGACATACAACCAATGAAATAAGATACGCGTTTGCTTAATAGTAGAAGTACAGTGTGTGAAAAGTTCATTTATAATCTTGTTATTGAATCATCTTCCAAATAATTTATTCTGCTCCTACAATGCATTTTTGCTTGGAGTTCAGATCTACTTGAGCAGGAATATTACTGTTTCAGGCTTATTCCAAAATGTTTGACTTGTGTATCTGACATTAAACATTATAATAGCGTTTTCCATGGCCTTGAGTCCTCGGTCGTATCCTGATTAGGTTCGGGCGGAATTATAATTCTGCTCACGTAGTTGGCGGAATTCAGTAAATCTGTGCTATGCCTGAAACGCGGAGTTCCTGCTAAATTTCATCATCTGGAATATGGCGGAATTATAAATACTTTTGGTGCGCATGAGGCTTGTGTTAGTGCGCGTTGGCTAGTGGAATGAAATTTGCCAGCCACTAGCATGGCTTCCGGTCGCCACAGAGCCTTCGGGCCCCATTTTTGAGTGAATATTCTACTCCAACAGACGGTTCAGGTTGTTTATTAATGTAAAAAGCAATGTTTTTTAAAAATGTTACTTCTTTTTTTAACAGGATGGAAGTGCCCTAGAGACTCCAACTTCCTCTTTCTGTTCAGCAGGCTCCTCTCAGTGCTTTGCCCAACTCCTGGTCACTGTTCTTTTTTGGGATTTTGAAATTGAAAGAGCACTCTGTCCACAATTTCTGCTGCATATATACCATTGGATTTTAAGGACTTTGATTTTGTGATATCACAAGTAAGTTTGAAAACGTTTGTGCAAGGGTGTTGTTTGTTTGTTAGAGAGCATGCACCAGTATTTATTTGATTTTTTATTTAATTTTTAAATTTGATTGTGGTTGTGGTGGATGGCCTCAAGTTGCAGTAGGGGCCAAGTATTTATTTCCGTTTAAGTTTTTATATTTTGTAAGGGAAAAAGATTGCTCCGTTCAGTACATTTTCTCCATGTTTGTTAATTTGCACTATTCATTTATTTTTGTATGTGTCCTAGCCTGTGTGCCATTCAGCAGTACTAGTCGTTATGTTAATTAAACAACTGTCTTTGTTTTAAATGTTGTTTTAAAACATCATTTATGTTATGGGTAAAACTATCTTCACTCATGCACTTTCTTCACGTTCTCCTTAGCAGACAATAGTATGGATATGATTACACTCAAGTGCTCCAAATGTTTATAAACTGCATAGACCAATATTCATATTGAATTACTTCTTGTCTTCACATGTGTACTTTGGAAACTGTATGTGCAAGCTTATTGTTGGTTCCTTCTTCAAAATAAAACATGTGTACAAATAGAAACATGTGCTTTCAGCCAAGTAATAATGACTCATTATGTTGAGATTAAACTGGCTGCACATTCCACAAACAGTAAAAGAAACATGCAAGCAAGAAGATGTTGAGATTAAACTGGCTGCACATTGCACAAACGGTAAAAGAAACGTGCAAGCAAGAATGCAAATAAGCAGGTTACAGGTAGTATTGCTTAAACACTTGTAAGCTGTCAACACATGGGACACACGATTCCTAATTACATACACAAGTGGCAAATAGTATTTAAACCACTTGGGTGCTCAGGACATTGCTTAGTCTTGTTGCTATTCAGTTCTTACCTGTCTCCTGTTCCCCGTCGGCTGTCCTCCGTCTGGAATCCTCCTTCGGCTGGCTCCTAATTCCGTTTCAGTCTTCTTTGGCGCAGCCTACCTCTTCCGGTCTCTTTAGGTCTTCACTACCTTAAACCTGCAAGAGAAAGTGCAAACAAAAGAGAATAGAAGTAGCGTTATCTTCAGCTTTCCATCCCCAATCTGATGGTCAAACTGAGAAAGTAAATCAATCCTTAGAACAAAGTCTGCGGTGTTAAACATCCACCTTAACCTCCCAATGGGATCAAGCTCTTCCTTTAGCAGAATTCACATATAACAACAGTATTCATTCAGCTTTAGGATGTTTCCCGTTTTATTTTCTTTCTGGTTTCCATCCAACGCACTGTTCCTGTAGTATCACCCTCTGATATGAGATAAAACCTTCATTATCTGAAAGGTTAAATCTGCTTCAAATTATTCAACAAAAGCACAGAATAGTTTAGCAAAACATAAGATCACTGCCAAGTTGCTAGCTGATAAACACAGATCACTCGTACCAACCTATAACATTAGTAACCAAGCTTGGCTATCTACCCGGAATCAACGTTTGGAAGGTCTTAAAAAATTACTACCCAAATATATTGGCCCCTTTCCTATTACATGAATTCTGAACCCGGTTTCCATACAATTGCTATTGCGTAAAGAATATATAATACATCCAGTTTTCCATGTATCCCTTGTGAAACCCTACCATCCTCTAACTAGAAAGGATAATCCCCCTCCTCCTATCATAGTTAATGATCATCTATTTTACGAAATAAAACTAATTCTCGATGTCAAAAGAATACTAGGATAATCACACTACCTCATTGATTGGAAAGGTTCCGATGGTTCCGAACGGTCCTGGAAACGGACCTCTAGTTTGAATGCCCCTATTTTGGTTTGACGTTTTCATGCCCTGCCCCCTAACAAACCCTGACCAATACAGCGACCTTTGGGGGGGGAGAACAGTTATGGGTATAACTATCTTAACTCAGTAAAGGAGACAATATTTTGTCTGAAGTCAGGATATGGCAGTTTTTGCATAACATATTTTACAGTTCACCAGTGTTAGGGTAATAGTTTGTCACAAGTCTCAGCTTATCTCTGGGGCTAGAAGTTTTTTGTGACAAACCATTATCCTAACACTGGTGAACTGTATAATATTTTATGCAAAAACTACCATATTCTGACTTCGGACAAAATATAGGCTCCCTTTCTGACTGAACATCCAAGCATAACTTTTAGGAGGGGCCGTACGCTTGCTAACATGATTAGTCCCAGTTATCTACCATCATCCAGATGAGGCATTTGGTTTAGTGACCACATTAAGGGTTTTCACAAGTGCGGACACTGTAATATTTGTAGATGGGGTGGACAAAGTTAAGTGTTTCAACTACAATAATACAGGCAATTGTATGATCCCCATGTATATTACCTGTACAACGAGATTTGTTGTATATGTGATTGTGAGTACTTGTTCTAAAATGTATGTGGGAAGCATTTTACGATCCTTGAGAGAACAAATTGCTGAACATTATAGGGCACTCAAAAGTAACGACTATAAATATCCAATTGCCATGCACACCATGGATACAAGCATACAGGGGCAGGTACACAAGTTTAAATTTCATGCTATAGATCATGTGAAAAGTAATATCCTTGGTGAGAACAGAGAAGTGCAACTTAGACATTGCGAAGCATTCTGGATGATGAAATTGCATGCTGTGGAACAAGGTTTCTACTGGACTTAGGCATTATAGTGCCCAACGGATTGGATATTGATCGTGTGGATGAGTCTACATACACCGTTTTGTCCAGCCCTGAAGAAGTTGAGGTATTAATGACCTATCGATGAAACACGTGTTGGCTTGTTGTCTTTAAGCTGTGTATCCAACTGCTCGTCGCTCTGAACAATTGTACTGGATTGTCTTCTTTCTGAATGCAACTGGAAATAATAATAACTACAAACTTAATGTGAAGACTTCAAATGGACTACCAATACGATACTATTGTATATATGAATATTGGAGTGCTCTGATTTGTATAATACACTGTATTTGCTATATACTTGTCCCTAAATAAGTGTGCAGTGCACCCACTTTTTGCTGTATACCTGGTTACCATATTCTATTACAAAGTTTCAGAAAACCTTAAAATTATAGAAGGGGGTGAGTGGGACGAGCCTGTCATCATCATGGAAAATGGCTCAGAGGACACTAACATCACCCCGCCTTGTTCAACTTCAGACTAATATAGTAGTAGTACAGAGAGTCAGAGCAGAGGCAGTTAGAAACAAGAATTTAGAACCAGATATTCTAGATCAAAGAAAATTTGGTAAAAAATAGAATTAGGAAACGGAAATAATAGTTCGGAAAAAATAAGGTGCAGTAAAAGTTAGGGACATATAATTAATATTATGAACAACTGGAGGACTTACTGGGGACAGCAGCAGAGCCCTCGGTAGAGGAGCGGTCCTTGCACTGGTTTGGGAGGCATCTTCTTTTTGTCCAGCTGCTCCTGCCGACTCTGACCCCTTCTGCTTGCCCCTGGGTGCTGATCATGTGAGATATAATAAAGAAAGAGACAAACATTGATGATTAGTGTGAAACAAATAAAATATTTTGAAAAACGCTCCCAAAATCATTTTTGGCAACAACAATTGCAATAAAACTGCCCTATCTAATCTGATCGACTAGTAGTTTCGCGGGATTCACGGACCATGTAGTTATTATTTATGAACACTAATGTAGTGTTCCATTCTGATTCCAGAATCCTAAGCCTAAGTACCACCTGACCTAGCCCACCTATTCCAGACGGGGCAATTGTTCGCATAGTCTGCATTTCCATTTATTTTAGTCCTCAAAATGCATAGATGGAGGACGCATGCATACATTTTTGCATCCACCAAATTGTTGGTTGATTCCTGCTGACGTTCTGCTAAGCCTAATATTGCTCACTCAGTAACAAACTACATAAGGTTCTACTAAGGACTAAAGTAAGCAGCACTCAGCAGCACGTGACGTGACAGAGGATGCTTCACACAGACCGCTTTAAAATTACCAACTAATACTAAGTAACTAAACTACCTATGAATCCACCACTATCTTAGTGACAGGAGGACAAAGGAAGGACTAGAGACTCTCTAGCATTACCTAACTTAAGTTCTCTAAAGTAAACTCTTACATAATCAGCACTTAGCGAGCGCAAAGTTGCAAATAAGTAAGATTAGCAGCGCCGAGCACCTGTGTCTAGAAGAATAACAATCACAGAAGATTTTTAAACCTAATTTTCCTGCAATGTAAGCAGCAGCATTCTTGATATTTGGAAATAAATGATATTCACATTAACAGTAACACAGTCTAGAGAACACACAATACTACTAGTATTAGCTACTCACCAAGCCCCACAACCTCAACACCTAGCAGGTCCAGCAGGTCCTGCTCCCGGTCCAAGATGTCTGACCACCGGTGGGTCCGCTGGTTATGGGTGCGCCAGACCCCAGAGCAGTGAAACACTGCCCGGTGAACCCTTGCTCACCGGGGGTGACTCTTCTTGGTAGCGTACCCGGAGCCAGGCCTGCCGCCTGCTGCCAAGGTCAAGGGGAGGTGGCGCTGCTCAAAGAAAACAAGGTCAGCCACCTCCGCCTCGCTAAAAAGGGACCGGGCCTGCACCACTTCCGGACGCAGTTTGCCGCAAGGAAGGCGGCTCTTCTTGGGCGCAGGCGCCTTGCCCTTGGAGTCGGCACCCTTAGCCATGTTTCTGGGGTGGGCGGGGGGTAGAAAAGAAAATTTAGCAGTAAAAAATAAAGCCAGGGGAAGAAGTAGGAGAGTAAAGAAGGAAGTAATAGAAAACAAAAGAAGAGTTTAAAAACGCAGTAAAAGTAGGAAACAAAAGGCAAAATATACACTTAGGAACAGAGAGGGATAGATAATAAATAAAAAAGATCAGAAAAATAGTGTGAAAAAAAAAGGATTGAAAAGATTGGAGAGGTATTAAAAAACAGGCCACAGAACCATGCAAAGAATAGGAAAACAAGATGGGCACGCCCATTGGCGACCGCGTGGTGATGTTCGTGCAATATTTGCCTGCACACGTCATCTGCATTGCCGAACATCAAAAACATCTCGCGAGCACACACGAGCATGCAGAAATTAGCAACTCCGCAAGCTTGTGTATCTACGCGTAGCGTTGCAGAAGTTTTCTGCTATTTCGCGTAGCCTCGCATAGCGCTGCTTTGAGAACTTCGCCCAGGGTTAATATTAGGCATATATTAGGCCGGCCACATTAACTGAAGAAGAGGCACATTTCACAGCCAACAATGGTAGTGCCAAATTGAACCATGCCACAGTTAGGTCACCGGTGGTCAAATGCCATGGGCAGAGAGGAGATGAGTGCTGATGGGTGGGATCTGTGCCTCACTTAACAAATTCAATGTACTTAATTTGTCAGTAAGCAAGCAATGTGACTTACCGCCACCCATCCTTACCACTGCTGGGACTCCTTCCCCTCCAACCTCATGGGCCTCCTCCATTGCAATGGTGCTGCCGCTGGCCCCAGCGCTGGTTGACTGTGTGGCTAGAAAAAAATTACCCATTTTAAATAGCAGATTTTCCTCCTAAGTAATTATCATTATTTTTTACAAAGTACAACAACAAACCTCACTACAGTTCGGTTATCAGTATCTTCTATCAAACTATCAGTTTGGGAGGTTTGTTGGTTAATATGTTAGAAAAGCCAGGTAGTCAAGCCAACCAAAAACAATTTTCTGGTAATGGAAGGACAGAACTTTGATGAGTTCTTGAAGTGCAATGAACGGGTGGAGCGGTTAATGAAGGACATATAGTCTTGGTTGGCAAATGCACTTTGTTACTCTGAACTGTCATGGACACTGCTGGTATAAAAGTAATGATAACACAACAATGGAGGATACCAGCACCATGGCCACACTCTCGCTTTGACTGTTTGAGCATGAGCAAGAAACCCTTCTCCACAAACATGTGTGGTGAATAATAGCCTACTTGGGCCTGCAATCTTCGCAGTACCAAAAATCTGTTCTCTTAGTCTCATAGTGCCACAAGACATATAAGGGTAGTGGGAAAGCTTACTAAACAAGCAGAAGAAGGCTAGACAGGAGGAAGTCAGCTACCGAAACATGAAATATAGAAAAGAAGGATAATGCAGGAATAACAAGAACTTTACAAACATTAGATAAAGGAGTTCAAAAAAGGCAGACAGTCAAAAATATAAACAAGGCAAAATTACTCTACTAGTGGGGAGATGTAAAATGTGGGGGAAAACTAACAGGACTTCCTGGGGTCAGCAGATCCATCTGCTGCAGCACTGGTGGTGGTGGGTACACCCTCTGCGGCACTTGTGGTGGTAGCCCCTTCGGCCTGCTCTGATGATCCCTTCTTACCCTTGGGTGCTGATGTAAGAAATAAAGAAGATAAATAAAAAGATTAGTGGTACAGTTATTCGCCCAAAAATATTTTGACAGGCAGACACAGTAGCATTGCACTTTCTAAATCAGAAAGCCTTTTGCACTATTCCTAATTTCCTAAACATAAACTACATTTTGAACTACTAATGCATTGCGACAAATGATCTTTGGTTCATCCATCCCCTTTGATGGGCCAACTTAGTTTCTCTTTTCAATTCATTCTACAGATCATAGGGAAATTGGGACTGTATAAGCTATATAAAGAAAGGCACAGGGAATATTAACTCTCTGATATACTACTATCTTAGTGACAGAATAGAGGAGTCTGCATCACTTCTTAAATATTCAGCAAAAGCAAGAACTGAGTAGGTAGTGCTGAGCACCTGGATAGCTCTAGCTGGATTAGATATTATTCATAACATAAATGTAACTTACCTCTGAGTGTGAGCAACATGATATTTGAAAATAAAAATCAATTTTTGGAGAACAAAAAATAATTACTCACCGAGCCCTGCAACCTCAACACCCAGCAGGTCAGGCATGTCCTATTCCCTATAGATTAGGTCTGCCCAGCAGTGCATCAGCTGTTGTGTGGTGCGCTGCATCTCTGTGCTGCGCCGAACACACTGGCATACTCTCCCCCCATGAAAGCCTCCATTCCCGCAGATAGTACCCTCTCCCAGGTCTGCTGCCTGCTGCTATCATGGGGAGGAGGTAGCAATGTACCCAAAAAGTAGCGCTCTCGCATCCACCTCAGTATATATTGGATGGGGAGCACCGCTGCATCGCACTGGCACTCACATGGTGTACGACTTGTGGCATTGGCACCGCCCCTTGCTGCTTGTTCAGCCATGGGTCCGGGTGACAAAAAAATATATAGTAGTACAACACAAAGCAGAAAGGAAGAATTGAAGGAAGAGGAGCACAAGGAAAGAGAAAACATAAAAAGTACAAAATGTCACACAATACACACAGTAAGACACACACTGAAAAAAACTGGTAAATCAGAGGTGGATGAGTGGGAGGGGGTAGAATTGCCACGGATTAAGGCAAATTCCAAATCAGGCCCAGCCTCATGTGCAGGCCAGCGGAGAAATCAGGTAAAACAAAATAGTAAAATGCGCATTGTGTGATGCAGTTCACGCTGATTTTCAAAGCGTGGAATGCTCAACAGGTGTGAAAGAAATGGTGCGATGAAAGAAAAAAGTGTTTTTCTACCCATTCGCAGAGATCCGTGGAATCTCGCAAAGTGTTTTGGTATCTCCATGGAAGGCCTAATCCGGATAGACCGAGCACCTGATTCTTTGCACGCAAGATGTGAGCAGGGGTTGCCTCTCTCTGTTTTCAAATTGAATATAAACATGATATGGTGCCAGGACTCTCTGGGTCCTACCTCCACATTTCCTTTGTTATGCTTACATCAAGTTTGTGCATACTTACATCACATGTTCTGTACTTTGCTACAGTAGGCCTTACATATGACGCAAATAACGTTCACCCTGGTCTTTGCAGCGAGTGAGAGCCACATTAGGGCCATGAAGCTGCTGCCTTCATATGGTCAAAAATCTTCAGGTTTAAACAAATCTAGTTCTATGGTGATAAGACGAGAAAATCAATACTTAACTAAACATACTTGTCTTGATGATATGAAAGTAATTGATATTTTGGCCACAATATTAGTGTAAGTCGAGAACAAAAATAAGCTTAACAAAGCTGCGGTATTGATGAGATTCTTTACGATCTATAATGCAATATGTGGTTTTGTTGGTCTGTCATCTGTTTTCTTTTGGTAGAAGTGTATACAGGTTTTTTCAGTGAATATTTGGAGATTCCCATGATACTGCTCAAGGCGATACAGCAAAGTGCAGATGTATATATTGCAAGAATGGGATTACCACTGTTTGGCACATTGCATGAAAATCATTATATTACCCAGTCCCCACTTATTGTCTTCCCTTGGACAGGAAGAATCTGTTACCTTGCAAGGTGGATCAGGACACTCCAGCCTGGGGGGTGTGGCTCGACACCAAAGAAGATGGCGGCTGGTTGACGCTGCTCCACGTTGAATCCCGAGGTGACCCACTTCTTTGTGCAGTGGCGGCGTCTCTGCACTTGTTTCATCCTAGGAGTTCCAACCATGAACTCTTCCTGCCTCAATTGATGCCCTTGACTTCCTGCGGTAAGACTCCATTACTGCGTATCCAGCTTCAAAGTTGTGGCGCTTCTCCGTGACTGGATTTGCAACGGCCATTTTGATTTTTCTGGAATTTCTTGCACTGTATTGATTCCACCGCAATTAACCTCCTCTCTGAAGAAAAATTATGTGAAACACACTACTTGACTTTCTCTGGTCATTTGGATATATATTTATCCATAAATGTCGAAGTATCCTTTATCAAATATGTAATTTATCCTGGAATTTCTGATATCACCATTTTGTGGCATCTGGATGTATTAAACTATACATGAGGATTACCATATTTATTATTGGTCATTCTGTTTCAACTTTTCTACCTAAACACCTTTGTTTTTGTAAAAATCCTTCAACTTTTTACTCTTAATCTGCTCCTTCCTTGCTGTGACATCCATGTCTATGGGGAGATCAAAAGATGGTAGAGGCGCTGCTTCACTTTTTACTTCTATTTCACTTTCTAAAACCACTGCATTATCAACCTCTAATTCTTTCTCTGTATTACAAAGTGACATGAAAGACTCATAACAAATCATATCACCTCACCTTACAGGAACAATGGCCACTGTGTCTACGTTTACTTTTACTCCTGTTTCTCATTCATCTCTGCTAAATGGGAAATACTATTCTAAGTTAACTCCCTCTTCAGTGCTATCATCCACTAAGAGAGTTAAAAAAGATCCTCCTTCACCAACCACTTCTCCACCACCAGCATCCTTAGAGTTACTTTTGGACAAGATATGTGCTCTCAAATCCTATATGAAAGAAACTAAGACAGGTCTACAAGGCTTAGAAGATAAATGGTCTACTCTAGACAGCAAAATCAACTCAATGGAGCGTCAAGTAGAATCTTTACAAACATCTTCTCAACAGATTTAACCTATGCAAGCAGAAATCCTGCAACTACAGAAACAATTGGAAAACCTTGAAAATTGCAGCAGACATAACAACCTGTAAATCTATGGTTTGTCAGAAGGATTGGAAGGATCCAACTCTATTTCTTTCTTTCAAACTTTTCTTCCGCAGGACCTTGAATTTCCAGAATCCCCACTTTTGAACATACAAAAGAGCACATTTACTTGGCCATACTCCCTATGCTTCATCATCCCAGCACAGACCAAGATGCGTAATAATACACTGATTTGTTGAAAGTTCTACAGGTAGTCAAATTCAAATTTTGCATATCTTGGCAAGGTTCCCAGTTATTTTTCTCACAGGTCTATGCTAAAATCACAGCAGATTAATGGAAAAGCTTCCTAGCCGTGCGACCTGCATTACACAACTTAAATGCCAGATTTGGTTTAATTCATTATTGCCTCTTTAAAGGGACTATATAAGAACAAAACAACCGCCTACGAAGATCCAGTCTTACTTCACCTATTTCTTGAAAGCTGTAGAGAAGAATCCATGGAGTTTACAAGATCGTCTTCTACTTGATAATGATTCTCGTTTACTAAAGACAAATGTAGTTTTACACTGTTTTATTGGTAGATCGCGAATAACTTTTTTCCCCTTATGTTTCTCCCTACCAGGTGCTCTCTCCCTGTTCCACCCATTGTTGTATAGTTCGTCTGGAATATTACCCTCCTCGTGGTCTCTCCTGAAGTGTTTTGACTGGCTGTTCCATCCTCTCTTTGTGGCCTCAACACCCTCCACTCATGTTTGAGTTTTTTGTAAGTTTTATTATTCTTCCTACCTATTCTTTCTATCTCCTTTCTTATCTTTCCTTCTATTTTTCTTTTGCCTTCTTTTCTGTCTTCTTCCTTTTTTCATCTTTTATATTTTCTCTTATTTTTTTTCTCTTATTTCTATTTGAGCGCTTTACCTTTTGTTACTTCAATTATTGCAATTTCACTATTACTTAAGCTGTAATTTATATATTTTTGATAAATGACATTACTTGTTGTTTCCTGGAATGTCAAAGGTTAGGGTACGCCTATTAGAGGGGCATATTAACAAGGGATTTATCTCCGCTTTTTTGGCTTTAAAAGCTAAAGAAGCGGCGATAAAAATATCGCCCTATCAACAACAGGGTGCTAACATGCAAAATCACATGTTAGCACCCTTTTTCACTACGCTTTCCTTTTCATCTCTAATGAGATGCAAAGTGGGCGTTCCAGAGCAAAATCATAGGAGAAATGTCGCTAAGCGACATTTCTCCTATTATGAAGCTTCACGCTAACCCTGTTAGAGACAAAAAAAGCAGCGCTAACCACGGTTAACGCTGCTTTTTTACGTCTGTTAATTTTCAGACTTAGCCATGTAATCCAATGGGAGGTGGATTACATGGCTAAGTCCACCATGGGCTATCAACAAGGATATCCCTATCCTTGTAGTTTTATCGCTGCATTACCAGCAATAACCTCCCAAAATGCCGCTGTAGCTGGATTTTTTATCGCCTAGGCGGTTAGCATTATTGATAAAGCGATAACCAGGCAATATTATTCCAGCGATAGCGGGCGTTAAAGAAATAAACTCTAAGCGCCCTCAGTGTTAATTTTCCCTGTTCCTTGTTAATATGCCCCAGAGTTCTTACCCACCTCTCTAGTCTGAAGTCAGATATTGTATTCCTACAACAATCTCACATAATTGCTTCAGAAGTTTTAAAAATTAAGCGTCAATGGGTAGGGAATGTTTTCTCCTCCCCAGGTACGGGCAAAAGAAATGGGATATTGATTCTTTGTCACAAAAAAATTAAAGTTTCTCTTATATCTCAAAATTCAGACAATGAATGTTCACCTTAAAGTTAATAATATACCTCTTTCCTTGTTTAATGTGTACGCTCCTACTAAGCCGGACAGTACATTTTGGCCACATATATCCACCCTATTGATGTCTATTTCTAACCCATATGTTGTTTTTGGTGGCGATTGTAACCAAGTTGTTGACCCGTATATAGATCGCACTTCCAAAACACCTTTTATCACTTTTTCACTGCACCCACATTTCACTACACTAATTACTCACAGGTCACTTGTTGATTCTTGGAGACTATGTAACCCACAACTGCGTGAATATCCTTTTTTCTCCACTACTCACATTTCTCAATAAAGTATAGACTAATTTTTTTTCTAAATCATTAACACAACACATATTACAGGCTAATATTAGCTCAATTTCGATTTCTGACCATGCTCCAGTAATTTCAGATTTAGAACCACTCCCTATAACTATGACCAATAAGAGATGGTGTTGTAATACTTACTTATTGATTGATCAAACTTTCACTTCCTCTTTTGAGTCTTTTATTACCAAATTCTATAATAGCAATATATCCTCTGTTTCATCTTTCTCTGTTGTGTGGGATACTTTTAAAGCATCAGCCAGAGACTTTATTATACCATATGTTGCTAAAATAAAAGACATAACTCTCAAAAGGCGGTTCAAATCCTTAAACAAATTAAATTACTAGAAACTCTTTATGCTACCACTAACTCTAAAGCCGATCTTAATAACCTCATTGTAGAGAAATTTAAATATAACAAATTATCTACAGAACATGTCAACTCCTAACTTCTTAGAGGTAGTGCTCGCTATTACGGAGGCCAAAATAAAGCAGGCAAACTTCTTGCTTCATATCTTAAGATCAGACAGGAACGCACGAATATTGACTATGTCTTCAACTCTGATTCATCTCCAATAATCAAAGAATTGGATATTTTAGAGGAATTCAACAAATACTACACTTCTCTTTATACTCCTGAACCTATCCCAGATTCTCTTAGCATTCAATCGTACCTTACTTTATTACACAAAGAACTTTCTCCTGATATCGACTTTTTACCAGTATGGAGAATAATATCTCTCTGAAAGATATTTCTCATGCTTTGAAACTCCTCAAAACAGGAAAAGCACCTGGTCCAGATGGATTCCCTGTAGAATTTTACTCTTGTTGTAATAAACGTCTTCTCCCCCATCTCCACTCTTTATTTATTCAATTCATCTTATCTAAATCTTCCAGTGGTATTTCTCAAGAAGCTCTTATCTGCCTAATCCCTAAAGAGGGAGGAGATCCTCCAATTTGTTAAAATTACAGACTGATCTCTTTAGTCAATTCTTATTATAAACTATTTGTCAAAATTCTTGCACTTTGATTAGAACCATTTTTGCCTTCCATTATTTACATCAAACAGTCTGGTTTCATTAAAGGGAGAACCCTCTCTGATAACACCAAAACTTTCTTTAACATATTGCTTAACGCCAATAAATATTTCCACTCACTTGCAGCTATTTCTCTTGCTGCTGAAAAAGCCTTTGACTATATGAAGTGTTTTTTTATTTTTCACACACTTTCTTTGTTTGGTTTCGGTCCTAAATTTATTTCTTACATCTCCTCACTATATTTATCATCCAAAGCTTTTATTTTTACTAATGGTTGTTGTTAGAAATGGGATTTCTGGTTGGCTAAGGCGTGCTCCAAAGCCAGGCAGAGACCACCACTCTAGTCAGGGCAAGGAAGTTACACGCCAAAGATAACCCCTGCTCACCCCCTTGGTAGCTTGGCACGAGCAGGCAGGCTTATCCCGGAGGCAATGTGTAAAGCATTTGTGCACGCACACAGCAACAACATACCAGGCACACTACAAAAGGAACTCCACACAAGGTTATATCAAAAATAGCCTTTGTATTCTCAAAACACATTAGAATAGTAAACACATAATATACACTGTGCCAACTGGCACTGGGCAATATTTACAAGGGATTATTTACACATGACAGGGTCATCTGGACCACTGTCAGAACCATCACAAAGTGAACTTAGTAAATGTAGAATTTATCATAACCATGGAACACACCCAGTAACTACTGGTAATCACTGTACTTAGCATCGGCCTGTAACATCAACTACATTATGCACAGCATCCCATCAGGCACGAATTACATTCTGCGCCAACCTCACCAGCATAAACACCTTATGCTATTGTCTCAGAATTCTAAATGCATTAGACCCTAACCTCCTAAGTATAACTCACATTAGGGAATAAATCTCACTAGCATAAACCATAATATGCGAACCAACCTCATAATCATAAAACACATTTAGAGGTATCAACACAGGGTGCGTAAATCATTCTACATGAATCACATTTCCTAGCACCCAAAATCACAGTAGGGCCTGGTGCCCTATAAGCCTAATAATCCTCCTGGCCAACTGGCCATCCCAAAGAGGCTCAAATGCCCTGTGTCCAGAATGTCAGGGCACGCTGCCAATGCAGGGAAAGTCAAGGGTGCGCCACTGTGCAAACCTAAACGTAGCAGCTGCCCACTACTTACCAGGCAGCTGGGAAAGTGTGGGGCAAAGGAGTGCATCTCACTCCTGACTTCACAAGACATGCCCCCAAAGAACTGTGTGCCTAAACGGTGCAGCTGGCACTAATTGCTGCGCGCCTGTAACTGATCAAATGAGGCATGGGCTCTCAGTGGCCCTAAAAACAAATAGGCCCACGTGGGAGCCACACGGGCTCTGGACGTAATGGCGCCAAATGTTGAAGCCACACGCGGCTCTGTAGACAAATGATGCCCCCATGGAGCACACTGGCCCCTGAAAATAAACACTGTGGAGTGTTGGAGCCATCTGGCTCTAAAACAAATACTGTGGAGCGTTGGAGCCATGCACGGGCTCTAAAGACAATGGTACCCCATGTTGGAGCGGCCCGCTCTCCTGGCGGGACCGCTCAAACTCCCACCACGGGGAAAAGCATAGGCCCCTCTGGGCCTTTTAGAACATAATCAGAATTGCACCGCGACCCTCACAAGGCTGCGGTCGGCACTGACAAAGCACCTACGGAGCCCCCCAGCCCTTCTGATCTTACTGGGCTGCTCTCTAGGGACTCCGCTCCTGTCCTCGGGACCGGCGCCACTTTCATCATGCGGCGGGGGCAGGCACTGGCAATGTGCCTCGAGCCCCCTCCGCCTCGACCTTCCTGGGTAGCAGCGCTTGCGGGGCTCTCTCCACCTATGGGAGCCCCACCTCCTTAGGCACCCTACTTTACCCGGTCCCCCTCCTCGGGACCGGGACTTCCAGTGTGGAGCTTAGCGAGGCTCCAGGCTGCCGCCTCCTTCTTCCAGTCCTGCAGCGGCCCCACCCATGTCACAGGCAGACTTGCCTGACTTCCAGGGCGGCCGTGGCGGGACTGCAGCGGCAATCTCGGCGGCGGCAAATGAGGGGCAGGCTCACTCGGCATTAAAAATATGCAGCGGGGTGGGCACCTGCAAAGCTCAGAAGGAGGGCGGAATCCCTATAAGAAAGGCGGAATCCCCTCACCAGGGGCTGCAGCGCAGCACTGCGCAGTCCCCAGGCTCTCCCTCATTGGGGGAAAATCCAAGAAATAAAGCAAAGCGCTCACAGGGCGCTAGGGCAGCTTAAAATCCATAAGGCTAGTAAAAGGAAGCAAAAAGGTCCAAGAAGTCCTGGAGGCATCAGGGGGTAATGCAGGGCCCAGGGGCCAGCACACCGGGCCCTCCAGCAAGGAGGCAGCTCCCATGGCAGTCCCTCCTGGGCCCCACCAGCAGCAAGCCCCCCTCTGTCAGGATCCAAAAGAGAGAACACTGAACAACTTTCATGGGGTCACAGCCCCTATATTTATACAACATTTCCCTTTGTGACACAGCACAGGGCTGGGGGTAAACCAGATACAACCGGTTTGGGGGAGCTTTGGAGCACTTTGTTTTGCTCAACTCCTCTCTCTTTTGTCAGGTGGGGGCTAGGTGCTCAGACGCACCACAGGGGGCGGAGCCAGCATTGTGGAGGGAAGGCACAGTCTTATTCAGGTCCCAGGTGCAACTCCTCTTTCCCATCTACATGCAGATCTCTCCATTCACCACCGGGCAGACTCACCCTGGCGCCTGAAATTCCCACGCCCTCTCAGCTCCTGTCAATCACAAGCCAGACATGCACTCCACATCAGGCAGGCAGACACACAGTACTGAAGTACTGGGTTTTTAGAACCCAGCGGTGCAGGGGAACACACCCTAAGACTTCGGGTTCTTCCTGTTTCAGACCCACAGAAACACAGAGTCTTCTAGGTGAAGTCAAAGATCGATTTATTGGCTGCAGACCAATTACAGGTATCCGAGAAGTACAACACAATGTATGTTCTCAGGAGACTGCTTCAAGTTACAGAAACGGGCTTCTCCTTAAATACAAAATGTCATGCTTCAGGCACACATTCCTTGTTTTACGATATGGTCATTCACATGTATCCATTACAAACGAAAAGGCAGAGTCATGATGACCATCCCACATTCCAGTTAAGCCAGCCCACAATTATTTACCCAGCGAGGCTCAGATCCCACATCAGATATCAACAGGCCCCAATAAACACGGGCATCTCCTGTTTGTAAAACAAGCCATAAAGCAGGAAGAGTCAGGTGTGAAAGAGATTAGCCGGAGGCTTGTGTGGGATGAAAAGGCTTTATGGTGTGTCAAACCCTGATGCTAATCACAGGTGGCCGTAGGACGGGCAGCTCGTGGGACCGGACTGACCTGGGGCAGCGGAGCCAAGCTGCACAGGTCACAGAGAAGTCAAAGGAAGGCACATGTGTTCTAAAGGCTCGTACTTGTTCGTAATGTGTAGCCTATGTGAGGGCAACCATAAGATGGCCACCGCTCCAAGATGGGACCCACGAAGTCAATGTAAAATATCGTATACAAAGTGCATTTATCGCTAAAACGTTATACAAAGCACTTGTACATACCGCATTGACCATTCGCGGTTCGCTAATACCGGAATAGACTGGGGTAGGGCCCTGCCTCCTACGCGGTCCCAAATTTTAAAGTACCACAGACCCTCCTTTTGCCCTTACATAGGCAATAACTATACTCATATCAATCCGAGTCTAGGTCAATATTCATAAAGTCATGGAGATGTTGCTGTAGCATCATCCTATTGTTTAGCTCGTCCCTCGATACAGGTTTCCTTACACATAACGTAGCACAGAGGCCACATATCGCAGGAGCACACTGTATACACAGACAGAACAGGAAAAGAATGGCTAAGATCATTCCAATGACCATCAGAATCTTCCAACCCCAGGCAGATATCAGTTCCCAGAACCACCCCATCAATGACCAATCTCCTTTATCCACGTGAATAGATTCAGATATTTTATGCAGTTTGGAGATGGCTTGATAAACTGATGGAGCGTTATCTGGTATGAAAATGCAACAGCTAGATTGGATAACCTTACATACCCCACCACGGTCTGCAAGTATGACGTCTAGAACCATACGGTTCTGCAAAGTCATGAGGCGATCCGCTTGGAGCTCAGCTGTCAAATTACCAAGGGCACCAGCCGTTACAGTAACAGTGGATTCAACCACACGAGTCAGTTGTCTCAGGTTCCTACTATTGACCATAGGTCCCCAAAACGGCAGGAAACCCAAAAAGAAGTCTCCTGCTTCCTGACCGGCAGTATCCTCCTTACTAATCACGCCTCTTACAACTCTGGTCTTGTGATAATCAGAGGCAGCAGTAAATGTCGGCGGTTGCAGATTTGCAATATAACATGTGCCCGAGAAATCAGGGGGCAACCATGTATATGCTCGGTCATTGCAGACAAAATATGTACCCTTGGCAGCCAAAAACGCAGGGGAAAACTGTGATGGAAAAGTGTACGTTTCAGTACAGTCACTTTTCCCCAGTTGAGCTCTTGGATTCTGACCATTACCTTGTAAACAGAACCGACCTATGTGGGGTACGACCCAAATTGGGGATGAGATTTTTCGCTGCCTTTTACCCAGACTAATGCTATACCCCGTCGCGTTCCACCCTACATAAGCTCGCAATTCATCCTTGGGAATAGATGAGTATGCGTCGATATCTCTGCTCATATCGGCAACTCCTTTCATTAAAGCTTTATTATTTGTGCTAGGTCTGATGGAACGCGGTTGTCGCGGGGAGTAGGCATCTAATGCAAAAAGGAACATGGTCTGGAATGCCCATGACGATCCATTGTAACTAAACGGCAGCACTAGATAAGGAATACCCTTGTTAATGGTATGTGGCATTAAACCACACACCCAGCAATTGGTTGTATTCATAACTAGTTGGTGCTGGTGCAGGAGCTGAATAAACGAGTTATTTACAAACTCAGACCGTCTAGCTTGTTCGTGTTCAGGCAGAGGGTGAAAAGTGTGCAAGCAGGCAGTAGGAGGAGGTATAGGCTGTACAGTGGGTGAAAAGGGCTCTTGGGAGGAGAAGAATACAAATCCTACAGTAAATACCATCATACTACATAGTATAAACAGACATAAAAATACAAAACGTTTGCTCTTCATTATTTTACATATTTTCGTCTTAAAGTTCATTTCCTCAGCGAGTCTCTCCATCTTGAAAAACTCCATCCTCTAATCGTGCCGCTCGCGGCGGGTGAATATCTTCTGCTAAGGAGTACGCCTGTCAGTCCAGGGAACACCCTAGACCAACCAGAAGCGTTGACCTAACGTCTTCGGCCTGTACCCCAAAGTCTTGGCACCGCGACCCTGCGGCAGAACCCGGATGGTGGTTCGAAAAACAAAAATCAAGAAAGTCCTTCAGATGGGAGAGCTATATTATCAAAAACAAAAAGGGTAAGGGAAAAGAATATTTATTTGTCCATAGGCCTTGGTCTCAAGTTGTAGCGGAAACGGCCAGGTACTGTCTGGTCTTGGAACAAGAGTTCAGGCTCTGTGGTGTCCAATCGAATTGACGGTGGCACAGCTTCTTGCAAAATATCGTCACTTTCTTGTGCTGAAGTTGTGCCTCTTACACGTGCATCACTAAATGGTACAAAACGAGGTACAGTGTCTGTTTCAGAGTCAGCGATACCCTCCTGGACCCACTGGTCATATGGTAGAGGCAAAGGGATCCACTTACAGTGGGCGCCGTGAATCCAATTCTTCTTCCCTTTTACTCGAACCGCTGATCTTGTCGACAGAAGTACGAGGTGAGGGCCAATCCAACGGGGCACATCGTTGCTCTTTCGCTGGAAGTTCTTTACGAGAACCCACGTGCCAGGGTCGATAGGGTGTCCTGGAGCTTCGGAGGCCTGGGGGAGAGTATCATGCACCTGTTGGTGTAAAACATGCAATTTAGCCGTCAATTCATACAGATAGTCAAGCAGTACTGGATGTTCGATTTCGCTGAATTTTGTCGGTCTTGGCACACCCCATATATTGGCCGGGCGGCCAAAAATGATTTCATATGGGCTAAGTCCCACTCGTGAGTGCACGGTCATTCTGGTGGATAGGAGTGCTAAAGGCAGAGCGTCAGGCCATTTAAGACCGGAGCTCGTCTGGATTTTGGCCAGCTTGAGCTTTAGAGTGCCATTGTAGCACTCTACTAATCCAGCTGATTGGGGGTGATTCGCAGCGTGAAATTTTTGCTTTATCCCTAACCCCTCACACACATTCTTCATCACTCGACCCACAAATTCACTCCCATTATCACTCCACACCATTCTTGGCATTCCAAACCTAGGGAAAAATTCTTTCACAAGGGCTTTGGCTGTGGATAAAGCAGTGTTGTCTTTTAGGGGATATGCTTCTATCCATTTTGAAAAAGCGCAAACAACAACCAACACATATTTCAAGTTGTTGCACCTTTCCATGTGGATAAAATCTAGCTGCAAAACCTCAAATGGATATGATGGAGGCGCAAAATGACCAGCTGGAGTTGGGGTTCCCCTACCAGGGTTGTATTTCAAACATACCATACAATTCTTGACTACATTCTCTGCACACTTGGGAATTCCAATATTCTGCCATACTGGGGCCAACAACTTAGAGATTCCTTTCACGCTGATATGTGCCATTCCATGTGCCATAGTAACTACTGGAAGCACATATGCATCAGGTAACAACCATCGCCGATGTTCTGACAAATCAACCCAGCAACCATTCTCATCCAATTTACCCGTACTTTCTCTCCACTTGCTCAACTCTTTCTCTCTGGCTTCAGCTTGAAGGGACTTCACACTCTCTATCGTGTCTTCACACATCCCAACATCACCAACCCATCTTGCAGGGCCTGAAACATACATTCGAGTCTTCACATCTTTTGCTGTTTCTTTCGCGATTTCGTCAGCAAATGCATTACCACGACCAACATCATCAGTGATTTTCTTGTGCGCACTGCATTTCATAATCGCAACTTGCAGCGGTAGGGTCAGTGACTCAAGGAGATCATTCACCAACTTGCCATTCTGAATTTTAGCTCCATGCGAAGTCAGGAACCCACGTTCTTTCCACAATCGCCCAAAACTATGAGCCACGCCAAAGGCGTACTGGCTGTCAGTATATATGTTCACTTTCATTCCTTCAGACAACACGCATGCTCTTGTAAGGGCGATTAATTCTGCTGCTTGAGTCAAATTATGTGGCACATGTGCAGTTTCAACAATCGTGTGCAAAGTCGTGATAGCATATGCAGCAGTCGTATCACCATTCGGAAGCTTAAAGCACGAACCATCCACCCATAAGGTACCATCACACTCAGTCAGGGGAGTATCTTTAAGATCTATTCTCCCTTTTGTCTCTTCTTCTGTTCTGAACAGACAATCATGTTGCTCAATCTCATCTATGTCTGCTGGAATCGGCAACAATGTAGCTGGATTCAACGTGTTGCATCTCTTTATGTGTATATGATTTGCCAACAGTGTCAATTCATATCCTGACAATCGCGCACTAGTTAAGTGCTGTGTCTTGGTCCTGTTTAACAATGTGTCCACAGCATGTGGAACCATAACAATCAATGTGTTATCCATCACTAGTCCAGCAGACTGTCGAATAGACATAGCTGCTGCAGCTGTAGCTCTCAGACAACTTGGCAATGCCCTAGCTACCGGGTCCAAGGTTGACGAAAAATATGCGCATGGACGCGGTCTGTCGCCAAAAGGCTGTGTTAACACTGATAATGCGCAACCGTCCTTTTCATGAACATACAATGTAAAAGGCTTGCTGTAGTCAGGGGTACCCAACACAGGAGCTGAACATAATGCATTACGCAATTCCAAAAAACTTTTCTGACACTCCTCAGACCATGGGATAGGATTCGGTGTGTCCTTACATGTTAATGCTAACAAAGGTTTTGCCAGCAAAGAAAAATTTGGTATCCAGTGCCTACAGTATGAAGTAATGCCCAAGAAAGCACGCACTTCTCTCTGTGTTCTTGGCACACTCAATTGTGCAATGACCTAAGTAGGTCACTTCTTGTCGACAATATTGCAGTTTTGAGAGAGACACTTTGTGATGAAAGGCAGACAAATGACGCAACAATGACAATGTAGCTTCTTTGCAAATCTTTTCAGTATCCGCGGCGATTAGTAAATCGTCAACGTACTGAATAAGGATAGCGCCATTAGGTAAAACAAGTGCATCAAGCTGCGCTTTTAAAGCTTGACTGTATATTGATGGACTTCACAGTAGCCCTGTGGAGCGCGTTTAAAGCGGAAGCTTCTACCTCCTAAACTGAAGCCAAAAATGTCCCTGCTGTCCACTGCAATTGGGATGCTAAAGAAAGCATTCTTTAAATCGATCACTGAGAACCATGCAGCGGAAGCTGGAATCATAGTTAACAAGGCAGTTATATCAGGGACAACTGGAAACTGTGGCCCAACAATCTTATTAACCTCTCTAAGATCAATCACAAAGCTGTAAACAGGTGGCTGTGAAGGGTCCGTTCGTTTTAAGACAGGTAAAACCGGACTATTGCAAATGGTGCCTCTTGTTTCTTCAATTACACCCTTTTTAATCAAATCGCTGACAATTGCTAACAACGCTTTCTGACCTTCATTGGAGATCTTGTACTGGGGAATGCGTGGCAATCTGATATTGGCTTTTAAAGTGACCACGTATGGCGGTATTTCCAGGAGACCCACCAGTAGCCCAAAGGACATCCGGAAGGGATGACAATTCAGGCGGCATTGCATTCTTTGACAAATACATTGGGGAAATCACTTCCTTACCTAATGTAAGTTGTACTCCTGAAGGAGAACAATATAGCGTTGCATGCAATCTTTTTAACAAATCTAATCCTAACAGATTTTCACCACAACCTGTCGTTAGGATGAGGGGTGCTTTTAATTCACAAGGTCCAACAGAAAGTGGCATCGGACTAGAAATCGGGTTCCTAACTGGGGCGCCAGAAAAACCTACTGAAACATTCATTTCGCCAGACAAAGGCGCGCCAGGGAGTTTTGAATGCATGATTGAACTCTTTGCAGCACCAGTGTCCAGTAGAAAGGGCTCTGTTATACCCGCTGTAGTCACCTTAACATACGGTCCACTCTGATCCACTGGTACTGAAACAACTCCCTCTCTCTGTCTATGGCTGTCCTAGTAAATATTACCTTCTACATTGTCGTCTTCTACATAATAATCATTATTATAATACTGAGCTGTATTACCAGTCGCGTTGGCTTGCTGATCAAAGCTATTTATCGTATTTTGAGGCGGAAGAGGATGCGCGTTCTGGGGAACATTTCCACGCCCTCTGCCTCTAGGAGCTTGCTGACCACCTCTACCTCTTGCGCCATACGCATTACTGGTACGCTGCATTAATTTAGGACAACTATACTTAAAATGACCTTCCTCTCTGCAATATGAACATTGATTGGGACCTACAGGGATACGTGGTTGATAATACCCATTCATTTGCTGGTTATTATGAAACTGTTGGGGTTGCTGATAGATACCTTGGGTTTGCCTATAATTATTCTGTCCTCCACGTGGCGGATAAGCCTGCTGTAAAAGGACCTTCGTTTTCAGTTTTTTCGTTTTCTTGTCTGTTCTATACTTCTCGTCTTTATCTCTATTTTCATAATACTGTGCAGTAGCCAGTATTTGCGCTGAAGAGGAAACAGCCCAAGAACTTTCTGAGTCTTTTAATTTCTTACACAACTCGGGAAGTAGATTCTGCACAAATTTATCCACAAATAACCGTTGGCCACCTTCAGTGCTCATGTCTTGACCACTGTGGTCAATAAACGTTTCTTCAAACCTTGTAAAGAAATCAGACACTGTCTCATCTTTCTTCTGCTTGCATGCAGATAGTTTATCCCAATTCACGCGCATCGCGGGCATTATAGTTTTCATGTATGTAATAATTTTACCAGGGAGTTCTGCTACAAGGGGCTCAGGTTTTGCACCACCAACTTGTCTAGTGTCAGCGGCAACGATAATAGCCCATGTGCCCCCTAGTTCTGCAGCATGATCCGTATTACGAATGGATCCCCATAAAGGCTGTGGAACCACATTCCCTGAACAACATATCTATGTCAGCTAGATTCATGACACATGATTCTGCAGTTTGTGATAACTCCTTATAATATCCTGCAGGGTTTTTACGGGGGTCAGGCAATGTCTGCTTAAGCGCTAACACCTCAGAACGCTTCCATGGGACATGTACCCAATGAGCTGGAGCAGCAGCAATACCTCGAGCGGCATCAGCCGCAACGGCTTCCTTCCATACCGGAGGGACTTCTCTCATAGGGTATTGTCGCACTTTTCCTGTTTTCCCCACAGGGAATTCCTGTTCGAACAATGATTGCTGACAATCGCCATTCCTGAAGGACAGTAAAGTCGCAACCGCTTTATCTACATTGGGGCCCACAATTATACCTGTTCCAAAATCAAATCGCACTCGACACAACTCCTGCGGGTTTGAGTTTGAACCATGATCCTCCAATTCCTCACAGAGGAATTCACACATTTTGTCAAACACATACCTCTGTTTTGGGGCGTCCCATTGGTGAAAAACATTAACAACTGATTCCACCTCATAGAGTGAAGGGCAAACAATCCACCTACGCGCCATATGATTTAATACCTCTTTCTCTTCAGGATTAGGCAGCTGACTGCGCAGTTGCTTACGTTGTAAACCAGGGGTCATACTAGATGACCCAAAGAGAGGCGACATTAAACTAGTAACTACATTAGCTAGTCGTTGTCGTGCTGAAGGAGAAGTTGAGGCGAAAACGGGGGGATAGACAGAGGGAAGAAAAGCGGATTCAGATACAGGTACCTGGGTAGTGTAAGAAAGAGCGCCAGGGGAGGCAGCTGATGTGCTAGGCAAAGTCGCAGGAAGCGCGGGGGCAACAGGTAACAAAACTGGCGGCCCTTGAGAGGGCTGCACTGTAGAGATAGGAGCCGGCTGAGGAGGAGCAGGCGGCTGTGGGAAGGCTTGCGGCACATTAACTGGAGGCTGCACATTTACGAGCTGTGGAGGCGCTGTGGCATTTTGTGCATACGGGGGTGGTGAACTTAGCAAATGGGACATTAGGGAATCTTTCTCATTCTCTTTTGCTTCATGTTGCACAAGGGGTGACAAAACAGGGTAACATTTATCGATCCCTAGTTTACGCTGTCTATGTAACTGTTCATTCATTTGTTCCTCCTCGTTATCTTTAAATTGCACAGCTGCTTGCATCATTGATATACCTTTTTCTCTCTTATTCCTTTTCGCTAGCTTAATTTCCTTCTGTTTGGCTTCCTTTCGCCATAGGCGGAAAGAATCAAACATCGCCGGCCGGGCTTTCTTTTTAAACAATTTAACTTCCAAATTATCTAAGATATCTGTATCGAAACTACCATTTTGGGGCCATTTTAAAACACCGTCCTTTCTGGTGTATCGGATCCATACTTCATTATATGCAATGGGGCCCACGCCATGTTTTACATAAAGCTCATAAGTTGGAGTTCCAATTGGAGGAACCGGACATGAATCCTCTAACTGGAAATCCCTTCTACAACTCAAACAAAACCAATTACCAAATACACTAGAACCAGGCATCTTCGCTCACTAGTCTAGTTTCAAACTTCAAAGGATTATCGAATACGATAGTCTCGTGAATACACGAGTCCTCTGGCTTTGGCACTTGCAAGTTCCAAATCAAAGCGATCCCGAAGGATACCAAATTCCCGAAGGATACCAAAACAAACTGGGAGACGCTCCACTTATACTTAACTGAATATCGATGATCGATGGCGTCACCAGAAGACTCTCTCGATTGTTTCGCTCTACCAAATTGTCAAGGGTCCAAAACAGGGCGATTAATCAGGGCAGCAGTCCTTCGTAGCCGTCGGGACGCGGAGAACCTCGCAGAAAAGACTTTCGGACCACGTCGACATGCAGGGGTCGATGAAGTGGCGGCCTTCCTCCAGAATTTCCACACGAAGCTCCTCACGAACCTCTGGCTTGGACTGGTACCGCTGAAATCGCCCAGAGTTGGGCGCCAACTGAAGTACTGGGTTTTTAGAACCCAGCGGTGCAGGGGAACACACCCTAAGACCTCGGGTTCTTCCTGTTTCAGACCCACAGAAACACAGAGTCTTCTAGGTGAAGTCAAAGATCGATTTATTGGCTGCAGACCAATTACAGGTATCCGAGAAGTACAACACAATGTATGTTCTCAGGAGACTGCTTCAAGTTACAGAAACGGGCTTCTCCTTAAATACAAAATATCATGCTTCAGGCACACATTCCTTGTTTTACGATATGGTCATTCACATGTATCCATTACAAACGAAAATGCAGAGTCATGATGACCATCCCACATTCCAGTTAAGCCAGCCCACAATTATTTACCCAGCGAGGCTCAGATCCCACATCAGATATCAACAGGCCCCAATAAACACGGGCATCTCCTGTTTGTAAAACAAGCCATAAAGCAGGAAGAGTCAGGTGTGAAAGAGATTAGCCGGAGGCTTGTGTGGGATGAAAAGGCTTTATGGTGTGTCAAACCCTGATGCTAATCACAGGTGGCCGTAGGACGGGCAGCTCGTGGGACCGGACTGACCTGGGGCAGCAGAGCCAAGCTGCACAGGTCACAGAGAAGTCAAAGGAAGGCACATGTGTTCTAAAGGTTCGTACTTGTTCGTAATGTGTAGCCTATGTGAGGGCAACCTTAAGATGGCCACCGCTCCAAGATGGGACCCACGAAGTCAACGTAAAATATCGTATACAAAGTGCATTTATCGCTAAAACGTTATACAAAGCACTTGTACATACCGCATTGACCATTCGCGGTTCGCTAATACCGGAATAGACAGGGGTAGGGCCCTGCCTCCTATGCGGTCCCAAATTTTAAAGTACCACAGTACACAGAAATGCCAACTTCTAGAAATGGCACTTCTCCACTAGTCACCATAAATCTGCGAACACCATTGCACAGCATTTCTTCTCACGAGTTCGCACATACTAAATTCGACCCTACACTCCTCTCACATCAGGAATTACCATGGACACACATATCCACCATGCATTCCTATGGGAGGACAGGTCAATCTCACCACACGCACTCAGAGAGCGCACGCTCTTTACACTGGGCCACAGTGCTAAAGTGCGCAGAGGCCAAAAACCACTACCAATATGTCAGAGCATAAGTCAAAAAGTTCAGGGGTGAACCTACCAGAAGGGCCAAGTCCAACAGTTCTATATCCGCGTCCTTCCCTTTACAAAGAGGTGTTCACCAAGGTGCCGATTCCAATCCGGTAAAACGAATTTCCGTACGACCCGCATTCATATTTTTTTACGTACGAGTCGCACAAGTACCGTACAAACTGGCAAGTTCGAATGGGATGTGAAAAATAACTACGAATAGTGTTGGGAAAAGTCTACGAGCGTGCGTCGGAAAGTGTCCACGTCCGAATATCGTCTGGAAAAGTGTACGAAAGTGATCCGGACAGTTCAACTTACAAATCGTAAAACACAAGTCCGAGCGCGCAAGTAGGATCCCGACTGCCCGTCCGAATACACAATCGCACGTAAAAAGGCCCGTACGGAGCCAACGCTGAAGCACACATGTACACGGGTAAACTCATGCCCGTGTACGAGCCGTACACCCCCCCAATATGTCTGCACCGTACACCACCCTGTCCGCACTGTACCCCCAGCCCCCCCACCGCATTTACTTGCCGCACACCAACACCATACCCCAGCACCCTCACACAGCATCGCGAATGTAAGGATCATACCTACGCGAAAAAGACACATACAGAACCAGGACAGTGGAAAACAGCACAAGGAGGGCCAAAGCGACTCGCACAAAAACACAAAACACATCTACACGACAAAATACAACTCAATGACTGACCTGCCACATCCAAACTGGCCAACAGAGGCCCCAAACACAACCACCTCTTATAACTCACCCACCAAAATTCAAACACAGCCACACCCACAAATTGACCAATAAAAAGGGCCCACACACACAAACCATGAGCCCTTGCAAGAGACCTACTGCGGACAGAGCCCACACACAAACCACCCCACATAACTCATACCTTAGCTACACCACCACTCACACACCTACACACAACCTCCCCCACAAACATCCCCCTCTTCACATTCACTAGGCCTGGGCGGTAAATTCCGTTCCGTTCACGGAATTTGCGGAATTTGGGTAATTTCGCGTTCCGCGGAGAACGCGAAATTGCCCAAAAATCTGCGTTCCGCGACTTCGCGAAATTTTTTGCTTGTTCGCGTTCTCAATATGCGTGTTCGCGAGATATTTCACCCCGAGCACGCAAACAGCGATCGCGAACAGGAAAAAAGCATCGCGAACAAGCAATTCCGCGTGTTCGCGGAATTTCTGCGTGTTCGCGGAGATTTTTTACCGTTTCGCGGAGATTTGCGTAACGCGATTACGCGAATTCCGCCCACCCCTAACATTCACACACACACACATACACACCCACACACCCACAACCGCCCACACCCACACCCCACACCATGCCCACAGACAAGAATCCAAAGTTCACTACGGCGGAGCTGGAGCTCCTTTTCAACGAAGTCATCAGAGTCGAGCCACAGCTGTTTGGAACAATGGTCAGACAGACCAGCATAGCTGAAAAATCTGCCATGTGGCAGAGGATCGTCGACAAGGTGAATGCTGTTGCGTCCGTTCGAAGGACCAGGCATGAATGCCAAGCCAGGTGGCACGATCTGTGCAGGGCGGTCAAGAGGAAGATGAATGAAGAACATGCCCAGACCAACATCACTGGAGGTGGGCCGCCCCGCAGACCCGTACACTACCATCCCTGGGAGGAGAAGGTGATGGCCATGCTACCGCCGGTGGGACTACACGGAGTGGAAGGAGTCGCAGAGCCTGGTGAGTACACAAACAACTCACGTAACATGGGGGAATGGCATCCACACCCCAACCACAACAAATGCATGCACCTACCCCCAAGCACTCACCGCACACAACCACACTCAATAACCACGCCCATGCCCCGAACGTCACCATTCACCCTTCACAAATCAAGGCAAGGCCATGTCCAAGGCTACAACAACCACAAACACAAGACTGGATGTCCGGGAGGCTGGGGCGGTGGGCCCCACACAACACATCGTGAAAATGAGACGCAGACAACAATGTCCTCAGCCCATATGGCATAGGGACATACCCATGCACAATGCACAGGGACTGGCAAACTACTAACAAGGTCGCTGACACTGGGCCCTGATGTATGCAGCACAAGGTCCTCCTGGGACCACTGTACACTCAAACACCAACTCCAAAAGCACAGGTATCTAGCAGAGGAACTCACACACACTGTCATGCCAGCATACACGATGAGGGGACACACACATCACCTGGGAGACCCAATTGCAACTCACACTACACACAACAGCACACCCGGTCACCCCCCCCTAACACAAGCACACACCCCCGGGGCAGGGAACGGATACACACACTCCCACAATGGACATGTGACACAACAATAACAATCCAGAGCCAAGTAAGCATCAGAGCCAGGCGGGCAACTAGAGCCAATTTCCGGGGGGGGGGCAGAAAAAGAATTCGGGGGGGGGGGCTAAATCTTCCAGCCATAGGCAGAGTGGCTGTAAGAAGGGGTGAAAACACAACAAAAGCCTCATTAACGAGTAAATGGTCTTCCAAAGACCTGTGAAGTACTCGGGTCCGGCTGCAATTAGACGCGAGGCTGTCTCAGCCGGGCTGACACACATGACAGGGGGGGCTGAAGCCCGGTGAGCCCAATTGGTGTTGTACGCCTGATCAGAGCCAACTATCTACAGGTCACACACTCAGGAGAACATCCCAATCTGTACCCCACAACATACCCATCCCCAAGTGGACACTGAGAGGAATGCTAGGGACATCCAACTACCTGGGGCAACTGTGTCAACTTGAATATGTATGAAACATCGATGTGGCATGAAACAGCATTAACATTGTCTCTCTCTCACACACAGGGCAACGTCGACGATCTCCCCCCAACACTGGGGGGAAGAATCACAGTCCCAGGCACCGCGTGAAGACGATCCCACCGGCAGCGACGACTCTCACCACTCCGTTGATGACCCCGACCAACCTGGCCCCTCTGGTGTACAAGCACCTGCAGCACCTGCGTCAGGTACATCTGTGCCAACCACCACCCCCATTCCCGCCACATCCCAGGACACACCCAGGATCCCTGCTCGCACTGAACAACACAGCCAGTCTGACCAGGAGGGACAAGGTTCTGCGGGCACCCAGGAGGAGGCAGACAAACCTGCCAATGCCATCCCTCAGGGGTCCCGTAGACCCGATGTGCCCACAATGGCAGGCCAGGCTCGTGTGGGCAGGGGTGGTGGGAGTGGAGGCAGGCGGAGGCGCAAACCTGACCAGCCAGCTCAGGACCCCGGTATGTCACACATACGCAACATCCTGGACTCATACCGGCGTGACACCAGAGGCATGGACCAGGTCGTGTCCAGACTTTCCGGGATGCAGGGGACCCTCGATGAGATAAAGAACCTGCAGGTCGAGCATCATGCCAGTCATCAACAACACCAAGGACGGATGGAGGCAAGACTGGCTGAGCTCCTGGCGGTGCACAGGGACGTGAGCCAATCACTCCGTCAGATCACCCAAAGTCTGGCAAACCCTCCCTGTGCCACCAGGCATAGACCAGCACCAGACACAGGGAGTGAGGAGGAGGAGGAGGATTCATCTGACGGAGCGTCCCTAACATCGTCAAGGCCTGCATCTGAGGGTCCCCGGAGGAAGATGGGTCGTCCACGTAAAAGACCGTGAGAGTCAGCGGACCATTGCCATCTCCCAGGTCACCTGGCCTGGCACCTGGCCCTCTGGCGCAACAGCAGCACCTCACCCAATGACATTCTCTGCCACATGGACTTGCTGGTCACAGTCTGACCAATGACGACCAACACTGTGGTCTGGACTCTGATAACTTCCAATGCCAAGGATGCCATCTCCCCTAGTGAACTTTGGATTCTATTCCCCCGGTAGAGCACCTTCGCACATCTACCAAAAGACTAACCCAAAATAAATTCACATTGTTCTGCACATGAGATGTTGCTGTCATTTTGCATTATTCTACGACAAATGTGTGTGGAAATGTCTAACCATGCCTGAGTGTCGAACCAACATCCAGCCTTCCATACCCTGGGAACAGAGTCTGGTACAGGACACACATGGGTCACAAGGTATCATTCAATGTAGGCATGGAGCACCATACTCACCTGTGATGGGCGCTGACTGCTGAGGGGGTGCTTGCAAAACTGTGCGGAGAGACCTATTAGGGAGATCATCATCAAGGCGTAGAGGTCATGGCCCATGTGGAGGTACCCGGGGAGGGAGTCCCAGGTATGTGTGGCCAGGTGGGAGTACAATGTCCTGTATGCTGGAGTACGGTGGATGTGAAGAACGGTGGCCAGGGCAAGGTTGGATGCACGGAGATGGACCAACGGGATCTAGGATGACAGATGTACAAGGTTGGTGTGGGGTCGGGTTTGTCGACTGCCTCCTGAGCGTGGGTGGGGTGTGTGGAGGACACCCTGCAGCAGACAGTGATCCATTGCAGCTATCCATGGTGAACAGTGAGGTGGCTGGGGCGCAGGGTGTAGAAGCTTAGGTGTGCAGATGCCCCCTGGAAGTGGACCAGTGTCCTTGGAGTTTGGATGTACTTGCTCCGTAGAGGGCAGGGCAGTATATGAGATGGATGTTGTCATGGACCTGGGGGATGGTCTGTCGTAACTTGGAGTGGATCTATCTGTGGATCATGTGCATGATGCAGAGGGCATAGCAGCATGAGGTACAGATGCTGTGGACTAGCATGGCATATGTGAGCGAGCCAAACATGATGCACACCATCTTGTGTGTGTGGCCACTGGGTGCTTGTGCAGGGCCTGCAGCAGCAGGCGCCATCTCCCTGCCAAAAGGCCCATTTTGCACACAAAGACTAGGATGTCAGAAGGACAACTGCAACAGGCGCGTGTGTAAAGTGAGGAGTGTCCAGTGTCACATGGCACACCCAGAGACAATTCATGCACAATCACCAAAGAACCATTACACCGGATCAGGAAACTGAAGGTCGACCTGCGCACTGGAGACACACCCTCAGCAACTGGTGATGGCCCATTGTGTGGTTGACCTCGCCAAAAAACATACACGACCATGTACTACATGCCCAATATGGAGCCTAATCCATGATCAACTGCATGCATGTCGCTAAACTACATATGGACTCCTATGCATCATCTACAGCAAGTATGCCAGAGATGCCGCATGCCAAGTGGCAAGAGACCTGCATTGACTGAGACGAGGCACCTTGGAGTGTGACGATCACCTTTATTACTCATCCTCACACTAATGGAATTGCATCCATTGGAACAGAAGCACAGGTCATTCGGCTGAACATGTGTGACCTACACTGGACACCCCCTGCAACACACAGATGTGGTAAATCCTACTGAGCTGGCACACAAGTGAAGGGGTTGAGCCTCACACCCCTCGCTGCACACGGAGAGTCTACAATTCCACATTGAGCCTCATATGGGGATGTCCCACACCATGTCCACCATGGCCATCCTGTATGTTCCTGAGGGACGTTATACACACATTGATGCCTTCATCAGAATCCACAACCCATGACAGATGACTGTCAGGAAGGGTGACTATCAATTCATGGGAGCCATGCAAGACGTCACGTGGCCCATGGTGAGTCGACATGTATGCATGGTAACACAACATGCACAGGAGCAGTCCCCACATATCACAAACACGTACCACCCACAAAACGCCTTGCTGCACTCCTTACCCCAGATGACTTTTCACCATCTCTGTGCATGTAACTCTGATCCAGCACACGTTGCAATACTCATGAGGAATAGCAGGAGTGCAATGATGACATGAGCAGACGACAGCCGCAGGAACCTGGGGAGGACAGACACACAACAAGTCAGTGAGGAGCTAGTAATCCGCAGACATGCATATGCACTCTACAGGATTGATGTTGTCACCATGGTAATAATGAATTTTGTGTTCCTGCACAAATATGGGGAATGACATTATCACATGTATGAGACATCAGAACACACCTCCAAGTCACTTGGCACACAGTCAGCTCGACACACACATTGCAACACATGCCACACAAGGCTCTAAGCGTGCAGACACAGGGACTCACCATCATGAGAAGAAGTTGCGGAGCAGCTGACTCCGGATGTCCTCATCCTCATCCTCACTTCCCCCGTGCCCAAGCCCTTCATCCTCCACGGGTGGATGATCTTGCTCATCAGGATCCAGGGATGAGTGGCACGGCCTTCTCCACTGCCATGTTGTGCAGCATGCAGCACACAAGGAAGATTTTGCAGACCTTCACCGGGGCATATGGGAGGGCGCCGCCGGTCTTGTGGAGGCACCAGAATCTGCTCTTCAGGAGTCCAAACGTCCTCTCAATCACGCGCCTCGTCTGCCCATGGGTGTCATTGTACCGGTGTTCTGCGGCTGTACTGGGGTTGCGGAGAGGCGTCATCAGCCATGGCATGTTGGGATAGCCAGCGTCCCCTACATGGAAACATCATGGACAGAAGTGGGTCAGGAGAAGCAGTAAGATATGAAGAAACGCCTAAATACAGGACTAACGGATTATACCCACCAACAAGACATGCACGTTCGTTGCGCAGCTGCAGCATCATTTCAGGCACCCTGCTACGCCTCATGATGTAGGCATCGTGTGCTGATCCTGGAAAACGGGAACAGACATGGGATATCATCATGTTAGCAAGACATACCACAAGGGAGTGGTAATGCTTGCGATTACGGAAGGCTACCTCCTGTGCGTGTGGTGGCACCAAAGCCACATGTGTCCCATTAATGGCCCCAATGACATGGGGCATCCCTCCCAGGGCATAGAACTCACCCTTGACGCCTGTCAACTGCTCACGAGTTGGAAAGGTTATGAATTCATCCAGGTGTACCAACATGGCCTTTAACACATCATGCAGGACACGGCTGAACATGGTCTGGGACATGCCACCTACATCAGCTATGGTCAATTGAAACGTACCCGTGGCAAAGAAATGTAGGGCTGCCATCACCTTCATCTTGGGGGTCAGTGCAGTAGGATACCTGTGTAGCGGTTGGAGGTGTGGCTCGAGCCTTGTGGTCAAGTCGTCAATCAACGGTTGGGAGAAGTGGTAGCGGCGTATACAGTCACGTTCCCTCATGGCAGCCAAGTCTGGCATTGGTCGGGCGAGAGGCGGTGCCCTGCAGAAATTTGGAAGGAATAACGAAGATTGAGTACAGCACTAAACCACTGACAATGGACTGGGCACATGTTCAACAGCTTCTACACATATGCTGCATACAGAGTCTGTACCGTGCAATGCATCCAGGACACGTATGCCAGCCAGGTAACACCCCTAACAACAGTCAGCTACACACGTGGGTGCGCAAGGTCAACATGACATGCCATGGAACTAGCTGTGGGCCAGTGTAAGTGAAGAGGCTGACGCATTACAGGAGTGACAGACATCCACATATGTGCATAAGAAGGATGTATTATCACACAGACCGGTTGCGGGACACTAGAGGCACAGGTCGCATGTCCTTGAAACAGGACAGTCCACACACCTTGCCATGAAGGGGTACATGTCAGGTATGATGACACACACATTGAGACTACGCAGATATATCCTTGTCTCGCAAGTCCATGTGCGATGCATACATACACCCGTTACGTCTGATTCCACATGTGGCCTGGTGTGCGTAATAGTGTGCCATGCCCATCGACACGCACACACATGTTGGATGCAGCAAATGCAGATGCATGTCACAGGACTAATACAGCTAGCTCATGGGAACACATGACACTCACATGACATAGTCACAACGTGCAACGCCGGTAGTTACATGTCAGGTGTCATTATCCGTGTCCCTGGCATCGGGGGACAGTTGCGGGTGTAGGTGACTGTGCCATGCCAGTGATGCAGTGCTCGACTGTCCCCAGTGAGTAGCTCATCTGTATCGATTTAGAACAAGTAATTTGCTGTTGTGTCATGCTCCCCATTGTTTCCCAGTGGCATGGTGGGTAAACCAACTGTGTGGTGCAGGGCCTACATATGTTTGTAGTATTGTAGATGTCACTCATGTTGCCGTTCATGCTATGCGCTGTGTCCTATGTGGATTGGACTCATATATCATATGTATACAGGTGTCTGGTCATTTCCTGTCTCTTCCCTTGGCCACAGCATCGTCGGGGGAAACCGAGGGAGACACTGGCACGGACATGGGGGAGGTAGCCAGCACCGGGGCCAACAGTGCTGGGGAGTCTGACGGAGGCCGAGGGGAGTCAGGCGGAGGACCTGTACAGTCCCAACACCGACTATGACGCTGACGGGTCCGAGGGTGAACTCCCAGATGGGGCGGAGGCTGCTCCCAGAGCTGAAAGCAGCACTCCATCTCTCGCCACACCCTCCACTCTCACCACCGCCCTCCCAGTTGCTCGGGTCCCTTGTGTCCGTGGTAGGCGACAACAGGTGCGTGAGAGACGGCAAGGAGGTGTATTTAAGTGGTGAAGGGTGCACTTCCACTCCGGATCATTCTGTGGTGTGTAGGCACATTCAATTGCATGGTGCTTGTTACATGCACGCTCATGATGTAGCTTGTGTTCTGTAAGGGATTCTTGTGCCAGTCATGACCCCGTCTTGTGCGCTGCTTGCTAACGGTAATTATGTGCTATTCAATGCTGAAGCTTGCTGTGGGATGCTTCCGGCAATTCCTGACATTGTGACTGTATCACTACGAGTGGTTTTCTGTCATTACGACCTTTTCCCACCCCCGCATGGCCGGCTGGATGTATCCATCTGGCCTTCCATTCCAACCTTGAAAGCGGAGTTCAACAAGATGAGCAGTGTAAGGGCTCCATTGTCTCAAAAACAAGTCGTGTTGACTTCATCCCGAGAAACATTTGGCCTTCACGTAGATCACACGCGCACAGAAGTGCAAGCGCTTTTTAACACTGATCTCCCACTACATATTTGGGACTCGGATTCAGACTATCTTTCATGCCTCGTCAACAAGTGGCCTGGCTGTTTTTTTCTACATTGTGGGCTCCGGCCTTGTGACCTCCTTCCAAACTCTGTTTGGTGTGATCCCCGCATTTTATCATTCGATTTTGTCTACCGTCTTCGGAGGTGTCCCTTTGCTTCTCGCCCTCGTAGCTGGGGTGCCATAATTGATCTGCGTACTACGCTGTGGCTTCACAACTTGCGTTGCAAGATAGCATGCACCGGCTGCTCCATCTTCGGAACATGATGCTTGAATTCTACGGCACTCTGCTGCTGGCGACCTTAAGCAGTGCCTATGGATTGTCCTTCCGGTTTCCCTTCTTTACCTGCATGCAACCTGTCTTTCATCGCCTATATTGTCCATTCGAATGGGCTCTGGATTTGTGCCTGTCTAACTCGGTGGCTCCTGACCCGGATTTTGATCGACTGATGAGCCCCTTAGTGGCTCATGAGTTGGACTGTTCTGGCGTCAGTGTCATGGCCTGTGCTGCTGCACATGGAGTCCTAGGGAATTGGGACATCGGAACGGCAGCAAATGAATTCTTATCCAGAAGTTATCTTGATGTCCCCACCTGTTGTCCACAAATTGTGCTGGATGGCCCGATTGTTGAGGAACACGTGTGTTCTTTCCCCCTGCTGAACTGGATGGCAGACAATTTTTCGGAACGTGCAGATGATTTCCTCTTGGAAGCTGTTGCAACTTATAGTGCCTATGCCTTGATGGATTGACTTTAGCCCTGCTCATTTCATGGTGCATCCGTCGATGTGATATTTTTCTACCCTTTTACATGGTTAATTGCCCTTCAACATCGTTCATAATTGACATTTATTTTCTGACTTTTTCGCTTCCCTTTTATGGACTTCCAGTTCATGCCCTTGGTTCCGTTCTATCAAACTTGAACTCTGCGTTCTCGAATTTGCGCCCCTAGTGGTTAGTGGTACGAACAAGGGGGGGTGTAGTGACGATTCCTATCTCCCTATGTACAATGCTAAGTTGGCACCACCGCGTTAGTTGTTAGTAAGCCATCTTGCCACTTTTTCTGCTTTTGCACGCCACACTGTGGTTGCATGTTATTACTTTTGAAATGCCTACTCGAGTTTACTTCACATGAGGACTGTGTGTTGATTGACATCCTTCACATTGACCAGCGAGCTTGTTCTGTACATTGTGTACACACACAGTCAGGGTGACTAGACGGTGCATGTTGTTGTGTGCAGGTTGATCGTCCCACTAGTTAGCCATTACATGCACGCAGCTGCAGATACCTGATAGACGAGTGCTTGCCATATTGCAGTGCAGCACGTTTTCGTTTCATTGTGATGGAGGACTTTTGCAGGAGATGGGACTAGATGATACCATGATGTGATTCCACTGAGCTGATCTGTACGGTGGGGGGTCCCCCGTTCTAGATTAGGAACCTTCTATTAGTCGAATGATACTACTATTAGTTTACTGGCGACAGGAAGGTTGCTGTTTCCACTGTCAGTTTCTTATGATTGCTCCTTTCAATGTCTATGATATCGCAACAGTGCTGATGTTTCTGGCCTTAACCATTTGTCTGCTTATGTTGGCCACAGTCCTGCATCTTAGGACGCGAGTATCATTGCATGTACTCATTAAACTTTACCTTGTCTGTGTCTATTCTGTTGTGGACTGATCTGTGAATCATGACGAACAGGTATGTCTGATTCCCACCATTCCTGAGGATATTGTAAGTCGCTTGTTCTGGCTTGTCTATACATTGGGACCGCCGGGCCCAACCTCGGATATCGAATGGGACGCTTAGCTAGTCCGATGTGGGGTTCTGGGTTCTGAGGGGAGTTTGTGGTACGCCAAACATGTCTCCTTCGTGCCAGGCACCGCACCCCCTGCTCCTGTCTCCCCTGCTGCCGTCAATGCAGAGTCTGTGGACATTCATCGCCAGTTGCAGGGTGCCCGGACGTCGCAGCTGCGTGTCCTCCATGGCCACACCAGACTGCTGAGACGGATGGTGTCGTACATGGAGGGCATGTAATCAGCGATTTTTGACCACCGGATGTTGCTGAGGTCCATGGACTCGTCACTGACGGCAGCGGTGGGTCTCCTGCAGCGCTCCGTCCCCCCACTACCCCGGCACCATCCGCACTTCCCACTCCCATGCCTGTCCCATGCACACACAGACGTCCCCATGCACGCACCCCACCGGACACAGGCAGCACACAACCAGGGAAGGCCAAGCGCACACCTCCTGTCACGCACACACAGGGGGGAGAAGGCACGGGCACTGGGTCAGGGGGCAAAAAGCAGCCACGCTGTCACAGTAGGAGTCCGCATTCCTCATGACACACTACCTCCAATACCACTCATCCTTGGCTCTCTTGCCCAACAGTCGGACAGACTCTCCTTCATGGCCAGTCTGTCCCTCAGCCCCAGTGTGACACCGCCCTGCAAGCGTTTGAGGGATTCCCCGGGCAGGGTAGTTGAGTCCCCCCCCGTCCACACCCTCCCCCAGTTGCGCTGCGACCCATCCCTCCGACCCCCCCCTCCTTGGGGCCTGTGGTGCCTTCGGGTGCAGAGGAGACACTGGAAGTGCATGCGACCGTGTGCAGCGCCATACTGCCCTCCTCCTTTGGCGCTGCCCCACCCCCTGTGGTGGAGTCATCCGTCCCTGCACCCACGACACCTACGCGTGCCCCTCCTGTCCCTGCAGTGCATGGTTCTTCCCCCACATGATGCCCCCCCTTCTGTGGATGATATGGTACAGTGTACTGTGCAGGCGAGCCTGGGGAGAGGCGTCCCTACGTGTCCCCCCCCAGGACTTCGCATCTGGTGTGGCCTATGGGCTTGTTGAATGGTGTACTGTGGCTACTTTTCTTCGAGATGCTGAATGTGGTTGTTATTTTATCGTTTGCACACTATTTCTATTCTGGTATTGCTGCTGGTGCTGCTGCTCCCTGAGTTGTGGTGGTGATGATGTGTTGGGTGCCTGGTATATGTTGTTGTGTCCTGCTCATGGGGTGCACCCTGGTATCTGCATGCCGTCACAAGGTGTCTGCATATATTCGTAGGTCATGTTAGCTCTTACTGCATGGTGACATTGTCCCAAGGTGTGTTCCTTCCTCTGTGGCACCTGTCATCTTCCCTGCAGGGTGTTTCCCAATTGTTGTGCTGAGCTGTGTCAACATTGCCTCGGTGTGTGACACATCCCTTCGACTTTGGCCATGCATGCTCTGCAATGTCTCCACCTGCATCGTTTGTGGCATCCTTGGTGGGCACTGTACTTGTGTATGGCGTATATTGACATGACTTCATGTGGACATTTTCCCTTTTCCGCACTTTGCATGTGTGTACTCCCTGCCTCACACACATGTGTTACGTGTTCTGCAGGGTATTTGGGCACCTGCCTGAGAATTGTGGGCATTGTATCTGTGTGTACTCCACCCTTTCACTTCCATGGGGGGCAACGACTTGTTGGCTACCCCAGCACCTGTACATTCCTATCATTCGTGGAATGTGGCTGACAGTGTGTGTTCCCTTTGGCTCTCTTTGTTTAGTGGTGTTTGACATGAGGGTGCAGTCTTGTGGCATGATCTCAGTGTGTGTATTGTGCTGCCTCCACCAGGGGTGGGTATGCATGTGTAATTTGTCCTCACACCCACATGTGGTGTGTCATGCAGTGGGGGTAGGACGACCATCCTCCTGGGAGTGGGATACTGCTGTCCGTGATGTGTTGTTATGGCTCTATCATGATTGTCCTAAGTTAGGGATACGTACATTCACCCATGGAGCTGTGGTCATCTGATAATGATGTACACCCCCCATGTCTCTGTCCACTTCTGGGGGTCCTCGGCACCCACCCCTCATATGTCTGGGCAATGCTGGGAGTGATGGGCACCCACCCATCATATGTCTGGGCACTGCTGGGAGTGATAGGCACGCACCCCTATGTATCTGTCCACTGTCGTGGTATGAGCCGTACCCACACGCTGATAGCCTGGGTGGGGCCCATACCCCTAGGGCACCCCAAATTTGGGGGTGCGGCCCGAAACAATGCCTTTGGGACGTGGGTACGGCCGTACCGGCATAGTTGGTGTGACGTAGGGGTGGGCGTGGTATGTGCCGTGCCCACACGCTGATAGCCTGGGTGGGGCCCATACTCCTAGGGCACCCCAACTTTGGGGGTGCGGCCCGTACCCATGCCTTTGGGACGTGGGTCCAGGCCGTACTGGCGTAGTTGGTGTGACGTAGGGGTGGGTGTGGTATGTGCCGTACCCACGCGCTGATAGCCTGGGTGGGGCCCGTACCCCTAGGGCACCCCAACTTTGGTGGTTCGGCCTGTACCCATGCCTTTGGGACGTGGTTACAGGCTGTACCGGTGTAGTTGGTGTGACGTATGTGTGGGCGTGGTATGTGCCGTGCCCACGCGCTGATGGCCTGAGTGGGGCCCGTACTCCTAGGGCACCCCAACTTTGGGGGTGCAGCCCGTACTCATGCCTTTGGGACGTGGGTACAGGCCATACCGGCGTAGTTGGTGTGACGTAGGGGTGGGCTTGGTATGTGCCGTACCACCATTGTGGTGGTGACGGGTACGCGTCCACGTCCACTTCCGTTGTGGCGGGACGTGGGATTGGTGGACACGCCTCCTGAAGTGACCAGTCCATGGTGGTAATTGCTGTGCATGATGTTGTAGTTATTTGTGGGGTGTGGGTTATGTTTCCTGGCCCTTGCACACACACACACCCCCCTTTGCCCCTGGGGGTTGTTCTGACCTTCTGCGGCGCCTGCGTCGGTTTCTGTAGACGAGGTGGTAGGCTATGAGGGCCGGGATGACGCATAGGTTGGGTCCATCGCTGTCCCTGGCGTGCCGGTGCTCCTTGTTTGCGTCGTCCTCACTTTCCCGGCAGTTTTTGGCTCCCGTAAAAACTGCTGCGTGCAGAGTAACGTCGGCACGAATCGTACTTGCTGGTCCGTGAAAGGCTGCCTGACTCCGTCCAAACGTCGCATGTGCGCCGTCCCGGTAGGGATTTGTATGTAACAATTTTGCCGGTCGGTATTTTTTCCGACTCGGGCGGTAATGGTATTTCTGTGCAAATTGTACTTGCGAGTTTGTAAGGAGTTTTTCCCGGGTACCAGTCGGACGGAAAAAATGCTCCATCCGACCATTTGTACCCGGGTTTTACAGGATCGGAATTGACCCCCAAGGGTGTCCTCTTTCTCCACTTCTTTTCATTTTTGCATTAGAACCTTTTCTTGCTAATATCAAACAATGCAGTTTCCAACATGGTCACACCCATATTAAATTGAGTGTCAATGCAGATGCCATCTTATTATACTTATCTAAGCCTAAGCACTATCTCCCTGCCTTCACTGCATAAGTCAATGCTTTCTCTTCACTTTGTGGGTACAAGTTAAATCATTATAAGTGTGAAATCCTCCCTCTAACTGTTTTATGTTTAAAAACAACTTTAGGGGCATATTATCAAGGGCGGCGTTAAAATTATCGCCGGTTTAGCGGCAGAAAACTGCCGCTAAAGCGGCGATAATGGGCTTGATAATATGCCCTGGAGAATTCCAATAGAAGCCCATGCTCACACCAGAAGATGGACTTCTATTGGAATTTTCAAGGGCATATTACCAAGCCCATTATCGTCACGTTAGCGGCAGGTCTCTGCCGCTAAACCGCCGATAATTTTTAACGCCTTCCTTGATAATATGCCCCAAAGTTTCAACTAAATTTACACGGAACTCCCCAAAAATTAAATATTTAGGTTTATGGTTTGCTCCTCCTATAAAACATACCTTTTTAATAAACTTGACTCACGTTCTTTCCACACTAGCTAATTCCATTTCTAAATGGCACCCTTTATATTTATCCTGGTGGGGCAGGCTTGACATAATTAAAATGATGCTTGCTCCTGTTATTTTTTTATACTATTTATGCTATTCCAATCACTCATATATTTTTTAAATGTATTCTTTTTTATGTTTTTTCATGGAATACAAAGAAACCATGCATATCCCTTGTCAAGCTTAAATATAATAACTAATGCCTTTCTCCTTAAACAGCTTTCTAAATGTTTAAATCAATCAATTTCAGACCCATCTTCATTATGGCTGGATATTGTACTCTCATTTCTTTCTCCTTTCTCAATCCGAGAGTCTCTTACATTTACTCACAAGACACGTTATCCCTCTTCACCTACACATAAAACTTCCCATAAGCTGTTTCAATCTATGCGTATTTCACACCTTTCAGACAAGAATAGATTTCTTGGTTCCTCAATATGGCAACACAGTCTTATAAAAATTAACAACAAACCCATTTTTTGGAAGACTTGACAAAGGCCTCCTTTGGGTTCATCAACTTTACTGAAATGTCTGAAGTGCAATCACTTTTATTTCTACCAAAATAGTACTCTAATAAATTTAAAGTCCTTTCTCAAACTATATCCTCTTCTTTGTCTTCAATATCTTTGATTGTACCACCTCTATCACCTCAATCTAGTATTCTTCCTATATTAAGTACCCAACAAAGTGCCTCATCGATTTACAAATTCCTTAATAAATCCCCAGAATACAGAAATAAGACCAGCACCAAGATACAATGGAAACAAGACTTTCATATTTCATGGGCCACTTCACTTTGGGATAAATTGTGGCTGAAAATTCCCAAAACCTCTAGATCAGCTAGTACAACGCAAACACTTTTCTTATTATACAATTGACTTATGTTTACTCCAACTTCCTTGCATGAATTTAAATCTAGAGTCACCCCAAATTGTTAGTCATGTAATATTTTGAATGCTGATTTATATTAAATGCTCTTTTCCTGTCCCTACACAAATCAGTTCTGGCTGAAGGTATGGTCTCAAATTAATATAATTTTCCACACTCATTTTCGTTTTTCTCATATAATCATTTTTCTAGGCACACATTCAAAACACTGGCAAGCCCTTACATGTAACACAGCCATTGTAGATTTACTGATTTCAGTTGCATTTCAACAAAAACAAAGAATTGGAAACAATGTACACAACTTTATTCTCAAGCTTGGTGGTATAGTGTATGTTACAATCACCGACTCGATCGTACATATGTCTATCATCTATCTCTATTCCTTAAAGGAGAACATATATGGTCCCCTATAACTATTTTTTTAGATGTTTCTGCTCAAAAATGCACCCAACATGGCCCCATGTTAGAAGTCCTCAAACCACCATGAATCGTCTTATTGGTGTATTATTCTTTTTTTTTCTTTTTCTCTGAGTCTATTTTACAGCCTTTATTACTTGTGATTTGAGTACTTTTTAAAATGTATTAAGCTCTCCTGCTCTTTTATTATAATGTATGGTTATATTGTTAATACATTATTTCCCTTCGACTTTTCCCCCTTTATATTTGTTGTAATTTTCTCTATATATGCAACTATTTTTGATTTTTCCAACTTTTATAGTGTTATTAGTCCATTTATTGGTAATAAGTGCATTTCATTTCTTTTTGATTATGTATATCTTGTTGCATTCATTGAAAAGTAAAGTTTCTCTTTCAAACTTAAAAAAAGACACTCCAGCCCAATATTCTATATTCCTCATCATGATATTGCAGTCAATGGTGTAATACACAGTGACGGCTAGTGACATTTGAAAGTGGTTGGGCGTAAATGTTCGTGAGTACCCGGTGACGAGCGAGCGTAGTGAGCAAGCACAATTGTGATAAAACCCCGAGAATTTTTTAAAAAAAAGATTCTGAAATTGTGAATTTTCTAGCAAATTTGAGAAAGCAAGAAGGTTAATAAAGCAAATGGGAATTTGCAATTATGACATCAATAAAGATATTTCATATGATAATGATGTATGTAGCTGCCTATTTAGTACAGAACTTCATAACAGACTTTTGGATAAGAATGCTGAGTAGCTCACAGATTTCTTTATTCAGTGATAAACCTTTCCAAATGAAATCTAATGGGGAAATACTTGTATTTGTGATTTTTCGGACTGGACACAATGAGACATCAAGGAATAAAATTCTATTGCATGCAATCCTGAAAGGGTCTGCAGCAAACCAGTTCAAGTAGGCTGTAAGCCATCTGTCAGGCCATAAAGACAGCATAGAGCACACAGGGCTGAGGGCTCAGCTCAGGAGTAAGACGGACTGTAAACTTTTGGGGAAGAAAATTGTTGACAGCCCCAGTCCATTGTGAAAATGGGATTTTATTTACAATTACATGCAAGCAGGCGGTGAGCCTGTAAGGATCACCGATCCTCCTACAGAGAGAGGAATGGGATATGGCTAATATTTCTCTACAATCCTCAGGCTGCTCTTTCAGTGGTTTGCTAAACAGAATACATCCAAAGGTGATCTCTTTCTTATCTTTACTCAGTCCATATAGATTACAGCTGAAACACATCGTGCACTTTCGCAAGAATGTTTAAAGTACACATGAAGAGCAGCTGAATGGCTCGGTGATGGTGTACCTTCAAAAGACCACTTAAGACCTCTTATGACCGCCAACATTACACACAAAGTGTACTTTTTTCTAAATACATATATTGCACATGGAGTGCAGCTGAAGGACTTCCTGTCATTTCAATTGACTGCAGTTTCTGTCATTACATAAACTGCACCTAGGATATCTCTGGTAGGCATCGGTATTCTCAACGGGCAGTGCATATGAAGTGCACCGATTGGCATTACATAGTGGACATGGCTTGCTACTGTGTCTACCAATAATTAAGAAGATTACATTTTTGTCACAGCAGACAGTCATACAAAGTAAACTTTTAGCTTTACAGATAGTGCACATGGACTGGAACATAAGGACTTCTTGAGTCCCAACCATACTGCACTTTTTTGTATTTACATGCAGTTTATGCAGTTGCTGGACTTCCTGTGCTCACAGCAGGCTGATCTTTCTGTGACTGCTTAGAGTGCACATAAAATGCCCCTTATGTTATTACAGAGCTCAAGTAAATGGGCAGCTCACAACCCTCATGTACTTTGACCACAGGTGCAAACTTGGTGTTAGTTAATACTATTTGTTTTTTTCAAATTTTCACAAGAAATGCTATGCATAGTGAGTAAGAGTTGATGAATACACATAATTATAGTGAAATAAAAGTTATTTAACACAGTTACCAAGTTGTGCCAGAAGACAAAGCATTGAGACCTGCATGTACTAGGAAATCTAATGCAGATGCATGACACACGTGTTCATGTTTTTGCTATTTGTGAAGGTCAACAAAACCAAAATTCTGACCCGAATAAGGGCCATTCACATGATATCGCATTTGCATCACACTTAGTAATGCCAGCATTATAACAAAATAGACTAGTGAATAATTGCAATATGCATTTATTTTGCAAACACATAGCTTAACATGGGTAAACTTTAAAAAACATACTAATAATAACAGTCTACACACAAACCAGGGTCTGAGGGGGTAATTAACATTGTGACTGTGTGTACTAAACTGCATAACCAACACCATATCCTATCCCAGTTGAGAGAGGGTATCATTCTGTTCCATCTATGTAGGCCGCCTGCAACCAATTGTCATTAGAACATAAAGAAAAACAAATGCCTGTTGAGTCAGGAGTTAGACAGGCTAAACTGTTGGTTGAGAACTAAGGAAATTGACAACAGCCCAAGTGCATCTTGAAAAAGTGTTTTACATTACATCATGTGAATAAGCCGCAAGCCTGTTGGCATTATCCTCCTATGGAAAGAGGGCCGCATGACTTGATGCTGCAATTGGGTGTTTAAATGCAAATTATATACAATCACCTATTCACCATCTTACTCCTTGACCCACTGTTCTCATTTAGTTCCCCTCCCCCCTGGAACCACTACAAGGCTGAACCAAAGTAACCTCAAATGACCTTTTGGGATTGCAGCACAGCGGTCTGTTTCGTGACTATTGCTTTCAAAAGTTAAAAACAATGTTAGAATGTGGGGCTATTCAATCAATCAATCAATCAATCAATCAATCAATCAATCAATCAATCAATCAGGGTTTGTAAAGCGTGGCTACTCCCCTGTGAGGGTCTCAAGACACTGTGGTAGGGCGGCGTAGCGGATCAGAATAAGTGCTGAGTTCATCCGAAGAGCCAGGTCTTGAGGTACTTCCTGAATTGCGTCAGTGAGGGTGATTTCCTGAGGTGGATGGGCAGGGTGTTCCATGTCTTGGAGGCAAGGAAGGAGAAGGACATTCCTCTGGTTCTGGTCCTGTGGATATGTGGGACGGTAGCCAGGGATAGCAGGGCAGGGCAGATGTGTCTGTTGGGTACGTGGCATGAGAGGCAGTGATTCAGGTATGCTGGTCTGGTGTTTTGAAGGGCCTTGTATGTGTGGAGAAGGAGTTTTAAGTCTTGAAGTGCTGGGGTGAACCAGCTTGCTTTCTTGAGGTGTGGTTTGCCAATGGCTTTCTTGAAGGGGCAAGGTTGTTGGTGCAGTTTGCAATCCATTGGTGGAGGATGCGTCCAGTGGTGTTGATGTTTGAGGATGTCGATGATGATGTGTCATTGAGGAAGGTAGGGAGTTGATCTGCTGTGACTCTGTTCCAGCTTCAGCGGGGTAAACGGTGGGCTTACTTGTGTGTGATCGGTTTGTTGAAAGAGAAGTGGATGCAGTGGTGTGCGGTCCAGAGGAGTTTGGTGTTGTGTAGGAGATGCTGTTTCCTGCAACGAAGATGGTGTCAAGTGTGTGTCCTGCTGTGTGAGTGGGAGAAGTAACTCGCTGTTTAATTCCTACATTGGTGATGTTCTCAAGGAGGGAGGAGGTGTTGGGATCATGTTGGTTGTCCAAGTGGAAGTTGAGGTCTCTGAGTATGATGTAGTTGGTGGATGGAGGGCCTGGGGTGTGATGAAGTTGATGATGGCTTGGTGAAAGTGGCTCGGGGACTGGGTAGTCTGTAGATGAGGGTGCTGCAGAGAGTGGTTTTTGGGTTGGTCTGTATCTGAAAGTGGAGGTGTTCCATGTGGATCGTTGGTTCATCTGAGTGGGCGGTCAGATGGAGGGAGCTTTTTTGGACGATGGCGATGGCTCCTCCTAGCGAATTGGGACTGTGCTTGCAGATGATCTTGTAGCCATGAGGGATGGCAGTGGTGTTGTCTCGTGCTGAGCTGGAGTTTATCCAGGTTTCCCCCAGGAAGGGGATGTTGGGCTAGGTGGCGTGTTTGTAGTTGGATCGTACATTGAGAAGGATGCACTTGAGAGACTTGGGTGTGGTGAGGGTCAGTAGGTTGGGTGAGGGAGCCAGGGTATAGAGGTGGGTGAAGGTGAGGCAGAAGTGAGGGCAGGAGAGCGGGCTGTGAGTGCTTGTCAGTGTTGAGTGCTGACAGTTGTTGTTGCGTCCAGGGTTTAGATCATGGAGGATGCTGGCATGATAATGGTTGTGGGTCAGAGGACCAGGGTCCCTGGCACTGGGCGCAGTCGGGTCATGGACGGGTGCAGATGGGCTTGACTTTGGCATGTCTTTGGCTGCCATTAAGTAGTGTGAGGAGGGAGGGCCGGTCAGCTGGGAGGGGGGAAGCAGGGAGCGGGAAAACAGTGAACTGGAGGGGGAGTGGCCGCGGGGGTCATCATCAGTGGGAAAACGGGAAAGCACTGGAGGGCAAGAAAAAGAGGTAACAAGAGTAGGGAGGCAAAAGGAAAAAAGAATGAGAAAAAAGGCTAGAAGAGAAAAAAGAAATAAATGAAGGGCAAACCCAATATACCCTTGAGGGCTTGGGCAGATAAATTGGAAAGGTAAAGATGCCAACAAGGGATTTTGTTTGAAACAAACTATTTGCTTGTATATTTCAAAAAAACTTAATTGGTAGGTGTATTTAAACGAATTAACACCAAAGTGAAGTCAATCAACTGATCTAATCATCAAATATAAACAAACACACGGGGATTCAGATTTGTGAATTAAACACAATTCTTTTTATATATCCATCAAAGATAAAAAGGAGTACAGGTGAAACGGTGATTTGAGCAATATTTCATGAACAAAAGGGTTACATCAGATCCACATTTCATCAAAAAAACATCTATTCCATCATGGTTTGAACAGAGACCAATCTCATTATTGAGAAAATAATCAACTGTGCATAACAAATAATCTGAAAATAGATGATATAGTCGACGTTTCGGTCTTGGGTGGTGCCAATCCGTCAGACCATCTTCAGGACAATTATTGCATAACAAAGACTCCTATATGAACATAATACAAATAGTTACACAAATGTAGACATGATTGTGCTGTCAATATTAAATACAAAATCAATTTAAAACATCCCGTGTGCGAGAGGTAATCCTCTAAGTGTTTTATCAAACATATGTTGTCATCGTCTTACAAATCTTGTTAACAAAACAGTTGTCGTTATTTTATATTGAATATTTGCCTACATGAAAAGACAAATTCTAGCAATAAACGAAACATGCTTACTTTCTGAATCTTTAGAATTTTCTCGATACTTGTTTAAAATTGTGAATCTAGACGTTTTTAGTTGGTGCTGTAACAGAAAAATTGAGAGCTCAGCATTTAACCAAAAGTGAATCATTTATGGTGATTTTAAAAGTAGAGTCCAGGTAGTAAAATCAAGTCCTACCGGGTAGTCTTCAAGATTTCTGACTGCAAAATTATCTAAGCACGAGGGAGTCTTTCCTCCTGTAATTTCACAACTGTATAATAAAGCAAAATAGCACAATATTACAGAATGACTTTTAACTGTGCTGTCTGTTTTCTACATATACAGCGATATCCATCCTAAAGGTGCTTTTATTTCCGAAACTCAGTGTTTGAGCAATGCATTTTGCTCCTAGTGTCAACTAACTTTAAGAACAGCTAATCAGTGAGAGTTGAATTTGCTCTAAATCATATACATGTCTGGCACATGAGATGACTGTATTGCAATCGTTCGTTGGGACTTGGCAGACTTATAGTGATGATCTTCAATTGAACGATATCACTCACGAACCACCGTGACTAGATGTAACGACTAATTATATATGTCATGGGGGATTTTAGATACTCGAGTGATCACTCGCGTATTACTTACATTAGTGAAATGACACTCATGGGGCTAAACTGAACATTTATCCCTCGCACCCAAATAGCCAGCCTATCTACCATTTGAATCAGATCTTAACCAGTTAGAGAGATTAAAAAAGAAATTGGTTCGAACCGAGCTACATGCAAAATTCCTAACTGATTGTTTAAATGCGAACATCATACCCAGTGGTTTACAAATTAAAAACATTCCAATTATTTTCATCGATGATGAAGATTTCAAGACTGGTTTTAGTTTTGCATCTAACAAATGCTCACGCACATGGATGGTGCTAAGTATAGAGACAGCCATTAAACACATCAAGCTGCTCACAAAAGAGATCGAGAACCTAGAGAATAAAATCAGCACTGATTCCAATATTGCCAATGCAAAAGTATTGTTAGATAAAATCGCACTGACTATAAAAGACTTTGAAGAGTTTAATTCACATAAAAAAACCGATAAATTACACAAAGACATAAGAAAATACAGTAAAGAGAGAACTTACCCCTATCTACTCAAAGATTTTTATCAACCGCAAGGTCCTAATCAAGGTTTAAGGCAAGAACAACGTAAAAAGGTGAAATTTTCTGACACCAATTCTGACACAGACAGTGATCAGACGTCGGACAACAGCTACCGACAAGTATATGATCAACAGCCTTCAACATCAAGGCAGCCTTTTTTAGGACAAGACCGGAGAGGATCCGGTCAATCGCGGAGACAATGAGGAGCAAGGAGAGGTTGGTCCCGGAATCATTACACACCGGGTTTTCGACAAACCCGGAATCAGTATTACGAATGGTAAATCCAAATGAGACCATTCCTATTTTCAACTTATCCAAACATAAACTTTCGGAAACCGAAATATCAGTTCTCTCAACGGGGCTTTCTTTTGTACCCACCAACAGAAACGATCATTTCCAAACTAAATTGGAGCTATACAAGTTCTTCCGCTCCGTTAGACTTAAAAATTTCTTTGCAAATAAGATCACACCACGGGAACTAGACACCACAGGTCTACATCATCCGTCGACCTTTTTCCCGACAAACACAATGATAGCGAAAGAGGTCATCACCTTTGAAAATGCCATCTTGACAGAGATAGATTATCTCTTTATGACTCCCACATATGTTAAACCTAACCTCACTCATGACGAACATCTGGCCCTAAGAAATCTTCAATCCTTACCAGAGACAATCATAAAACCAGCCGATGAAGGCGGGGGGATTGTTTTATGGGACCTTACAGCGTATAACATCGAAATGACTAAACAACTATCTGTAGACTCATACTACAAGAAGCTACCCAACAATCCTACTCCGCGTATAGAGAAATCTATTAGCGAACTCAGTAAAAATGGGTTCGATGGTGGGTGGCTCAGTGCCAAAGAGGCATCTTTTTTAATCAACAAATCCCCCACAGTACCGGTAATATATATCTTACACAAAATACATAAGAATGCCAACATGCCTCCCGGGAGACCGATTGTCTCCGGTTGTAACTCAATCCTGAAACCTTTAGCTCAGTATGCAGATTTTTTCATTCGTCCCTTTGCTACTGAAACCCCCACCTACATCAGGGATACTACAGCAGTCATCAATGTGGTGGAGAATCATGCTTTCGACCCTCTTTGTAAACTCCTAGTCTCTATGGACATAGAGAGTTTATATACCAACATCCCACAAGTAGAAGTTCTGGAGATTGTGGAGAATCTACTTAACAACAGACCCAGACCACATGCGGTCCCAACAGAATTCATCATGGAATGCATTAGGATCTCTTTATGTGAAAAAAAAATTCTTTTTGAAAAAACGTTTTTTCAGCAACTAAAGGGAGTCGCAATGGGGGCAGTTTATGCACCGGATATTGCTAACATCTATGTATCTGATTTTGAAAAGAAACATGTCCAAAATATAGCTAATCCGTTTACAGCCAACATTACATGTTGGCTACGGTACATAGACGACGTTTTTTTCATTTGGAAAGGTACCAAAGAACTACTTTTTGAGCTTCATGACTGGATCAACTCTAGAAACCCCAACTTGAAATTTACAATAGAATGTGACAACCAACAAATGAACTTTCTTGATATTTCAGTTAAAGTAGGTAAAGAAAATACACTATATACCACTTTATTTACGAAACCAATAGCTCGAAATACTCTTCTAAAATATGATAGTCATCACCCACAGTCACTCAAGGATGGCCTTCCCTTCGGTCAGTTTCTCCGTCTTCGGAGGAACTGTTCCAGGAGGGAAGATTATTTTCTAGAAGCAAAGAAACTCAAAGAAAAATTGCCTCTACGTGGCTATCCCAACAAGCTACTTAAAAAATCACTTAAAAGGGCCTGGTATAAAGATCGTAATGCCTTGCTAGAAGTCAAATCCAAAACAAATGAACCAGAACTTGTGTGTGTTACCACTTTTGGTACAGCCACTAACAAAATAAAAAAAATCGTCAAAACACACTGGACACTCCTGGCCTCATTACCTGAGCTAGCCAGAGAACCATTGTTTTCGTTCAAAAGAGGCACCAATCTCAAAGATCGGCTAGTACATGCCTATAAAGCTCCAGACCACAATATAGTCAATAACATGCGACAGCTTGTACCTGTAATTGGTCATTATAAATGCAGTAACTGTGCAGCATGCTCGAGTACAGCTAATGTGAAATCATTTGAACTTCACGGAGAGAATTATAAAGTTAAATCTTTCTCAAACTGTAACACCAACAACGTTGTCTATTGTATACAATGCCCGTGCGGCTTAAAATACATAGGCAAGACTACACAAATGGTGAAAAAACTGATTTTGCAACACCAATCAAGAATTAGATGCAAAGTGGAGAATGCACCACTTGTGGAGCACTATACCAAAATGAAGCATTCTGAAAAATAAATGTTCTGGTGGGTTATCGAAGTGGTTAAACCCACAATTAGACAGGCCAATGTGGATCATACACTCACTATGAGAGAAAATCGTTGGATTTGTCGGACTGACAATATCAAGCAGGGTCTAAATTCTGCCACAGAATGGCACACTTTGGCCTGCTTAATATAACTGTGGGTGATTTTTTTACTAACCATACTTTGGATACATTATTCAGCAAAGGTTGTTTTTTGGCTCTCTCGAATGGTGATGTCATATTCAATTGATGTAGATACATTGTTCACTATCTGATGATCTGGCTATCAGTATGACTGCAATTACATTTCTACTGATACCAAATGTACAATTGGTAATAGATGTTTAAATGTACATAAGACAGTCTACTAAAACATAAGTTATTATTAAAGCTATACAAAAGTTTGATGTTAAATTTTAGTTTGCATAAAGTGACTCTGTCATACAAAAATATGTTGATAAACAAATGTCAAAATGACAGTCCAGATATTGCCTGCTGTAGACATAACCCTGAAAACTGTTCTTCATATAGATTGTCTGAGGTGTATCGTACGCAAACACAACCTCAGCATAATCTCCTACGCCGACGACACCCAGCTGATCCTCTCCCTGACCAACGACCCCGCCGCCGCCAGAGCCAACCTGCACGAAGGGATGAAAGAGGTAGCCGAGTGGATGACGACCAGCCGCCTGAAACTGAACTCGGACAAGACGGAGGTTCTCATCCTGGGCTCTTCACCCTCCGCCTGGGACGACTCCTGGTGGCCTCCCGCCCTGGGCACCGCACCCAAACCGACAGACCATGCACGCAACCTGGGCTTCATCCTGGACTCCTCCCTCTCCATGACCAGGCAGGTCAACAACGTCTCCTCGGCGTGCTTCAACATCCTACGCATACTTCGGAAAATCTTCTGGTGGATCCCCACCGAGACCAGGAGGACCGTCACCCAGGCCCTCGTCACCAGCCGACTGGACTATGGTAACGCCCTCTACGCCGGTACCACCGCCAAGCTCCAGAAGAGACTCCAGCGGATCCAGAACGCCTCAGCCAGACTCATCCTCGACATCCCACGATCCAGCCACATCTCCGGACATCTGAGAGACCTTCACTGGCTCCCCGTCAACAAGAGAATCACCTTCCGCCTCCTCACCCACGCACACAAAGCCCTACACGACCAAGGCCCGAGCTACCTCAACAGCCGAGTCAACTTCTACGCTCCCACGCGCCACCTCCGATCAGCCAACCACGCCCTCGCCGCCGTCCCCCGCATCCGAAGAGCGACTACAGGAGGAAGGTCCTTCTCCTACCTGGCCGCCAAGAACTGGAACTCCCTCCCGACCGACCTGCGCCTGACCCAAGACCACCTCTCCTTCAGGAAGAAGCTGAAGACCTGGCTATTCGAGCAGTAGCGGCACCCCCCCCCCCCCAGCGCCTTGAGACCCTACGGGTATGTAGCGCGCTTTATAAGTGTCATTGATTGATTGATTGATTACCCATTTTTGAACATATGTATAGGATTGCAAAAATATGCAACGATGTTTCTAAATGTGACTTTGTGAGAGAACAGCATGTGAGAATAACACCATCAGCTGGAAATATCAAAACTGTTGCCGTAAACTTACAATGTATTTCAACTCATTGTGTTTTGACTCTGGGGTTATCTATTCTCAAAAACTGCATTGATTAATGTATGACAATTGTTCAAAAATGTATAAATTTTGAGAGTGACTAAAAAATTAAAAGTCTTTTCCACGAGGTGGGTGTAAATAATGATTAAATTGCAATTCACCAACAATAACTGATGAAGTCCAAGATGGCCGCTCTATTATGTCACTTGATTGTCTTTCAGCCTCCATTTATTGAGAGTTCATGCTCGACAAACTAGGTGTTTGTATTAACATTAAAACAGTTACAAGTGAATCCAGATCTCATAAACTTATTCTCTGAGATACTCGATTCTTAAATATTTAGACCTCAAACTCAATAACGTTCTAACGAAAATGAAGATGTATTGAACAGTGGGAGAAAGTGCACACGAAAATACAATAAGTAAGGCAGTCAAAGATGTCCGCCCCTTTGCATCGCTAAACTATCTAGATGCATTTCCGGCATTAGCTACATTGACTTCCGCTTTTCGTGCCGCTTGCCTTTAAAAATACTCCATAGTTATCAGACAGACTAGGCTCTCCGGACTTGGACGGACCCCCATGCGTCTTTCGATTTGTACAGAAGATATGTAAGTTGACTCGAGCTCTTCTGTTGTCCGTCACTGTGTGCTAGGTTACTGAGATTTTCTCACCTTTGTTAATGGTGAAGCCAGCTGTTCAACAATTATATAATATGAGTAAAACTGACCAAGTGACTCGTAACACGGATATTTAGTTATAGTGAATAGTCAGCCCATCTTGTAAACCATGTGTTTGTAATTTTTCCGTACGGCGGCCGTCGGACCTTATAAGTAAAGACTCTTTTAGGCTGGCTATTTGGGTGCGAGGGATAAATGTTCAGTTTAGCCCCATGAGTGTCATTTCACTAATGTAAGTAATACGCGAGTGATCACTCGAGTATCTAAAATCCCCCGTGACATATATAATTAGTCGTTACATCTAGTCACGGTGGTTCGTGAGTGATATCGTTCAATTGAAGATCATCACTATAAGTCTGCCAAGTCCCAACGAACGATTGCAATACAGTCATCTCATGTGCCAGACATGTATATGATTTAGAGCAAAATCAACTCTCACTGATTAGCCGTTCTTAAAGTTAGTTGACACTAGGAGCAAAATGCATTGCTCAAACACTGAGTTTCGGAAATAAAAGCACCTTTAGGATGGATTTCGCTGTATATGTAGAAAACAGACAGCACAGTTAAAAGTCATTGTGTAATATTGTGCTATTTTGCTTTATTATACATTTGTGAAATTACAGGAGGAAAGACTCCCTCGTGCTTAGATAATTTGGCAGTCAGAAATCTTGAAGACTACCCGGTAGGACTTGATTTTACTACCCGGACTCTACTTTTAAAATCACCATAAATGATTCACTTTTGGTTAAATGCTGAGCTCTCAATTTTTCTGTTACAGCACCAACTAAAAACGTCTAGATTCACGATTTTAAACAAGTATCGTGAAAATTCTAAAGATTCAGAAAGTAAGCATGTTTCGTTTATTGCTAGAATTTGTCTTTTCATGTAGGCAAATATTCAATAAAAAATAACGACAACTGTTTTGTTAACAAGATGTGTAAGACGATGACAAGATATGTTTGATAAAACACTTAGAGGATTACCTCTCGCACACGGGATGTTTTAAATTGATTTTGTATTTAAAATTGACAGCACAATCATGTCTACATTTGCGTAACTGTTTGTATTATGTTCATATAGGAGTCTTTGTTATGCAATAATTGTCCTGAAGATGGTCTGACGGATTGATACCACCCAAGACCGAAACGTCGACTATATCATCTATTTTCAGATTATTTGTTATGCACAGTTGATTATTTTCTCAATAATGAGATTGGTCTCTGTTCAAACAATGATGGAATAGATGTTTTTTTGATGAAATGTGGATCTGATGTAACCCTTTTGTTCATGAAATATTGCTCAAATCACCATTTCACCTGTACTCCTTTTTATCTTTGATGGATTTATAAAAAGAATTGTGTTTAATTCACAAATCTGAATCCCCGTGTGTTTGTTTATATTTGATGATTAGATCAGTTGATTGACTTAATTCGTTTAAATACACCTACCAATTAAGTTTTTTTGAAATATACAAGCAAATAGTTTGTTTCAAACAAAATCCCTTGTTGGCATCTTTACCTTTCCAGAAGAGAAAAAAGGCACAATGAATAGGAGGAAAGAAAAAAGAGAGAGCAAAGCAAACATAGAAGCCGCAGAGGGACAAAGGGCAGAACAGCAGCTCTCCCACAGGACCACCAGGGATGAGGCACAGGCAGGAACCTGCGGGTGGAGGAGGGCCTGACTAGGAAGGGTCAAAGCACAGTCAGGGAGCAGTTCCTTAGTGGTGGAGCTGCGCTTGAGAATAGAGTGACACTGACCAGGTCAGTGAGTTTGCTCCATTGCAACCACAAACCTACGTCTTGCACCATGATGTCTGCGGAAGAGCAGCAGTACCAAGGAGCAATTAAATTATGCAATGTGTGAGCTACACATAAGCAAAAAGCAACCATAGCAACATGAAATGAGACCATGAGGCAGCTTTGAAATTGTAATTCCTGTTCTTAAAAAAAGGTTTTATGAAATTAAATAAATAAATCCAAATCTGGGATTTGTAAATCATGGCAGACCACCCATGAGGGTCCCAAGGCGCTGAATTGTAGTCACAGGGAGATTAAATGATTTTCCAAGAATCACAGGATGTTTACTCTGACGCTGAGACTCAAACCTGGTTCTCAGCAGCTCCGAAGTTGAGAGCTAAGGCCCTTAAACCACATCTTCTGCCCACTTTGGAGTCAAAGTTACTCTGTAAACAAATGACATTTTCCCCTCTTCTGAAGCTGCACAGTAGTGGGGTAAAGCAAAATAATGCATCCCCCCTCCTTGCAGATCCTGCTGAAGGGCCACTAAGTCTCCCGTATTCTCACAAATACCCACAGAAAGAGGGCAGCATGAATTGATGCTGGAATTAGGTAAAAATGATATGCAATTACTGCACATATGAACTATTGTTGAACACCACATGTCCTTTCCTGAGTGTCAGAGGGGCTAAACTGTTGTTGGCGATCTAAGGAAAATAAAAACAGCCCAAGTCCACTTTGAAAATGTGTTTTACATTACATTATGCAAGCGATCAGCGAGCCTGTTAGCATTATCCTGCTATGGAAAGAGAGGGCCATGTGACCTGGTGCTGCCATTGGGTGCTTAAAAATAATATATAGTGCAAATGTGATAAGGATAATTGACAGCAACTCAAACTCACTCCTAAACTTTAGCTTACCCGTGGAAGGCTGAAGCTCAGCATCTTTCAAATGCATGCTGTACCAATGCTAAATGGCTGTCTCTCAACGTTCTGCAAGAGAAGAGTGAGAAGAGATATCATCCTCCCACCCATGCGCCGCCTCACGTGACGTGCACATACTACAACAGAGGCCTCTAATAACCCAACAGATCTCCAGTAAGCTAATCCAGCTGCTGCTCCTGCTGTTACATTGCAAGAGAGCAGTGCCAGGATTGGCTCGGCCAGCCACACTCCCGCTCATTACTGAGACCAGAGTCTGCTGCTTGGATTCACCCTGGCTCAGTCAGGTGCAGGTGGAGAGACTCTGAGGGCCATATTATCAAGATCACGCGATAATTATCGCAAATCGCGCTTAGCGCGTTTTTCATTATCACCCTCTATCGCTGAATTACATCGCCGTGTTAGCAGCGTATTAGCAACGCTTTGCTAACAGGCGAAGGGCGAAGTACAATCCAGCGATAGACTGTGATAATGATCTTTAGCGTGTGAAATCCAGCGTGAATTTCACAGCGCTAATGAAAAGCTTGGTGAGTGTGTACTTAACCATATAATCCACCTCCCATAGGCAATAATGCTGTCAGGTTTTATTCAGGCATTAGAATCGTGCCAAAATGGGGATTAGCGCGCCTTTTGTCATCGCTTCGCTTTTCAGGGTGAGCGTTGTTAATACCGCAATGTTGGTTTTGCAAACATTTCACGTTTGTCCTAGGAGGGAACGCCTCCTTTGCATCTCATTAGCGATATCTATTGATGTCATGAGATATGTTGCAGATTCGGCCACTAACATGCGCTAATGCACGTTAGAGACGCCTTGCTAATATTGGGATAATAAAATCACCGCTTTTTAGGCGCTATGTGCCGAAAACGCGGCGATATATCTCTTGATTATATGCCCCTGAGAGAGGCCTCTAGTGTGCATGTCGGGTTCGCCGGTGAAAGGCTGCAGCCCAGTCTGACATGCGTAGTTGTGAAGTAGTCAAGACGACGAGTACTGTCTGTCAATATTGTTAAGCCCCAACCCCAAAGGCCCGCATGGGATGCATTTCAATACTCGCCTCAGCGTCAGCCTAGTGCTCGATACATGATACAGTCTGCTACCAGCACAGCTGAAGGCTGACTGCTGCGAGTAGAATCAGAATGCAAACTTTAAAATGTATAGTTTACTCACAATTAATTGGGGGTACAGGGGGCCAAATATGAGTGAGGCAATGCCTCCACACCCTAATGAAGGCGCCGCCACTGGTAGCATGCCCCGGGTGATCGAAGAATATGCTCAAAGCAAGCAAAGCTCTTTTGTGATGATAGCTAGATGATTTTGTGTTACAAGTGATGAGTCTGGGATTTTGGTGAATCTTTAGTCAAAATGTGATTATAGTGGTATTAGGTCATACAGGACATATTTACATGACCCTGGGATTTTCTTGATAATGAAAATGACATATTTGGTTTGCACCTGTGTGAGCGTTTGTAGACAGGAGGCATTTTTGGTTTCATTATTAGCTTTTCTGATAATTCCTTTGGCGAACCTTGTAAATACTGTTTCCTCATTATCCATAGAGGTGTACCATTATTATTCCAGGTAGGTCTGATTTGTTTCAACATGGGCAGTTTATCTGTTGTACATCTTGTTGATACTTATGTTTGCTTTTCTTTACTAGTTCTGAACTGGGTGAGCTAGTCCAGGGCGATTACATTATTACTTTAATTTTTAGAATGTTCAGGTCAATTTGAGTTGATATTATTACCACACTTTAGAGTAAGCTAAATTAGCAATTGTGCATATGAGTGGCAAGATCAGGAGAGAAGTAGCCAATTAAGTTGAGCAACATTTTTTTTAATTCTTACGGCAAGTATTGGGTGTGTCTACAATGGTGGTAAACTTTACAGTTTGAAAGGCTGAAGAATAATTACATGAGTATTAAGGTGCTCTGTATGTGCATTTATGGCATTTAGAAGCTGTTTTCTGGCTGTGCCTGGCACCTACTAGGTAAAACCTTTGAGCTACAGAATCTTACTCTAAACAGAGGGTGTGGTGCCAAGCACCTCAATAGGGAAAAGACACGGTTGCTGCTTGTGTGAGCAAACATATATGTGCATAGACATTAAATTGCGGTTTTTAGAACAGGCTGAATTCAAACAGTTTCCCAAGATAGAATTCGAGGTCTTGGACTGTATGACCGAAGCTCTGATTCATGATTTTTAAAGCAATGTTTACTTGACATTTACCAGAGATTCCTCAAGAGCTTGAGACCAGTGTCCTGGTGCTCAGCCCCTAAGCTATTTGCAGTTTTCTGAAGAATGTACTTATTTATAGTATTTGTAAAGCACTAAAAAATCATCCCAGAAGGGATATCCCGGAGCTGAGATTGCCAAATATTATGGTTGCCAGAGTAGCAGCTAAGGGCGAAGGAAGTAAATGCATCAGTCAGAGAAGAGCCATGTTTTCATTTTTTCCCTGAACACCAGGCAATCATTGGTGAGACAGAGATCTAAAGTCTTATCTCTTTTGCGTGTAGGCAACCAATGCAGAGCTTTTAGGCAGGAAGGGGCAGATCTATATCTGTACCTAATGCAGATAAGTTTTGTGGTGGCATTTTGAACTGTTTGCACTGGCATGAACTGATAGTCCACCATTCGCACATACAAGGCATTGCCGTAGTCTAGACGGCTAACGATCAAGGTCTGGACCACTGTATGACTTTAGTTAAACGGAATCCATCTGAATAGTTTTTAAGCAATATTAACAGACCAAAACATTTACCACATGTGCATAGCGCCTGGTCTTGCATGGATAGGGAGCAGTCAATGATAACTCCTAATTTCGTTCCTGTAATCTTGGGCTACGGGCACTGCCTATCGGGGGGGGGGGGGGCTTCCAAGAATCATCCCAAAGTTTTCCGCTCCTCCAAATAACAGAATCTCAGTTTTACCTGCCTCGAGTTTTAGGCAATGCCATGTCATCCAGCTGGTTACATCCAAGAGACGGCCCGCTAAGTTTTTCTTAGTCTCTGTCTGATTTTCGTCAATAGAAATGATCAGCTGGGTGTCATCATTGTCAGAGCAAATGTCAAAGCCCCAGAATTCAGCAGAGATCCCCCAGCTTATGCAAGAGGTGTGTGATACTATCTTTTACTTTGCTGGTGGGTGACCTCTTTAAAATATTTTTTTCAATCATGTCAGTGCTGTGCTTCCTCAATGGACCTCTTGCTTTAATTTTTACTTACTTTTTAAATTATTTGAATAAGGACCTAGTTTGGGACAATCAGTTTAAGAGAGGGAGTGACTAGACATTGAACAAATGCAAGATTGACAATTTTCGTTTATTTTAATCTTTAATGGAATTTCTACCAAATCCAAATGGTTTTTGTTCCTGAGAGAGTGCAGAGGTTCCCAGTATCTCTGCAGTAAATAAAGCTACATTCAGAAGAATACTTCACATAGCAAGAGATGAAGTGTGTCTTTTATTGAGCTGGTCAGGTAGGTGAGTTGTAGTGAGGTCCATAGACTGTGTGAGGCTGTTCCATAACAGAGAGACATCACCAAATGCCACAGACAACAACTAAGAACTCTTCCCCAGAAAGTGTAAAGAAGTGTTTAAAAGCAGCTACCAGGGAGAACATGGACAACCAGTGAAATTGACATCATAAGGTGTGTAGCTGAGTTGAACTTATTTAGTAATCACAAACAGAGTCACATTATGGACTACCACTAGGTGATAAGGTGCCTAAATATGAGTTTGGTGTACAGGATACTCCACCACAAACCTGGTGGAGTACCTTGTGCGTCAAATTGTCTGCCTGCCCGTTCTCTGTTGAAACTGGTGGCAGATAGATTTCTGAAGACAAGAACCCTGCTGACTCAACCACTGGAAACCTTACACCAGCAGCTTGATAAAGATGGGGTCCTTGTTGCAAGAACCTAAGACTGCCCACCTTATTTAGAGAGGACAGTGGAATGAGTTTCTTTTTCTGTGGGACCACTACAGAAAACCTGGCAGTCCTGAACAGAAAATAATACTAATGACCCCCACACCATAGGAGAAGTCTCCCAGGGTTTTAAGTTCATTAGTATACTGCTTTTTCAAAAACTAATTTCTGATTTGGAAGTTTGTTTTTGAAAAACATAAAAGATTTGGTAATGGCTGCTTGAAACATGGTGTCACATCACCAGCCTTTCTGTGCCTTCACAGAAGCTGCCATGGAAGCTTTCACTGGTGATGATCTCACAATGTAGCAGGCAGTGATCCATCAGAGTGGTGAGCATAATGATCTCGGCCACCCTGACAGATGACAGGCTACCTGCCAAACTGTAAATCAGGTCCAAAGTCTTTTTTGGGAACCGGCCGAACACAGAGAGTCAGACTACCACTGTTAAACTCAGAACCCACAGAGTTCAGCTGCGGAGTGCCTTAGGGATCCTCCCTGAGCTTCTCCCTCTTTAACATCTATATGGCCCCACTTTCATCCATCAACAGAAGCCACGTACTCAACATCATCTCCTACACTGACAAAACCTAGCTGATTCTGCCCCTCACAGACGAACCCACAGCCGATAAGAGCACCTTCCACAACGGGAAGAAGGCATCACCCACCTGGATGAAGGACAGCTCCCTCAAGCTATTAGAAGGAAGTGTTAATTCAAACTAAATTACTTTCATGAAGCCAACGATCTGGCCATGAGACTTCTCACCGGGGGATACCCATGCAAACTTGCCTGCAAATCAATCAAGAGTGCATGGTATTGCCCACGTGAGGTCTTGCTTAAACCCAAACTCAAAGCCAACAATGACCGCTAAGTATGTGTGAACACTTTTTCTCCCATTTCAAATCATGCCACGAAATGGTCCATACCAAATGCAGGAAACCTCAACCTTGAACACCCAATTTTTGCATTTCGCAAAGATCGCAACATTAAAGATCATCTGGTTAGAGCATGCCTCCCCCAAACAAAATACACAGACACAGACTGATTCATGGGGCATGCCCCTGGTGGTGGGGCATTCTAAATGTGGAAACTGTGTTGTGTGTCAATTCACCATTGAAGGCGAGGAGTTTGCATTTGACATTATTAAGATTACTCTCAGCCAGTTTTCGAATTTCAATGCCACACATGTTGTTTTTGCAACAAAATATATATTGGCCAGACAACACAGAAAATACTGATTTGCATCTGCCACCACAAACGTCACCTCTGCTGTAAGGTCCTGAATGCACCTCAGTCACACATTTCACAGACAGAGGACACACAGAGGACGATATTCGCTGGCAAGTCCTCACAGTTGGCAAACCACCACATAGAGGAACTGACATTTGTTCTATTCTCAATAAAGAAGAATTAAAATGGATACTATGCACTAACAGCCTTAACACTGATCTGAACAAACTGGAGGACTGGACCTCCTTGGTTTGAAGTCCTATGACCGATGATTATCTCTGAACACTTTACCCTCTGCGGCTCATAACACCGAAAGTTTTTCCTTATGGTTATTACTTACATTATCTTCCTTATTGTAATTACCTGTTTTTTATTCCTAATATATATATGTGAACAGTTCTAAAGATTTCCTTTCTCACAGGCTGTTGAAACCTGTAAATAAATGTTTCTTCTGTTTATTATCCCCTAGTCTAAACATGCTGTCTTCATCCTTGCTCTGACTTGTTCTCCTCTTTATCATACTCTGACATCCTGGCTCCCAAAATGTATAAGTCTATTTCCTTGGTGAACTCTGCATTTATCTTGTCAGCTCGAGTAACTAGCCCAACTGCAGTTTTCTACACCCTCTTTTTCAATATGTCCACCACAATTTACAGTAGCGGCTATCACGTGTTACTGTGTCACATGACCACGTCAGATTAACATGCAGTCGACCGTCCCAGCCAGACAACGCATTCCCTGTCATGAATCCATCATAGAGCTCCAGCCTCCCCTCATTTGGGTAAGTGATGTTTATTCACGGTTGTCTTTTCCCTACCATGGGGTCACAAGCCCATCACCCTAAACCCCTGACTCATTTCCCTCTTAGTCCTTCACTCTCCAGCCGTAATTGTGGCTGAGCAGCACTCTTCTACTCATGCGGCCTTCGTATAAGATACTGCTTCAATTCCAGGTAATTACAGGCACTCAATTGCACGTCCCCTCTTGGCTGTTTCTCGTGCCTGTTATTGATTCCTTTTCTTTTATTCATTAGGTTCCCTTTGGCTAATTTCCCTGAGGGAACCATATCACCGCCATTGGAGCGTTACCTGCACTGCGCAGTCGGGTTTGCTGTGACCCGCATGATACCGACCCTTCTCGGTACGTACCCCGTCTGAGGGATGCAGCTTTCATCCAATCTAATTCACCTTGGCTGAATCCATGTCCTTTACAGGACTGGCATGCTTTCTTAGCTGCCGCATTCCAAGCCTCATGTGGCTGTGTGTTTGCTCATATTTGGTTAGTCACTTTAATTTGTTGTGATTACAGCATGCTGTATTCACAAACCTTTAGATATTCCGATCATGTGTGGTTATTCCACCTTCGGTGATATTCAGGTCCCTTGCAGGACTGACACACCTCTGTGTTTGCCACACTCTAAGGCTCATTGAAGCTCACTCATATTAGGTCAGTCAGTATAATTTGATACAATCTGGGCATGCTTTAATCATTACCTTTCAGATATTCCATGTGTGTTAATCTCAATAGTATCTTATCCCACTGTAGGCACTTACAAAGCATGTTTACACCTTGTTCTTCACAGTTCCCACAACAATAATTTTGAATTGTTATTATTTCCATTTTCTCTTCATGATTCTTTCCCTCTCTTTTTTTCTCTCCCTTTGTTCTCCCCTTGTTTTCAGCAGGCATTCTTCTCAGGCTATAATTCCTTAGACCTGATGATAGTCCCATTAATGCTACAGGGATCAAAACACCGTCAACTGTAGCTCCTTGACACTGTATTGGTTATATACCTAATGTATGTTGTGCAATGGCACCCTTCAAAATGCTTGTGGTCTTACTGTTGCTTGTTTTAGGATCGCACATGAATATGCCTGAGTTTTTGGAATATCTCGTCTTTATCACTGTCCCACTTTCCTTGTTTCTTTTTTTAAGTAAAATAAATATAATTATTTTCCATATCTGTGATCCAACATCAGTCTTTATTATAACACTGTATTCATTATATTATTCATGTATGTAAGAGACCATTGTTCCTGTATAATTAACTGTACCCCAGGTTCCTCGCAGATTGCTTGGGTTCTCTTTTTCTTTACAAAATACACCATGCTCAAAACGGTCAAGAACAAAGTCCTCATCTTGTGCTCCATCCCCTCCACCTGGGACGAATCCTGGTGGTCCTCAGTGCTTGGAACATCCCACACCTACGTGTCATGCGCAAAGCCTCAGCATCATCCTGGACTCCTCCCTTTCAATGAACCGCAAAATCAATGCTTTCTTGTCCTCATGCTTCCACACGTTCCACCTGCTTCGTAATAGCTTCAAGTGGATCCCCAGTGAGTCCAGAAAAACGTTCACCCATGAACTCATCAGCAACAGACTCGACTACTGTAACACACTCTACATCAGCACCACCCAAAAACTCCTAAAGAAACTGCAGAATATCCAGAACGCCTCTGCCAGAGTCATCCTCAACATCCCACGCTGCAGCCACATCACTGGCCACCTGAGAGACATTTACTGGCTTCCTATCAACAAACAAATTACCTTCAAGCTCCTTACCCATGCCTACAATGTACTTCACAATGCTGGACCTGCATACCTCACCAATCCTTCTACAATCCCACCAGACATCTCTGATCTGCCCAACTGGCTCTGGCCACCATCCCATGGATCCGCAAGACCACAGCTGGAGGAAGATCCGTCTTCTACCACGCGGTGAAGACCTGGAACTCCTTGCTTCTGCTTCTGCTACTCAGGCAATTGCCAGGTCATAAGGGACCTCATGACCTGGCTCTTCAACTGAACAGCACACCCACCCTCACCCACACTCAGCGCTTTAAGACCCTAACAGGTGAGAAGTCGCACTTTGCAAGAAACTTGATTGATTGATTGATTGATTGATTGATTGATTGATCGATTGAGTGATTGATGGTAAGGGCATTCCTCTAACCAAAGTACAAACTGACCTAGACTGTAAATGAAAAAAAAACTTAAAAAATAATGAAGTGACCCAGGAACTGGGTGGTATTTTAGTATCAACTTTGCATGCTTTGGAGCATCATGAAGAAGCAAATGGAAGACTGCAGTGGACACAATAGAGGACAGAACATCGAATTAATGTGGAATATAGAAAACAATAACACTGCAGGCAGGCAAAGCTGTTGCCAAATGGGCACTCATAAGTGAAGCAGAGGATTTTACTCTTACATTTTGTCCATGTTGGGAGTAAATGTAGGGTCGCTACCTGACTCCAGATCATTACAGACACTGCCTCCTGTCTTGAACTTTTCATTAGTTAACCTTTATTTTCAGGTGTGTTAGATGAATTAGTTCAATGGAAGCGGTGGTTAGACAAAATATTGAGTTTTAAATATCGACCTACATTAATATCGAGTTTTTAATATCGTTTTTTTTAATATCGAAGTCAAGAATATCGTTGACCAGAATATCGACCCCAAGGTAAGTAATATCGTTTTTTTTAATATCGAAGTAAGTAATATCGAAGTAAGTAATATCGCAAGCAAAAATATCGTTGTCAATAATATCGATATTTATTTGTGTGTTATGTATTTTAATATGTATGTTATATGTATGTTAAACATTTTTGTAATGTATTTTAATAAATTTAAACAAAAATGTTTAGAAATTAGTAATTTTGTTAAAGTAAATTTAGCGTTTTAGTATCAGAGCGGGTTGTGGGTTTATAGGGGAATAGGGTGGGAAGTAATTTAATTATAATTAATGAATTAATATGTTTTCTTTAATTGGTATTTATCATTAATTAATTGTTAATTAATTGTTAATTGTAAATTATGTTTATTAATTAGTTAATTATACTTGTTACAATTAATTTATTATTAATTTTTATTTATTGTCATTGTAAATTAATATATTGTTAATTACTAATTAATTGGTGATTTATTTTTATGAATTGATTAATTGATAATTAAATTAATTATGTGATTTTTTATGTGTAGTGGGTTGTGGGTTTATAGGGGAATAGGGTGGGATGTAATTAAATTAAATTAATTCATCATCTTGTTTTTTTATTGGTATTTATTATAAATTAATTGTTAATTGATCATTAATTGGTAATTAATTGTTATTACTTAGTTAAATATATTATATATAATTGATGTATTTATAATAATTATTTTTTGGTATTGCGAATTATTGTATTGTTAATTAATAATTAATTGGTGAATAATTGTTATTTGGTAGTTAATATGTATTAACTAGTTCATTTGTAACTATATTATTTATAAAGAAAGTATTAATAATTGTTATTAATTGATTAATTGATAGTTAAATTAATTGTGTTTTTTGTATGTGTAGTGTGATGTGTGTTAAAGGGGGAATAGTGTGGGATGTAATTTAATGTTATTTAGTTAAAAATTTATTGTAATTTATTGGTATTGATTAAAAATTATTTAGTTAATTAATTATTAATATGCTATATTTTAATAACAAATTATTTAATTCATTATTATGTTCATTTAACCCCTACGCTATCCAGCGGTTTCCCAACTGTTGCACTCACTGGAGTGGGAATATAATTTTTTTACCCCTACGCTATCCAGTGCTTTCCCTACTGTTGCACTCTCTGTAGTGGGAATAGTAAATGTTATCCCTACGCTATCCAGCGCTTTCCCTACTGTTTCACTTACTGGAGTAGGAATAGTAATTTTTACCACTACGCTATCCAGCGCTTTCCCTACTGTTGCACTCTCTGGAGTGGGAATAGTAATTTGTACCCCTACTCTATCCAGCGCTTTCCCTACTGTTTCACTTACTGGAGTGGGAATAGTAATTTTTACCCCTACGCTATCCAGCGCTTTCCCTACTGTTGCACTCTCTGGAGTGGGAATAGTAATTTGTACCCCTACGCTATCCGGCGCTTTCCCTACTGTTGCACTCTCTGAAGTTTGAATAGCAATTTTTACCCCTACGCTATCCAACGCTTTCCCTACTGTTGCACTCACTGGAGTGGGAATAGTAATTTTTACCCCTACGCTATCCAGCACTTTCCCTACTGTTGCACTCTCTGGAGTGGGAATAGTAATTTTTACCTTTACACTATCCAGCGCTTTCCCTACTGTTGCATTCTCTGGAGTTGGATTAGTAATTTTTTCCCCTACGCTATCCAACACTTTCCCTACTGTTGCACTCTCTGGAGTGGGAATAGTAATTTTTACCCTTACGCTATCCAACAATTTCCCTACTGTTGTACTCTCTGGAGTTGGAATAGTAATTTTTACCCCTACGCTATCCAACACTTTCCCTACTGTTGCACTATTTGGAGTTGGAATAGTAATTTTTACCCCTACGCTATCCAACACTTTCCCTACTGTTGCACTCTGTGGAGTTGGAATAGTCATTTTACCCCTACGCTATCCAATACTTTCTCTACTGTTGCACTCTCTGGAGTTGGAATAGTCATTTTTACCCCTACGCTATCCAACACTTTCCCTACTGTTGCACTCCATGGAGTGGAAATAGTAATTTTTAGCCCTACGCTATCCAACATTCTCCTTACTGTTGTTTTTTTTGGAGTTGGAGTAGTAGTTTTATTCTGTCTGATATTTAATATGTTTTGTATTATTTTAGCTAATGTAATATATCAGTAGTAATAAAAAAAATTCAAATTAAAAGTACATTTTTAAATTTGCTATATGTAATTATTTAATTTGTATTCATGTTATTGTTTTATGTGTATATATGTATTGGTAATTTATAAAAAGAATTAATAATTTCTAAGTTACTAAAATAATTATTACAAATAATTATTAAGTAAGTATGTATATTATATATTATATGTATATGTTTACTTAATGTTTTATTAAATTCTATATAATAATTATTAATTTTAAACATTATAAAATATATTTAATTATGTTTATTTTATTTATAAGTATTATTTGGTTTATTTTACATAATTTTTAAAATGAAAGAAAAAACGATATAAGTTAATTACGATATTATTGACATCGATATTTTAATTTCGATATTTTTGTACTTACCATGTTGTAGATAGGATGTCGATATTCTTGACATCGATATTTCTGCTCCGATATTATTGTAGGTCGATTTTTAAACGTTCGATTTTTGGTCAGTGAACCAATGGAAGCAAAAGACTACAACACGCATAATGCATCAGATTATCACACGAATTTCCAGAACTGGAAACAGTGTACGCAATTACCCGGAGGGAGGAAGTCACCCTAAGTCAATGACGTCTTCTGATAAGTTAACAATCAGAAGTGACTTCAATGTTCATGTAGTCACAGCTATCAAAGAGACCTTGTTATGAAGGAGATATAATAGGTGATTCATAAACTGGATGCAAATCTCACAAATGTTGGAGTTAATGATAAAATGAACATGCAAGTCTTACCGAGGTTGGTCATTGTTCTGACATTCTGTTTACCTAGTTGCAGTCTTGTAGCTTAGGATTCAGTGTACACTGATATTTTTTAGTATTTTTTTTTGTAGAAAAAGATAAATGAGCACATTTGCATAAAGGAGGGGGCAGTCTTTGGTAAATTCAATACTATATTATAATCAGGCTTCTGGGTAAGCTTGAAAAGCACTAAGGACCACATTTAAGACCTGGTTTGTGTGTCTCTTTCCCTACACAATGTGGTACAAGAGTGATGCAAACCATAAGTCATAAATCTGAAGCCACACAGAGCCACTTTGCATGGGTTTGAATGGCTTCAAAAGAATTCTGTAATGCTACGCAAAGTAACTTGCTGCATTCCATCTGGTGCAGAGAAGGCATTCCATGGTCATTGCATAGGTATTCCCATACAACTCTCATGTTTTTTGACACATTCCCAGGTTTACCAAACCTGGTAAGACTGGCAATGCGCCAAAAAGATAAGCATCCCATTAGAGCCTTAACAAGGAGAAATATCTTAATTTCTCCTTGTTTGTCCTCTTTCTACATAAAAATCCTCTCAAGGTTGTTTTTATGTAGGAAGGTGTCCCTTCCTTGCACAAAAACAATCCTGCCTACAATACAGCAAGGGTGCCTGCGTTGCTCTAGGCTGCCAAAATGGCACCAGCGCAAGGGAAGAGGACAGGGATGTGCTGTATTGGATAAATACAGTGTATTCTTTTCCCTGTGATGGAGGGCAGCGCAGCAAGGTGACTTGCTTCTGCTGCCCTCTGCCAAAAGTTTTAATAAATATGCCCCTAAATGTGCACATTTTATTGTTAGCGTCAGTTGGATTTTATCAAGAAAAAAAGGTTTCGGTTCTCAAGGTATCCTAACAATACAAGTAAGAAGCATTCCTAAATCAAGAGAAATAAGAACAAAACAATTGTGTTGTGCCCGAGTGTAGCAGACAGCTGCTAATGAAAAATCTAAAAAAGGTACCTCCACAGTGTGGTAGATTGGCATCATATGTGTCGATGTCCAGAAATATGTGGAGGTGCTGACCCCTGGCAAGCACCGGGTACAAATTAAGCACTTATACCTTTGTGTCTTGTTGGTAAGGTAACTTCAGCACAACCACACTTCACAGTCATATATCCAACTTTGAGGGATATATACTAAGAAGTGACAGAGTGCGGCGTTAGCCTTCCTGGCCACTCTTAAAACACAGGGCTTCACCATATTTACAACAACATGGTGCAGCCCTGCGTTTCACTCAGTGCTGGCACAAAGTTTAGCAGACTAGCACCAACGCAGACACCCTTGCACCATAGTGCCTTATTTACAATTCAGCGTTAAGCCATGTTAAGTGGCTTAATGCTGCCTATTAAATAAGGCGAAGCCATTATCCCCAGCACAACGTTCTGATAAGTGATGCTGTGTTGACAATAGGGGCTTTTAAATATACCCATTTGTTTCTTGCGGAATCAGAAATGGCCAAGCAGTACATGGAAATAGTAAAAGGTATCCAGTGCTGCTACATAGTTCAGGGGCATATTTACAAACCACTATCACCACAGGAACTTCACTTTCAGTGACAGTCCTGTGGCAATATGTGCTTCACCTTATTTAAAAGGCAGTGTTATGCCACTTAACCCCTTTGGTGCTCATGACAGAATGATTCCGTATGAGCACCAGTGCTCCAGCGCGCATGAGGGATCCATTCCGTCATGAGTACAGTGGCACTAATTCCCTCTGCTGCAAAGAGCAGAGGTGTTTCCTTTTTTTGTTGGCCTTGGGAAGTGGGAAAGAGCTTCTCTAACCTCCTGAGGCCGTTTTTTAATTTTCAGTGCAATGACAATCGCACGTATTGCACGCTGACGTCATTGCATTGAAAACAAAACGGAAACTTAGTTTCAGTTTCAATGTTTTGGTGCTCGTGGGGCTATCTCAGCCCCCGAGCACCGGTATATTTGGGAGAAGTATCGTTGGAAAGGGGAGAATCTCCTAATTCCAATCATACCATTCCGTAGTGGATCCTTGCTTGGGGATCACCCCAGGAGGTGGATCTCCAAGCAGGAATCCACCCACTAGCCACCAGGGAGGGGGAGGCGGCCCCTTGAGCAAGTGCCTTTGCTCGCTGTTAGAAATGGGGGTCTCTAGTTGGCAGAGGTAGGTACCTGTGTCCAAATAGGGACCCTTGCTTCTAGTCAGGGTAAGGGAGATACACTTCTAAAATAACCCCTGCTCACCCCCTTGGTAGCTTGGCATGAGCAGACCGGATTATCTCAGAGGCAATGTGTAAAGCATTAGTGAACCCATACAGTAATACAGTGAAAACACTACAAATGGACACCAAACCAGTTTTAGAAAAATAGTAAATCTTTATCTAAACCAACAAGAACAAATACAAAAAACATCCAACATACAATACTCTTGAAAAATAGTACATGTGCAAAATTACCTTTAAATTGCAGGACAATCAATAAAACACAGTTCTTCCAACTTGGTAGCTCCTCCTGGGGCTACCGCGATACTGAATACGACAGAGTCTAACAATTCCAGCCAACTGCATCGATACGGGCCAGCTGAATCGTCAACAGAATCGGACACAGTACCTTTTTTGTTGCAACCAACACGTCGGTGCGAGTTGGTCGGACCAAACATCGCAGTCGCGTCATGAAGCAGAGCGTTGCGGCAGGTGGTGTCCTCACAATGCGGTGCCGGCAGCTGCTCCTTGATGGAGTCGGTGAGGCCAGGGCTTGCGTTGAAGGGTGAGACGGTGCTCGCTGTGGTGCTGGCAGGTCACGGTGTGGTGACAGAGCTGGTTGAAGTTCGGATTGGGCAGCGACAGAGTCGGTGATGTCCTTGCAGCATGTAGCGAATCGTTGTGGAGTGCGGTGCCCACAGGATGCGGTGCAAGCAGCAGTTCGTTGACGGAGTTGGTGAGAACAGGGTTGCATTGCAAAGCGAGGCGTTACTCTTGGCAGTGCTTTCAGGACACGGAATCCTGTGATGGACTCGATGAAAGAGTCGGTTAGCTTCTCTTCTGTGGAGACAATCAGAGAGGGTGCCCACAGACTCAGTGAGGTCTTTGCTGTTACTGAGACCTCTAGAACAGGGGGCAAGGTCAGTTCAAGCCCTTAGAGATCTTCTCTTCTAGCAGGGGGACAAAGCAAGTAGCAAAGTCCTTTTTCCTTTCCTTGGCAGCAAGTAGCCACTGCAGGCTAACCTCAGACAGCAACCAGCACAGGGGCAGTATTCCTCCTCAGCTTCTCCTTTTTGGCTTCTTCTCCTCAGCAAAGGTTCCTCTTGAATTACCGAAGTGATCTAAAAGTCTGTGGTCTGGGCCCCTCTTTGTATACACACAAATCCTTTGTTCTCTGAAGGCAGAGAATGTCTGTACCCATCCAAAACCAGGTCTGTTCTCACTGGTGCAGCTTCCTGGCAGGAGGTGGAGACAGCATTGTTGAAGGCAGACCAGGATCATTCAGATGAAAGGAAATCTCCAGCCACTACTCTAAATGCAACCCAGGCCCCTTCAGCCAAGCCCTGAGTCGTCAGGCTCGCTGGAGCCACTGCCCCTTTCCAGCCCCGGACATCCAAAAGCCAGACATGCAATACACAAACCTAGCAGAGGTACACGGGATGGTTAAGCAAGAAAATAAATACTTTCTAAAAGTGGTATTTTCAAACACAGAATGTAAAAATCACCCTCACTAAAAGATGCATTTTAACATTCTAAGTTCAGGCATACTAAACTTTATTTTCCTATCTAGTTCCCAGGGGTAGTTATGTTTATCAGATGTTTTAAACAAACGTCCCATTCTATCCTATAAGAACAGGTAACCTTGCAATAGGGAAAAACATATTTGGCAGTAATCCACTATCAGGACATGCAACCCACATCAGGGCATGTCCTACCTTTCACATACTATGCACCCTGCCCACAGGGGTACCATAGGCCTACCTTAGGGAAAACTCACATGTAAGAAAAGGGGAGGGCCTAGCAAGTGGGTGCCCTTGCTAAGTCGACATGACAGTACTAGACTGCACACAGGCTCTGCAATGGCAGGCCAAAATTACATTTACAGGCTGCTTGTGTGGGTGGCACAATCAGTGCTGCAAGCCCACTAGCAGCATTTGATTAACAGGCCCCGGGCAAACTCAGTGCACTGTACTAGGGCCTTGCTTGCAAATCAAATCAACCAATCATGGAAACACCAATCCATAACAACAATTTAAAAAGGGAGCACTTGCATTTTGGCACTGAACAGCAGTGGCAAAGTACCCAAAGCTTCTAGATCAGCAAAAGGGAGTGCAACTCACAGCAAAAACACAGGAGGCAAAAGCCATAAATGCAGGGAAGAACCACACCAATGGTGCCAGGTCTAACACTCCCCCCATAACATTTTGACACAGACAGTCTTTCTGCCCCCAAGGGGCAGTAATCCCCAATCTACCCCCCCCCCCGGCTGCAGAAAGCACCCTAGACACCAGAGATTACTTTTAATAGGCTAGGGGTGAGAGCTGCCCAATATAGGCATGCCAATGCCCCCACTCTACCCCCTCAAACAAGGCAAAAACCTTTCTGTCTCCCCCAGGAGGCAGATGTGAACAATGGGTATCATTTTACTTGGGAGAACAAGTGATCTCACAACTTTCCCCCACAGAAATTAGAGAAATATTTGTTTATGTCAGCAAAACTTGGGGTTTGCAGGGGATTCTGTGTTGGAAAACTTTAAGGGGTCCACGTAAAATCACACTTCCCTGGATTCCCCCGGGTGTCTAGTTATCAGAAATGTGTGCGTTTGGTAGGTTTCGCTAGTTGGCTGCCGACACTGGGAATAAAAACGCAGATGGCCCCAATCTATCGAAAAACGACCTAGTTTTGCAAGGGGGCACCTGTGATTTTGGTCCTGCGCTCAGCGGCCATCTAGGAAAACCAACCAAAGCCAGACATTTCGGAAAATGAGACACCCGGGGGAATCCAGGGAGGTGTGACTTGCATGGACCCCCAAAAGTTTTCCTACACAGAATGCCCTGCAAATCTCAAATTTGCTTGTGTGGATCCCGTGAAGGTGGGAAGATGGTGATTTCAGCACCAAAAACTCTTTGTTGATATCATTTGCAGGAAAAAAAAATGCTTTCTTCTGCAGCACTTTTTTCAGAGAAAAATAAAAATTTGCTGTATTTGGCTAAATTCTGGGTCTCCTCCAGGGGAATCAACAAATCCTGGCTACCTTTAGAATCCCCTTGATGTTGAAAGAAAAGGACGCATATTTGGTGTGGATACCTTATGTGGTCAAAAAGTTGCTGGGGCATAAGTGCAAAGTTCCTCAAATAGCCAAAAAAAGGCTTAGCACAGGGGTGGGAAAGGTCTAGTAGCAAATGGTTAATGTGGCCTAATGCCTTGTAAATAAGGCCCCCTTTAATGCTATACTTAGCGTGAAATGGGTGGGCAATGCGTGTTATGGTGGATGTTCCACCGCAACACCCATTGATTTTAACGCTGCCCCACATTTACAAGGGCAGCGTAAATATTGGACAAGCCAAAATTAAGACCAGGGTAAACCTGGTCTTAAACAGGTGCAACTAGGAGATATGTTTTATTTTTCCTGGTTTTTGCTGTTTCCATGTGTGCTGCATTGTGCAGCACACATAGAAACAGCAAAAGGCCTTTAATTGTTTATGTGCAGGAAGGTGTCCCCTCCTGCACATAAACAATCAATTAAAATAAAATGAAGTTCCGAAACGCCATTTAAAGATTGTTTATGCGCAGGAAGGGACACCTTCCTGCACATAAAGGGGCTTATTTATGAGTCCCTTGCTTCACATTACACTATATTACAAGGTGATGTATCTAAGCAGATGCATCACCTTGTAAAGCCCTGCGCCACATTATACCTGAGTCAGGTATAATGTATGCAGGGTTGGGGTTGCCCTGCAGTAAAGGGTTGTAGAAGTGGCACAGTGAAATCTATTCAATTTCACTGCAACACTTGTAGGACTCTTCTGTGTCAATATCTTAAGCCTGTCTCACAGCTGGCGTAAGACTAACGCAGGCCCATTTCACATGGAGCTTGCCCTATGTGAAAGGACACATTGCTGGAGTTGCGCCTGTTTTCAGACACACCCCAGCAATGCACCAGTTTTGCGCCTACAGATACTTCAGAATTACTGACTTACCTGAAACTCCTTGCGCCATTGGAGCAGAGTGTATATTAAATAAGGTGCATCCATCCTGTCACAAGAAGGGTGCAGCGAAAACTGTTGCATCACTGTTTTTACACAACGATGCAACAGTTTTCATAAATAAGCCCCAAACAATCTTCCCCTCAACGCATACGCCCTTGCACTATGGTGCAAGGGTGCCTGCATTGGTGCTAGGATGCTAAATTTAGCGCCAGCTCTTTGGGAAATGCAGGGCTGCACCATATTGTTGTAAATATGGTGCAGCCTTGCGTTTCAGAAGTGGCGGAGGCTAACGCCGCGCTCTGCCATTTCCTTGTAAATATGCTCCTCAATTTATTTCAATTGCCTGTGTAATCATCTCCTGTTTTCCTCCTAACCCCAGGGTTGTTTTGTATTTTCTGAACTCCGTTTTGAACTTAGCCTGACCTTCTTCGCTAAAAATGCATAAAAAGTTCAGTTAAAAGTGAAAGTATAACATGTCTATACTCCAGTGTGAATGACAGGCGGCTTTGTAAATGAAACATTTGGCTACAGGCAATTCATTTGAAACAACACGTTGAAACCAAATTAAAGATAATTAAGGTGTCAGATAACAAACGGTATCACAGCGTGGCAAACCTCATTTTAATCATTTTGCTGCAGTGACTGCAGCTGGATTTTTCCACTACATATTTAAAAGGAGGAATGCAATGTTTTCCACAGCTTACATTTTTTTGGAACTATCGCTTAGCATATCAGTCTCTCGGTCTCCGGTTTCAACTCACTTTTATGCCATGCCCGCATAACCTTAATTATATGGGGGAAGTCTACACTTGTGGTGGTAGGCGCATAATCCACGTCACAAGAGGAATCCCAAAGGAGAGCTGTCAAACTTGTGGGGAAACAATGACATGTTCTATTGAGAATAACTTACAGTGATGAACTTCCTTTGCCTTTCCTGGCGTGTTGCACAAGACCATGGAATTCTACATGTCAAATTGTGTAGAGCAGTGGTTCTTAGCCTGTGAGTATGTGCCAGTGTTTTATGTCATATGTGCACATGTGTTGAAGTGGGTGTATTTGGATGCGCATGGGGGCTTGTATGTTGGTCGATATGCATGTGTGTGTATGGGTACCCGTGAGTGTTTCAATGTGCATGTTCGTGCTGGGGCCCAATTTTCTTGTATCCATTTATCTCAAGAACCCACTCTGGTCGACTGGACCTTTTTACTTGCCTAATAGCGTGGAGGGAGCAAACACAATTATCAAAGAATACCTTCCGCAATTTGACATAATTGAAGACTCGAAAGTCAATTTCTATTTCTCTCGGGATTTTATTATCAAGAAAAACATCTGCAGATACAAGCACCTTAGCACTAGGCTCAACAGGTAAATGGGTACTAATACAAATGCCACTCTACGAAGAATCCGCATACGACTGAATATAAACAAAAGTACAACTTCTAAAAGCATGAGGTAGATAACTACCAAGCTAATGTCGATATTAGGAATCATTAAACCAAAGCATTTCTGTCCCTACTCTATGCTAGATGACATCCCTGCTTACCATTCCCTTAAGACCCAAGAAATCGTGAAAATGTGTCAGAAGTGAGCTTCCTAAGAAGTCTTCACTTGGAGAGCTGGATCTAAACGCTCCTTCTAGCTCCTCGCCTATCTCTTCTCTGCTCAACCCTCGGGGCGCTGTCCCTAATACGAAACCCCAAAACACAGAACACGCCCTCCGACACCCCTCCTCAACCTGGTCTTCTTTCAGTAATTTTCCATCCTGCTCCGTCCATCTTCCATCGTCCATCAGCTTGGCCTTGAGTCCCAGACACCGTCGGCACTAGGAGTTGCGATTGGCACATTCCAATGCACTCCCATGTCTGGCTTCCTCTATAATTCAACTGTTAGACAAAGACCTTTTTACTAACGAACCAACTGTCCTTGCTTGAGGTGAGATCATGGGATGGAGAAATACTTCGCATCTTTTAACTCTACGATTTACTGCAGCCCAAAACCTCTACTAGAATAAATCACTTGCGGCCTACCGCATTCAGCTAACATAAGAAATACCAGGCCTTTCTCTTCAACGATATATGTGACTTCGGGCCTCTACTAGGTTAAACACACTACTAAATTACATCCTAACATTAACGCTTTTACTTTCACATACGTGGATAAACGACATACATGAATTAATTCAATCAGGTTACACGTTTAGTCTGGTACATTGCATTAAACAGAAACTTATCGTTATGCATTTTGCTAAATACATCCATTATACATTTTCGCGTCTCCTAACGCTTTTACATGACGATGTAGCTTACACATTTCTTAATACGTTTCGCACAGAATAACTAAAATACATTATATGCGGGTGCCAACTAACAGTGAATATGATGCACCCCTACAATTTTCAAAACCTTTAGGCGCTACATCATTAGCATGGGTCTATTCATTGTATGCGTGAGTACAGATAGGAGTTGAAATAAAGTTTATAACAACCTGAAATAACAATCAGACTGGAGTGATGCTCACCTGTGCATTTATTAGAAATTAGCTCAGTTGGTTAATGCATGTAACCTACTAGGCAAATATTTGTGTTGTTGTTTTATTGTATGTTAGAGACAAATATGTATTCTTGTGCGATAGTGACATATCTATAAATGTTCGAGAAATAAAAAAAAGAAACAGAAAAAGAGGTAAAGAAAGAGAAAGATTATGAAAAGGAGAACTCGAGAAATGAAGAACACAAGAGATAAAGAAGTCTAAAAGTGAAAGAAATAGGAAAACTCAAGGATGGATAAAGCAAGGGATTCATGCAGCAAAATGTGTGATAGAGAGGAGACAGAAAGGTAGAGAGCAAGAGAAAGAGTAGAATAGAGGAATAGAGCATGAAGAGAAAGAAATTAAACATTTGAGGGATGGAAGAGAAGAGCATGGAGAATCATTGAGGGTGTGTATGTGAGTGTGTGTGTGTGTGTTGGTGTGTGTGCGTGTGTGTGTTTGTGTGTTATATAACCACTTAACTCAATTTTCCATCTGAACTGGGTCTGCCCATCCCACATTAAAATGAGAACTGCTGAGATAGCATTATGCATGTCTATAATTTAATTTTCTTTGAAATTATTTGCATCTTTCATCTGTCTTCTCTTTGATAAAACCCGTACCTAACAGAGTGGTAGTGCTGTGTTTGCTAGAGTGTCATTCTGCTATTGAGTCTTTTGTAATCATTTTGGATGCTATTAGGATTGTTTAAGATGTATTAAGTAATGCCTTTACCTACAGGTTTGAAAAATGAGCTCTTTAACAATGCATGTTGTAGTGCAGTATTCTTGAATAAAATATGAAGAGCAAAAGTATATGATGTAGAAAGAGGGATCTCAAAAGGATTTAAATCAAAGATATGAGAGGCATCGTAGGGGCTGAAAGCAAGAAAGTATAGAAAATTAATGTGTGTGCCAGATTGAGTCAGTAAGCAAATCTTTCACTGACTGTGCAGACCAGTGTGTCAGTGAGTGTGCTAATTGAGTGAATGATCATGAAAGTGAAGACTTGAGTTTCTGAATCAGTGAAATATTTATTGAATCTATTAGTGGTTGTTTGAGTGAATATAGATGGGCGAATGTGTATGAGAGAAAATATGAACAACAAGTTTATCTTTGAGTGATTAGATAAAGAGCCTCTGTATTAATGAGTACAATTCCTAAAATCGGCAAGAACTCTGACACCACGTCAGCTCAGAAGGTCTCTATATTTTGCAGATTATAATTTTGTATTCAGCTATCAACCTGGAAACAAGAAAGGCAAGGTGGACGCCTTGTCCAGGATGGATACTGAAGGACAAAAAGTGGTCATTGAAGACCAAAAGATAATTTCTGAATTGAAGATTGTAGGGTCATTATCAGTGAAACCATAGATGAGAAAATAAGGGAGTCTCTCACTCCAGCAGAACTTCAGCAATGGGTTTTGGCAAATCCGGTCCGAGAAATCTGAAATGGTTTACTCCACCATGGTGCAGCTTTGTTTGTACCAACTACAGAATTGCAAGAACACATTTTGCATGATTATCATGATCACCCCATGGCTGGTCATAAAGGAATTAACAAAACCGAAGAATTGATTAAAAGACAATTTTGGTGGCCCAAAATGACTAAGGACATTAAACAATATGTACTAGGTTGTGGGATCTGTGCTCAGGGAAATCCAACATGGCAGTCACCTCAGGGTTTGCTTCCGCATTTGCAAATACCCCCTCATGCCTGGCACATGGTTACCATGGATCTGATTGAGGATCTACCTTCCAGTAGGGGCTACAATACGATTCTGGTTTTGGTTGATGCCTTTACCAAAATGGTTCACTTTGTTCCATTGCAAGACATCCCTATTGCTAAGGATTTGGCCACACAGTTTAGTTTACATGTGCTGAGGTTAAACAGAATCCCTAAGGTTCATATTTCTGATCGTGATACTCAGTTTCTGTCTCACTTCTGGAAGACCTTTACTAAGGGGTTGAATATAGAAATTAGATTTTCCACAAGCTACCACCCTGAGACAGATGGTCAGACGGAGAGGGAAACCAGTAGCTAGAACAGTACCTAAGACAATTTTTTGTTAGATCAGGAAGGGAACTGGTTGGATCTCCTCTGGGCAGCAGAATTTGCACACAATAACTCTCAAACCTAATGATCAGTACCAGTGACATTTCAGTCCCATCAGTTAAAGATTTAGTGCAACATTTGAGTGAAACCTATGAGGCAGCAAGAAAAAAGCTAGAAAAATCAAAAGAGATGCATAAACAACATGCAGACAGAAAGAGAAGACTAGAAGATGATTATTCAATAGGGCGTAAGGTTTGGCTTAGCACTAAGAATTTGAAACTAAATGGGAATAGGAAATTCCAACCTCGTTACATAGGTCCTTTTGAAGTTGAGAAGAAGTTAAATCCAGTGACCTATAGGTTAAAATTACCTTCACAATTGAGAATCCGCCCCGTTTTTTCATGTCTCTACTGAAGAGATCTTCACCACATCTCAGGCCAAGAACACTTCCCAAACCTATCCAAACTGAATATGGAGGCGAGTTTGAAGTTAAAAGAATCCTAGATTCTAAGTGGAAGAATAGCGAACTGTATTACTTAGTCGAATTGGAAAGGCTACGGTCCTGAGGAAAGCTCTTGGGAATCATACTCAAATCTGCATGCCCCAAGATTAGTAAAAACCTTTCATGATCAATATCCCCTTAAGGTGAAACCTGGGGAACCCCCCTTGCAGAGGAGTACTGTCAGGAACCGAGGTCAACATCCTAGAAAGACATGTCAGATTGTGGGGGCTACCTCTGCCAACTGGAGAAAAGGGTGTTTGTATACCCCTTGTTTCCATAGAAAGCAACACAATCAGTCCTGGACCATGTTGGTTAACTTACAGTCCTCTAAGATGGCTGCTAGTGAAAAGGTTAGCGCTTCAGCCTTCCGGCTGTGGGTGCGAGGTTCTGAGTACTGCTCGAGGCTTGTGCTCTCCCTCAACTGGGCGCACTTCACCGAGAACCATTGAGAGAGCAACAGTGCTTTGGCGTTCATCTGTTATAGAATAGAGCAGTTAGAGTATATTTTTTCGTCGCGCTGATTCGACGGTAGTGATAGGGTTCCGCTACTCATCTAGAGTTTTCTACATCAAGAAGAGGTTTCCAGAGTCATCCCAGGGAATTCCTGTAGAAGCAACTCCTAAGTGATTCCAGTTCCAATTCCAGCATCCCTTAGAACCAGCCCATTCCTGTCATGCAAGTACCCTCTTGGGAGAGATATAAAAAGGCAAAATATTTTATAGTTATTAAAAAAGTAGCACTTACCTAGATTATCGATTTTCTATCAGTTTATCCAGTAGTTATATGTCAGCACCCCTAAAAGAAAAAGAAAAAAGAAGAACGACGTTTTAAGAAATAAAACCATTCAGTGCAAAAGATATACTAGGCAGCAATTAGAGAACGGTTTTACTAGAAGTCTTCCTTCTACTCCTTGAAAATTTTACAACTCCTTATTACAATACTGTGGAGAAATTTGTAATCTACTACATAAGACTAAGTAAGAAGAGAGGCAATAGCCCTGCCTCTTTTGGGTACATTAATTTAGTGGTACAGAAAATATTCTAGAGAGTCTTGACGTTTGCATAGACCTTAGTAATGTGCTTATTCATTTTACAGTGTCTAAAATACATAACTGCGAAAGAAAGAAGCTAGAAGTAGCGGTTGGATAGAAGACACCATTTTCAAGAAGACGAGGCTGTCGCTTCTCCGTCCCCATCCCCTTTCCCCCCTGGGAGTCTTCATTCACTCTAGAAATACTTTTTGAGAGCATGGAGAGGGTCCCAGCGAGCCATTGTGAAAAGGGTATCTTTCTGCTCCCATGAAGTGTCTGGGAAACTTCAAGTAAGACTCTGACTCCAATGGGCAAACGTAAGGGGCACAGTGAGCAACCAGGGAGTGGCTTAGCAGTAACATTGGATGCCTTTCTAACAAGGGCTGAATCTGTTCTCACGCATGAGATACAGCTAATGGAATGGCGTCTTTCCGTGGAGTCTCTGATATCTCAGAGGCGCTCTTCCCTTGGTAGTGACTCCATGGATGGCATGTCCCTAAACTCCTCTCAATCCTTTTCCACTGTTCCTCTACCACCCGTACCTGATGCCCCCCTTTCGCCCCCACTGGAAGTAGCACCAGGGCTCATCATAGTTACTAGGGGACAGGCTGCAAAATCCCAATGTGAGATTAATAGTGAGCCACCAGTCAAAAGCAGAAGAGCTGGTAGGCTTAAAAAAAAAAAACCTTGAAAGCCGCCCAACCTGGAAAGACAAGAGGGAATGGAGAAATTGGGACTGGGCAAAGCTCTAATTCAAGTTCTACTTCTACCCCGGCACTGGCACTCAGGATTACTTGAGGACAATACTAGAAAAGGCTAGAAACCTTGTTCACCGTGATCCTGAACCCCCTGTTACTCAAGCTAACCCACATTGAAGAGAGACTCATTATCATTGAAGGTTCGGGCATAAGTAATCTCTCTACCATCCGATCCTCAGCTGCTGGCCCAAGCCTTGTATGGCTAACGGAGACAGGGGTAGGGTCAGGGGCTTCTCTGGCTACTACCACTATGGAGAACCACTCATGTCATTCAAGTAATAATAACCCAAGCAATCCTGATCCTACCTATCAACAAATCCACCACCTTACATCTAATGTCTATCCCACTAATCCGGGGGTAGATATAACTCCACAACTACATCCTAGTAATATCTCAACTAGGGCCCCTACTAATACACGGGGAAAATCCATCAGGAGACAAAGGGAAAGACAACTCCGTAAGACAGCAAAGATCCAACTAGGGGACTAATAGGGGTTTGTCTGCTTCTTCTTATGAGAGGCTGCATCTTCCTCCCGCATCTTCCCCCCCTGTAGTAATTTTGGGTAATGTTCCGACATTAGACAAGTCCTTACACTGGTTGTCCTATCATACAATCACTAGCAACATGGGGGTCCTCCACTGGCCACTCAAATCATTATGGCCAGAAGGGTAGGCTGGTTGGGTTCATCTATGAAATCCTTGGAAGGCGACTGTGTAGTAATAAACTTTAATAATCACTGTGCATCAAGAGCTATTTTAGACCAACTACATAATAATCCTCAGAAGGGCACACAGATCATAAGACTTCCCTTGGTTAATTTCTTTAGACCCCCTCGCCCTCTGCCCCATGACCCAAGAGTGTGCCTGACAGGTGGCCCGCTGAGGTCCACATTTGAAGGTAACTTGGATGTTGCGAGACCAGCCTGTTCACCAAGAAAAGATTTGCACTACTCTCTGATTTGGACAACTGTCATTGACTATTTTCTCCTTCAACTGAGAGGTTCCCTGCAAAGAACGCTCCTTCCCCTGACACTGCAATGCCCCCTAAACCAAACAAAAGTGTGATAGGTCAAAATACCCTTTTCAAAATGTCATCTTGGAACGCGGCAGGTATCTCAAATAAATTGTGTGACCCACTTTGGCACAAACCCTGGCAGGATAATGACATTTCCTGTTTTCAGGAGACATGGGAAATAGAACCTGTCTTCCTCAACGGTTTCCATTCATTCAAGACAAAGGCATCCCCATCTTTGACAGGGAGAGCCAAGGGGGGCCTTCTAACGCTAATTCCAAATACCCTGGTCCTGGAAGTTAAGAAGTTTGATGGCAGAAGCCCCTTTCTTCATCTCCTTGTCCTTAAGTTCCCCAATAATGGAATCTGGGTTCTAATAAATTACCATAGCAACAACTTCGGACCTGGCATGCACTTAGTTGTGGATGAGGTAAACAGGGCAATTGATGAGGTATCAAACACTAAAAAGAAAGTGGAGGAAATAACCATAATTTGGATGGGAGATTTTAATATTCACCTATGAAAATACAACCAAGATAATGTCTGCGGTCTGGATGATCTGGTGGGAAATCCATTCTCCATTTTTCCCATAGCATCTATGGAAATAGCCTTAATAGGACACTGTTTGCTAGAAATATGGTAATAGTTAACATCTGGAATAACCTATTGGACTCCCCTCAGAAAACTTTCACCGTGAAGCCCAGGAATCAACGATTGATTTTATAATGGTTTCCTACTCTTTTTAGATTGAGCATTCAAGACCTCTTGTATATACTTTAGTATATACTTGTATGTGTATGTACTTTGTGATCTCTGGAGATCAGCCCTAGGACTTGTCTGCTTCTGCTTAGGGACTTTTTTTCTGTTCAGCTGCCTCTATTTAACTGTCTTGATAGAAAACGACCTGTAGAGGTCAGTAAAATACCAGAATTGCTTTCTGCTTGTTCAACTGCCTCTATTTAACTGTCTTGATAGAAAATAACCAGTAAAGGTCAGTAAAATACTAGAATTTCTGCTGAGGGACTTTCTTTTTTTAATTTTTCTGGCAACTGCCTCTACTTAACTTTCTTGATAGAAAACGACCAGCAGACGTCAGTAAATTTTCCTGGAAGCTGATCACACATCTATATATTCTAGCAGAAATTCTATAAAGTCCTTTCTTTTTAAAAACTGTAACCAGTGGATTGTGATCTGTTTGCACCGTGGAATCCATTCCCCATACAAAATATTTTAATCTATTATTTGACCAGTAAACAGCTAACGACTCACTTTCAATGACTGAATAATTACACTTAAAATCTCTCAATGCTCTTGACACACAAGGAATCACCCAGTAGTATCAGTAGAGCCCCCAAACCTTTAGCACTGGCATCAGAGACAGCTTTGTTTTCACATCTAGGGATAAAGGCTTGCAGACATGGTGCATGATTAATTTCTTTTTTAACTTCAGCAAACTCTTTTTCACAATCAGTCCTCCATAAATAAATCGACCCTCTTACCCCACAGTTTCCTCATGTTGTACATTTTGCAGGCAACATCCTTCACAAATTTGCTGTGGTACTCAATCATATCCAGGAAAGATGACAATTGCTCTTTATTCATGAATGCTTTCAATGACGCCATTGTCTCAACTAATTCTGCATTTGGATGTATCCCCTGAAGTCCTATACCCCAATAATTCACTTCACTTGCTTCTAAAAAAACACATCTCTGTCTTCAAGGTTAAATCTGAATACTGAAACCTATTAAGCACCTCCCCATACCCTTTCATCATGTTCCTACACAGTTGCACATTGTATAAGCACATCATCTTAATAGAATTCCCAGGCAAGCCTTTCAATATCAATATCATGGCTCTTTGAAAAACTGCTGCAGCAGAAATTAACCCAAAGGGCTCCTTTTGCATTTACTTACTCCTTTCAGTGGTGTGATGACTTAAGGGGGGCCAGAGCGCCTCCCACAGACGCACTCTGTAACTAATTGAGTGACTTATTATAGCTTTTACATGAAAACAAATGATCTCAGGGCTCGTTTGTTTGCATCCAAAAGCTGCAATGTCACGTTGGCACCAGAAAAGAACTCCACTACATATATTATGCATGTGTCAGACATGGATTGTTACAGCCCAGCCTCTCACAGTCACAATCCATATCTGATGTTATCTGACATGCTGTGCTACCTTTGGGTATTGTAGCATGTCAGATAATGGAGTATCAGGGATTGTCAACAGTGGCGACTGCCTCGGAATGGGGTGATGGGAGGGGGGAGAAAAATAAATTAAATAAACAAACCTATCGCTGCCGCCTCTCCTCCGTTCTCACTCAGCAATGCAGCAGGAATGGAAGCACCCAGGCTCCTGGACTCTACCAGTCAATCACGACCAGAGTCGTGATTGGTCTGAGCCACAGGTTTGGCCACTCAAGCAGTGCCTGGGAGCCTGGGCATGTTCTCCACCGTGCTGTGCAACTCAGCTAGGTGTAGAGAAAATGCTAAGTGTGAATGACTGTTTGGCTGACCCAAGAGGGCCGGCCAAGAAGCTGCGTAATTAGGGAGTGCAAACCACTCCTCACTGTTGAGATGAGCCCCCTCAGACCCGACCTGACTCCGAGTCGCACAAGAATAAAATAAAATGATAATAACATCTTGTTATTATATTATTATTTTTATTTTTTGCAATGGTCAGAGAGCAGTCAATCCTCGCTCTTCTGCTTTAGCAGAAGAGCCACCACTGCTTGTCAATCATGCACCTTCATGCCCTATCAGAAGTTGGAATAGAGAAAAAGACTTACCTCTGTACCTTCAACCCTATTCCAGCTTCTGGTTGGATAGAAGGTTGTTGACCTGGATCTGGTGTGGTGGGTGCTGAAGATTGGAGAGGGACTAACTAGGGAATCGTGAAGAACACAGAAGGTCATGATAAAAATGGGCTTCCTCGGGGCGTGGCTTAGGCGCCGACGGGAATGGATGCTGCTCTCGGAGGTTCCGTGAGAGCGTAGAGCAACGGAACTCCTCCGGGCATCCACCGGGACTGTGACACCGCGAGGATTGTACCTGACAGCGGCAGAATTCCTCCTGAATGCACAGGCGGCTGAGCGGAGGTGCGGGGTGAGCTCGCGCTATGTTTTTTCGGTGCTAATTATCGGCCGCGGCTCGTTGCTGAGTTGCGGCCGCTATTTTGTCCACTTATGCTCCCCCTGCATCCCGCGATGACTTTCATCTGTTTTATCTGCCTGAAAATTACTTTGGCTGCCTTGGAAGGATTATAGTTGCCTTCTTTCTCCTCATTTCACAGCAACCTTTATTTTGCTTGGTAATTTTGGATACTTTTGGCTTCTGTGGAGAGCTTTCTCATGTTTCCTCAGCTCAATGTAATCCTGGACTCCATTTTGGATTTTAGTTTGCTGCCTCTACCATTCAGTTCGCTTTCTACCATGTTTTCTGCATCTTGTTCGGTTTTGTTGCTCATTCCTATGCATAATTGATATCAGAGCATATATGGATGAAGGTTGTATTTTTGTCACGTACTAGCTGACTCTTCATTTTTCCTCAACAATTTTTCAGTGTTCTCTTCAGACGCCATTTCGGGACTTTGTGCTCATCTACCAATATTTTCACCTCTCGGATTTTTGGTAATGATGGCTCGTTCTAATCGTAGTAACGCGCAGCACATTCATGCCAGTTCCGTGCCATTAGATGAAAATATTCCATTCAGTGTTTTACAGGATAATATGGATGAAGTAACAAATGACTCTATTGGAATAAAAGGCTCATCTCCTAACAACTCTCGCCCAGGCACAAAACCTAACTCCTAAATACCTTCCACCCCAGGAAAAAGGGCAAAGACGAATCCTCCTTCTCCCACTACCACAGCTTCGTCCATTTCCATGGAGCTTCTTCTTGAAGAAATACGCTCTCTTAAACCCTACTGGGCTGAAACTAATGCTCACCTTCACAGTCTTGAGGATAGTTGGTCGCATACTGAACAGAAAGTTGCGGACCCTGAAAGGAAAATATCCTCAGTGCAGGTACTCTCTGACCAGGTGCCGGGAATGCAAAAGGAAATACAATCTCTTAAGCAACAGGTTGAACATTTTGAAAATCGCAATCGACGTAATAACCTACATATTTATGGCCTTGTGGAAGGTCGTGAAGGTACTAACCCTATATCCTTCTTTCAATCCTTCCTGCCAACACTCCTTGGTCTTCCAACTTCTCCTCCGTTAAACATTCAGCGAGCTCACCGTTTGGGTCAACTCTCCCGTTCTACCAATTTCTCTTCATCTTCGACGAAGCCTAGGGGTGTTATTTTGTACTTCCTAGAGACTACTTCAAGAGACGCACTTGTCTGATACTGAATCATCTAAATTGAAACGAGGTTGGGTTGGTAATGTTCTTTCTTCTCCAGCCCTTGGTAAAAAAAATGGAGTATCTATTTTATTCCATAAAAAGTATCAGGTCTCAGTTATTCATCAAGAATGTGATTTGGAAGGTCGTTGGATAATAATCAAGATACTCATAAATCAAATTCCTTTAGTCCTTTTTAACACCTATGCCCCAGTTACTGTTGATAATTCTTTCTGGACTCAAATTTCTGAGAAACTTCTCTTGCTGGATGATGAATATATTATTTTTCGAGGGATTGCAATCAGGTTTTTGATCCCATATTAGATAGACACTCTTCTGTTAGATTTTCTAATTCTAAGATGCATTCCCAATTTACTTCTGCTATACAACGCAAATCCTTGGTTGATATTTGGAGACTTTGTAACCCTGATACTCGAGAATACAGCTTTTACTCTCCCGCTCATCATTCTCAATCCTGAATAGATTACCTCTTTTTTAGTAAATCCTTATCCCAACAAGTTTCTCACTCTGAAATTGGATCCATTCTAATTTCGGACCATGCTCCAGTTTTTGTTGATTTTGATTTGTTACCTTCAACTCTGCATACACGCAGATGGCGATTCAACAATACTCTGTTGCCTGATCCCAACTTTACAAGCCAGTTCAACTCGTTTGCCTCCGAATTCTTTTTCCTTAATTCTGTTCCAAACTTTTCCCCAATTATGATTTGGGATTCTTTTAAAGCAACGGCCAGAGGATTTATTATAAATTTTGTATCCCGCAAAAAGAAATCTTTTGAAGCTAAAACTTCTCAAATGCTTAAAGAAATTAAACAACTTGAATACAATTATTATCATTCAAACTCTGAATCTTCATTAAAAAAACGTATTGACGCAAAATTCAAGTTTAATAAATCATCCACTGAAGCTGCTTCTTCCTATCTTTTAAAGAGCAGTGCCCATTATTATGGAGGTCAAAATAAAATGGGGAAGTTACTGGCAAACTATTTGAAAGTACGACGTGATCGGACTAAAATAGAATCCATAAGGAACAATACTGGTATCTCCTTATTTAAGGATAATGACATTTTAAACGAATTTGTTTCTTTTTATAAGAATGTATATACTCCTGAACAACAACCGACTTTAACTAATCTTTCTCCCTATTTTGAGTCTATTGAACATCTTCCATCTCATGACACTGACTTTTCCTCTTTAGAATTGGATATCACTCTTTCTGAAATTACTCATGCAATATCAGTACTAAAAAGGGGAAAAGCTCCAGGTCCAGACGGATTTACGATTGAATTGTATGCGCAATTTGCTAATTTACTTCTTCCACATCTTCTTTTACTTTTCAATTCCTTTATTACAAATGGCGCTTCTTCTGGTACATTTCAGGAAGCCTTAATCTGCTTAATTCCCAAGGATAGCAAAGATCCTGCTCTTTGTAAAAATTACCGCCCGATTTCCCTAGTCAATCTTGATTATAAAATTTTTGCTAAAATTCTTGCTCTCCGCCTCGACCCCATCTTACCTAATTTGATTGGACCCGAGCAAGCCGGTTTCGTAAAAGGTCGTCTATCCTCCGATAACTCTAGAGTCTTTTTTAACATCCTTAGTAAAGCTCCTTCTCTTGAGTATCCTATCGCTGCCATAGCGCTGGATGCAGAGAAAGCATTTGACAGGATTGGATGGGATTTTATGTTCCAAGCTCTTAAATGGATAGGGCTTCCTTCTAAATTAATATCCTTTATTGTATTCGGGTCCTAGAGCTTCTATTTTTGTTAACGGTAAAATCTCAGACTATTTTCCTCTTCTGAGAGGAGTACGTCAGGGTTGTCCCCTCTCTCCCCTTTTATTTATAATTGCTTTAGAACCCTTCTTAACCAAAATTAGGCAAGATGCTCGAATTACCGGTTTCCAGCTTGATACCTCCCATGTTAAAATGTCTGTGTATGCGGATGATATTCTTTTATATTGTTCTAATCCTTCTACATCCATTCCGTCTTTTTTACAACAGGTTGATACATTTTCCCACTTATTCGGCTATCGGCTTAACTCAGACAAATGTGAAGTTCTTCCTTTAAATGTGCTTTGCATTAAGCAAGATTTTATTTCTACTGGTTTCTCTTGGCGAACCTCTAAGATAAAATCCCTAGACCTGTGGTTTTCTTCAAACATACCGGAAACACTCAAATTAAATTTTGATCACATAATTAAAATTCTATCTGATTCTATCAATCGTTGGCATCCACTTTTTCTCTCTTGGTGGGGACGACTAGATTCCATTAAAATGATGCTCTCTCCCATAGTGTTATATATTATTTCCATGATTCCTGTACATATCCCTGGATTTTACTTTAAAAAAATTGATACTCTTCTAATGAAATTTCTTTGGAAAAACAAACCTCCTCGAATAGCTTTGTCCTCTCTAAAGAAGGTCAAATCATCTGGCGGCCCTAAATTTCCTGATTTCAAACAATATCACTATGCGTTTTCATTAAAACAATCCTTCTGTAAAGCTCAATATGATCGTTTATATCCTTCGCTCTGCCAATATCTTCTTTCTTTACCGACTACATCTTCCCCTTCCTGCAGTTGCTCCAGGCTTTATCCCTTACTATCCAGTTCTTCTTCAGCCTCTGCTCTCTATAATTGCCTGTCTCTTTCCTCTGATAGGAGCAAAACAAAAGTTGAATTGGCTTGGGAGAAAGATTTTCTTGAATGCTGGACAATCCCTCTTTGGGATAAGCTGTGGCTCAAAATTCATAAAACTCCTTCACTACAGATGCCTCTCCAACCTGTTGGTCATGCTCTGCCACAAATGCTGACTTACTACATATGCTTTTTTATTGCACTTCTGTTAACCGTTTTTGGCAATTAGTTTGGTCTCAAATTAACAAAATTTTTTAAAAAAACATTCCTTTTTCCCCCACTAATATCTTTCTAGGCTCTCTTTCACCACTCTGGCCCCAGTCGCCTTCCAATTTTAAGTTGATAGATTTGTTATTGGCGATAGCTCTTCACTTAATAACTTCTAACTGGAAACAAGCCGATAAAGTTACCTTTAGAGCATGGTGGAATGCACTTTGCTTTCACCACAGACCAATTTCAATGCCCGTGTCTCTGTATCTATCAAAGGAGACCTTTTATGGCTACCTATCTCCACATATTTAACTTACATCGCCTCACAAAACGCTCCGATGGTTCAAACCTCTGATGAAGTTTGGAAACCTCCATGATATTCTGGTTGTCTTTTGACTAACTTAACAAATATTTTTATTGCTATTCCCTTTGATATTTTCTCTTATTGCAACTTGATTAACAACATTGTCTTTTTTTTTCATTTACAGGAATTAATCATGTATACTGTTTTTCTTGAAGTTTATAATAGTGTTACAGTCATAAAAGTTTTTTCTTCCCCTTGCTCCTCCCTTTCCTTTACCCTCTCCCTCCCCCCTTTCTTTTCCCTTTTTATTGCTTCATTGAATTGTTTTTATTGCTTCTCATTATCATTTCCATGTATTATATCTTATGTACTTTCTGTTTTCTTGCCTTGTATTACATTGGAATTTTGATGAATAAACTTACTGTTAAAACTTTTTTTAAAAATGGGCTTCCTCACGTAAGCTTTGTGATCAGCAGCCTTTCAAATTTGGTGTGAGTTTTTGTGTTTGTCTGAGCACTTGGGACTGTGCATGCTTGTGTGTTTGTATGCATGTCCGCAACTGCGTGGATATGTCTGTCTTTCCATGCATGCATGTGTCCTGTATACATTACATGCATCGTAATATGAAACTTACCTCCACTCAACCTTTTTAACATATCAGGAAGAAACAACACTTATTGCTACAGCAGTTTTGCTAAGACCTGTTTTTTTTTCTCAAAATTCGGATTTAAATTTCTACTTATGGGACAGATTCACAAAAAATGTAGGGGCATATTATCAAGACAGGCGATAAAATTATCGCCGCTTTAACGGCAGAAAACTGCCGATAAAACGGCGTTAATTTTATCGCCTGGCTTGATAATATGCCCCTAAGTCTTTTTAAAAAGTACACGGTATTCATGTGCCTACTGCATTGGAGACACATGCTTAAAAACTACCAGTGTACTGTACAAAATGTCTACATTATCCACAGCTAGGATTGGAAAGTATTTATATTCTGTTTTTACCATGTACTTTCCCTTTTCCCATGCTGTAATTGTTTTTATGTGCGAGCGTCTGCTTAAGTGTATGCTTGTGATTGTCTGTGTGGTTCATTCCAGGAAAGAGAGTTAGCTTATAGCTATGGTGTCAGCTGCATTTGATGGAAGACATCTGTGAATTGGGTTAATGTTTCAACCAAACAGGTTTTTGGGGCACAAAATAGACGTGCCAAATGAAAATCTGAAATGTATATTGGTGCTGTCTCCATACAGCAACATGGTTGTGGAAGTAGGGGGCAGGGACACAGATGTGTTTAGCCAATACTATGATGAACGGGACTACAAAAGTAATCCAAATGGTCCATTATCGTGCAATTTTCATGCATGCATACTTTCCTGTGGATGGCACACAACTACCAATGTATGTTTAGGACCTATGTGATGCATTCTCAGTTCTCAATCACATGTAAGTCATAAATCAGCTCTGCTCCATTTTCCTAAGGCATACGGTTATGCTCCACAAGTTGGATGACAGTTGTAACGAGCTATGGCTCTAGATGTACAGTAATTGTTTGTGAGGGAACTTCTGAAATCGGCTAGATTATGTTTTGCACTTTCAAATTGTGGGCTGTACCTGTGGCTTTGGGAGAGTTCATTCATGTAGCAAGCAATGAAGGGAATGCATAATATGGTTCATTGAATAATTAATTAATTTACTGGAACAATGAGCTGTTTGATATAGGTGAAATTGTTTAATGGATGCACAATGTTTTGAACTGTCAATGGGAAATGATTCTGCGGCATCAGTAACTGTATAAGTAATAGATTTTATACAAGTCCAAAGTCATCATTCAGTTACTACTCAAATCGAAGGGAGTGTGTAGGTAAGCCATAGTGAGTATCCTAACACCTATGAACAATCGTTTTACCACTGTTGTGGGAGTACATGGGGCTTAGTGGCAATTACTGCAGACTTTGAAACATGAGGATCCAGTTTTAAGTCAGTTGCCTTGCCTCAACGTTCCTTGGTTCTTCGTAAAACAATCTCCGTTCTTGAATACCATCGTACCAAGTTTATGCTATAAAAACTGCAAGTAAAACCTGCAGGCCTGTTGATAGAACACACTCTGGGAAATGTGCATTGAGTATTTCTATTGCTCTTCCTTTTCTCTCAAACTGATTAGTGTGGCACTCCAAAGTAGCGCTCTGTGTAGATATTAGGCGCACAGAATGGGTACGACCTAATGCAATGACACATGAAAACTACTAGGACAATGTAATCTCTAAGGGGTATATTCACAAGAACGTGTACTAAACATCTCCAAAAAATGTTAACACAACTTCACACATAGTAGCCTATCGTGGGAAAATAACCGCGTGTCAACGTGGAATTCACAACAAGGCGGTACCATGCGATAGTCCGCCAAAAACGCGGCCAATATCCACGATACAAACACCTCGACGGAAATAAAAACACAAATCTCAACACAAAAAAACATGTGAAGGGCCCAAACATGATAAGAAAACAGTGACAACCAGCGAGAGGCCAGCAATACCCACAGGTAATGCAGGAAAAAGCACAAGAATAGCATTCGGAAAATGGCACTAAAAAACGACATCAACTGCGGGGTACCATGGATGCACCCTGACCGACTGCAGAGGACAACATGAACCCCACAATCCCCAAGGAGGAACACCCAGGAATACAGGGCCCGTGGAAGGCCAATGAGAAGAAGAAGAGGAAGGCAGGGTACAGTCGCCAGGAAAACCCGATTATTGCCATGGATGAGCCAGAACACCACCACCAACTGCATGTCACCTCCAACGTGTCATTGGCAACAAAGAGGCAAAGATGGCACACCACCTCGGACCATGTGAATGCTGTTGCATGGCAGAGGAGGACAATGGAAGAGCACAAGAGGCCCTGGACTGATCTGAATGGCAAAACCAAGCAGAAACTCGCAGCCAACACAAAATCAGCAACGCACCCCGTAGGAGGGGGGCCAGCTGAACACCAGGAGCTGAATGACATGGAGAATATGAAGGCCACAGTCACCAGTCAGGAGACGGTGACAGGAGTCGGGGATCCAGACACTGTCCAACATGACCCGACACCACATCAACAGGGTGCGCACCGACCAGGGAGTGGGTGGACGGGGGAGATGGGCCCAATGGCACACATGCACAATTAAGCAGAGCACACTGCACATCTACAATGACTCAGGATCATGTCCCTGATCCCACGGGAACACTTTAGCACACACACAAACACCAAAGAGTCCCACGTACACCATTTGCCCAAAGGGGCACCCACACAACACATCAACACACACACAATCAACACATGCACATGTGTGAAACACAGCAAACATGCATATACCTCAGCCACATTGACAATGCAAGGGACACCACATGACGAGTAGCATGGCTGCAGTCCAATCACCATGACAATCTACATTGCACGACACTGAGGTGGCTGAGTGCAGACCACAACCGAAAAGGAGCAGGTCACAATCGGGCACAACCACCTGCACAAACAACCCCTGATGTCAACGGCGCATCTGTGGACAAACCATGCCCAAGGGTCACAACTCAACAAAGAGCACAAGTTACCCAAGTCTGCAACACCTCAGCACCGTGGAAGCACAGAACTGACAGGCACACCGCATGAAAGGGACCAGTGGCAGACAAATCAGAGTTGCAGAAGCAAATCACCCACCGTGGAGAATACACACATAAGTATAAGTGCATCTCGACATTGACAACATCCCTGTACAAACAGCAACACCTCCAAAATGGAACACCGGACACAACTAGTGCCGCAAATGTGCACAACATGGCTAATGACAACTGGCACAGTCGGAAACTGTGACATGACAATGTACAAGTACAACCTGTAACCTGCAAATATGTTTTATTCACACATGCTGTGCTTATGGACATTAGGTACTGTCCCATGATTGCCAGGGACGGCCACATTGTCACGTGCTCATGAGAAGTAATTGTCAATTATGGTGTTCTATGGGCCATTCCTGCCGCAGCTGCAGTGGGATATGGGCCACCTGCCCCATCGTCCCCATCATCGTCCGGTACTTCTGGAACTGGGATCCATGGGGCATTGGTGCGTACACAGATGTTGTGCAACACACAACATCAAACGATCATCTTGCACACGATGTCCGGGCTGTACAGGAGCTTTCCACCTGTGCCGTCCAGGCAGCTGAAACGTGACTTCAACACACCAAATGTGCGTTCAACGATGCCCCTGGTGCGTATGTGGGCCGCATTGTACTGCCTTTGGGTGGGTGTGTTCGGGTCTCGGAGGGGTGTCATCATCCAAGGGCAGAGTGCATATCCTTGATCACCTGTGACAGTGCAGGGAGAAGAGAGTCAATACTTGGTTTGGCAGGATGTGATGGCAGGCCGACTAATCCAGTGATGCCTGTGCTGGCTGTGTGTGGGGTCAGTGTAAGCCAGCCCTCAGTGAGTAGCTGGTGCTGCCAACAACTCCAACAGTCATCAGGCACACAGAAATACAATGTCAGAACAGCAAGGGGGATGACTTGAGTCTCGGAGGGTTAGTGGCCCCGGATGCACATCGGCTGGCACGGGCCCACCGCCACGCGACACTGACCTGTGGGAGACTGGGAAAGGGTCATGAGGGCAGAGCAGGGTCTCGTATGTGTCATAGGTGCCTTCCACGGAGTGTCATTGGGAAAATGGGAGGTCTACTCCCAGGGCATGATGCAGACGGCACATGCTAGCTGTGTCTGGCAACATGGTGGATATGAATGCCACAGACTAATGCCAGACACCAAGTCTGTACCTGCCTGTTGCTGATGACAACCCCCAGGCCACAGGCTCAGACACCAACGATGTTCTGCCGGAGGCTGATGGTCACTCACGGCACACAGGGTTAGTGGCACCACGTGTCGCAGGCTTGTATTGAACAGGGTTAGTGGCACCATGTGTCACAGACTTGCGTTGAACAGGGTTACTGGCACCACGTGTCACAGGCTTGCGTTGAACAGGTTAAGTGGCACCACATGTCACAGGCCTGCGATATGGAATTATGCCTCACTGATCAAAGGGAGTCTGGTGCTGTGGCTGCTGCCACGGACTCAGGGTCACTGCCATTCAGGACTCAGGACACAGTTCCACATGTGGGACCTACTGGTACGAAGAGGATGCGGGCCAGTGTTGTGGGTGCCAGCAATGGTCTGCGGAGGGTGCAGAGGTCACGGGACTGGGGCTTGGAACTTGCCCCGGCATGTGGTGGGCCCTCTTTGACACACAACGTTGTCGGCAGGTGAGCAGTGTGGCCTTGGGGCGCTGTAGCGAGCAGGCCTGGTCTGGGTATCAGCATCTGAGGGTGCAGCAGGCGCACAGGATCGCAGGCCCGCTGCTCATGGTGTCGGCCTTGTGGTGGGCTGCGAGGCACCACCCTGTCAGTGATGATGGCCTTTCTGGGAGTGAACCACGCTCTGTGCCACCGGGTTTTTGTCCACACCCCTGCGCAGCCCTGGCGTACTCAGGGCCAACCCACTACGCTCACGCACTCAAGGGGGAATGCAGCGAGTGACATTTCTGCTGTCTGACCCACAGTCTGGGGTGACTTGGTTAAGTCCACTGTTCACTACTCTCCAGTCACAGGCAGTTGTGGTCTGCATGGACATATCTGTGGTTTGCATACCCATGTCTGTCCTGTACATCCACGCCTCACTTATCGTTGTGTACATTCCCATTCACGGGTCACTTGCATCCTTCGCACATGGCAGCATTCCGCATCTACACATGTTCAGCTGTTGAGTGGCTGTGGTGCCATGATATAGCTGTATTGTGGGCAGGGGTAGCCCAGGATCACCATGGAGTAGTGTTGTTGTGTCTGGTAGGTGGGAATGTTGATCGACATGTTGTATGTGGTTTGGTCACGTGTGCATTCCTGTAGTTGTGCATTGTGTGATGGTGGCTTTGAGGTGTGTGGTGTGTTGATTTGGCACTTACCAACGAGCAGTCCAGTTCCATATGTGCCATCCTGGAAGCGCTGGTTGATGATGGACTGTCGGAAGATGTAGGAATCATGCACACTGCCAGGGTAGATTGTGACGACATTGATGAACATTCCCCGATGGTCCACTATTGCCTGCACATTGATTGAATGCATGTGCTTTCTGTTGCAGTAGTGGTGTGCAGTATCTGCAGGGGGCACAATTGGGACATGTGTGCAGTCTATTGCCCCCAACACGGCCGGGAATCCAGCTATGGTGTAGAAGCCTTGCTTGGTCTCCTGCTGTTCCTGCGCAGTGTGGGGGAAGTGAAGGTACTGGAGTATGAAGCTGAGGACAGCATCCAGGACAGGTCTGATACACTTTGATAAGGCTGGCTGTGAGACCCCTCCGACTCTGGCAGTTGTTGGTTGGAAGGTACCTGAGGTCAACAGTTGTAGCACAGCCAGCAGTTTTGTCTGCGGAGGAATGTTGATTCTCCGCTGTGTTGGGACCAACAACCTGAGTCAACCTGTGGCCGATGTGGGTCATGATGTGATGATGGTTGTCCTTTTGAGCTTGTAGTGGGCAATGACTTCCTCAGGCGTTAGGTCTGTGAGACTGGTGCATTTTCGGTAGGTCAGCTGTCTTACTCTGCGCTGCCTCTGTGGTGGTCTGGGGGGGCGAGTCCGGGTCCGGGGGGTTGTGGCAGTCCTGGGGGTGGTGGCAGTGGGTGTTGTGGGCCTGATCTGCATGATGAGTAGCTCCATGGCGTTGTTTGTTCTTTGGGTGTGGCTGTGTGCGGGGCTCCGCTGCCTACTGCAGGTAGTCATCCGGCTTTACACCTGCAGGAGGCAGGTGTTTAAATACCTGCTGCTACCGCGGCTTATTGCGTGGTTTTGACTCACATCGCAGATCTGGCAGTTGGTTGTGAAAATGGTGTTGTGTTTTTTCCATGTGTTTTTGCACAGGAACGCCTACTCTGCATCTCATTAGGGTTAGTTGGTGGTGTCTACCGTGGAGATACATTTTGGGGCAGTTATCACAGGAATACTGGCGTTGTCTGCAGTTTGCACCAGCTTGTGAATGGGATGTTAATTCTATCTCTACTTTTGATGCGTTAAGGTGGTGATAAATCAGAGATAAGTCCTTGTAAATATCCCCCTTTATGTTTATAACTTTTAAAACACCCCATGTTATGGTCATGTGGATATTGCAGGGAACTGATAATGTCTGCATCAACGGGGAAAATGCATTTCACATCATGTTCTTTGCTGGTATTTTAGAGCTTTTACATTGAACTTTTAGGCAACATACTAACTAATCTCTGTAAAATGAAAGGCTTATATCATGGAAACACTCTCAGACACCATGTACGAGAAATGGAGCAGTGGCGGCTTGTCCATATGGGCTGCCAGAGTGCCGTCTCTCAGCCTTGCTATGCAACTAATTGAGTGACTTATTACAGCTTTAACATGAACTCAAATGATCTCAGGGCTCGTTTGTTTGCATATAAAAGCTGCAATGTTACATCCACACCAGAAGAAGACTTTGCTAAATTTGTTGCACATGTGTCAGACGTGGGCTGTCCCAGTACACATTTGCCATTGGAGCACCCAGGCTTTTCAATCATGCATCCCTTTTCTCTATTAGAAGTCGTAATAGTGAAAAGGGCCTACCTCGGTACCTTCAATAGTATTCCAGCTTTTGATTGGGTAGAAGCTCATGGACCTGCTGTGGTGTGGTGCTTACTGAGAAATGGAGACAGGACTCAGGATTCGAGAAGAACCCAGGAGGTCATGTTGAAAAGGTCAGCCTCAGGTAAGCTTTGTTTTCAGCGGGCTTTCTAATTTGGTGTGCATTTCCCTGTTGGTCTGAGGACTTGGGACTGTGCTTTGTGTGTTTGTATGCATGCCCACAACTGCATGGATATGTCTGTCTTTATATGCATGCCTGGAGCCTAGGACTAGGTGCATATGTGTGTTTGTAATATTTTCTCGCTTCTAACATGAGAGCAGTGTAATTCATTGTTTTAGATGCCCTGTTTGAATTCACCTTTTACAACCATTTTGTTAAAAACTGTCTTCACCTTGTGTACCTTCTTAGTGGCACTATGAAACTATAATCAGCACACAAATTCTATTCAAGAATCACAAGGCTTCTATAAATATCGAAACTGCATGCTGTATATTTCTTCTGTATCTCTTTGGGTAAGCATGAGTAACCAAACAAAAATGTTTCTAGATCTGTTACCACAATTTCCTTTGGGACTCAGGGATGTCATGTTCTGAGGTTGCACAATCCATTTGTTACCTTGTCAGGATAAGGGTACAGATGGAGCACTGTGCTCTAGCAGGGTTAAGGCCAACATATTTGGATGGTGTGTGTGGAGTCAATCTCATACAGTTCTGATGTTTATATTGTCCAATAAAAACACAGATTTTGCTGATAAAGTAGAAGCAGTACAAGTCCAAATTGGTACCTTTCTAGAATCGTACTGAACCTTGGGAGATAATGTAGATCTAATTTCCTAATGGCAGTTTTGTATTCATCAAGATTTCTAGGGTCCAACCTAGCTAACTCTTCTAGATTTCCCAAGACTTCCTGTCGTGCCGCGCCCAGACAGTGTAACAACAGCGCATGTCTTCTGTCCAAACTTAAGTTTGTGCCACAAACTTGTGCATAATTGCCAAAAATCTTCTATTTATTTAATTTGAGAATGGATTGCCCTGAGGAAGGTGAAAAGTAGAGGGGCACTCTAACAATCTGCATGCTGCCACAAACAATAGACAAACCTCACAAGCAAAACAACCGCAACAATGAAATAAGAGGATAGTAGATTTCCAGCACTGGAAATTCCTCAAATAAATTCCTTTGGTTCTTTGTTTTACAGGCTTTAATTTATGCAGCACCCCCCTACAATATGTACAGACACTTCCCAGCAATTTGTACCTTTTTTACCAATGCTGATAAATGGCATTGTCTCCAAACATTATCATCAGCTGAACAACCAATCAAGGAGGCTGAAACCCTCTCCCAATTGTGACAAATATACTTCTCTGGAGCACCTTCATTTAACTATTTATCAGCCTCTTATCCACATTCGTCCTTTGTCCCATAGGAATTATTCCACTATGAAATTTAAGTGACTTCCCTTTCAAAAATGGGTACTGTGTCACCTTGAAGTTCTTCCTCAACACTCGATCCTTTTTTAAAGGAAATAGAGCACATCACATCTGAACTAGGTTCACTTTCCAAGGCAATTGTCTTACTGGAAATTCCTATTCTCTTTGAGCTACAAGCTTGACCAGCCTAAATTTGGAGCCCGAGAAATGTCCTAGCTATAGTGAAGGATACTTTTAATTCTATTAATGGTGTAGAGGCAAGGATTATGCATATATTTCTTCACTTTTTATTAAGAGCAGTTTCAAAGTTAAACAAAAAAAGACACTGCCATATTACAACTCCCATGAGTCCTTGGGAAGTGACCATGACAACCATTAACCATAAGCAGTATAGTCCATCAATGCAGTATATATATTCTTTGCTTCAGGAAGGTAAGTCATGCTGCTTCACTCCGTTTTGGAATCAGAATACAAATAAACAAACCAAGTAAGTTAATTTACCGAGTGGAACAAGTTTTTACAAATACAAGACTATTATTCATGTATAAAAAACAAAGGGGCTAGCTAACCAAGCAATTGATAATTCAGAGCAAGTGAAAACTGCAATCAATACAATACCATTTAGGTACATATTAATATGTAACAAAATCCGTACGAGAACACAAACAGAGGAAAACCTCATCAAAACCAAATACTACATGTTACTCATAGTTGGTAATATCCAACCAACAATAGTCAGGAAAAAAACATATATAACTCCTGTAATCCAGTCCAGTGGTAGGGTAGCATATTCCCAAAATGCTCCCGGTGGGATAATCCTCATCTCTGCGGCTTTAATAGAATTAAAGGTTTCCTTCTCTATAGCTAAGAAATTTCTCATTCTTTGTCAGAACCGAAGGCGTGGATTATGCATGTTTAAAGCTTGTTTACCACCAAGGATGCAGCCTCATAAATTGGTTTAAAGTAAAAACCTTTTAAAGGTGGATTCTGATAACCAATCTGCTGCATTCATAATGTCCTCTAATCTACCGCCAACTCAACGTCTTTTGGAGGACATCGCCCCCTAGCTGAGTGAGCTCCGCAGCGATGAATTTCTACACCGGCCTCTGCCATAACCCATAAGGCCTCTTACCACACAAAGTTTAGGAGCAGCTTTAAAAGAAGGGTAAGTTACCAATCTGGTATGTGTCTTGGTCCTCCTATAAATGGAAAATGTCACCCCGCCAAGATAAATACGCGTGCTGTTATGTCAAAGGCTCTAATATTAGATACTCTTTTGCATGAAATGAAACAGAGTAGCATGGGCAGCTTCACTGAAATCTCCTTCCTAGGCAGATATTGGTTGTCCGGCCAACTTGCCAAAAGACACAGCACAAGGTTCACATCCTACAAGCCAAGAATATCTAGGCTCTGGGGGATGAGAGATTGTGATAACCTTTAGTAATTTACACATCCATGGATGCTTCCCCACTTGGGTGTTGGTAATGGACATGTGCCCTGCTGAAATCGCTGAGAAGAAAAAAATGTGCAATAAGCTAGGCCCAAGCCCACCAGTTCCGCAAGATAAATCAAGATATCTGTAATTTGCACCCCCAGGGGATCCAGGTGTCTCTCCACACACCAATGAACCCATTGTTTCCAAGACGATTTGAACTGCTTGGTGGTTCCCGATGACTCTTTCAGCCTCATCCGAACATCTGCCGTCTTCCCATCGTCACCTGAAATCTTCCCCGCCATGAGCTGCAGGTGGCCTTATAATACCAAAGGATATAGACAGCTATTGGGGTCCCAAAGGATCCCGGGAAATGATGGAAGCTATATTGGGTTCATCCATGAAAGTTCCAGAAGGTAGAGGAACCAACCTTGGGATTTCCAGACCGCTTTCACCAGAATCAAAGACACCCTTTGATGTCGGACTTGAGCCGCCATTCTGGAGATCAGAAGAAATGGCGGGCATGCATAAGCCGGCCCGTCGTCCAATCCTGCAGGAAAGTGTCCACCGCTGAGGGTCCTGGATCCAGCCTCCAACTGTCAAACTGAGGGAGCTTTACATTCAGTCTGGAAGCAAACAGATCTATGGAGCAGGAACCCCACCGGTCCATCAATGCCCAGAAGATCACCGGATCCAACTGCCAATTGCCAGATTCTGTGAAATGCCTGGAATTCCAGTCCGCAAATGAATACAGAGACCCTGGAAGGTACTCCGCCATCACTGAAATCGACATTGGAGGCAATAGTGCCAGAAGTATTTGCCCATCTCCGCTAGTGCTCTTTTTCTGGTACCTCCCAGTCAATTGATGTACTGGACCGCTGTCGTATTGTCCATCCTCAATAGCACACAGCAGTAGACTCTGTCCCTCATCAATGAACGTACTGCAAAGGATCCCGCCAGGAGCTCCAGGCAGTTGAAGTGCAAAGCTCAGTTCCTCCTCTGTCCATCACCCCCCATGGAGACAGCTCACATCTGGCTCCCCAGCCCAGTCGGCTGGCATCGGACTCTATCACCAGTTTCAAGGGGGATCCGAAGATCGCCCTCCCATTCCAAGCTTCCATATGGTACTTGCACCACTGCAGTTCCGTCCTGGCCTCGTCCATCAGAGCAATCAGTTCTGAGTATGTGACAATCTTCCGAAGATGCGCCACTTTCAATACCTGTAATTCTCAGCAGTGGAGCAGGTTCGGGAAGATGGCTCGGATTAAAGAAGACAATAAGCCAACAATCCTGAACAGTTGTCTGAGGGAGATTCTGTTTCTTGTTCAACTCCTTCTTAATCTTCAATATCTTTTCCTCTGGGAGACTGAGAGTAGCTGAAGTGGAATCTATGAGAAATCCCAGGAATACCATGCTCTGTGATGGGGTCAACTCTGATTTCTGAGCATTGATCATGAACTCCAACTCCTGCAGAAGTTTAATGTTCATGGTCAAGTGAGTCACCGGCTGGGTGCACGACTGGTCCATCAGGAGTATATCATCTAGATAGATGACCAATCGTGTGTCCTTTGTTCTGAGAACCTCCACCACTGGGTTGAGGGGCTTCGTGAAGCACCATGAAACTCGAACAGCTGGTCCCTCCCAGAAAATTGCAGGAACTGTCGGTGAGGAGAAAAAATGGGGACCAGTCGTTCTGTAGCAATAGGTCTCTCAGGAGATGGATGCCCTCCATTTTGAAGGGGCGATATACCAACCAATCTTTGAAGATCCTTGGATATATAGGGGTGTGGCGCCATGGCCAGGGCGACTGCCTCCGGAATCTGGGGATCACGGTTCGATTCCCGGAGCCGGCAGCAGATTAGCCCAGCACCATGTGACTCTGGGCAATAGCTTGCTTAATCTTCCCGACGGCCCCCAGCGCCTAGAGACCCTTACGGGTGATTGTTCGCGCTTTACAAAAATGTGGATTATTATATATGACCGGTCAGAAACCTTTGTCTTTATTTTCTACCAGAAAGAGGTTGCTAAGGAAACCCAGAGGGTGAGGGACCAACCTCAGAATGACTCCATTGGAGGGTAGCTCCTGCACCTCAGAGTCGATCATCGCCATATCTGTCTCTGAAAAAAACAAAGGGCATGATCTGGGTGACTGGACTGGAGTTCCGTGGAACTCTATGTGGAAGCCCTTTACCATTTCCAAAACCCTCAGGTCCATCGTGATCACCTCCCACTTGTGTGAAACCAATTGCAGTCTCCCCGCTAGTTTGTGAGGGAAAGAAAGGATACTGCTTTCTGTTAAAGCCTCTGGGACGCCTGACTCTTCCGGCCCCGGCAAAAACATTCCAAGGAAATATCTTTTGATGGAGGTCTGCACTTTATAAAGCGTTGAAAAGGTGGACACAAATTTATCCAGCTCCTTCACGAAAGGCTTCCCAAACAAACTGCCCTTCGCTTTTGCCCCTGCCTCAGATGAGGAGAGTTCCCCCAGGTTCTGGTCAACTTTTAGAAGAAGGGAGCATCTCCTTTCTGCCGACAGGGAGCAATTGGCTTTGCCTGAAAGGCACATCACCCTTTGCGCGCACCCGACCACAATATCTGTGGGCAAGGGTTTCCCTGACTGTCTGGAGCATTCAATCAGTTCAACAATTTTCTTTATGGGGCCTACCACATCAAGTAATTTGTACTTACACGCCCTCCTGGAGCGGTCTATGCCATTCTTAGCAAAGAATTTGCACAACTTGGGGTCAATGTTAGGGGTGGCTGCCACCTTCCACTCTAAGGACGATCTAGCGCACTCCCCTCAAAAGTACAAACTTCCTTGTCCAGGGATTGACATATTTTTCGAGCAACATACTCCACCACCTTCTTGTCTGGGAGCCACTCTGAGGATCCCTGATAGTATATACCCGCTGGCTCGAAAATCTCAGCTGAGGTGGAGTCTCCTCCAAAGGAGCCAGAGTTCATCGTACCGGGATGCCGAGGCCTTCCTAAGTCCTCCTTGTCTGAGAATCCATCCTCATCCATAACATCCTCCCCCAGATTTGGGAACCCCTCATCAGAATCAGAATTTGGTGCGACAGTGTCACCTGTAGTCCTGAGCCAGTCTTCCTCCCAGTAGGGAGCATTCTTTAATGTGCACACACTCTTAAGGAAGTCATCCACTAAGCGGTTGAAACCTTCCAGGTGCCCCATGCTACATTTATGGGCCTCTAGAGAGGTAAATGCAAATACACCGCTAGTTCCTGCTCCTGTGTCCACAATGATCCTGGAAGCCTCAGAGACCTGGGACATCAATTTATCCACACTTTTTTGCAGGGGTGCCAATGTCTTAGAAATTGTCTGCGAAAGCAGCATGTCCACTCCTGCAGGAAGTTGGTGCTGTGGGGCCATTCCTCTTCAGAGGCTAAATCAGGTGAATACTCATGATCCCCAAAAGGATCCATATATATAGAGGGTGAGAGCACTAAAACAATGAAATCCCCCTGGGAAAAATATCAGGGATAGCCCCCTCACAGGTGCTCTAATGGAGGAAAGAACCCAGGTCTCAATAATCTCCAGGTTTGCCTAAATGCTGCATGTCTTACTACACTTGAGGTGTCTTGCGAGGGTTGGTGGGGGGGCCAGGCAGCGATGCAGCCGCAGAAATGCCCACCTCTACTTCCTAGCACGTGTCACGAGTCTGGAGAGCACTTCTAAAGCACAGCACTCAGCCTCACAGATCGTGATGCGTCCAACAGGCTGCAAACTGCACGAAACAGGGCCCCTGCAGACCTGGGGTGTGTCAAAATGATTTGCTCAGGCTGGAGCCTGCCGCGTGTCTTGTCAATCTCATGTCAGTGCACACTCAGCAATTATGTTAATCCAGTCTAGCGACTAAAACAGAGGAAAAAACACAGTGAAATGCTAGTAATGCCCTTAACCCTCCCAAATACCTTAACCCCAGAGGGGTTGTGAGTGTCATGAGGGACTTAACCTATAGCAGTGAAGAAAGAGGAAGGACTGCAGGCAATGGCGATATTTATGCATTGGTGAACTATACTGCTATTGGTTAATGTTCATCATGGACACCTCCCAAGGACTCATGGGAGTTGTAGTGTGTCAGTGTTTTTTTATTTAACTTTGAAACTGCTGTTAATGAAAAGTGAAGACAGTTATGCAAAACCCTCTCCTCCGGTCCTGACAGAAAATCGTCTTTTCCACAAACTCAACTAGAGAGCAGGCCTGCAGCAAACTGCATGAGCAGGTTTGGAGAAGTAATCAAATGCTTGGCACAAGCGGCATGCATGCGCCAAGCACACTGTGCTCAATGTTTATTTCCTCCCTTAAGAAAACTCCTACGCACTTCTCATGCTGGTTCCCAAGAAACCAGGCACATCTCTACCTGCGGCCAAGACTTCACGCTCAGCCAAAACTTGGTCTCCACCAAATGCCAAGACCAGGAAGGTGCTTAAAAAAGGATTCATTCCTGTTGAGGGGTCTGATGATGTTAACACTAAAATGTTAAGGATGTAAGAAAACATATTACATTTGACAGTGTTCTTTCCTAAGGATTGAATCCATAAGTTGCAAGTAAGCAACACAATGTGTGGAACATTCTACTTTTGGGAATCCTCATGCCTCAGAACAGATGCTTATTTTACAGCAATATATTAAGGGAACCTATTTGTATTTTGCCCAGTTCCACGTCGAGCTACCTATACACCTTTCACACAAGGTGAGGCTAGCCAATGGCTGAAGATGACTGACCTATTGCCCTGTACTGTATTCTGTGGTGGACGGAAGTAAAATACGTTGTCACTAAAACAGACCAATAGATAAGGAGGACGAACTGAAAGCCATTTTAGTGTGTATGGATCAAGCATTTTTAAGGACTTATATGGAAAAAAGGGTTTTGTTTATAAAAAAAAGACATAAAATATGTAAATGAAAGAAAAGAATGCAAATACCAAGGAAAAATTGAAATTGTAATAAAATGTATATTGAAGACACCATCCTTCCCTATACCTTTGATTCCACCTCTTGGCCTATCAAGATAAAACCACCACCCAGAATGGAAACAGAAGCATGAATATCAAGGTAGATCACTGATTAATATGGAAAATCTTGTGTGTCATAACGTTTATAAAAGTGACCAGCAAGAATTTATTAGGATTTTTTAAGGTTGGGGAACCATTAAGGTAGGCCAAAGAAAGGAAATTCCTGATGACCAGCTTTAATTCATTTTACCATGGTAGTCTGCAGAAGGTGGATCTGGGCCCAACATAGTTATACACAAGACAGTTCATTTTGCTGATGAGATGCAAACTACAGCAATGGCGAACAGTTTTGAAATGGATACACCATGCCTTAACATTAATTAATGCCCCAATGAATACATAAGTATTTCCTCGTGTCAGTTAATATCCACATAGTAGGGTAAGATGACATATGCCTGCTGTCAGGCCACTTCAGTGTCTGAGGATCATTTGAAGTACATAGCTGCACCTCAGTCCTCTCTTACACATACATACATAGCCTATACATATTTTCTATGCACTCAGCAAATGCCAATGGTAGTATTTCAGAAACATGGCCATATACCCAAACATTTCTTTAGTTCCTGAGCTGATGTTAGCTTTACTGTTTGAGTCTTTGTTAAATCGTCCAGCACGCAAGGCCACATCCTATTCTCTGCCTGCTCTGCACCATTTGCGTCTCCTGATTACCAGCTACCAATTGTGGGTCACTTTAACCCTTACTCTATGACTCCACCTGTCTACCTACTCCCCAGAATTTAGGGAGTACTGTGGAGACAGTTTGACAATATTTCAGCATGGGAGAACTTCGTCCCTAGTGATCCTTGCAGCAATGGTAACTCATTTGGACAACGAAGTAGAGTGGAAGAGTGGGGGAGATGAAAGCACTTGCTCTTAAGTGATAATCAGCCTTACATCTAGAAACCACAGCAAGACTTATTTTACTCTCCAAGCATGCAGATCCCCTGACAACGAGTGGCACTTAGTGGGCTAGCACAGCAGGGGGTAGCGGTATGGTCATTAAACTATTGTTGCACTGGCCATTACAAGTGAATGAGGTGTGAGGATTTCTGCACAGATGCAAGTGGGAAAGTGGTAATGAGGTGTCTTATTTAGAGCGCGATCTTCCAAAGACAGACATCTCATCTTAATTCCCTGAGAGAATTATACAATTATTACTCAGAATAGACAAGGCAGGGCCTGGAAGACCTGGACAATGGGATATTGGCATCTAAGAGCAACTCGACCACTGACCATGGCAGGAGTGGGAACTTCCTACTAAGAGAGATTCTTATGAGTTAGCATGAGCGAAGCATATTTAAACCGTACTTCTGCCATGGCTCGTTGCCTGGCAATAACCTGCTGTTGTATTGGCTCTGTGCTCCCATGTAGTGGGTTCATACATCCCTAAATCAAAACACATTTTTGATTTTCTTCCTTCCCAGTTCTGTTTCACATAGAATCTTGTGGCTTGTGCTTTTTTTCTGTTTTCTGGTTATCTACCATTGTGCTTCATCTGTTGTTTAGGTTCAACCCGCTTTCTGACTTCTAGAGGATCAATGCTGGCATACTTGTCGAGGCCTGGTCTTATCATAATTCCACCCAATTTGGCGTAGGGCAAGAATCTTTTCAAACATTGAAAGGTGTTCTGGTGTTGATTACTTGCCAGCCCCAGAACTCTTTGATATTTCCCATTCTATTTAGAATGTCCCCCACATGGTGCATCAGAGCTAGGCAGTGTACCGGTCTGAAATCTGACACTAGTCCAGTTTAGGTTTCACCAAAGCCAATCTGCAACAGTGAACATTATTTCTCTTTCCCTTCCAAGATTTCCTCCTCTTTCTCTGTGTAGATGGGAGACTGTGCTATGCATCTAGAGATACTCCAAAGCTTTACAGGAGGAAAGAAGCTTAGGCCCAGACCTTAACAATTTAGGGGTCCTACATATCAGCCACTAGGAAGCATTCATTGATCCAAGATGTTAAATATCTCTTGACCATAATATAGCTCCTCTGTATTAGTATCTAATACAGGAGACTTACAAGTTGCTGCCCATGTGGATATGGCCAAAGGTGACCAACATGTGTTACCTCTATATGATTTTAGAGACACCTACAACCTTTCTTATGTTATGTTATGTTATATTATATTATGTTATGTTATGTTATGAAGACTTCTAAAAGTGCAGAGCTACCCCGGAATGGGACTTCCCAGCACCAGCATACTACCATGGTGGCACTACACAGAATTAACATAGAAAGGTCCTATGCCACAAACAGACAGGTCTTCAGCTGCTTTCTAAAATACAGATGGCTTTAAGTCTTAAGTAACTGGAAAAGCAGGTTATTCCAAAAAGCTGGAGACATTGTCTTGAAGGAGTGGCCTCCATGTCTAACTCCTTGATACGAGCTATGAGAGCCAAGTTCAGGTCTGGTATGTACTGCTGCACCAGGGATGCCAAACTAGGGGCCCACTGCTTGTTAATAATCTGATAAGCTACACACAAGGCTTTAAACTGGATATGTTTCTCAATCAGAAGGCATTGAAGTTTGCAGAGCAGATTAGAGAGAGTGCCTCCCCAGTGGAGAATCTCTGTTTTATCAGTATTCCACTTCAGACAGTTAGAATGCATCCATCCAGCAATGGCGATTATACACTTCTAAAAGTTCACAACAGCCTCTGTCTACCCCACTGACAGAGAGACGATAAGTTGAGTGACATCAGCATAGACAACCTAAACGATTTCACCACATCCGCCAGTAGCCTAACATAGATGTTTAAGAGGGTGGGAGCTAAGGCCAAGCCTTGCGGGACCTCGTGTTCCAAAGTTTTTGGGCACAAAAGTAGATATTTATAAAGAGCTGTACACAAAACATGAACTGCAATGATAGTGGGAGGTTTCTAGCACGTTCTGTGCTGCCCTGGGAATATTCACAATAATGCTGTCATCACATCAAGTCAATTCACACGTAATCACAGTTGTCAATGCCTTAGACAGTATGCTCAGGGACAGGTACAGTTCCGGCACACTAACGATTTCACACCTAGGTATTTACCCCTTTTAAAGAAGGGCACAAATTGAACTTATGCCCTCTAGAAAGACTTGGCATGGGTCCTCAGTGACTTAAACAAAACAACACATTGGAGAACCCTAATGAAAATGAGAAAACCAGAAAAGGCATCCCCAGTGTTCAGAAACAAGATTTGCAGAGTAAAACTCTGAAACTTATGTAAATTGGCATGCAATAATATTCAAGCTTGCAGTTGATAACATTTTGGAGAACTTCCTCTTTTATTCCAGCACTAGTGAGCAATTCTGCTGCCTATCCGTAACATTTGATAGGGAGAGTAACATGTACAACAATAAAGTGAGTGAAGAGGAGGCAGCTAGTTGGGCATGAAGAAAGATCTATTAGAACATTGTAATGTTGGTAGCTCCATTGAAAACAATGGAGTGCTCCGGGCTTATAATGGCTGGTATAAGCCCGGAGCACCAACATTCCAATGTTTCTTTGTTCACAGCTCTGGCTGTGAACAAAGACTTCAGGGAGCCTGGGGGGATTTGAATCCCCTCGCGCTCCCTGAAGGCTTTGTTTTGTTAGAACATTCTGCCCTCTAGTGGCAGAATGTTCTAATAGCCTTATAGCCCTTCGTAGCAGGGCTATACCGGCTTTTAAAGTCCCTCTGCTTTGTTAAAGTCCCTCGCCTTCGGCTCGGGCCTTTAACGCTGCAGCGGGCCTTTAACAGCCGGTATAGCCCGCTACGGCGGGCCATAAGGCTATATTAGTGGATATCTCCCCATGGCTTTAACATATAATGAACCTCTGATAATTTTGCTCACACCAGAGATGAGAATTTATTTGACATAAGGACTAACCTGCAGATTTGCTAAATGATCTTTGTAGCCATAGGGAGGTCCATCTCATTTCAATATTGTTCAACTTGTATTAGCTCCATTGAAAAGAAATGAGATTAACCTTACCCTAGTGTCAAACTTAAATACACAGCTACATGAATTCCTGCACACCGTTACCCAGCACTTGACAGGATTTAGTAGTCAGGTGTCAGAAATAGAAGAAAGGGGGAAGAGGTCAAAGAAGTAACCTGATTAGCAGAAAACCCAATTAAAAATATTGATTAGCAGATGGAAACTATGCATCGAAAACTGGAAGACTTTGAGAACACATTTTAAGAGCCCAAGGAAGCTCAGTAGGATTCCACTGCAATAAATCCCAAAGTGATTTTCCAGCAAGCTGATTGAATTCCTGGCTGATCTCACAAAAATCCATGTCCTCTATGAGCTTTGTTAGGCAACAGTTTGTATTTTTCACATAGGCATCTAATCTCTCCGATCACTTAAGCTAATGCCCCAATTTTATTTCCTTGGTAATCCATATTTCGTGGACCAGATTTTGATTAGGAAACATTTGATTGAAGATAGAGCATGCAGCAGTTCACTGAGAGTTATGGAAACTGTGGTATGAGGCCTTGATACAGGAAGTACTAAAGGTAAGCATGTGATTTATCAGACACACCTACTACTGCTTATCTGAATCTACTGCTCATAAGAAATTGTCAGAGATACAGTCTTATTTGGGGTGAGGGTTGATAGACAGACATTCTACCTTAGGCTAAATGTGATCTATGAGCATTTCAGAGTCTGGTAACTCCCACGTCTACTTATCTTTCTACTTCCATTTGTGCCCATATTTTTGTGCTACTAATCAATAACATTTGTACCTATAATCTTGGACACACATCTGGCTAAAAAAATTTAACTTGAACATATGATGCGTTTATAGACAATCAATTTGAATTAACATAGGAGCCAAATGACACACCAGGAACTAAATAACATATCAGTCCACAAGTCTAGAAATATTTCAGGCAGTCACCTCAAAACAAAACACCTTGGATTAGCCACTGTAAGAGACATACTTGTTAGTCTGTAGGTTAGCTAAGCCCCAAGAATAATATAACCTGTGCCTCAGCTCCAACACAGTCAAACAATCCAGAGTCTAAAATGTAAAGCATGTTCTATAGAAATTCAGAGCTTAACTTTCATATAATAAAATAGGCAGAAGGGCATTTTCCAGCGAAACATGCATTTATTTGATACATGTACAGTATCACCAAATACATTTTTTTAGGTCAGCAATATATAACAAGCATTTGCAATGCAAATAGGTCTCGCATTTGTGAGTTAGAGCTATTGACGTTGTAAATGGCAATTTCGTTTTATTTTTGGAGGGAATGTATGTAGTGTGCAAAATCCCTTGGAAAGGTCCTTCACTTCATAATAAATATGTTGAAAAAGACGCAGTGTGGATTGTGTCAACAATTGCTTGGCACGTACCTCATGGGTAAAGTGTCGCCACACATGCACAGTGTGGTGCTTTAATCACGTGAAAGTTATTAATAAAAGTAGTGCTTACAGACTAAACAACGCGATCAGGATCGGAGCATGTGAATCTGAATCCCAGCTTCTCTTTCATTTTCTGGACTATTTGACTCACTATCCTGCATCTTGGTTATCTGCCAACACACTGGGAGGAAATGAAGTTTGCCAACCGGATAGGGGCAGGGGGTTTCAGGGGTACATGAAAATGTATTCATTGCCTAGTTGTCAAAGGTCGCCCGGTGCTATTAGTTAAAAGAGTGCAGATTTCATTAAGGTATTAAGAGTACTTTACTCGCATCTATGAGGAAATCAACATTAACTAAACAAAATGCCAGAATGCGTGTCAGTTTTCACAGTGTTTTAGACAGTACTGGTTGCTTAGTTTCATTGCATTAATTTTTGTATTTACTCTTTTACACAGCATCCAAAGTAGGTTACCTAACCCCAAAGCCCCGAGTTGTTAAATGACCCATAGAAGGGAGTTTTTTACAGTTGAGCAAATATGTCCAAATGTAGTTTTGGTAGTGCCATGGAATGATCAGCCAATGAGGTACTCGATGAGCAGTTATTTAACTACACGTTCAAAACGTACGGTACTGTGGCTGTTGTCTGTTTGTACCCAACCACCTCTTTGAATGTGTTTATTAACACAGAGGTTCATCTACCAGACAGTGCTCACAGAGGGGCGACTAAAGCACAGAACAAAATGAATTCATTTATCCTGAGTGTGAAGGCACCCGGAAGGCTTAGGTGCCCACCCGGAGTGGCTAGAGATCCTAGCGCTTCTAAAGACTCTGCCATGCTCCTCTGCACCAGCAGGGCACAGCTCAGAATCTGCCGCTTCTGCTAAGAATAGGTGAGGGGGATGAGGTTGGGGCATGCAGGAGTTGCTGGCAGATTTCCAGGTTATTGAAAGTGATGATTCTGACGTGAGGCAATGGAGACTGACTCTGTCTGTTTGTCTGCACCAGTCTATTTTTCTACCATCTACCGGGCTCACTGTCATGTATCCATTCATCTCTCTTTGTTAGGGGTGCGCAAGCCAATATATTAATTAGCAGGTAGAGCCAGCCGGAGAAGAACCAAGCATATACAAGCCAGTGGGCGAGACGTGAAAATGATCGGCATGTTAATCATACAGTAAACATGATGTAAATGTGCGATAATGTCTGTTCAGAATTTTAAAAAGTGCATTTCTTTAGCGCGTCACCTCAGTACACTAGATTATAGCACTGAATTGAGAGGAAGTTATTAAAAGTGCTTGTTTTAAGCATGAGTTAAAACACTGCCGCTCCTCCTGCCCGACAACAATGCCATTTGTGAACTAAGAGGCGTCAGTTGCCATGCATACCCCGAATGTTGCCTAGAGTCTTATTATATTTAGAGTAACATTAAAATCTAGTTAATTAAACAAGAGAAGTTTTTGTACAGCACGCATCTTGAACGTGCATATTTCAAGGTGGCAATAGTAAAGATGAAAACGGAAGTGCCGGCAGGCAAGAAAACACGAACGAGAGTGGGGGGGAGGGGCAGGGGAGGTTGAAAAGTCACAGACTGAGGGAGGGGGCGATGGGGTGGGGAGACAGGGAAGAAAATAGTGTTAGGAGTAAAGGGGCCAATAGCCATGGAAGGATACAAATGAAGAATGAGGAGGGACTAACAAGCCTCAAACCAATCGGAAGACAGCATTTAACACAAAAGCCAATGGGCAGCGAGTGGGAGGAGCTTCCATGAAGCTTCCACACCACAGTATATACTGCATGCTTTGCAAAGCGATGGCAGCGCATGTACGCTGCAGCGCTAGACGAGGCCTAAAAGAAAATAGTGCTAGGAGTAAAGGGGCCAATAGCCGTGGAAGGATACAAATGATGAATGAGGAGGGACTAACAAGCCTCAAACCAATCAGAAGGCAGCATTTAAGACAAAATCCAATGGGCAGAGAGTGGGTGAAGCTTCCACACTACAGTATATACTGCATTCCTCGCAAAGTGATTGCACCGCATTCGCGCTACAACGCTAGGCGAGACCTAAAAATAAATCAATGTATATGATGCAGATACTGCTTTTTTTAGATAAATGTAAACTTTTCCATCAACTCAATATTGAGGTTTATGTTCAACATAGGAAATGTATTGTTAATACTGTCATACAGCAGATACAGCAATTTTAATACCTATAGTATATTTTTGGGATGTTGTTTCTACATAGGTTGCATTAATGCATGACACATGTCACGCCTGTGACAGTTAATTACCATTTATTTGGATTTCTAGGATGCTATAATTTGTGCATTTTTAAATTTTATAAAAACATCATCTGAAATTTTCTTCACTCATTTACAATTAACAATTCAAGAAAAAAGTTGCAATTTATACATTAAAAGATATTTTTTGCTAGTCAGAGTAAGAGATTTACCTCAATGTTGTGGAGTATGATTGCTGTTTGCAAATTAATATTTTCTATTGGGTAAGGTATATGTGTCCTGTGGCCAATGTACCTAGCCTCTGATGTATAATGTTTACTGCACAAAATGCCTATTATGTTATCACAATGTTTTAGATGTGCTCCTAGCAGCCACAACAGCTCACTTATATTTTCTCTGTTTGCAGCATAAATATATTTGTGATGTATAGCAATCTCTTTTTGTGGTATGTCCACTCGTATAGGCCTAGTTTACAATTGTGTTTAGAATATGTTTGAACAGTAAATGAAATGAAAAATGGGTTTTTAAAGAGCACGTGTTTGCCGTGGCGTCTTAGCGCTTGCTACCGTTAAGGTTAATCTGGAAATCAGACCCACGAAGGGGTGCACGCAAATAGCCAAGTTTTAAGTCCCTTCCTAAACTGTAGCAGATCGTTTTGCGTTCTAAGATGCAGGGGCATAGTATTCCAAAGCTTTGGGGCCAAGTATCGAAAACTTCTGCCACCCCATTTCAACGTCTTTACTCTTGGGACCACAAGCAAATATGCTGAAGTGGAACAGAGGCACCTCTGTGGAGTGTATCGCTTACAGTATTGACCAATCTGCGTGGGTCCCGTCCCATGCAGACTCTTGTGTAACATACACATTGACTTAAACTGGATCCTAGCCGATATGAGCAACCAATGTAGTTGTTCTCGGGTAATTAAAATAATAGAACTAAATTTGGGTAGTTCTAATAATAACCGGGCTGCCACATTCTGCAGGATCTGAAGTTTATGAATCACACTTCTTTTTGCTCCAATGTTAAGTGAATTGCAATAATCAATTTTTGACAGGATCAGTGCTGTGACAACCATTTTCCTCAAAGACATAGGAATAAAAGGAATAATTTTCTTAAGAATTTTAAGTGTATAGAAACAAGAAGAGGTAATGCTGTTGACCTGGTCAGATAGGAAAGATGGTCATCAATCATACGGGCTGGGGGCATGGCCCTGCAGTCGTGGGCCACCAATTGGAGTTCCAAAGTGAAATGTCCCCTCCGAACATAACCACTTCCGTCTTCCCGGTGTTCAATTTTAAACAATTATTCTGCATCCAGCAAATAATCTAACTCATGCAGTGTTTAAAACGTTCTGCCACAGTCTCTGGATTTGCGGTTAATGAAATAACAATTTGCGTGTCATCCGCGTAACAAATGGCCTTGAAACCAAAGGAACGAATAAGTTTAGCCAGTGGGGTAACATATATATTAAATAGGGTAGGTGAAAGAGCTGATCCCTGACGCACCCCACATGGCAGAACAAAATGAGAAGATTTGTGCTCATCTAACATCACAGCTTGTTGCCTGTTAGTCAAATAAGAACGAAGAGTATCTGCAGCTTTATCAGTGATCCCTATATCCGCCAACCGCTGAAGAAGTATGCGGTGGTCCACCGTATCAAACGCGGCGGATAAATCAAGCATTACCAGTACGGCCTTTCCACCCTGGTCTAGTTCTATACGTAGACTTTCAATAGCTGCAATTAATGCAGATTCAGTACTATGCCGTGGCCTAAAACCATGTTGTGCTGCATCCAATTTGTCATTGGATTCTATAAAGGACCGCAATTCCTCATTTAGTACCTTCTCAAGTACTTTAGATGGAAATTGTAAACATGTAATAGGACGATAGTTAGCGACTTCAAAGGGATCAAGAGTTGGTTTTTTAAAAATAGGTTTTATCAAGGATTTTTTCCAATCCACTGGAAAATGTCCTGAATTAAGAATGTTATTCAATAGGGGTGTCAGAGTTGTTGCTATGGTATGGGAGACCATGTGAAGGACCATAACAGGACATGGATCTAGAGGAGAACCTGATTTAATTGCCAGGATAGTTTTTTCTACTCTATCCTGTGTGAGGAGTCAAAACTCTTTTAAAGAAACTTGTATATAAGGTACATCCAGCTTTAAAACATCTTGTCTAACAACATTTGTGGCAGTGGAAAATTCCTCATAAACTTTGATCACTTTGTCATGAAAAATTTGGCAAATTTGTCACAGAACTGTTTTGTTGTACTAACTGACTTTGCATTACCAAAGGTGGCCAATTTAGCGACTGTCTTAAATAATTCTCGGGGAGTATTTTTAGAGGCCATAATTTTCTCAGCAAAATACATAGATTTTGCCTCATTTATGGCTTCTTTATATGTTGCTAACGCCTCTCTATAGTGAATTTTTCCTTTCTCCAGAGTCGTTCTTTAGCTCTGCAAATTGTCTTTAAGTTTTTTAAGTTAGAATTATACCAATGGGCTGAGGTCCGTCTATTATTTATCCATGTACAAGTTTCCGGGGCTAGCCTTGAAACCGCCTGTTCCATCCAGCGGTAATAAAGTGCTGCTGCTTGGTCAGGATCAGTGTCAAAGTCAGAGTCCGTTAAAGGACTCTGTGACTGCAATGCAGCTTCAAGATCAAGACTGCTTATTTGTTTCCAGGGTCGTACAGCCCCTGTTCTGTTTAGACTTAGGGTTCTATTTTGGAGTGCGTTTGTAGGAACTTCAAAAACGACAGCACTGTGATCGGTCCAAGGCAGGGGTAATGTTTTAACAAACTCTGTCTGATGATGGTTAGTAAAAATAACATCCAAGGTATGATTGGCCATATGTGTATGGCTGGTGACAATTTGCTTCAAACCTAAACTAAGAAACCTATCCAGTAACTCCCAAGTATCGGCGTTTTCTGCGGATTCTAAGTGAAAATAGAAATCACCCAGCACAGAGAAATTAGAATATACCATACAGGATTCCATAACCGTCATGATGGCTTCGATAAAAGTGTTCCTGGGCCCGGGTGGTCTATAAACTAAGAGTCCGTTAAAAACATCAGTATTGTTAACTTTAAAACTAAACAGAATGGCCTCCTCTTTAAACTGAGGAATATCTGAGAAAGTAGCTTTAATTTGTGAGCGATAGGCAATAGCCACCCCTCCCCCCTTTGACCTATTCTATCGATTCTAAATAGGCCGAATGTATGGCCACATTTAAGTCAGGTTCAGAGGCACAATGAGTCCAAGTCTCAGTGAGAAACAGTATATCCGGCATATGTAATTCAAGGAAGTCAGCAAGTTCATACCTATGCTTGGGAAGGGATCTGGTGTTCAGTAGGACAGCCGTTAAGGTACGCTTTTTACCGAAACGTGTCTCAGACTGAATGTGATCAATGTTGTTTGAAGGATTGAGAACATAAGGCCCATTTCTCAAAACAACACGTAGGACAGCAAACGTCCTGTGAAACATTGTTGAGGTGGATAGGACGACATTTAATTCCATTACCTTTGTTCCGGATGTTCAACAGAGCTGCTTTATCATATTTGATTGTATGATTTTAGCCAGGGGGAGTGGCGCAAGGCGCAGATCGGCCGCGGACAGGCGCAGACGGTCGCGAGAACATGCCCTTTATAGAGTGGCGTGTATAAAGGCCCTCAGCTACTAGAGTGCTAACCTGACAAAATGGCGGCCCGCCTAAAGATTGCGGGACCGTCACAAGGACAAATAAAGTACGTCCAAGCAAAAGCTTTGAGAATCGAGCCCCCGGTAAAGCACACATTCGCAGTTAATTTACAGCTTTCCACACAGTATAAGTGCAATGTTAAAATTAATTTCCCAAATAAACAAAGTATTATACATCAGAAATTACGACTTTTTCGTTTTTGAGTAATTTAAAACTGGCGAGTAAACAGAGCCCCCCGAGCTGTTCAATTCCCAAATTAGAGAACTTTAGCATAACATATTTCACGATAATGAGAGCATCTTCCACATGCATCCCTGAGTGACATGATAAAATAGAACCACATGCTCTATCTTCGAGAAGGGAGGATTATTCAACCTGTGGAGAAAGATTGCCAATGACAATGGTATTCTCCTCAGACACAGTCTGCTACACACTGTGGGCTGTTTGGACATGGCTGTTTGCAGCCTGGTATTCAGTTATGCCGGATTTGAATTTCATCTCACAAAATGGAAGATTATCTAGCAATGCCGAATTAAAATTACACTTTTTAGAAATAGATGAGAAGGAACTAACATGTTGTTGACTTTCTTTATCCTGTTCATAATTATTGTGTTTGTTATTGTGAATGAATATACATGTGGATTTCCTTAATAATATTTTATATATGTTTTGCAATAGCTAGACTTATAATAAAAGTCTTTGGTATGCACACCACGGGCCCGATTCACAGAATTAACTTAAGACAAAATCCTAAACTTACTACTTTTGGTATTCACAGAATGCACTTACTACTTTTGGTATTCACAGAATGCACTTACTACTTTTGGTATTCACAGAATGGATTTACGACTACTAACTTTACGTCCGCACTTGGGCCGGAAATTCCGGCCTGGAGGCGGAGCTTCTGGCCCGGGGCGGAGCTTCTGGCCCAGAGGCGGAGCTTCTGGCCCGGAGGTGAAGATTTCGGCCATGGCTTATCTCCGCCACTGGCCGGAATCCCCACCTCTGGGCCGGAAGCTCCGCCTTTGGGCCGGAAGCTCCGTCCCCGGGCCGGAAGCTCCGCCTCCGGGCCGGAATTTCCGGCCCGAGTGCGGATGTAAAGTTAGTAGTCGTAAATCCATTCTGTGAATACCAAAAGTAGTAAGTGCATTCTGTGAATACCAAAAGCAGTAAGTGCATTCTGTGAATACCAAAAGTAGTAAGTTTAGGATTTTGTCTTAAGTTAATTCTGTGAATCGGGCCCCACATGTTTACGTGAATGCACTAAAAAGGATAGTAGGCAAGAGGAACGCACCATCCAACCATCAACTCTGGTAGGACAGAGTGACCATCCCAAATGGACCCTCCATCAAGTAATATATGAGATGAGGGCCATGGGGCACCTGTCCATATTCTTTACTCCGCAGGTTCTACAGGGTGTGTGACTAAAATCCTCAGCATGCATACACATTCCATTGTTATTTAGAAATGTCACTGATTCACTTTTAGAAACTATTTAATAATCCCTTTCTCAAACTTGCTTTACTTATTCAATGTTGTGACCCATATTTCTAAAAAGTGTGTCTTGATTGTTCTTCGTTTTGGAATAGCCAAGTGAAGACATTGCAAAAAAGATTACATTTCTGATGGTGTATTTCCCATTCACTTAACTATCCTGATAAGTACAGTAGCATGACATTGTACACATATTGCAAGAATGTTCACAGTTTTGAAAACCGGTAGTTCACCCTCACAAATATTTTAAAAACCACCCCAAAAATGAAATAGTTATGAATGATCCATAAAATGTATGGCCCCACGCATCTTCTCCCATCCCATCATCTCTTCCTAGGATTAAGGGATGTGTTTGTGAACACAATAACTCACAAATGAACATAGCAACAAATAAGGACGTTTTAGAATTAGAAAAATGGCTTTGTAAGTATGTTTATATTTATTCAACCATATCAAACTATCAAACTAGTCTTTCCCTTCACACACATCCATTATCTTTAATTATTAAATACTAAAACACACTCTTCAGGTATACTCCAGGTAAGCATGAAATATGTCTTATAAAGGAAAAGCACATTATTCAGGTAAAAAACAATGTTGTGAGGTGCAATACCGTCAGAATAACACTCTGATGAAAATAATTGATTTGGTCATTTAAAGCCAACTATAATTTTGGTGTAAGTTTGCCGACCTGCATTCCATGTACTACAGTTACTAAGTTCATAGTTGAAGGAAGAAAGTTATGTTGGATCTCTAAACAAATTCTAAATTAACGGAAAAATATGTCAACAGACTCCTATCCAGCTATATCGAAACTGCTGGTGGCCTAGACTACTCCCAATCTGGGTTTAGGCCGAAACACAGCACTGAGTCCACCCTTTTGTCTGTTACGGACGACTTACATATGTTCCAAGACAAGGCTACTCTGTGATCTTAGTGCAACTAGATCTGTCGGCAGCGTTCGACACCGTGTCACATAACATCCTTATTAACCGGTTGTCGAACGTAGGAATAAGGACCAAAGCCCTTGCCTGGCTGAGGAGCTTTCTTTCTGATCGTACCCAGACCGTCACCATGGGCACATACCATTCGGCGGAGGTAGAAATTACGAAAGGGGTGCCACAGATCTCTTGTTTGAGCTCAACACTCTTCAACATTTATGTGGCACCCCTGGCAAGAGTGATGCGCAAATTTGTTTTCATCCCCGTGTCATATGCCGATGACACGCAGCTCCTCTTCCCCTTTAAAACCCTCACCACGGAATTAAGGAGTTCCTTTTCTGAAACCATGAAGGCTGTAGGACAATGGATGTCTACCAACTACCTACAGTGCAATGTCAGCAAAACTGAGATTATGCTGTTCGGAGAAGCTAAAATATTGTGGACTCCTGATTGGTGGCCACCTGATCTTGGCACAGTCCCAGAGCCCAAACAGGTTGTTAAAAACCTGGGGATCTGCCTTGACCAGGATCTGTCGCTAAAACAACATACAAACTACGTTGCAGGCGCATGTTTTCATACTATCAGCCTGCTACGCAAGGTCTTCCCCTTGCTGCCGGACTCCTTCAGAAAAACCTTAGTGCAGGCCCTTGTTCTGAGTCGGATCGACTATTGCAATGGCCTGCTTCTCTCTGCCAATGAGGGAGTGTTGGCTAGACTCCAGGTGATACAAAACACGGAGGCGCGCCTGGTCCTTAATGCCCCTCCAAGAACAACATCTAAGCCACTCTTAGAGAAACTACACTGGCTCTCAATCCGTCAAAGGACAAAATTTAAAATATGCTGTCTGATCCATAAGAGCATAAATGGACAAGGTCCCTCCTACCTGGAAAAGAAATTCATTCCTTATATTCCTTCCAGGTCGCTCAGATCCAGTAATGGACATCTGCTGGTAGCGCCACGCGCCAAGAAGGCTAGACACGGAGGCAAAGCTCTATCAGTGGTGGGACCCACATTGTGGAATAGTCTCCCTCTAATTCTTCGATTATGTTCTGAACACCTGAAATTCAGAAAACAACTTAAGACTCTGCTGTTTAAAAATGAGATCTAGTTTCAGCCCTCTCTCTTTCTGCAATAAATGATGGATAATCCGGCCCAAAAGCGCAGAGATACTCCAGTTGGAGTCGATTCAAGCGCTATATAAACCCATAAATAAATAAATAAATACATCATTCTTACATGACCGTTATCAATGCCATATTCGTGGAGTCGTACCTGATGCTAAGTAGATGAATTCTTGTAAATTGAGCCATAAAATACTTGATAGAAATGCAGTTGGTTACTAGTCCTATCTCTGTGACTGTTTGCTCTTTTCATTTGATTGATGACAATACTATTTAGATGGATACAATTATCTTTACATTTTGATGCAGGTTATGATGCTTATACCTAGTATTGACCATGGCCACTCTTTCTAGATCATACTATGATGGACTCTCTCTGTGCCTGCAGAGCTTCTGGGTTCAGCTGTAGACTGGCTTTAAGTAAGTGGTGAGGTAGTTGTTAATGGAGTCCTATGCATGGGGCACAAATCTCTTAAATCTCTGGTAAAATGAACACTCTAATGTGGTCACTCATTGGAGTGTACCTAAATATTTTAAGGTCAACAACAAAAAGAGAGAGGGGGACCAGGAGCCTGTAAAGGTCCAGTGTCCATGCTCCACAAATGACAATTTAGATCATAAGGGACACTGTTCCAAAAATGGGTGCAAAATGTCACCCAATCAGTGTGTGAAAAGATGAAGGGTAGGACAGAAGATCAGAGGAGAGGACAAAGAGAGAGGCAGAGGTACATCCCCAGTATAAAGGATCCAATCCCGAAGGGGAGGGCCAAGTCTTGCCTCTTAGTGGCCCTCACACACCTCGAAGGATGTCATGCTTCATCATCGGGCTTTTTTTGCTCCTCGTCGGGCCGGCGCTGCAACGCCCGACGGTCCCCCGAATGGTCACTTTTAACGGAGATCTTTTTAAGAGAAAAGCTGTCTGGTGAGTGTGGGTGTGTAGGGTGGATCCAGTGGAAGTGGTGTTGAAGTGCGTGCAGTGGTGAGTAGATAAAAATACCTAAGGGTATCCACAGAGAAGTCCTTTAATGACGTGGTACCCCTGGTAAATTAAAAAACCAGAAGGTTGGTGAGTTACCGTAAGGCCTAATGTGCCCGTGTAACTTAGCATGAGGTCGACATGTTTCACGCCTGGTATTCAGAATGATCAATGGCATTTCTTCAGGACCTAACTGATATCGTGGCTGTGCACTAAAAGAGGGGTTCCAAAGGAGAAATGGTAACCCACCGGGGTGAGATGTAGCTTGGGATTTACCACAGGGAAAATTTCCCTAATGTGTGGAGTGGAAATCTCGAAAAGTAGATTTACCCTAGCGATGATGATACCTAAACAAGGATGACAAAAATGAAATAAAAAGAGAGCGAGAGAAGAATCGAGTGTCAGCGGTATCGTGACAGGAATCCGAATTACTGAATTTTCTGTGTTATTTGACACAGTTAAATGGACATAATCTTATCAAGTGGAAGATCGCTATATGAATCAGGATTACGCATTGTATGATTTCATTCTGGTGTGCTGATGTGCCTATTAGAATCCTTCGGGGTGTGTGAGGGCCACTAAGAGACAAGACTTGGCCCTCCCCTTCAGGATTGGATCCTTGATACTGGCGATGTAACTCTGCCTCTCTCTTTTTCCTCTCCTCTGATCTTCTGTCCTACCCTTCATCTTTTCACACACTGATTGGGTGACATTTTGCACCCATTTTTGGAACAGTGTCCCTTATGATCTAAATCCAATGTATGTTAATTATCTAGCAGACTTGTATCCACATGTTGGTAATGGGGGATGCATAGGATGTTGTATGTCCTACAAGGTGCTGTGGCATTAACAGGACAGACTTTGTTCAATCAGTGGAATGCAAGTTAGGGCCTGGTTGCGAGTTTGGCAGATGGGTACTATGTCACAAATGTGATGGATATCCCATCTGCCTTAATTCAAGTGCATTAGAATATGGTGCATGTGTAATGAGGAGAATATACTTTCTATTGTGTTAGTGACCAAATACACATCTGCCAAACCCTTAGTCCTGGGACTGGTGCTCAGACTTAGAATCCTAGGCATGACAATAGGTCGAAACCTCAATCTGGGATGTAGTAATCAGGTGAAATGTTGACAGTGAGGTAAAATGGAAACAGATCACCTATCAATATAGATTCATGGTATGCCTCCTATTTATTCTTGCACTTGAAACTCGCTTATACTGTGTTAGAATTGATAAAATCAATGCCAATGTTTATAGTGATACATTCATGTGTAAGAACGAAATCACATCTCTATTGTCGAATTCACCCATCATGAACTCTTCATCAACCCCAATTTAGAAATTTGTGATCAGGCAGGTGCTGAGACCTAGGCCTGAGGTTACTGATTGACAGGTCACAGGTGAGGTGACATGTAACTAACAGACAAATGTGTGAACAGGAAACTCAGTCCAATCCCTCAGATAAGCGCAGTGACACCACAATGGTCAAAGGAGATTGGCCCCATTAAAGCACATATGGCCGCGCATTCTCAAAAGCACCATAAAGTAAGATGCCACATGAAGTAAGGAACACACAGTCAATCAGGACACAGCACACCCAGTGCACTCAGTAATCACATGCCTCTCATGCCGTTCATCTGGACATGTTACCCACCGCCCCCTATTGAGTCCACGCATGCTCCAGGCCCACTTGCATTTGTTATCTGGCCTTATTTATGACTCCAAAGACAAGGCCTGCATTCTTGTACCAAAAAGGATTGACTGAAGCACTTTATGATACCTAAAGAAATGTATAAAACCTTGTTCAGATTGATTGTACTTTGAGACAGTCCTCAGACCCGCTTCTGTGACTGTGTTTGATTAAACAAACTGTTTTGCCAAATACCTCTTGTCTTTTGTTTTTTCCAGGTAAATTCATTATTTGAGAACAAATGTATGTTCTTTTCATCATGGCGTCAAATAAGGACAAACAGCTTGTTTCATACTATGTGACATCAAATGATCTCAGCCTGAAAGTGAGGAATTAGCAGTTTTTAACCAAATGTAGAAGACCTCTTCACTTTCCCATCAAACAAAGCTGCTTTTGCTGGTAGATCTATAGAGTAAAAAATAGTAGCCCATGGTTTCAAACTCTGCAAAGATTTGACAGTGAAGTAATGGAAGAGCTTTTGTGTTAAGATTTGGTACCAGCATATTTTATATAAAATATCAAATAAATATTGTGTCCTAAATATTATTTACACATCTTCTATAACAATGTAGTTGATAATAGAACGCTAGCGGGATGATAGTTGTGTAAACAGTATTTATGACACAATATTTCAGACAGACAATATTTTTGCTAATAATATTTAGACAAGCAACCGTATCCTACACATTCATGCATTTAAAGTGAGACAGAAACGTCGACCTTTTATTGTAATTCTCCCTTTAAGAGAACATCAGGTAATGTATATTAATACCACAATAATAGTATTTGTGTTCCTACAACCAGTAATAATGACATTACAGTGAATTCAGAGGTAATGTGACAAAAGTCTCCACCTCTTTTTCCTCATTTACATGTGAAAATTAACACATTCCCTTTGCTTTTTGTGTTAGTAGTCATGCATTTTCCATGCATGTAAGTGGCATTACCACGGGGCATATCAACAACAAACAGCGATAATTATCGCTAAGCGCTATCATCACGTTTTTTTTTATAGCCGACGAAGTCCGGGTTTTATTGCAGTGATAGCGGCGTATCAACAACGCGCCACCACCCGGCGATAGCTACCATTGCCGTTGCTAAGGGATGGCGATAAAACCTGAGCGACGGCGATGAAAAAATACACGCTAAGACGAGAAAAGTCGCAATGGGCCAATTACTTCCAAAATTGGCCCGATAATTGGCACCAGACCTGCATTTTACACGCTGCAAGCGGGAAAATGCACTATAAAAGGCCTCCAGGCAGGAAAAATAAATTGAGAACACAGCAGATACCAGGAGAGACATGGAGGAAGCTGGGACAAGTGCTGAGCCAACAACCAACCCCCCAACTAGCCAGGAGGAGCGGACAGAGACCCAGGAGAAGGCCAAGAGGAGGAGGAACCCCAGGTTCAGCCACCAGGAAATCAAATACTGTATGCCCTGGTGGCTGAACATCAACAGGAGCTATTCATCAAACGCACAGTGCCAATGTCAAGGAAAAAATAATTATGGGAGGACATTACGGCTAAGGTCAATGCTGTAGGAGAGAGGAAGAGGATGACAGTGGACGAGGTCAAGAAGCGCTGGAATGACAGCAAGAAAAATACAAAGGAGAAAATAGTTGCCAACCAGAAGGCAGCAAATGCAACTGGAGGTGGGAGTCCAGTGCCCCTGCTGGAGCTGGATGAGCAGGAGGAAATGGTGGCCCAAGTCATCACAGAGGAAACGGTGGTCGGAGTGCTGGGTCGGGATACTGCTGAATGTGAGCAGACACAACCACAGGGTGAGTACCAACCATGGAGTGGGTTGACGGGGGTGGAGGGACACAATGACACCCATGTACAATAAATAGCATTGCATACCCACAACTACTGTAGTTCAGGTCCCAGATAGCCCTGTGCATGGTGGCATGGACACATATCACCTGATCCAAACAAAACACTGCAAGACACTTATTGCCGGGCACACAGACATTGAAATGTGCACAGTAAAGTTAGCCAAACACAGTCCAGGTACAACATCAGACCACAAAATAAGGGCAACATCAAATAGCAAAGTGCCACATCACCTAGAGATGCTGCAGGCTGGAAAAATGCACCCCTTGCACCATCACAACCCATATCCAACTCATCTGCACAACGCCGCATCTCCCAGATGCCCAAAGGAGCATGGAGTGTGAATGTGACAGATCACGTGCACAAATAAGCATGCCAACAACAAGCTCAGCACACCTGCGACATTGCACATGTGTACGACTTGTGTGCAAGGTTGTGCGTGGCCATCAAGGGTGACTTTGATGGCCACACACAACCTGGCACACGAGTCAGACACATGTGCAATGTCGCAGGTGTGCTGACAAACTCACACAACCACAATGTCTCCGTAAAGAAGTATGCCAAACGAAGTATGACAACAAGCAAGGATAGCAAAGTTGCCCCAAAAAATCCAAAACCCACAAATAGTACACTCAATCATAAGGTCCATTTTCACACATCCACCCCCAAGTGTATACATCTGCCATACTGAAAACAGCATTCCACCTCTGTCAACATTAGAGTTGGCCATCACACAACATGTGCATGTTAACACATCTGTTTGGTAAGTCAACTGTGTCCGTGAAGAAACATCCCGTCATGTTAGTAATCACCAACACGCAACGCCAGCATTGGACACCCGAATCCAGCACAGCATGTATCAAATTTATTTGCTTTATTATTTTTTTTCAACAAACTTTATTAGGTTTAGAATTCCTGCCAGTAATACAGCATATATCTCGTCATACTCCCTCTCCCCCATATAAGTCCAAGTCAATTGCTCACGGATATTTATTACACTTCTCATGCTTCCTCTCTATCCTGGTCATGAAAGACTATAATCAAGATCCAGTGGAGCATTGTCTACTATTCAACATATCCCATAGTATGCTACTTCAGTAGTCCCAATAAATCTCAAACTAACCTAGCTACCCCCCTCCCTCCCTCCATGGCATGTCACATCCCGTACTGCTTCATAACTTTCAAGCTCTATGAGACATGTGCAGTCAGTGGTCTTCAACTCTTAAACAATTCAGGTTTGTGTAGGGTACCACGTCCTCCATGTCTGCAGCTGCGTGGCACATACACAAATACACATCACCATGACATTTACATCTGTTGAGAGGGTGGCACTGACAAGGCCTGAACAACATAAATACGCATCAGAAAATCAACATACACAAAATCATGTACCACACACCATCACCGGACATTATAGGGCGTGCTGCTGGGCTGTGAAGTGGGGCGGGGGAGGTGCAGTGTGTGGGCTAGCAAACACCGGAATACGGATGAATGCAGGTAAGTAGACATTGAAATCAATAAAATTTATTTTGTTGTGCGCCAATCCTCACCAAATGCGATGCAGGGCGTGCCACCAAATTAATCTCATTTATTTAAAGTCAACTTACCTGCATTCATCCGTATTCATGTACATACTACCCACCACATGACCCCTCCCTCGCCACATGTCACCGCCTGGCATTATGCCCAAAATGTGCCGCTACTGCCACACACACACCACATGTGTGATCAAAGTAGCGGATAATGGGTGTGGACACTGTCTGCTCAGACAGCACCAACAATTGCAATACATGCTGCACCATACTCAGAAAGGGTAATCCAACAGAAGTGCAGTAAGCAATACAGTAAAAAATCAAAATTGGGGGAAAATGGACCACTTGTCCTGTGTATCCAGGGTCTTAAATCACGTGAAGACTATCTTAAAAAACCCTCATATATGTACACAGGCGAAAGGGCGGTATATCTTGGTTCTCCGCCAGAGTGTACTGTAGCAGCATTATCATTGGTTCTTTTCTTAGTCAATATGCTGACCTTCACCAGCAGGAAGACCAACTGGTGTGTCAGTAGTGGTCAGAGATGAAAAGAGAGTGTGTGCTGCACTCTGATAAAGTGAAAAAAGGGTGAAATAAAATTTCTCGTGTCACTGCTGATGTGAGTTTCATTAAAAGGGGAAATGACGCTGGAAGTTAAAAATGCAGTTGTGCGTGTGTAGACCAAGTTACTGGTCTGACGCACTAGTGTTGGTCAACATAATTCAGCCTCTTGGATCCTCTAGAGGCGTTTGTCAGGACTGGGGGTTTGGAAGAGTGCTTTATGACTCTTAGTGGTTGCCTACCACCATGAAATTTTTTATGAGGTCAAATCCGAAGTATTTGTACCTCTCTAGTTCCGAGTGTTAACTGCTTCGCAATACCGGAGAGCTATCTCAAACCCAATTGCGGTTTGGACAAGTACGCTTGCTTGTACTTGCTCTGAGAATGGTAACCCGGGTGAGCGTCATAAAGCACTCTTCCAAGTAACTTGGTCTACACACGCATGACTGCGTTTTTAACTTCCACCGTCATTTTCCCCTTCTAATAAAACTCACATCAGCAGTGACACAAGGAATTTTATTTCACCCTTTTTTACACTTTATCAGAGTGCAGAACACACACTCTTTTCATCTCTGACCACTACTGTCACACCAGTTGGTCTTCCTCCTGGCGGAGGTCAGCATATTGACTAAGAAAAGACCCAATGATAATGCTGCTACAGTACACTCTGACGGAGAACCAAGATATACCGCCCTTTCGCCTGTGTACATATATGAGGGTTTAAGACCCTGGATACACAGGACAAGTGGTCCATTCTCCGCCAATTTAGATTTTTTGTTCTAACCACTGGAAGCCGAATGGATCACAGCTTCTCTTTCCCTCCCCATTGATATTTGAATGAGTAAGCAATACAGGCCAGAATAAACATGACAGACGGAATGCACACAAGACAAATCAAAAGTAGCCACAGCTACATAGAGGACCATGTGTCCTACATAGTGCAACACCGTTGAAAAAGCAAGTAGAATCTCATTGACAATGTGCCAAAAGTGGGCCCTCCTCACACATAACTAATCTCACACTAAACACATGCATATGTGCAAGACCCTGCAAAGCTGACAAGGCAAGTGATAGGGCATAATGAATAGTATGCCTGCAGGATAAACATGTTTACATGGTGCAGGACACCTCACTGATGTGGTGGAGTGTGTGACACCTTGTTAAGGGAGCAGGTCACACTCTGACACAACCTTCTAAACACAACCCCTGATGTGAACAAGACATCTGATGACCTACTATGCACAAGTGTCACTACTCTGACCAAGACACATAATACCCACAGCTTTCAACATGTCAGCATTGTACATTCACAGAAGTCAAAGGCTCATTACCTGAAAGGGACAAGGGGCAGCAAAACAAAAGCAGCAGGTGCCACAATCACACAATGCAGTGCACACACATACTAATCTGAGTACATCAACATTGACTACTAGGTGTCACAGACTGCATCAGTCACACAACACAACAGAGGACACAACAGGTAGTGTTTGTGTGTAGACACTGTCAAAACACATTTGTCATATTGGTAAAATGGGAGATTACAATGTACAAGTACACCCTCGCATCCGTGATGTCCTTTAAAAAACCACAATCAAGCAAAAACTATGCATCTTGTCAAAATAAGTCAGAATGTAAAGTCTCCCGCAGTCTGCTTGTAAAGTCAAATAATGCATGCTCATACACGTAACACCATGTTAAACTGTATCTCCCATACAAATTGCAGAGCGAGAGACAACACCTTCTGGACAGCAGAATGACCCACTCCTCACCGATGACTTGTACGATTGCCCCACCATAAACCAGGATGAATTTCAACAGATCCTGGACTCCCTTGGCACACCATCTACAGGAGCAGGGCCACACACCAGCATTGCGCCAAGCCCACCCCCTGCACAAACCACCCAGCAGCAAGCACCTTCCTCCACAGCTGCCTCCGAGGACCGTGAGGACCCATATCTGGCTTTTCACCGCAGTGTGCTTGAGGTCCAGCGGGAGACGCGTGACCAGGTGCGTGTGGTTTGCGAGCCTGGCAGCCAAAATGGACGACTTACGTGGGTGTCTGAGTCCCAACCAGGACCACATGCAGAGGATGGCAGACCTCCACGTCCCGCTCAATGCTCTCCAACGCTCCCTGGATGACATCGCTGGAGTCATGATTCAGAGACTAGACACACCGTCTCAGCAGGGTGACTCCACCACATCAGTGAGGTGTCCCGACTTGCCTGTATAATGGAGAGCAGGGAGCGGAGGAAAGAACAACAGATGGCTGCCATGGCTGCACACCAGTGCAATGTTGTTGGGATATACCAGGCTCTGCATCTGCTTGTCACATCAGTGCTGTCCCATGGTCTGTCGCCAATTGTTGCTGCTGCTGGCGCATCCACATCCTCAGCTCCACCCCTGATGTGTCCGTGCCTCACAGTGCTGCACCCACCATACCAGCGACTTTTTTCGTGATCTTTTAGTCAGGAACGCCTACTTGGCATATCATTGGCGATGAATCTCGCTGACATGCACGGCGATAAAAATTCCGGTTGCTATCACCGGGAAACTGGCGCTAAAGGGGGTTAGCGATGCCTTGTTAATAGGGTGATAAAATGATCGCCGCTTTATCGCCAAAAAGTTACGCTAACGCAGCGATAACACCCTCGATGATATGCCCCCACATTCGTTGTTGCAGGGGTATAATTTTCCTCTAAATATAGAATTCACATTGAATGCTCAGGAATCCTCTTATTGCACATTTAAGACATTTTTCTTATCTCAACCACCTCTAAATGAAGGCCTATTTATTCAGTTAAGGTAAGATCAAGTTATCTGTGTAGCCGATAACATAATTTTCACTAGTGTCATGCAATTTTGCACGAATTGTACACTTAACAATATTTACATTCATTGAGTAGGACACGAACAACAGTTTCATGTAGTGCAAAGACCAACAAAGTTGTACAAAATAAAATCAATGTATTAGCAAAACATTCAAGTCCTTATTCAGAGAATCAGGATTCACTGACCTTTACCTTTGCAAATGGTACTTGTAAAAATAGCAAATCCGGCAGTGTGGTTGAAATACTGCATTAACAATTTTGAGGGGAGAAGTAGAGTTGTGCTGCCTACCGGAAGGTACATGAACACCGACAAAACTCCTAAGTCTTCTAACATGAAAATGCTTGGAGGGTAAGTGCTGTCGAAAGCCGGACTAATTGTGTTTCTAGGTGTAAATAGAAAGGGAACACCTCAAAACCTGGAATCGTGCGTTAAGTATTTATTCGCAGGAAATGCATTTTCTCTATGGAGATACAAAAAATGTTTAATATGCAAATGTCTTTTTAAAAACTTTTGGGAACTAATCATACAAAAAGGTCTCTCAAGTGCCAGTGGCGGCTCGCAGAGGGAGTGATGCGGGGTGGCGGGCGGGGAGGGGCTGGGTGGATGGGTAGTGGAGTCGGACATACAACAGGCAGGAGTAAAGTCAGTAAGTAAATAGATACATTTGGCGATGCAGCGAGCGCAAGGTAAATAGTTTTATTTATTTGTTTACTTACTTTACTCCTGCCCAGTAAGTGCGTACTCCTGGAGCTATGACTGTTGTAATCTTCTCCTAGATTTTCCTGCGAATTTCATAACAGACAGATATTAGCTCCCGTTATACAACTAGTCTTAAAGGAGCAGATTGCTAGCATCTTTTCTTACCTTCGAAGTATCATGCTTTTATTATTTTTCTCTAGTTGAAATAATGCACCCATATATCTTTAATAAAAAATCGTAAGAATTTAAGTCGCTCTACAGATTATGACTCTGGATGGATCCTGAGCATATTGAAAATTGCTTCCCTAAAGAATACTTTTTTTCTTGCAACGCGATACAACTTGTTCCTAAACAACATTACAATTCAAAGTGTGAACCAATTTACACATAATCCTTATTTTGAATCGGATTCACTATATCATCCCCTTAGGTCTCCTCAAAATAATGCTCTGGAAGTCCTCTACGGAAGAGTGAAAATGAGACAGAGAATTTGTAGCATAACTTGAACTCATTTGATTTAACAGACTCTATAAAATAATAGTCACGTGAGTTTATAACGGTCTATAGGTGTGAATGCAGTTTCCTGCACAAAAAATGTGATAATTTTGTTTACAAATCACAGCTCACCCTAACAATGTCGTAAACCAGGCTTTGGGAACTTGTGTGAACTGGAAGCAACAGGAAATGGGTAAGTAGCACTATAATGTCAGGTTCTGAACTCTGTAGACAGAAATATTTATTGTAAATTTCTTATTTGTGTAGATTAAGTTTCAATACTGATCTTCTATAGAGTATAGACCCATTGCAACGGCGGTTTTTAAAACGTTTTAGGAATGGTTTCTCCAAGAAGAAGGTGCTGTTACTTAAATACATGAGGGCATATTTATGAGCCCCTTTGCATCGCTCATCCACCACGCAATATGGAGCAAGAGCGACACAAATTAAAATCTGAGATTTATGAAGCCACGCAAGGCCACCATGAGTGCCTTCATAAATCTTGAGTATTGCAACAAATAACTGCGCTGCATTAGTCAGCGCCAGGGAGCCGTTTCCATGGTTGTTGCATTGGTGTTCCCATGCAAAATGCATGGATTTTGACGAGCTCCATACTCACATAGATATAGCTCTCTCCTCCCCTCTCCCTTGCGCCGGCACTGAATTCTGCTGCCATGCACCAGGCACACACCTTAGCGCCATAGTGCAAGGATACATGCCTGAGTCTACAACAGGTTTTGCTTAGGAAGGTTGCCCTTCCTGTACAAAATACTATGGCTAGACTATTGACAACCCTGTTTCTACTTTGTATGTGTGCTGTACAGTGCAGCACACATGCAAAGTCAGAAAAGAAAGAAGAAATGAAAACATTTCGCCTTTTAATGCCTGCTTTTCAATGGCGTTATTTTTTGGCACTAAGCCCTGTCTACTACTACTTTAGCATCAAAAAGCATGGGTGGTTGCAGGGGAATACAGGGGAATGCCCATGTACCACCTATGTAACACCCTATTGTCGCAAAGAAATGATGAGTACTTGCTAGCACAAAACAAGATTTGCGCTGGAAAGTGAATCAGGAAAAAACATTTTGTGCTGGTTTGCATCATGTTTGTGAATACCCCTCTATATCTCTGTGCCTTGAAGATATTCATTCAGTTATATAAACAAAGGTTTAAGTTAATTTATAGTTACGTGTTGAAATAAGGGGTGGGCATAATTCACCAAGTTTGATTCTGTGAAATCATGCAGAGTTGCATTAACATTTCGCCAAATTCCATGGAATTCTGCTTTTGAGGCAGAATGGGCATTTGGCACTATTTTCTTAGTGCCAATGCACCCTCCTGTCCAATAATGGATATAGGATGCATTTTGCCTAAGGGAATTGTGCTGTCAAATTTAATTTTAAAGTATCCAAAAAAGTGATGAATGGAATGCTTGAATTAATCTTAACCACTGGTAATTACTCTGGACCACAACCCAATCCATCGTATTTTGCACGGGAACATCCTTTACTTCTCAGTCAATACCACAATCTGCCTTTACACCGGAGTCAGTACCGCGACTGCGACATTAACAGCATTCCTTTACCACGCAAGTCATAATAACGACTTGCTCTCAGGGGACACACTGTTGGACTGGTGTTGGATTTTAAGACCAACACTTTCTCTACTGAGACACTGACTGGAGTTTGAATAGTAATTTATACTACTCCAAATTCCAGCACCCCATAAGGCAAGTCATCATAACAACTTTTGTGGTAAAGGAACACACTGTAACGTTGTAGTCAGAGTACTGACTGCGGAGTAAATGCAGGCATGGTAAATGTATGCGGAGTTCCGTCGTGCAACCATTTTGTACACCATATCACCTCAGTTTAGACCCAGCTGTATGCAAATCTGTCTTGACCCTGCTCCAACTGAAACAGTCCAGCCCAAAACTGCCAAGCCAGGCCCTCCCTGTACCGGAATATAAGTAACCAAGGACCAGTTAGACTCTAGTTATGCGCTCATCAGCAAGGTACAGCTTGGTGTCAGTGACACAGTGTACAGGGGACCCACATCTGGGCATACTGATCCCACTTAGGGTAACACACTAAAGTATACAAAAAAGTGATAGATGGAATATTTGAACTAATCTCAACCACTGGTAATTACTGTAGGCCGCATCTCAATCCATCGTGATTTTGCACACCATGTTACCTCAGTTTGGAACCAGCTATATGCAAATCACTCGAGACCCTGCTCCAGTCAGAACAGTTCAGCCCAACCTGCCGAGCCAGATCCTCCCTGAATTGGAATACAAGCAGCCCAGGACTGGTTTCGCCCTAGTTATAGGCTCATCAGTCAAGTACAGCTTGGTTCCAGTGACACACTGTGCATGGGACCAACGTCTCGACATACCCGTCCCACTAAGGGAAACAGTCTACAGGAGCTTATTCACAATCCCCTTGCACCGGCGGTGCACTACTTTTAATATGAGAAAAAGTAATCTACCGCGGGCTTGTAAATAAGCCACAAAGTGTACAAACTGGCCTTAGAGTTCGGGCTGGACTATTCCCATGGGGAGAAGGGTCAATACTGATTTGCATATGGCTTGGTACAGACTGGAAAGCGTGTTGAGAAAAAAACAATGGATTTAAGCCCAGATCTCTGTCTGGGGGTGAGTTTTTCATATTGTTCAGCATTTAATCCATCAATTGCTCTTTTTGCATTTGTCATCATAAGTAGAACAGGTATGCCCAGACGTGGGTCCCGTGCTCATGATGCCGATGGATTCAAGTTATCATGTCGGTTGAGGGGTGATACCCCGAAACCAGTCCAAGGATGCGTTTTTCTGGTCTAGGGAGGACCTGGTCTGGCATTTCCGGCTATAATGTTCCCATGGGAAGAAGGGTCAAGACTGATTTGCATGTGGCTTGGTCCAAACTGGAATGGAGTGGTGAGCAAAAAAATGATGGATTTGGGACCAGATCTCTGACTGAGGGTGAGTGTTTGACATTGTTTAGCCTTCCGTCCACCAATTGTACTTTTTGCCAAATATCACTTGGTGCCCTTACATACTCGACAGTGATCAAATAATCACTGCAGGGAATGTAAGGGTGCTGAATTGGATATGCAGTGGTTTTTAAAGTTTAGAAAAGGAGAATTACTGAAATTCCTCTGATTCCACCAGTAGAATTGAAAATTCCACCCAGGCTTAGTGTAAATGATATAGAACTATTGTTTAAAAAAAAAAACTGAAATTCACCAGTTATAGTTTGCCGAGCAAACTATAACTTTCACTCCATCATGCACTGCTTAGTCCTTCATGTTACATCACTTGGGACATTTTAAATGACATCATTGATAACATCACTGATGATATCTCAAATGACATAATTGACGACATCAGTGGTAAAACCCTAGTCATACAGCATAGAGTTACTGAATGAACACATGTGGATCCATTGTATGGAAATAGAGCAAGTTCAGGAGACAAGCTTAGATTTGCATATTGAAAGTTATATGGTGTACTGTTTAGAAATCATTAAAGTATGGCGTGCAAGGATTACTTCATGTAAACAAGGTAAAGGCATAGTTCACCTGATGTGGTCTGCAAAGGTATGTTTCAAAGTAGGTTGTGGCTTAAAGTGAAAAAGCATTCAGAAAATCTGTGAGAAAGGCCAAATCTTCTATGGACACTAGATGACCATGATAAGTAGTTGTAATAAAGTGCTATAGACAAACTCCATGTATTGGTGACATTATTAGAATATTAATAAAATATTATTAAATAATTAGAAGTAAGTGATGTCCCCTTTACAGGCACTTTATCTCAAAATGGTGTTTTAAACGTGACTGTTTGTCATTGTACTAATCTCATTAATGTGTGTAGTGTGTTTTACCAAAGTGCAGAGGGTTGTCCGTAGGGCCTGGCAAATGGTGTCTTTTCAGTGGCAAATGCATACCTGTCAAATTTTTGACTTACAGTTATGGTTCAGATGAAGTATTTAGGAGGATAATCCCATTAAGACAGCTTCAGTCCACCCATACAGTGAAGGAATCATGCACCTTTACCTTTTTCCAGAGCAAAGGTTAGCCTGACAGACACTCTTCTTGTTCAGGTCAGGCAGCCAGGAGCTAGACATGCACTAAGGTATTTCTTTTTATGAGAGCCTTGCGTCACATTTGCACTACGCAAAGTGGTACATGCATAACACAAAGGCTCTGAGTCAAATATATAAAGCTATGCAAAGCCGCATTGCATCGCTTTGAGTGGCCTCATAAATCTCGAGTAAGGCAACACAACGCAAATCGCTGTGGTACCTTACTCTGCACAAGAGAGGCATTTAATGGACATTGCAATGAGTGTTCCCATGCACCTCCCATGGTTTTTGATGCGTTCCCAGATTTACAAGTTAAGTTGTAATCCTGGAAATGTATCGGAATCTTATGCCTCTCAATGGCAGGTGTATCAAGGAGAAATACCTTTATTTCTCCTTTTTTATTCCTCTTTGTATGTGTGCTGCATTTTGTAGCACACACAGAAGGAGGAAAACGCCACTATGGATTGATTTCATTCAGGAAGGTGCCCCTCCCTTCACAAAAACAATCCTGCTGACAACACAGTCCCCCTTGAACCATGGTGCAGGTATGCCTGGGTTAGCAATAGGCTGCAAAACGGCACCAGAGCAAGGGAAAAGGACAAGAATGCACCGTATTGGATAAAGACAGTGCATTCCTGCCTTTTCACTTTGATGTAGGACAGTGCTGTAAGGTGACTTGCTGCGCTCCCCTACAACAAATCTCCATAAATGAGGGCCTAATTGTGCTGGCTCCTGGCTGCCTGAGCTGTACTTTGCCAGGCTTAGGATTTCACAGCCCTGTGGACATGATCTCCTCAGTCTGACAAAAGTGCTTCAAGGCCCTCCCCCTTGTGACAAGGGTGAGCATAACTAATTGCCTCAGACCTTGGGGCTTCAGTTTTAAGCCCTGAAGTGCCCAAGGCTGAGTGTCAATCAGTAACACATCGTTACAGAGTGGAGTAAGGTCAGCAAGTCTCATTGAACCCATCCCACTCTGTGCTGAGTGAGGGACTGCTGCCTAACCTCATTGGTTGCCCTACACGGAGAAGTCAGCAGTTCAGACCCTCCTGGGAGCATCAAGGCTTTTCGCTTTCTGGAAGCTGCAAGGCAGCTAAGTTTTATGTTTTTGAATGTTGCAGTGCAGGTAGGTTTTATGTTTTTGAATTTATGCAGTGCGCCTGTGTGTATGTATAAATGTTTGAATTTGTAGTGAGTGAGTGATGTGAATGGATGTGTGTGTACACATTTGTTGATACATTCGTATGAGTGAGCACCTGTATATGTGGTGGCGTGTGGCCGCTCGACCCATTCCCTGCCACAATTAATGGCCGCTAATGCATTAAAATAAACAAAAAAATTGCTACAGATGTAGCATGTTGAATCACTTCAAATCCAACATTTATAGAATGTTATAAAAATTACTGGATGATGTCAGCAGTGATATAATCAATGATATCATTTGTGCGTGGGGGAGCACTGGTTGCAGTTAACTCAGTAAACTATAACCGGTGAATGTTAGTGGTTCCCTGCCACCACTGACAAAATGAGTGGATGATGTTCCACAGGGACAGCTTCCACTTTGCGTATACTATACCACCCCATGTAAGATGTTGGTATCTGGTCAGTGGCTAATCAATGATACATACCAAAGGTGCGGGGATGCCCCTTTCATGACCCTTTGTCTTGGCAATTATAAATGGGTTGTGAATGCTACTTTGTGAGTGTGAAGGACCTTTACGACTTGCAAAGACACTTTAGTACAATGTGACTCCTAATTGTGTGACCATAGAGCCTGCAATTTTCCAAATTGCAGAATGAATTCGGATATAATGCCCTAATAACAATCATGTGCTGGGTCTGAGCATCCTATGAGCAATGACCTCCTAGTTCATGGAATTAACCAGACTCTGGTGAAAAACATTATTCTCTACACGATGTATAGAAATACATATTTAAATGCAGAAAAATGGAAAACTACAGGAAAGTTCAATATTACAGTGACTACCTATCTGTAAATAGAAATTAAAGGACCATACATTGTAAAGGCGATGAAGAATACAAAACTCTGAAGAAAAACGAGGGCATGAAACGCATATTATTGAACATAATATAGGTATTTCAGCTAACAGCCAACAGATCGTACAGAAACCAAATCCTTCCAGGTATGTTCAAGGTTAGGTATTTTCAGAGCTATTTATATTCATACAGTATGGTGCATTACGCACAATATATTTGGGAAATTGGCTCATGATCCTTAACTGCGTGGACATTAGCTTCATGTACCAGGAAATTGACTCACTGCTGGCGGCCATTACTTAAATAAACAGTACAGGAAAACAATTTGATGCGGAGCAAGGAGAGTGATAAACAAAGCAACCCTCCACTTTAATTTCTCTCACAGAAAAATGCATAATTCATGTCGTAGCAAATATGTTTAAAAGAGATATAAAAGAGACAAACTGCCTGCCGAACTACAGTCTACCAATATTTTATGAGTGTACAGTGTCAAAGGGAGCAAAACAGCCAAGATCGGTCTCTGGCTGAAAATGGGCTTCGGATGTGAGTGGCGTTTGCTGATGAAAAATACAAATTTACTAACAAAAATAATGGTAATGTTGTAGAAAAGAGATGAGGACAAATATTAAGCATTCAGATACTATGGCAGCTACTTGACTACTGGGCAACAGTCAGCTATCATATATATAACAGACTAAACAAAGTAGTTAGTATCTTTCCATAATCTGATGTTGCAACCTCGGTACAAAGTTAATAATGCATATGAAGTAGATTTTAGTATATGCATTCTAATTTAATTTAAACAGTACAAAATGTATAAACATATGTTTTACAGTACTTATTTCATTCTATTGCATTTATAAATCGCTTATGCATAACCGCTTTACAGAGCACAATGACTAGCAATAAAAGCGATATATATGAATTAACATGACAGGTGCACAGAACAAAGTGCTATACATATATGCTGAAGAGAACTAAAAGTTAGAACGAAAAGGTTCAGGGAGAAGATGGACTCTCAAAGAAACACAATTTATGCAAAAAAGAGGAAGAACACTCGTACAGGAAATTCGTTATTAAGAACACAGAGTTCAGAAATACAAACGATTGAATTTTGGAAGGGATGTTGTACAAGGAAATCTTCCTGGACTCAGAAGCAGAGTGTAGATAAAGGGAGGGAATTTGGGGGCATATCAACAACAACCGGCGATAATTGTCGCTGAGCGCACTTAGCGCTAGGATAATTATCGCCGGCTAGCGCCGATTTTTATCGCTGAGATAGCGTGCTATTAGCAACGCTTATCTCATCAGCGATGAAAATCCTAGCGCTAACTGGCTAACGTGAGATTATCGCTGGAAACCCAGCGATAATCTCACGTTAGCTAGTTGATAGGGACTCACAAACTTAGCCATGATATCCACCTTCCATAGGATATCATGGCTAAGTCAGTCCTGAAGCAGGCGTAAGGAAAGTAGCGATAACAGGGGTTATCGCTACTTTTCCTGACGCTATGCTTCATAGCATTAGGCTTGCTGATAGGAGAAATGTCGCTTAGCGACATTTCTCCTGTCATGCCAGGTCAGGAACGCCCACTTTGCATCTCATTAGAGAAGCAAAGCTGGGCGTTACGAATCCTGACGCTAAAGCAAGGTTAGCGTGACCTTGCTAATTAGGCGATAACGTTTCCGACGCTTTTCGGCCGAAAACGGCCGCAAAAGCGGCGATAATTTTTTATCGCTTGCTTGTTGATATGCCCCTTAGAGCTTAAAAAGAGAGGCGGGGTGAAGGTGGAGCCAGACTAAGGGAACTTTGAGTACAAAGCATAGAAAACAAAACTGAAGATGGAATGTTTTTTATAGGATTTAGGTGCGGAAAGACCTAAACACTTTAGAAAAATTAAAAGTGAAAAAGGGGAATAATTAATTACTCATTTTAGAAGCACAACAGAAGAAAGAGGAAGTGATTTCTGTAGGATAGAACAATACTCAAGGTTGACCACATTAAGGCTGAGAATACACGTTTTACTGGCCTAGAATAAATAAGTGAGACAATGTGGACTTGAAGGTTAACATTACAGAAAAACTGTAGACATCTGCAAGGACAAACAGACAAAAGTTAAATATAACACCCAGATTATGCGCAGAAGGGGAAGGTGATAGGGGAGAAGAGGGAAAATAAGTGGAGTGAATGGAATAGAAGAGCAATTCAGCTCTAGGCATATGTACATTAAGTTTATGACCTGCTGAAACACAGGAGGAGGTGATAGTGTGGATGAACATGGTAAAATAGGAAAAGAAAAAGAGATGAGAATCATCAGCATAGAGGTGGTAAGAAAGATTAGAAGAAATTGTGATCCCTGACAGAGATGAAGGACACATAGAGATGAGAAGAGAGTCAAAAAAGAAAGGGAGGGGGCTAAATGTATGGTAATAAGATTCATTGGCAGAAAGGAAGAGCAAGGTCAAAGCCAGAGTGAAATAAGAGCTGACAGTTAATATTCCACCACTAATATGAACATCATCAGAAGCAAATGTCAGGCTGCTCTACATATCAAGAAACATGGGGGCATATTTACAAGGGCTTTATGCTTATAAAGCCAAAAAAGCGGAGATAAAACCAGCGCCCTATTTACAAGAGGGTGCTAACATGCATAATCGCATGTAGCACCCTTTTCCCCAACGCCTCCCTTTGCATTTCTAATGAGATGCCAAGTGGGCGTTACTGGGCGTAACCACGATGGACTACCTTGCAAATATCGCTGATGTTTACATCGCGATATTTACTAGGCAGCCCACATGATTTTAGCACACGTTAGATTTTGGCGAAAACTTCAGTTTTCGCGAAAATCTAACGTCTGCTAAAATCCGGACTTAGCCATCCCTAACATAGGGGGTGGATTATGCTGATACGACCCTGTGGGTCGTATCAGCAAGGTTATTGCCGTTTTGCAGGGAACATCGCTGGAAAACCAGCGATGTTCCCTGCCAAAGGGCGATAACCTGGCTATCTCTGGAATTTTTATCGCCCTGGAGTAAAGCGTTGTTAATAATGCGTTACCCGGGCGAGAAATTCCAGAGATAGACGGCGATAAATAATAAAGCGCTAAGCGCGCTTTGCGTTTATTTATCACCGTCCTTGTAGATATGCCCCATGGTCTTCCTCTGATCTGCTCCCCTTCAGCATCAAAACCTCCAAAGCACTACTTAGTGACTGATATAAATACCTTATGATCTAGTGCTGGATGACATCTTTGATGCTCTTCTTAGACACCTCACCCTCCCTTCTGAAATTCAGTTAAACATCCACAGTGCCCGAAGATTGAGACTCAAAAATAACTGGAATCTAAAATACAGAGCAATTATTGCTAATATCATAGGTATAAACAGTTAATAGACACTTTATGAAAGGCAAAAGAAGCCAAACATTTGGTCTAGGTTGGTGATAAAAGATGCATAACACAAGGTATAGTGAAGGTCACATATACATACGGGTATTACTAAATACTCTCCTAGCCAATCTTAGAATTCAAAATCTCAAGAAAGATTTGTGCTAGTGATCTCTCATAGTTCCTACATTGATGAAGCATGAACTCTATATGTGGCTATTTTTGCATTTCTCGATGAGGCAGTGATAAAAGAATCAGAAACCCAGTGCCTACAATTCGATCAGTATCAGGTACAACGTTAGACATATTTCTTATCATGTGATTCAATAGCCATGGAAGGGAAAAAATCATAAAATACTTGCTTATCTAATTTCTTTGCTTTATTGTTTCAGGCACTGGCATAACAATTGCTATGCCAGAAGTCACCTAAACAGGTTTTTCAGAAATGATGAGGCTGCATTTCCGGCAGATAGTGAGCTCACTCATCAGGATTCTTAAAGGCACCATTTTGAGGTCGCCATTTTGTAAGATATTCCATCATGAAATAATATTTCAGATCCAAAGCAGGCACTGCAGCACGTTGGACCTTAAGTGAGAAAATTTAGAAGGATATCTGAAAGAACATAAATCTAGATCAGGGGTCTTCAACCTTTTCTGTAGTGAGAGGTACTTCAGTGAAAATCATTGTGAGCTACTAAAGGTTAAACAACTTGTGCATTGTTACCAGACACTTCCACACCAGGCTTCATTGACTTTAAGCGTATTGTACAAAAAGGCAGATACTATGGTTTGAACAAAATACTTTGACTAGGGACACTATGGCAGGGCAGGCCTCTGTGGCAGCGAGAGTGTGGTCTTTGGGGATGTATGAGCAAGTGTTGACTGAGTGCCTGTTTTATATGTACTTGCAACACAAAACCTACCTTTCACCATGTGTGGCGCTGTTACATTTATGATGCAATTGTTTCCTGCTTCATTCACTATTGCAGCACCCTCCAAACAAAAATGTCATTTGAAGCAATATCTAACATCACAGACAATCGTGCAGAAATCAAAGCATATACATCAGAACAAGCATCAGATATATACTCATTAGTCCAGGAAACCAAACCATTTAACACACTGGGAGGATCTATCACCCAACATTTAAAAAACTCAAATTTATCAGTTAATCAACGCTTGCATGTGTCAACTTTAATCCAAGATCACAAAACAAAAAGGATTCCACCTGGACTACAGTTATCAATCAAACCAATTTTATTCAGGTTTCAATTTCATAAGGCATTCATGGACAAGTGGTATGCCATACTGAACAGATGTTCTTTAGATCTTATACTTTTACTCATAGAGGAACAAACATGAACCATCAGAGAATTGGAAGAAGAAATAGAAATTCTGAAGACTGGCTTGTTCATAAAACTAGACACTGACACATGGAAAAATACTTTGGAAGATCTTAATATCAAATTAAATAACTATGGCAAAGATTTACAAATAAGGACATTAAAACAAGATACAGTGGATTACAAATTCAATGAAGTGTGTACTTGTGCAGAGGTATGTGCCCAGAGAAGACCAATAAAGAAAACAACCACATCATCAGAAGAAAGCATAGTCTCTAATCAGGATATGGAGCTGACTCGAGCTCCATTAAATAAAGAAGCATTGACAGCAGAAGGTACAGGAAATGCGCAGTTGAATATCATTGAATCGACAGAATCAACAACATCAACTTCGACTTTTTTAGACAGTGACCTAGACAAAGTTTGGCACCAGATCCAAGCGTTTCCAAAAAACCTGCAGAGAACAAAGAAAAAGAAAGGATTAGCAAAAATTTGAAGAGCAAAAACAAAGTCTATTGATCAACATATCTTCGGTTCCATTAACAACACAGCAATTAGCAGTTTTAAATAAAAGCACATTATTCATACCAACCTACAATACCAACTTATTTGAAACAGAAATAGCTTTGTTTATATTTATGAGGACTTTGCGACTATGGTATTTCTTCAAGAATGTTATACCACCTAAAGATGACACAGCAGACTTGGAATACAACAAATTTAAACCTAGGAGTACCTATATGCCACCAGTATCACATAAAATGCTAAATACCTTTGAGGTATTGATGAAAAAAGATTTCGCTTCCTTGAACTTTCACTCCAAAACATGTTCAATTTTTTTTTAAAATAACGCAGAATCTTGAAACTTGTCCCACAATACACAGCCTGTGTTCCAACCAGCAGATAAAGGTGTCACTTTAGCTATCATGGACACCTGTTATTACAATAACAAAGTTCAAGAACACCTTATGGGCGAATCTACATAAATGCTTCTAGACAAGAATCCTACCATTGAGATATTGGAAAAATTCTCACACATTTTAAACAAAGCACAAGAAATGGAGTGGATAACTTCCACAACATGATCTTGTTTGACAGTAAAATTTCACCGACACCCTCACTTATACTTGCTTCCGATAATCCTCAGGAACATTCATAATCCACCATTCAAATCCATTGCATCAGGATGTGTTTCACTGTTTGAACCTCTTGGCAAGTATGTTGATAACTTTTTGCAGTCATTTTTTCAAACATGAAAATCACCACAGATTTTTACAACACCTGGAAATTCCTGATTGTGAAAGAAGTAATCACTGGTTATTATGTACAAGTGATGTAACATTTCTTTGAACTCCCATTCCCCTAAAAGACGGCATCTATGCCTTGAGTGGGAACTACTTCAACAACCTCAAGTTCAGGCCAATAAAGTATTTCTGCTTAAAATCCTACAATTCTGTCTTCAACACAGATACTTTAATTGGAATGCACAGTTTTTCTTACAACTGAGAGGAACATTGATGGGATTTGCTGAAGCACCAGCATATGCAAATTCATTTATGGCTAAGTTCGAACATGACCATATCTTTTCAGACCCAGAGTGGGTTGAGGATCTTATTTTTCATTGTCAATTCATCGATGATATATTTTTGATCTAGAAGAATACTGAAACTAAACTACAAGACAAAATAGCTGAATTAAACACCAAAAACATGAGAATACAATTCACTAACAAGATTAGCAATAGAAGTTTAGCATCTCTGGACGTTTGGGTGGAAAAGAGAAATTTAAAGATCAGCACAAGCATACATAAAAAAAGTACGGACCGAAGCAATTTACTATTTTTCCAGAGCATTCATCTACTAAATCTTATTGCTAATTCACCTTACTCCGAGATGCTCAGAATTGAAAGAATATCTTTGACACCCAAAGCATTCTCTACATCACTTAGAAAAACAGAAATTCATGGAAATAGGTCATCCATTGGAAATATTAGAGACAACAAAAGAAAGAATTCAAACAATTAACCAGCAAGAATTGTTAATAAGGAAGCAAAAAATCCAACAAGATCGGTAGGTTTTTGTTTTGAAGTTCTCAAATAAATCACTTACAATCAAAAAATGATCATTAAACGATTGGGACTTTGTGAGTTGTGTTTTATGAGCATTCCATTTAAATATGAATGCCAATGTTTTATGTTTTTCATCATGTCAAGCAATCTTATGACAAGCGGATTGCATTCCAAGAAAATTATATTTATTGTTGTAGGATCACCAAATGTATGACTGTCTAGATGAATTTATTGTACAGTTTTATGCAAATCGTCTTTCTATTTTCTATACTATCTCTCACTATCAATTTGTGGATTCTATAATTTTAGGGAGCTTCTTGGCTATTGTCTTTCACAACACAATTAGATGCAGCATACAGCAAGATCCATTGGGACCCATTGGCTCATAATTTGTTGGAAAGTACACACTCCCACAATATTACATACAGCAGGCATTGGATGTTAGAGTAGATAGGTATTTTTTATTTATTTTCATATCTGGGTGAATATACATTGTCAATACCTTTTTTCCGAGCAACAGTTGAGTTACTTTTTTCTTTCTTTTTTTTCATTCTTTCACAATAATAACGTGGATTTATGTAAGGATTAGACTGAGCGTTCTCACTTAGTTTGGTCTAACATGGTGACCATTTTTTCAGAACAACCGCTTAGGTAGCATCAGTCCTACCTTTATCTCCAATATGGAAGAAGTCGACTACATGAAGTGACTACATTTCGAGTTGCAGTCAAGCGTGGTTTTTTGTGATGCGAATGGTCGGACTACACAGAGCGGTAAGCGTTTTGGTGCATTAAGTAACCACAATATCAGATCTTTGAAAATCGGTTATTTTACCCTTTTCTGTCCCACAGTGCAGGTTATCATTGGAAGTAATCTAAATCAATGCATCCTTTGCGGAGTTATTAACAAGGTATGTGTACAGTAGTGCTTCAGAACAGTGAATAGTGGGAGTCTTCATTTTTTAATTCTGACGGATGGTCATTAATCATATAGGTTGCATAGAAGGAC